>NC_092726.1:88602352-89207352 GCF_047496885.1 Scyliorhinus torazame | reverse complement strand
CTGCCTCTCTCTCTCTGCCTCTCTCTCTCTGCCTCTCTCTCTCTGCCTCTCTCTCTCTGCGTCTCTGTGTCTCTGTGTCTCTTTCTCTGTGTCTCTGTCTGTGTCTCTCTGTGTCTCTTTCTCTGTGTCTTAGTCTCTGTCTCTGTCTGGGACACATTCTGCTGCACAGACTGTGTTTAAGTGTGAGGCACACACCCAGCTGAACGGCAATGGTGGGAAGCCGCACACCCAGCTGATCGGCAATGGGGGAAGCACACACCCTGCTGAACGGCAATGCGGAAACCCGCACACCCAGCTGATCAGCCATGCAAGGGGAGCACACACTCAGCTGATTGGCCATGGGGGGTGTCACACCCACCCACCGATAGTCCCTCCTGGTAATACAGAATGGTAAATCAGGGTGAGGCTGGCTGGGGGTGGTCAGTTTTACCGGCAGTGTGAGGAGAGAGATGCCGTGTGGGTGGGGTTTCCTCTCAGGACTTAATGAATTGAAGAATTGAACTAAAGGGAACTTTCAGAACATTCTTCAACTGCTGCCTGAACTGAGTCTGTGTCACGGCGTAAATCGCAGTGTTTGTGCAGCAACTCAGGAGCTGCAGCATGAAGCCCAATTCCTGAACATAACCATCTAACGATACAGAGTCATACCCCAGAATGTACATCCGCCACCATATAGAATAAACCATTAACGTTGACCATAACAGGATGAAATTGGCGGAGATAATAAAGAGTAAAATGATGGATTTCCTCCGACTCTCCATCTCTGGGTCTTTGGGACTGTGCCCACTGCTGTGAGCCCGGAGTCTCCTGCGGGCCCTGCTGCTCAGGACAATGTGTCTGACGGTGAGAACATTGAGCAGCAGAATCAGGGCGAATGGAACACCCGGGGTTAGAATGTGGTGGAGGAACTCGATTGTTGTCCAGGCCGGAGAGTACTGAACACCCTCTGTGACATAACAAAACCAGGGGAAGTTGTTCAGCCAATAAAAACCGCCCAACATAACCCCCCAGGAAATGTCCTTCAAACAGCTCAGCACAGCCACTGTTCCCAGAACCACAGCCGCCGTTTTCTCGCTGCAATATTTACTTTTCAGCTTCGGGCAACAAATGGCCACAAATCGATCAAAGGTGAAAGTGACGGTGAACCAGACAGAACAGTCAGTGGCTGCAAAAAGCAGGGCGGCGTGGATATTACACACGGGAATGTCCCACAGGAACAAAAAGTGTTCATCAAAAACAATGGGAATGTGTCTCAATATCAGGTCGAGAATAACGACCAGTAGATCCCCCACTGCCATGGCCAACAGGTAACAAGTCACACATTTGGACAGCCCACAGATTCTTCTCTTCAGGATCACAATTGTGATGAGGTTCACTGTGAGGAAGGGAAATACACAATGAAATTATACATCAGCCTGGGAAAAACATCACAAGTATAGTCGACGTGGTGTTGAGGAAGTCAAATACAGATATACAAATAAACTCACACTCACACATACAGAGACAGTAAAGCACACACACACACAGACACTAACACACTTACAGACACAAACAGAGACAGTAATACACACAGACAGTAACACACACTCACACAGACACTAACACACACACAGACACTAACACACTCACACACACAGACAATACACACTCACTCACATACAGACAGTAACACACACACACAGACAGTTCTACACTCACACTCGCACATACATTAACACACACACATAGACAGACAGTAATACACTCACACAGACACTAACACACACACAGACAGTAATACACTCACACTCGCACATACATTAACACACACTCACACCAACATACACAGACAGTAATACACACACACAGACAGAGACAGTAATACACTCACACTCACACAGACAACACACACACTTATACACCGACAAGAATACACTCACACGTACATTAACACACACACACAGACAGTAATACACTCACACATACACTAACACACACACACACATGCAGTAATACACTCACACAGACACTAACACACTTACACACACATACACAGACAGTAATACACTCATACACACACAGACACTGACACACACACACACATACAGAAACAGTAATGTACTCACACTGACAAGCCACTGACACACACACACATACAGTAATACACACACACAGAGACAGTAATACACTCACACAGACACTAACACACTCACACAGACACATACAGAGACAGTAATGGACACACACAGACACTGACACACACTCACACACACACACACACACACATACAGAGACAGTAATACACTCACACAGACACATAGAGAGACAGTAATACACACAGACAGACACTAACACCCACTCACACACAGAGACAGTAATACACTCACACACACACAGACACTGATCCACACTCACAAACAGACATACAGAGACAGTAATACACACACATACAGAGACAGTAATACCCTCATACTCACACAGGCACTAGCACATACACACACACACTAATACACTCACACAAGCACAGACAGAGACAGTAATGCACTCCCACTCACACATACACTAACACACTCACACACATGTACAGAGACAATAATACACTCACACACACACTGATACACACTCACACACGTACAGCGACAGCAATGCACTCACACTCACATAGACACTAACACACTCACTCACACACGTACAGCGACAGCAATGCACTCACACTCACATAGACACTAACACACTCACACACACACATACAGAGACAGTAATGCACTCACACTCACATAGACACGAACACACTCACACACACATACAGAGACAGTAATACACTCACACAGACACTAACACTCGCACACACACAGAGACAGTCATACACTCACGCACAAAGGCGCTAATACACACTCACAAAGACACTAATGCACATACTCACACAACCCCCCACACACACACACTACCCTCCCACACACACACAGACACTAACCCCCCCACACACACACTAACGCCCGCCCACACACACACTAACCCCCCCCCCCACACACACACACTAACCGCCACCACACATACAAAATATACTCCCCCACACACACACTAACCCATCCCACTCACACACTAACCCCCCTCACACACAATAACACCCCCACACACACTAAACGCCCCAGACACACACTAAACCATCGCACACAAACTCCCCCCCACACACACTAGCCCCTCCTACACACACAGACAAACTCACCACACACACACACACACAAACCCCTCCCCCCCCACACACACACACTGCCCCTCCCATACACACACTGACATTAACACACTGACACACACAGAGACAGTAACACACACACACAGACACTAACACGCTTACAGACACAGACTGAGACAGTAATACACACACGCTCACACACTGACACACACACACACACAGACAGTAACACACACTCACACAGTCACTAACACACACACACAGACACTAACACTCACACACACAGACACTACACACTCACTCACACATTGACAGTAACACACACACAGACAGTAATACACTCACACTCGCACATACATTAACACAAACTCACACACACAGACACAGACAGTAATACACTCACATACAGACAGAGACAGTAATACACTCACACAGACACTAACACACACACTCACTTAGACACACAGTAATACACACACACACACACACACACAGAGACAGTAATACACTCACACAGACACTAACCACTAACACACTCACACAGACACTAACACACTCACACAAGCAACATACAGATACAGTAATACACTCACACATACACACACTGACACACTCTCACAAACACACATACAGAGACAGTAATACACTCATACTCACATAGACACTAACACACTCACACACACATACAGTAATATACTCTCACACACACAGACAGATACAGTAATACACTCACTCTCACACACAGACACTAGCACACACACACAGTAATACACTCACACACACACAGACAGAGACAGTAATGTACTCACACTCACAGAGACACTAACACACTCACACACATATAGAGAAAGTAATACACACACACACTGATACACACTCACAGACATACAGAGACAGTAGTACACTCACACTCACGTAGACACTAACATACTCACACACACACATACAGAGACAGTAATACACTCACACAGACACTGACACTCGCACACACACACAGACAGTAATATATTCATGCACAAAGGCACTAATACACACTCACAAAGACACTAATGCACATACTCACACAACCCCCCCCCACACACACACACTAGCCCCCCCCCCCCCCACACACACACTAACCCCCACACACTAACCCCCCACACACACACACTAACCCCCGCCCACACACACACACTATCTCCCCTCACACACACACTAACCGCCACCACACATACAAAATATACTCCCCCCCCAGACACACACTAACCCCTCCTACACACACTAACTCACCACACGCACACACACAATCACACTAACCTCTCCCACACAGACACACACACTGCCCCTCCCATACACACACTGACACCCCCAAACACATTGAACCCCCCCACACAAACACTAATCACACCCAACACACACTAAGACACCCCACACACGCACAAACCCACACACACACACACACACTACCTCCGCCCCACACACATTAAACCCCGCCACATACACACATTAACCTCCCCACACACACACTAGCCTCCCCGCACTCACGTACCCCCCACACATATTAACACCCCCACACAAAGAAAAAAGAACAAAGAAATGTACAGCACAGGAACAGGCCCTTCGGCCCTCCAAGCCCGTGCCGACCATACTGCCCGACTAAACTACAATCTTCTGCACTTTCTGGGTCCGTATCTCTCTATTCCCATCATATTCATGTATTTGTCAAGACGCCCCTTAAATGTCACTGTCGTCCCTGCTTCCACTACCTCCTCCGGTAGCGAGTTCCAGGCACCCACTACCCTCTGCGTAAAAAACTTGCCTCGTACATCTACTCTAAACCTTGCCCCTCTCACCTTAAACCTATGCCCCTAGTAATTAACCCCTCTACCCTGGGGAAAAGCCTCTGACTATCCACTCTGTCTCTGCCCCTCATAATTTTGTATACCTCTATCAGGTCGTCCCTCAACCTCCTTTGTTCCAGTGAGAAGAAACCGAGTTTATTCAACCGCTCCTCATAGCTAATGCCCTCCATACCAGGCAACATTCTGGTAAATCTCTTCTGCACCCTCTCTAAAGCCTCCACATCCTTCTGGTAGTGTGGCGGCTAGAATTGAACACTATACTCCAAGTGTGGCCTAACTAAGGTTCTATACAGCTGCAACATGACTTGCCAATTCTTATACTCAATGCCCCGGCCAATGAAGGCAACCATGCCGTATGCCTTCTTGACTACCTTCTCCACCTTTGTTGCCGCATTCAGTGACATTGGACCTGTACACCTAGATCTCTCTGTCTTTCAATACTCTTGAGGGTTCTACCATTCGCTGTATATTCCCTACCTGCATTAGACCTTCCAAAATGCATTACGTCACATTTGTCCGGATTAAACTCCATCTGTCATCTCTCCCCCCAAGTCTCCAAACAATCTAAATCCTGCTGTATTCTCTGACAATCCACATCACTATTCGCAATTCCACTAACCTCTGTGTCGTCTGCAAACTTACTAATCGACCAGTTACATTTTCCTCCAAATTATTTATGTATACTACAAACAGCAAAGGTCCCAGCACTGATTCCTGCGGAACACCACTGGTCACAGCCCTCCAATTAGAAAGGCGTCCTTCCATTGCTACTCTCTGCCTTCTATGACCTAGCCAGATCTGTATCCACCTTGCCAGCTCACCCCTGATCCCGTGTGACTTCACCTTGTGTACTAGTCTACCATGAGGGATCTTGTCAAAGGCCTTACTGATGTCCATATAGACAACATCCACTGCCCTACCTGCATCAATCATCTTTGTGACCTCCTCGAAAAACTCTATCGACTTAGTGAGACACGACCTCCGCTTCACAAAACCATGCTGCCTCTCACTAATACGTCCAATTGCTTCCAAATGGGAGTAGATCCTGTCTCTAAGAATTCTCTCCAGTAATTTCCCTACCACTGAAGTAAGGCTCACCGGCCTGTAGTTCCCTGGATTATCCTTGCTACCCTTCTTAAACAGAGGAACAACATTGTCTATTCTGCAGCTCTCCGGGACATCCCCTGAAGACAGTGAGGATCCAAAGTTTTCTGTCAAGGCCTCAGCAATTTCCTCTCCAGCCTCCTTCAGTATTCTGGGGTAGATCCCATCAGGCCCTGGGGACTTAACTACCTTAATATTTTTTAAGAAGCCCAACACCTCGTCTTTTTGGATCTCAATGTGACCCAGGCTATCTACACCCCCTTCTCCAGACTCAACATCTACCAATTCCTTCTCTTTGGTGAATACGGATGCAAAGTATTCATTTAGTACCTCGCCCATTTCCTCTGGCTCCACACATAGATTCCCTTGCTTATCCTTCAGTGGGCCAACCCTTTCCCTGGCTACCCGCTTGCTTTTTATGTACGTGTAAAAAGCCTTGGGATTTTTCTTAACTCTATATGCCAATGACTTTTCGTGACCACTTCTAGCCCCCCTGACTCCTTGCTTAAGTTCCTTCCTACTTTCCTTATATTCCACACAGGCTTCGTCTGTTCCCAGCCTTTTAGCTCTGACAAATGTCTCCTTTTTCTTTTTGACGAGGCCTACAATATCTCTCGTTATCCAAGGTTCCCAAAAATTGCCGTATTTATCCTTCTTCCTCACAGGAACATGCCGGTCCTGAATTCCTTTCAACTGACACTTGAAAGCGTCCCACATGTCATATGTTGATTTGCCCTCAAACATCCGCCCCCAATCTAGGTTCTTCAGTTCATGCCTAATATTGTTATAATTAGCGTTTCCCCAAGTTAGCACAAGTTAGAACCACTCTTATCCTTGTACACCAGCACTTTAAAACTTACTGAATTGTGGTCACTGTTCCCGAAATGCTCCCCTACTGAAACTTCTACCACCTGATCGGGCTCATTCCCCAATACCAGGTCCAGTACCGCCCCTTCCCTAGTTGGACTGCCTACATATTGTTTTAAGATGCCCTCCTGGATGGTCCTTACAAACTCTGCCCCGTCTAAGCCCCTGGCTCTAAGTGAGTCCCAGTCAATCTTGGGGAAGTTCAAGTCTCCCATCACCACAACTCTGTTGTTTTTACTCTTTTCCAAAATCTATCTACCTATCTGCTCCTCTATCTCCCGCTCGCTGTTGGGAGGCCTGTAGTAAACCCCCAACATTGTGACTGCACCCTTCTTATTCCTGATCTCTACCCATATAGCCCCAGTGCCTTCTGAGGTGTCCTCCCGTAGTACAGCTGTCATATTCTCCCGAACAAGTAGCGCAACTCCGCCTCCCCTTTTACATCCCCCTCTATCCCGCCTGAAACATCTAAATCCTGGAACGTTTAGCTGTCAATCCTGCCCTTCCCTCAACCAGGTATCTGTAATGGCAACAACATCATAGTTCCAAGTACTAATCCAAGCTCTAAGTTCATCTGCCTAACCCGTAATACTTCTTGCATTAAATCATATGCACTTCAGGTCACCAGACCCGCTGTGTTCAGCAACTTCTCCCTGTCTACTTTGCCTCAGAGCCACACTGTTCCTAGTCCCTAGTTCTCCCTCAACGCTCTCACCTTCTGACCTATTGCTCCCGTGCCCACCACTAGTGCCATACTAGTTTAAAGCCTCCCGTGTGACACTAGCAAATATCGCGGCCAGGATATTTGTGCAACCCGTCCTTCTTATATAGGTCACACCTGCCCCGGAAGAGCTCCCAATGGTCCAGATAACGGAAACCCTCCCTCCTACACCAGCTGTTCAGCCACGTGTTTAGCTGCTCTATCTTCCTATTTCTAGCCTCACTGGCACGTGGCACAGGGAGTAATCCCGAGATTACAAGCCTAGAGGTCCTGTCTTTTACCTTTCTGCCTAGCTCCCTGAACTCCTGCTGCAGGACCTCATGCCCCTTCCTGCCTATGTCGTTAGTACCAATATGTACAACGACCTCTGCCTGTTTGCACTCCCCTTCAGGAAGCCCTCTACCCGTTCAGTGACATCGTGAACCCTGGCACCAGGGAGGCAATATACCATCCTGGAGTCTCTTTCACGTCCACACAAGCGCCTATCTGTGCCCCTGACTATAGAGTCCCCTATTACTATTGCTCTTCTGCGCTTTGACCCTCCCTTCTGAACATCAGAGCCAGCCGTGGTGCCCCTGCTCTGGCTGCTGCTGTTTTCCCCTGATAGGCTATTCCTCCCCCCCCCCCTCCGACAGTATCCAAAGGGGTATACCTGTTCGAGAGGTTGACAACCACAGGGGATTCCTGCACTGACTGCCTGCCCTTTCTGGTGGTCACCCATTTCTCTGCCTGCACCATGGATGTGACCACATCTATATAACGGTGATCTATGACGCTTTCCGCCACCTGCATGCTCCTAGGTGCATCCAATTGCTTCTCCAACCGAACCATGCGGTCTGTGAGGAGCTCCAGGTGGGTGCACTTTCTGCAGATGAAGCCATCCGGGACGCTGGAAGCCTCCCGGACCTGCCACATCTCACAGTCAGAGCACAGCACCCCTCTAACTGACATTGCGTCAATTAATTAGCAAATTAAAGTTCTAAGTTAAAATTAAAAATTAAAAAAAGAACTGTTAACTATCTGTTTCCTAGCACTAGATTTCTACTATAAATGTGAAAGCTAAATATAGTACTCTCCGATCTCTGGCTTAGATACCCCTCGAAATTATAATTAAACAATTATGTTTAATTAGTAACCAATGCTTGATTTTTTAAATATAGTGTAGATTCCCAACCAGCCACTCAGGTCACAGCTTTTCACACACACGCACACTAACCTACGCCGCCCACACACACACTAACCCCCCTCCCACACACGCACACACTAACCCCCACACACACACTAACCCCCTCACACACACACACACTAATCCCCCACACACACACTAAAACCCAACACATATATACACTAACCCCCTTACACACACACTAACACCCCCCGCACACACACTAACCCCCCCCCACACACACTAACACCCCCCACACACACTAACCCCCCCCACACACACTAATCCCCCACACACACACTAACCCCCCACACACACACTAACCCCGCACACACACTAATCCCCTGACACACACACTAACACCCCCCCACACACACACACTAATCCCCCACACACACACTAACACCCCCACACACACACACTAACCCCCCCAAACACACACTAACCCCCCCACACATACACTAACCAACCCACATACACACTAACCCCCCACACACACACTAACAACCCCCACACACACACTAACCCCCTTACACACACACTAACCCCCACACACACACTAACACCCCCCCACACACACTAACCCCCCTCACTCACACTAACCCACCTCACACTCACTAACCCCCCCCACACACACTAGCACACACACACAGTAACTCCCCCCCACACTTTGTAACCCCACCCACACATACAATAACACACCCACCGCAGGCACTAATCCCTACAACACACACACTAACCGCCCTCACACACACAGACCCCGCCACACACACACTAATCCCCCATAGACACAGACTAAACCCCCACACAGACAAACTAACTCACCACACACATACTAACCCCCCCACACATACTAATCACCCCCCACACACACACTAACCCCCCCACACACACTAACCCCCCTCCCACACACAAACTACCGCCCTCACACACTCACTAACTCACACACACACAGTAACTCCCCCACACACACTAACTCCCTCACACACACTAATCCCAGAAACAAACTAAACCCCCACCACAATCAACCCCCCCACGCACACACTAACCCCCCCCACACACACACACATTATCCCCCCCACACATACCAATCCCCCCACGCGCACTAACCCCTCCCACACACAATAACCTCCCCACACACGCTAAACACCCCCACACACGCTTAACGCATCCCACACAAACACTAACTCTCAGCAAACACACTAAACCCCCACACACACTAACCCCCCACACACACTAACCCCCCTCACACACTAACCCCCCTCAAACACACATTAACCCCCCCACACACACTAACCCCCCACACACACATTATACCCCCCACACACACCAATCCCCCCACGCACACTAACCCCTCCCACACACAATGACCTCCCCACACACGCTAAACGCCCCCACACACGCTTAACGCCCCCACACAAACACTAACCCTCAACAAACACACTAAACCCCCACACACACTAACCCCCCACACACACTAACCCCCCTCACACACTAACCCCCCTCACACACACATTAACCCCCCACACACACTAACACCCCACACACACTAACACCCCCCCCACACACACACTAACCCCCCCCACACTAACCTCCCCACACACACTTACCCCTCACACACACAATAACCCTCCACACACACACACTAATCGCCCCACACACACTAAACCCCCACACACACTAACCCCCCAAAGCACACTAACCCCCCCAAACACACTAACCCCCCATCACACACGACCCCCTCACACACCGCCCCCCACACACACGAACCCCCCCCACACACAGTAAACCCTCCACACAAACCAACCCCCCCCCACACACACTAAACCCCCACACACATTAAACCCCCACCACACACACTAACCCCCCAAACACACTAAACCCCCCTCACACACACACACCCCCACGCACACACTAACCCCCACACACACAATATCCCCCCCCCACATACAACAATCCCCCACCCCACACACTAAACCCCCCTCACACACAGCCCCACATTCACACACACTAACCGCCCTCACACCCACACTAACCCCCACCTCCCCACACAAACACTCACACTAGACCCCTCACACACACACAAACGCCGCCACACACACACTAACCCTCCATAGTCACAGGCTAGCCCCCCCACACAGACACACTAACTCACCACACACACAGTAACTCCCCCACACACACTATCTCACTCACACACACTAACCCCAGAAATATACTAAACCCCCATCACACTCAACCCCCCCACGCACACACTAATCCCCCCACACACACTAACCTCCCCACACACGCTAAACGCCCCCACACACGCTAAACGCCCCCCCCACACACACACTAAGCCTCAGCAAACACACTAAACCCTCACACACACTAACCCCCAACACACACTAACCCCCCTCACACACAACACCCCCACACACACATTACCCTCCCACACACACACTAACCCCCCACACACACCAACCCCTCCACACAAACTACACCCCCCCACACACTAACCCCCTCACACAAACCTCCCTACTCACACTTGCCCCTCACACACACAATAACCCTCCACACACACACACTAACCGCCCCACACACACTAAACCCCCACACACACTAACCCCCCAAAGCACACTAACCCCCCCAAACACACTAACCCCCCATCACACACGACCCCCTCACACACCGCCCCCCACACACACGAACCCCCCCACACACAGTAAACCCTCCACACAAACCAACCCCCCCCACACACACTAAACCCCCACACACATTAAACCCCCACCACACACACTAACCCCCCAAACACACTAAACCCCCCTCACACACACACACCCCCACGCACACACTAACCCCCACACACACAATATCCCCCCACATACAACAATCCCCCACCCCACACACTAAACCCTCCTCACACACAACCCCACATTCACACACACTAACCGCCCTCACACCCAAACTAACCCCCACCTCCCCACACAAACACTCACACTAGACCCCCCACACACACACAAACGCCGCCACACACACACTAACCCTCCATAGTCACAGGCTAGCCCCCCTACACAGACACACTAACTCACCACACACACACTAACCCCCCACACACACGAACCCACCTCCCACACACAAACGAACCGCCCTGACACACTCACCAACTCACACACACACAGTAACTCCCCCACACACACTATCTCACTCACACACACTAACCCCAGAAACATACTAAACCCCCATCACACTCAACCCCCCCACGCACACACTAACCCCCCCACACACACTATCCCCCCCACACACACCAATCCCCCCACGCACACTAACCCCCCCCACACACACTAATCCCCCCACACACACTAACCTCCCCACACACGCTAAACGCCCCCACACACGCTAAACGCCCCCCCCCACACACACTAAGCCTCAGCAAACACACTAAACCCTCACACACACTAACCCCCAACACACACTAACCCCCCTCACACACAACACCCCCACACACACATTACCCCCCCCACACACACTAACCCCCCACACACACCAACCCCTCCACACAAACTACACCCCCCACACACTAACCCCCTCACACAAAACTCCCTACTCACACTTACCCCTCACACACACAATAACCCTCCACATACACAGACTAACCGCCCCACACACACTAAATCCCCACACACACACTAACCCCTCCAAAGCAGACTAACCCCCCCCAAACACACTAACCCCCATCACACACAACCCCCGTCACACACAACCCCAACACACACACGAACCCCCCCACACACACTAAACCCTCCACACACACCAAACCCCCCCACACACACTAAACCCCCCACACACACTAAACATCCCCCACACACACTAACCCCCCAAACACACTAGGCCTCACCTCACACAAAACCCCACCCCCACGCACACACTAACCCCCCACACACACTATCCCCCCCACACACACCAAACCCTCACCCCACACACTAAGCCCCCCTCACACACAACCCCCCCACGCACACAATATCCCCCCCACACACAATCCCCCACAAACACACTAATCCCCCCACACACACTAATCCCCCCACACACATTAACCTCCCCACGCACGCTAACCGCCCTCCCACACACACTAACCCCCCCACACACTAACCCTCAGCAAACACACTAAACCCCCACAAAAACGAACCCCCCACACACACTAACCCCCCCTCACACACAACCCCCCCTCACACACATTAACCCCCACACACACACTAACCACCCACACACACCAACACCCCCCACACACACATTAACCCCCCACACACACTAACCCCCCCACACTAACCTCCCCACACACACTTACCCCTCATTCACACACTAACCCTCCCACACACACTCACCACCCCACGCACACTAACCCCCCCACACACATTAATCCCCATACACACAAACCCCCCCACACACACACTACCCCCCCACACACACACTAACCCATCCCCACACAC
Source organism: Scyliorhinus torazame (assembly GCF_047496885.1). Classification (NCBI taxonomy): domain Eukaryota; kingdom Metazoa; phylum Chordata; class Chondrichthyes; order Carcharhiniformes; family Scyliorhinidae; genus Scyliorhinus; species Scyliorhinus torazame. The sequence goes on along the minus strand of NC_092726.1, from coordinate 89,194,016 downwards.
ACAAACACCCCACACATACACAAACACCCCACACACACACAAACACCCCACACACACAAACACACAACCCACACACACACTAACCCATCCCCACACACACATTAACCCCCCCACACACACTAACCCCCCCCACACACTAACCCACCACACACACAGTAAATCCTCCACACTAACCCCCCCCCCACACACTAACCCCGCCAGACACACTAACCACCCCCAAACACACACTAACACCCCCACAAACACACTAACCCCCCACACACACACTAACCCCCCCACACACACTAACCCCCCCACACACACACTAACCCCCCCCCACAGACACTAACCCCCCACACACACACTAATCCCCCCCAACACACTAACCCCCCACACACACTAACCCCCCACACACGTTAAAAGCCCCCACACACACACTAACCGCCCCCACACACACATTAACCCCCCACATACACTAAACCTCCCCACACACACTAAACCCCCACACACACTAAACCCCCAAACACACACTAACCGCCCCAAACACACACAACCCGCCGCTCACACAACCCCCACACACACACTAACCCCACCACACACTTACCCCCCACACACACTAACCTCACACACACACCAACACCCCCACGCACACTAACCCACACACACACTAACCTCCCCACACAAACACTAACACCCCCCTCACACACACACACTAACACCCCCCACACGCAAACCCTCCACACACTCAGTAACCCCCCCTCACACACACACTAACCTCCCCCACACACACACTACCCCCCACACACACTAACCCTCCCCAAAAACAATAAACCCCCCACGCACTAACCCACCCCACACACACTAACCCACCCCTCAAACAAACACAACCCCTTCACACACAACCCCCCCACACACAACCCCCCACACACACAACCCTCCCACACACACACTAACACCGCCACACACACTTTCCCCCTCACACACTAACCCCCCCACACACACTGACCCCCCCCCCCACACCCAACCTCCCCCTCACAATAACCCCGCCACACACACTATCCCCCCACACACACTAACCCCCCCCCACACACACTTACCCCCTCCACACACGCTAACCCGCCCCACACACACACTAACCCCCCAAACACTCGAACCCCAACACACACTAACCCCCCCCCCACACATTAACCCCCACACACACTAACCCCCCCACACACACACACTAACCCCCCCTCACACACTAACCCATCCCCACACACACAAACACCCCACACATACACAAACCCCCCACACACACAAACACACACCCCACACACACAAACACCCCCCACACACACTAACCCCACCACATACACATTAACCCCCCACACACACACACTAACCCATCCCCACACAAACAGAAACCCCCCCACACACACTAACCCCCCCCCCCACACGCACTAACCCACCACACAAACAGTAAATCCTCCACAAACACATTAACCCCTCCAGACACACTAACAGCCCACACCCACACACACACTAACACCCCCACAAACACAGTAACCCCCCCCCCACACACACACTAACCCCCCCACACGCACTAACCTCCCTCACACACACTAACACTCCACACACACACTAACCCCCCCACACATACACTCACCCCCCACACACACTAAACCACACACACACAGTAACCCCCACACACACACACTAACCGCCCTCGCACACACTATCCCCCCACATACACTAACCCTCCCCACACACACTAAACCCCCACACACACTAACCCCCCCAAACACACATTAACAGCCCCAAACACACACAAGCCCCCTCTCACACAACCCCCCCCCCCCACACACACTAACCCCCCCAGACACACACTAACCCCCCCCCCCCACACACAGACTAACGCCCCCCACACACACTAAGGGATAGGGTTAGGGTTAGGCGATAGGGTTAGGGATAGGGATAGGGTTAGGGTTAGGGATAGGGTTAGGGTTAGGGTTAGGCGATAGGGTTAGGGTTAGGATTAGGGGTAGGGTTATTGGTAGGGTTAGGGAGTATCTGGGACGGGCAGAGCGTCCGCCGGCGGTCCCTCCCGGTCCCACACACCAACCCTCCACACACACACTAACCCCCCCCCCACACACACACTAACCCTCCACACACACACTAACCCCCCCCCACACAAACACTAACCCTCCACACACACACTAACCCCCCCCCCACACACACACTAACCCCCCTCACACACACACACACAAACCCCCACCCACACACACACTAACCCCCCCCACACACACACTAACCCCCCCACACACACTAACCTCCCCCACACACACTATCCCTTCACACACACACATACTAAACCCCCCACACATACACTAACCCCCCCCACACACACTAACCCCCCACACACACACCAACCCTCCGCACACTCACTAACCCCCGACACACACACACTAACCCCCCTCACACACACTAACCCCCCCACACACACTAACCCCCCCCACACACACTATCCCACCCACACACGCTAACCGCCCCCTCACACACACTATCCCCCACACACACTAACCCTCCCCAAAAACAATAACTCCTCCACGCACTAACACCCCCCACACACACTAACCCACCCCCTCAAACACACACAACTGCCTCACACACAACCCCCCCACACACACTAACCCTTCACACACACACACACTAACCCCCCCACACATACACTAACCCCCCCACACACACACTAACCCCCACACACAAATCAACCCTCCACACACTCACTAACCCCCGACACACACACTAACCCCCCTCACACACACTAACCCCCCCCCACACACACTAACCCCCCACACACACTATCCCACCCACACACACACACTAACACCCACCCACACACACTAACCCCCCACACACACTAACCTCCCCCACACACACTAACCCTTCACACACACACACACTAACCCCCCCACACATACACTAACCCCCCCCACACACACTAACCCCCCACGCACACACCAACCCTCCACACACTCACTAACCCCCGACACACACACACACTAACCCCCCTCCCACACACTAACACCCCCACACACACTAACCCCCCCACACACACTATCCCACCCACACACGCTAACCGCCCCCTCACACACACTATCCCCCACACACACTAACCCTCCCCAAAAACAATAAACCCCCCACGCACTAACACCCCCCCCACACACACTAACCCACCCCCTCCAATACACATAACCCCCTCACACACAACCCCCCCACACACAACCCCCCCACACACACATTAACAGCCCCAAACACACACAAGCCCCCTCTCACACAACCCCCCCCCCCACACACACACTAACCCCCCCAGACACACACTAACCCCCCCACACACACACTAACGCCCCCCCCACACACTAAGGGATAGGGTTAGGGTTAGGCGATAGGGTTAGGGATAGGGTTAGGGTTAGGGATAGGGATAGGGTTAGGGTTAGGCGATAGGGTTAGGGTTAGGATTAGGGGTAGGGTTATTGGTAGGGTTAGGGTTAGGGTTAGGGTTAGGGTTAGGGTTAGGGTTAGGGTTAGGGTTAGGTTTAGGGTTAGGGTTAGGGTTAGGGTTAGGGTTAGGGTTAGGGTTAGGATTAGGGGTAGGGTTATTGGTAGGGTTAGGGAGTATCTGGGACGGGCAGAGCCTCCGCCGGCGGTCCCTCCCGGTCCCACACACCAACCCTCCACACACACACTAACCCCCCCCCACACAAACACTAACCCCCCTCACACACACTAACCCCCCACCACACACACACAAACCCCCACCCACACACACTAACCCCCCCCCACACACACACCAACCCTCCACACACTCACTAACCCCCGACACACACACACTAACCCCCCTCACACACACTAACCCCCCCACACACACTATCCCACCCACACACGCTAACCACCCCCTCACACACAACCCCCCCCACACACAACCCCCCCCCCACACACAACCCTCCCGACACACACATTAACACCGCCACACACACTTTCCCCCCACACGCCATCCCCCCACACGCAACCTCCCCCACACAATAACCCAGCCACACACACTGTCCCCCCACACTAACACCCAACACACACCAAACCCCGCCCCCACACACACTAATCACCCCAAACACACACTAACCCCCACACATGCACTAACACCCCAAACACACTAAACCACCCTCACACACAACTCACACCACACTCACACTAACCCCCCCACACACACACTATCCCCCACAAACACAAAGACTAAGCCACCCTACACACACTAACCAACCACACACACACACTATCCCCCCCACACACACATACCATCCCCCCACACACACTAACCCCCCCACACACACTAACCCCCCCCCACGCACGCTAACCCTCTCCACACACACACTAACCCCAACACACACTAACCCCCCCCACACACATTAACCCCCATTCACACTAACCCAACCACACACACACAAACACCCCACACATACACAAACCCCCCACACACACAAACACACAACCCACACACGCAAACACCCCCAAACACACTAACCCCACCACACACACAGTAACCCCCCCACACACTAACCCCCCCCCCCCCCACGCACTAACCCACCACACACACAGTAAATCCTCCACAAACACACAAACCCCTCTAGACACACTCACCACCCACACACACACACTAACACCCCCACAAAAACACTAACCCTCCCACACACACTAACCCCCCCACGCACACACTAACCCCCCACACACACACACACTAACCCCCCCCCCCACACTAACCCCCCCACACACACTAACCCCTCCAGACACACTAACCCCCCACACACACTAACCCCCGCACATACGCTAACCGCCCCCACACACACAATAAACCCCCAGACGCACTAACTACCCCACACACATCAACCCCCCCAAACACACACAACCCCCCTCGCAAACAACCCCCCCACACACAACACCCCCACACCACACAATCCCCCCCACACACTAACTCCCCCCACACACAACACCCCCACAGTCACACTAACCCCCCCAAACACACTAAACCCCCTCACACACAACCCCTCCACACACACACTAACCCCCCACATACACTATCCCCCCACACACTAACCCCCCACACACTAACCCCCTCACACATTAACCCCCTCACACACACTATCCACCCCCCACACACTAACCCCCCCCACACACACTATCACCCCACACACACCAACCACCTCCACACACACTAACACGCCCACACACACTAACCCCCCCCCCCCACACTAACCTCCCACGCATGCTAACCGACCCCACACACACACTAACCCCCCCACACACTAACCCTCCCCAAACACACTAAACCCCCCTCACACACACAATAATACTCCATACACACACTATCCCCCCACACACACACACTAACCTCCCCACACACTAACCCTCCACACACACTAACCCCCCCCACACATACACTAACCCCACACGCACACACTAACCCCCCACACACACAGTAACACCCCCACACACACTAAACCCCCACACACACTAACCCCCCCCCAAAACACACACTAACCGCCCCAAACACACACAACCCCCCTCTCACACAACCCCCACACACACACTAACCCCACCACACACACCAACCCCCCCCCACACACACGAACCCCCCCACACACACACTAACCTCCCCCACACACATTAAACCTCCCACACACACTAACCCTCCAAACACACACAACCCCCCACATGCACAACTCCCACACTCACACACTAAGCCCGCCACACACACAATCACCCCACACTAACCCCCTCACACACACTAACCCCCCACACACACTAACCTCCCCCACACACACACTAACTCCCACACACACAACACCCCCCCACACACACTAACCCCCTCAAACACACTAAACCCCCATCACACACAACCCCCCCCACACACACACTACCCCCCCCACACACACACTATCCCCCTCATACACTAACCCCCCCCCACACACACTAACCCCCCACACACACTAACCCATGCCCACAAACAAACCCATCACCACGCGCACTAACCCCCACACACACTAACCCTCCACACACACACTAACCCCCCACACACACGCACTAAACCCCCCACATACACGCACTAATCCCCCCACACGCACTAACCCCCCACACACACTAACCCCCCACACACACTAACCCCCCCCACGCACACACACTAACCCCGCTAAACACACAAACCCCAACACACAGTAATCCCCACACACAATAACCCCCACACACACTAACCCCCACACATACTAACCCCCACACACACTAACCCCTACACAGACTAACCCCCACACAAACTAACCCCCCCCACACATACACTAACCTCCCCACATACACTAACCCATCCCCCCACACACAAACACCCCACACACACACAGACCCATTACACACACCACACACACACCCCCCCCACAATCACTAACCCCCCACACACACAACCCATCCCCACACACACACTAACCCCCACACACACTAACCCCCCCATACTCACTACCCCCCCACGTACTAACCCACCACACACAAACTAACCCATCCCCACACACACACACACTAACTCCTCCACAAACACACTAACACCTCCACACACATTAACCCCCCCACACACACACTAACCCATCCCCACACTATCCCACACACACACTAACACCCCCCTCACACTAACCCCCTACACACACTAACCCCTCCCACACACACTAAGCCCCTCACACACTAACACCCCCACACACACTAACCCCCCACACACACTAACCCCCCACACACACGAACACCCCACACACACGAACACCCCACACACACGAACACCTCACACACTAACCCCCCCACACACACTAAACCCCCCACACACACTTACACCCCCACACACACTAACACCCATACACACACTAACCCCCCATACACACTAACCCCCACACACACAGTAACACCCCCACACACACTAAACCCCCACACACACTAACCCCCCCAAACACACACTAACCGCCCCAAACACACACAACCCCCCTCTCACACAACCCCCACACACACACTAACCCCACCACACACACTATCCCCCACACACTAAACCCACACACACACTAACCCCCCACACACACCAACACCCCCACACACACTAACCCCCACACACACTAACCCCCCCAAACACACACTAACCGCCCCAAACACACACAACCCCCCTCTCACACAACCCCCACACAAACACTAACCCCACCACACCCACTATCCCCCACACACTAAACCCACACACACACTAACCCCCCACACACACCAACACCCCCACACACACTAACCCACACACACACTATCCCCCCCAAACACACACATTAATCCCCCCACACACACTAACCAACCACACACACACGAACCCATCCCCACACAACACAATAACCCCTCCACAAACACACTACCTCCTCCACATACACTAACCACCCCCACGCACACGCACACTAATACCCTCCACACAAACTATCCCCCCCACACACACACGAACCCCCCACACACACACTAACCTCCCCCACACACATTAACCCTCCCACACACACTAACCCTCCAAACACACACAACCCCCCACATGCACAACTCCCACACTCACACACTAAGCCCGCCACACACACAATCCCCCCACACTAACCCCCTCACACACACTAACCCCCCACACACACTAACCTCCCCCACACACACACTAACTCCCACACACACAACACCCCCCCCACACACACTAACCCCCTCAATCACACTAAACCCCCATCACACACAACCCCCCCCCCCACACACACACTACCCCCCCACACACACACTATCCCCCTCATACACTAACCCCCCCACACACACTAACCCCCCACACACACTAACCCATGCCCACAAACAAACCCATCACCACGCGCACTAACCCCCACACACACTAACCCTCCACACACACACTAACCCCCCACACACACGCACTAAACCCCCCACATACACGCACTAATCCCCCCACACGCACTAACCCCCCCACACACACTAACCCCCCACACACACTAACCCCCCCACGCACACACACTAACCCCGCTAAACACACAAACCCCAACACACATTAATCCCCACACACAACAACCCCCACACACACTAACCCCCACACATACTAACCACCACACACACTAACCCCTACACAGACAAACCCCCACACAAACTAACCCCCCCCACACATACACTAACCTCCCCACATACACTAACCCATCCCCCCCACACACAAACACCCCACACACACAGACCCATTGCACACACACACACACACCACACACCCCCCCACAATCACTAACCCCCCCACACACACACTAACCCATCCGCACACACACACTAACCCCCACACACACTAACCCCCCATACTCACTACCCCCCCCCCACGTACTAACCCACCACACACACACTAACCCATCCCCACACTATCCCACACAGACACTAACACCCCCCTCACACTAACCCCTTACACACACTAACCCCCCCACACACACTAAGCCCCCCACACACTAACACCCCCACACACACTAACCCCCCCCCACCCACTAACCCCCAACACACACTAACCCCCCACACACACTAACCCCCCACACACACTAACCCCCCACACACACGAACACCCCACACACTAACCCCCCCACACACACTAAACCCCCCACACACACTTACACCCCCACACACACTAACACCCATACACACACTAACCCCCCATACACACTAACACCCCACCACACACACACTAACCCCCCCACACACACTAACCCCCCACACACACAGTAACACCCCCACACACACTAAACCCCCACACACACTAACCCCCCACACACACTAACCCCCCCGAACACACACTAACCGCCCCAAACACACACAACCCCCCTCTCACACAACCCCCACACACACACTAACCCCACCACACACACTATCCCCCCACACACTAAACCCACACACACACTAACCCCCCACACACACCAATACCCCCACACACACTAACCCCCACACACACTAACCCCCACAAACACACTAACCGCCCCAAACACACACAACCCCCCTCTCACACAACCCCCACACACACACTAACCCCACCACACCCACTATCCCCCCACACACTAAACCCACACACACACTATCCCCCCACACACACCAACACCCCCACACACACTAACCCACACACACACTATCCCCCCAAACACACACATTAATCCCCCCACACACACTAACCAACCACACACACACGAACCCATCCCCACACAACACAATAACCCCTCCACAAACACACTACCTCCTCCACATACACTAACCACCCCCACGCACACACACACTAATACCCCCACACACACTAACCCCCCCACACACTCACGAACCCCCCCCCACAGACACTAACCTCCCCCACACACATTAACCCTCCCACACACACTAACCCTCCAAACACACACAACCCCCCACATGCACAACTCCCAGACTCACACACTAAGCCCGCCACACACACAATCCCCCCACACTAACCCCCTCACACACACTAACCCCCCACACACACTAACCTCCCCACACACACACTAACTCCCCCCCACACACACGAACCCCCCCACACACACTAACCTCCCCCACACACATTAACCCTCCCACACACACTAACCCTCCAAACACACACAACCCCCCACATGCACAACTCCCACACTCACACACTAATCCCGCCACACACACAATCCCCCCACACTAACCCCCTCACACAACACCCCCCCCACACACACTAACCCCCTCAAACACACTAAACCCCCATCACACACAACCCCCCACACACACACACTACCCCCCCACACACACACTATCCCCCTCATACACTAACCCCCCCACACACACTAACCCCCCACACACACTAACCCATGCCCACAAACAAACCCATCACCACGCGCACTAACCCCCACACACACTAACCCTCCACACACACACTAACCCCCACACACACGCACTAAACCCCCCACATACACGCACTAATCCCCCCACACGCACTAACCCCCCCCACACACACTAACCCCCCACACACACTAACCCCCCCACGCACACACACTAACCCCGCTAAACACACAAACCCCAACACACATTAATCTCCACACACAATAACCCCCACACACACTAACCCGCACACATACTAACCCCCACACACACTAACCCCTACACAGACAAACCCCCACACAAACTAACCCACCCCACACATACACTAACCTCCCAACATACACTAATCCATCCCCCCACACACAAACACCCCACACACACACAGACCCATTACACACACACACACACACCACACACACACCCCCACAATCACTAACCCCCCCCACACACACTAACCCATCCCCACACACACACTAACCCCCACACACACTAACCCCCCCATACTCACTACCCCCCCACGAACTAACCCACCACACACAAACTAACCCATCCCCACACACACACTAACTCCTCCACAAACACACTAACACCTCCACACACATTAACCCCCCCACACACACACTAACCCATCCCCACACTATCCCACACACACACTAACACCCCCCTCACACTAACCCCCTACACACACTAACCCCCCCCCACACACTAAGCCCCCCACACACTAACACCCCCACACACACTAACCCCCCACACACACTAACCGCCCACACACACTAACCCCCCACACACACTAACCCCCCACACACACTAACCCCCACACACACGAACACCCCACACACTATCCCCCCCACACACACTAAACCCCCCACACACACTTACACCCCCACACACACTAACACCCATACACACACTAACCCCCCATACACACTAACACCCCACCACACACACACTAACCCCCCCCACACACACTAACCCCCCACACACACTAACCCCCCAACACACACTAACCCCCCTACACTCACTGACCCTCCCCACACACACTAACCCCCCCACACACACGGTAACACGCCCCACACACACGGTAACCCCCCCACGCACAGTAACCCGCCCCACACACACTAACCCGTCCAACACAAATTAAGCCACCCCACACAAACTAAGCCGCCCCACACACACTAACCCCATCACACACTTACCCCCCACACACACTAACCCCCACACACCCTAAGCCCCCCACACACACTAACCCCCACACAGACACTAAGCCCCCACACACACACTAACCCCCCACACACACACTAACGCCCCCCCACACACACAAACCGCCCCCACACACACACACTAATCCACCACACACACTAACCCTCCACACACACACTAAACCCCCACACACACTAACCCCCCACACACGCACTAACCGCCCCAAACGCACACAACCCCCCTCTCACACAACTCCCCCACACACACTAACCCCACCACTCAAACTATCCCCCCCACACACTAACCCTCCCCCACACACCACCCCCCCACCACACTAAACCACACACACACTAACACACCAACACACACACACTAACCCCCCACACGCACTCATTAACCCCCCACACACACACTAACTCCACCAAACACACTAAACACCCTCACACACAAACCACCCCACACACACACTAACCCCCCCCACACACTAACCCCCCACACACACTAACCCCCCACACACGCTAACCCCCCACACACACGAACACCCCACACACTAACCCCCCCAAACACACTAAACCCCCCACACACACTTACACCCCCACACACACTAACACCCATACACACACTAACCCCCCATACACACTAACACCCCACCACACACACACTAACCCCCCCCACACACACTAACCCCCCACACACACTAACCCCCCAACACACACTAACCCCCCTACACACACTGACCCCCCCCCCACACACACTAACCCCCCCACACACACGGTAACACGCCCCACACACACGGTAACCCCCCACGCACAGTAACCCGCCCCACACACACTAACCCGCCCCACACAAATTAAGCCACCCCACACAAACTAAGCCGTCCCATACACACTAACCCCATCACACACTTACCCCCCACACACACTAACCCCCACACACCCTAAGCCCCCACACACACACTAACCCCCACACAGACACTAAGCCCCCACACACACACTAACCCCCCACACACACACTAACGCCCCCACACACACACAAACCGCCCCCACACACACACTAATCCACCACACACACTAACCCTCCACACACACACTAAACCCCCACACACACTAACCCCCCACACACGCACTAACCGCCCCAAACACACACAACCCCCCTCTCACACAACTCCCCCACACACACTAACCCCACCACTCAAACTATCCCCCCCACACACTAACCCTCCCCCCCACACCACCCCCCCACCACACTAAACCACACACACACTAACACACCAACACACACACACTAACCCCCCACACGCACTCATTAACCCCCCACACACACACTAACTCCACCAAACACACTAAACACCCTCACACACAACCCACCCCACACACACACTAACTCCCCCACACACACTATTCCCCCCCACACACACACTAAGCCCCCCCCAAACACACTAAGCCCACCCGCACACTAAACAACCACACACACACTAACCCAACCCCACACAAACACACTAAGTCCTCCACAAACACACTAACCCCTCCACCCACACTAAAACCTCCTCCACACACAGACACACTAATACACCCCCCACACACACTAACCCCCCACACACACACTAACTTCCCCCACACACACTAACCCTCCACACACACACTAACCCCCCCACACATACATTAACCCCCCACACACACACTAATCCCCCACACACACACTAACCGCCCCCCCACACACAGACTAACTCCCCCACACACACTAAACCTCCCCAAACACACTAAACCCCCCCCACACACTAAACCCCCACACACACACTAACCCCCCAAACACACACAACCACCCCCCCCCACACACACATCTCCCACACTCACACAATAAGCCCGCCACACACACTATCGCCCCACACACTAACCCCCCCCACACACACTAAACCCCCACACACACTTACACCCCCACACACACTAACACCCATACACACACTAACCCCCATACACACTAACACCCCCCCACACACACACTAACCCCCCCACACACTAACCCCCCAACACACACTAACCCCCCTACACACACTGACCCCCCCCACACACACTAACCCCCCCCACACACTAATCCCCCACACACACACTAACCGCCCCCCCGCACACACACTAACTCCCCCACACACACTAACCCTCCCCAAATACACTAACCCCCCCCCCACACACTAACCCCCCACACACACACTAACCCCCCAAACACACACAACCACCCCCCCCACACACACAACTCCCACACTCACCCAATAAGCCCGCCACACACACTATCGCCCCACACACTAACTCCCTCACACACACTAACCCCCCCCACACACTAACCCCCCCACACACACTAACCCCCCCACACACACGCACACTACCCTCCACACACACACTAAACCCCCCACCCACACACTTACCCCTCCACCACACACACTAACCCCCACACACACTAACCCCCCACACACACTAACCCCCCAACACACACTAACCCCCCTACACACACTGACCCCCCCCCACACACACTAACCCCCCACACACGGAAACACGCCCCACATATACGGTAACCCCCCCACGCACAGTAACCCGCCCCACACACACTAACCCGCCCCACACAAATTAAGCCGCCCCACACAAACTAAGCCGCCCCACACACACTAACCCCATCACACACTTACCCCCCACACACACTAATCCCCCACACACACACTAACCGCCCCCCCGCACACACACTAACTCCCCCACACACACTAACGCTCCCCAAATACACTAACCCCCCCCACACACTAACCCCCCCCACACACACTAACCCCCCAAACACACACAACCACCCCCCCCCACACACAACTCCCACACTCACCCAATAAGCCCGCCACACACACTATCGCCCCACACACTAACTCCCTCACACACACTAACCCCCCCCACACACTAACCCCCCCCACACACTAACCCCCCCACACACACACACACTAACCCTCCACACACACACTAAACCCCCCACACACACACTTACCCCTCCACCACACACACTAACCCCCCACACACACCAACCCCCCAAAACACACGAAACCCCCACAAGCACTAACCCACCCCACATACACTATCCCCCCACACACACTAACCCCCCACACACACCCAACCCCCCACAGACAAACGAACCACCCACACACACACTAACCCCCACTCACACACAAACACCCTCACACACAACCCTACCACACACACGAACCCCCCCACACACACGAACCCCCCCACACACACACGAACCCCCCCCCCACACACTAACCCCCCACACAGACTTACCGCCCCACACACTATCCCCCACACACACTAACCCCCCCCAAACACTAACCCCCCCACACACTAATCCCCCCCACACACTAACCCCCCCCACACACTAACCCCCAACACACTAACCCCCCCCGCACACACTAACCCCCGCACACATACACCCACACCCACACACACTAACCCTCCACACACACTCACACCCCACACACGAACCCACCCACAGACACTAACACCCACACACACACACCGACACCCCCACACAGACAAACACCCACACACACACTAACCCATCCCCACACACACGAACCCCCCCCACACACACTAACCCCCACACACACACTAACCCCACCACACACAAACCCCCCCCCACACAGACTAACCCCCCCCACACACACAGTAACCCGCCCCACACACACTAACCCGCCCCACACAAACTAAGCCGCCCCACACACACTAACCCTTCACACACACAACACCATACACACACTAACCCCCACACACACTAACCCCCCCCCCACACACAGACTAACCCCCCCCCACATACACTAACCCCCACACACAATAACCCATCCCCTCACTCACCCCCACACACACACTAACCCCCACCCCCCCCCCCCCGCACACACACACTAATTCCCCGCACAAACACTAACCCCCTCAAACACACTTACCGGTCCTACACACACAATAACCCACCACACACACTATCCCTCCCCACACACACTAACCCCCCAGACACACTAACACCCCCAAACACACACTAACCGCCCCAAACACACAAAACCCCTTTCACACAACTCCCACACACGCACTAATCCCACCACACACACTATCCCCCACACACTAACTCCCCACCACACACTAACCCGCCACACACACACTAACCCACACACACACTAACCCCCACACACACACTCAAACCCCCACACACACTTACCCACCACACACACTAACCCCCCCACAAACACTAACCCCCCACACACACACTTACCCCCCAAACACACTAAACCCCCCTCACACACAACCCACCCCATACACACACACTAAGCGCCCCCCACACACACTAAGCCCGCCCGCACACGAACCAACCACACACAAGCTAACCCATCCCCACACAAACATACTTACCCCTCCACAAACACACTAACCCCTCCACACACACTAAAACCTCCCCCACACACAGACACTCTAATACCGCTACACACACACTAACCACCCCACACACACACAAACCCCCCACACACACACTAACCTCCCCCACACACACTAACCCTCCACACACCCACTAACCCCCCTACACTTACATTATCCCCCCACACACACACTAACCCCACACACACACGAATCCACCCCAAACGCACTAAGCGCCTCCACACACACACTAGCCCCCCCCCACACACTAATCCTCCCCAAACACACTAAACCCCCACACACACTAACCCCCACACACACACTAACCCCCCAAACACACACAACCCCCCACACACACAACTCCCACACTCACCCATTAAGCCCGCCACACACACTATCCCCCCACACACTAACCCCCCCCCCACACACACTAACCCCCCTCACACACACTAACCCCCCCACGCACACACTAACGTCCCCCAAACACTAATCGTCCACACACACACTAAGCCCCCAACACACACTAACCCACCCACACACGCTAACCACCCCCTCACACACACTATCACCCTACACACACTAACCCTCCCCAAACACAACAAACCCCCACAAGCACTAACCCAGCCCACACACACTAACCCCTCCCTCAAACACACACAACCCCCGTCACACACAAACCACCCCCACACACAACCCCCCCACACACAACCCCCCCCCCCACACACAACCCTCCCCACACACAACCCCCCCACACACACACACTAACCCCGCCACACACACTATCGCCCCCCCACACACTAACCCCCCCCCACACACTAACCCCCCCCCCCACAACCAACCCCCACACACACACTAACCCCGCCCCCACACACACACTAACCCACCCAAACACTCTAAACCCCCCTCACACACAAACCACCCCACACACACTACCCCCTCCACACAAACACACTAAGCCCCCCCACACACACTAAGCCCACCAGCACACTAACCAACCACACACACACTAACCGATCCCCACACAAACACACTAACCTTCCACAAACACTAACCGCTCCACAAACACAAAAGCCCCCACACACACACTAATACCCCCACACACACACTAACCTCCCCACACACTAACCCTCCCCAAACACACTAAACCACAACACACACTAACCCTCCACACACACACTAACCCCCCAAACAGACACAACCCCCCACACACACAACTCCCACACTCACACACTAAGCCCGCCACACACACAACCCCCCACCCACACACTAACCCCCTCACACACACTAACCCCCCCACACACACACTAACCCCCACGCACACTAAACCCCCACACACACACTAACCCCCCCCAAACACACTAAACCCCCCTCACACACAACCCCCATACACACTAACCGCCCCCCCACACACACACTACGCCCCCAACACACTAACCACCCCACACACCATAACCCCACCATAGACACTACCCATCCCCACACACTAACCCATCACCACACGTACTATCACCCCCCCCCACACTAACCCTCCACACACACACTAACCCCCCCCCACACACACACTAAACACCCCGCACACTCTAACTCCCCCAGACACACTAACCCCCTCACACACACACACTAACCCCGACAAACACACTAACACCAACACACAATAACAACCACACACACTAGCCCCCACACACACTAACCCCCACACACACTAACCCCCACACACACTAACCCCCCACACACACACTACCCCCCCACACACACTAACCCATCCCCCCACACAGAAAAACATCTCACACACACAAACCATACATACACACACACACACCCCACACACACAATCCCCCCACACACACACTAACATCCCACACACACTAACCCATCCCCACACACACACTAACCCCCACACACACACAAACCCCCCCCACACACACTAACCCCCCCCCCACGTACTAACCCACAACACACACACTAACCCACCCCCCCACACACACATTAACCAACCACAAACACACTAACCCCTCCACACACACTGACCCCCCCCACACACACACTAACACACCCACACACACACTAACCCCCCCACACACACAAACCCCCCCACACACACTAACCCGCCCACACACACTAGCACCCCCCCTACACACACACTAACCCCCCACACAGACTAACCCCACCACACACACACTAACTCCCCACCACACACTAACCCTCCACACACACACACTAACCCACCACACACTAACCCTTCACAAACACAATAAACCCACACACACACTAGGCCCCCCACACACACTAAACCCCACACACACATGACCCCCCCCACCACACACACTAACCATTCCCAAACACAACAAACCCACACACGCACTAACCCGCCCCCCACACACTAACACCCCCAAACACACACAACCCCCCCCACACACAACCCCACCCCCACACACACACTAACACTGCCACACACACTATCCCCCCCCACACACTGTACCCCACACACTAACCCCCCCCACACACTAACCCCCCCCCACACACAACCCTCCCCACACACACACTTCCCCCCACACACATAGAAACCCCCCCAAACACACTAAACCCCCCTCACACACAACTGCCCCACACACACACTAACCCCCCCACACACACTATCCCCCACACACTAACCCCCCTCACACACTAACCCCCACACACACCAACCGCCCCCCCCAAACACACACTAACCCCCCACACACACTAATCCCCCCACACTAACCTCCCACACACGCTAACGTCCCCACACACGCGAACCGCACCCACACACGCACTAACAACCCACACACACTAACACCCCCACACACACTATCCCTCCCCAAACACACTAACCCCCCTCACACACAAACCCCCCACATACACTAACCCCCCACACACACTAAACCCCCCCACACACCAAACCCCCCACACACAACCCCCCCACACACACGAACCCCCACACACACACGAACCCCCACACACACACACGAAACCCCCAACACAGACTAATCCCCCCACACAGACTACCCACCCCAGACACTATCCCCCCACACACACTAAACCCCCCACACACTAACCCCCCCACACACTAACCCCCCCACACACACTAACCTTCCCACACACGATAACCCGTCCCACACACACGGTAACCCACCCACGCACAGTAACCCGCCCCACACGCACTAACCCGCCCCACACAAACTAAGCCGCCCCACACACACTAACCCCCCACACACACTAAGCCCCCCTCACACACACTCACCCCCCCCCACATAAACTAACCGCCCCCACACACAGACTAACCCACCACATACACTAACCCTCCCCACACACACTAAACCCCCACACACACACAACCACACTCACACAACTCCCACACACACACTAACACCACCACACACACTATCCCCTCCCCACACTAACCCCCCCAAACACTAACCCGCCACACACACCACCACCCCCACACACACTAACCCACACACACTAATACCCCCACACACACACTAACCCCCCACACACACACTAACCACCACCAACACACACTAAACCCCCTTCACACACAACCCAACCCACACTAACCCCCACACACACACTATCCCCCCACACACACACACTATGCCCCCCCACAAACACACTAACCCCCCACACACACTAACCCCCCACACTCACTTACCCCCCACACTCACTTACCCCCCCCCACACACACACTACCTCCCCACACACACATACTAATCCCGCCAAACACACTAACCCCAACACACCCTAACCCCCACACACATTAACCCCCACACACACTAAACCCCACACACACTAAATCCCCCACACACTAACCGCCCCACACACACACTAATCCCCCCACACACACTAACCCATCCCCCACACAAAACACCCCACACACACACAAACCCCACACACACAACCCCCCCACACACACACTAACCCCCACACACACTAACCCCCCCCACACACACTAACCCCACACACACACACTAACCCATCCCCCACAGACAAATACCCCCCCACACACACACCCCGCACACACAACACCCCCAGACACACTAACATATCCCCACACACACGCTAACCCCACCCACACACACGAACCCCCCACGTACTAACCCACCACACACACTCTAACCCATCCCCACATACACACACTAACCCCTCCACAAACACACTAACCCCTCCACACACACTGACCCACCACACATACACATTAACCGCCCACACACTAACCCCTCCCCCACACACTAACCCCACCACAAACACTAACCCCCCACACACACTAACGCCCCACCACACACTTCCCCCCCCCACGCACTAACCCCCCCCCCACAAACTAACCCACCCACACTCACTAACCCACCCACACACGCTAACCGCCCCCACACACATACGATCCCCACCCACACTTTAACCCTCCCCAAACACAATAAACCCCCACACGCATTAACCCCCCCCACATACACTTACCCACCAAACACAGACAATCCCGCTCACACACAACACCACCCACACACACAAACCCCCCACACACACAAACCCCCCCCCCACACACACACTAACCCCGCCCACACACTTACCCCCCCACATACAAACCCCCCCACACACGCACTAACCCCCCCCACACACACACTAACCCCCCAAACACACTAAACCCCACTCACACACAAACCCCCACACACACACTAACCCCCCACACACTCTATCACCCCCACACACTAACCACACCACACATACAACCCCTCTCACACACAACCCCCCCCCCAGACACAACCTCCCCACACACATCCCCCTCACACACACATACTATCCCGCCCCCACACACTAATCCGCCCCGCACACTAACCCCCCACACACTCTAGCCCCCCCCACACACTAACCCACCCACACACACTAATCCCCCACACACACCAACCCCCCACAGACGCACTAACACACCACACACACTAACCCCCCCGCACACACTAACCCTCCCCAAACACACTAAACCCCCTCACACACTAACCCCACACATACACTATCCCCCCCACACACACTAACCCCCCACACACACCAAACCCCCCACACACAAACGAACCACCCACACACACACAAACCCCCCTCACACACAAACACCCTCACACACAACCCGCCGCACACACACGAACCCCCAAACACACACGAACCCCCCACACAGACTAACACCCCCACACACTATCTCCCCACGCAGACTAACCCCCCCACACACTAACCCCCCTCCCCCACATACTAACCCCCGCACACACACTAACCCCCCACACACACACGAACACCCCCACACACATAAACCCCCCCACACACACTAACACCCCACACACACTCACACCCCACACACTAACCCCCCACACACTCTAACACCCCCACACACACTTACATCCCCACACACACTAACACCCACACACACACTAACCCCACCACACACTAACCCCCTCTGCACACACCACCACCCCCACACACTAACCCCCAGACACACTAACACCCCCACACACACTAACCGCCCCAAAAAACTCACAACCCCCCACACACACAACTCCCACACTCACCTACTACGCCCGCCACACACATTATCCCCCAACACACACTAACCCCACCCACACACACACTAACCCCCCGCCACACACACATGCCAATCGCCCCCTCACACACACTGTACCCCCACACACACTAACCCTCCCCAAACACAATGAACCCCCACAAGCACTAACCCACCCCACACACACTAACCCCCACTCAAACACACACAACCCCCCTCACACACAACCCCCCCCACACACACTAACCCCGCCACACACACTACCCCCCCCCACACAAACCCCCCCACTCCAAACCCCGCCCCCACTCACACTAATCCCCCCCACACACACATTAACCCCCAACACACACACTAACCACCCAAACACACTAAACCCCCCTCACACAAAACCCACCCACACACACACTAACCCCCACACACACTAATCCCCCCCACACACACACACTAACCTGCCAAACACACACACTGACCTCCCAAACACACACTAACTCTCCACACACATACTAAACCCCCCACACACACTATCCCCCCCACATACTAAACACCCACTCACACTAACCCCACCACACACACTAACCCATCCCCACACACTAACCCATCCCCACACACTAACCCATCACCACACGCAATAACCCCCCACACACTAACCCTCCACACACACACTAACGCCCCCCCACACACTAAACCCCCCCACACACACAGTAACCCCCCACACACACTAACCCCCCAACACACACTTAACCCCCAAACACTAACCCTCCACACACACACTAACCCCCCCCCCACAACCCCCCACACACACACTAACCCCCACACACAAACTAACCTCCAAACACACTAAACCCACCCCACACACAACCCCCACACACACACACTAACCCCCCCCCCCACACACACTATCCCCCCACAAACTACCCCCCTCACACACTAACCCCTCACATACTCTATCCCCCCCACACACTAACCCCCCCCACAGACACTAACCGCCCCCACAGACACTAACCCCCCATACACACTAAACCCCCCCACACACACTAGCACCCCCCGACACACACTAACCCCCCAACACGCACAAACCCCACCACACACACTAACCCATCCCCACACACACTAACCCCCACACAACCCCCCACACACACACTAACCCCCACACACACACTATCCCGCCACAAACTACCCCCTCACACACTAACCCCTCACACACTCTTTCCCCCACACACTAACCCCCCCACAGACACTAAACCCCCACACACACCAACCCCACCACCACACACACTAACCCCCCGCACTCACTATCACCGCCACACGCACTAACCTCCCACACACACCAAACGCCCCCACACACAAACGAACCACCCACACACACACTAACCCCCCCTCACACACCATCCCCCCACACATACGAACCCCCCCACACACACGAACCGCCACACACACACGAACCGCCACACACACACACGAAACACCCCACACAGACTAATCCCCCCCACAAAGACTAAACCCCCCACACACTTTCCCCCCACACACATTAATCCCCTCCACACACTAACCCCCCGCACACACACTAAGCCCCCCACACACTAACACCCCCACACACACTAACCCCCTCCCACACATACTAATCCCCCACACACACACTAACCCCCCCCACACACACTAACCCCCCACACACACTAACCCCCCCCCACACTAACCCTCCACACACACACTAACCCCCCACACACAACCCCCCACACACACACTAAGCCCCACACACACACTAACCCCCCCAAACACACTAAACCCACCTCACACACAACCCCCCACACACACACTATCCCCCCCACAAACTAACCCCCTCACACACTAGCCCCTCACACACTCTATCCCCCCCCCCACACTAACGCCCCCACAGACACTAAACCCCATACACACTAACCCCCCCACACAGACTAACGCCCACACACACACTAACACCACACACACGAAATCCCCTACACACACTAAACCACCCACACACACTAAATCCCCTACACACACGAAACCGCCCACACACACTAACCCCCCCCACACACACTAACCCATCCCCACACACACTAACCCCATACAAACACACACTAATCCCCCACACACACTAACCCCCCCCCACACTAACCCTCCACACACACACTAACCCCCCACACACAACCCCCCACACACACACTAAGCCCCACACACACACTAACCCCCCCAAACACACTAAACCCACCTCACACACAACCCCCCACACACACACTATCCCCCCCACAAACTAACCCCCTCACACACTAGCCCCTCACACACTCTATCCCCCCCCCACACTAACGCCCCCACAGACACTAAACCCCATACACACTAACCCCCCCACACACACTAGCCCCCCCATACACACTAACCCCCCAACACGCACTAACCCCACCACACACACAAACCCATCCCCACACACAAACTAGCCTCCCCACCCACGCACTAACCCTCCCACACACACTAACCCCACAACCACACTAACACCCCCCCACACACACACTAAACCCCCCCCCCCACACACTCCCCCCTCCCCCAAACACTCACTAATACCCCCACATACACACTAAACCCCTCTCACTCACACTAACCACCCCCACACACTAAACGCCCCACACACACACTAACCCTCACACACACAGTACCCGCCTCACACACCCACAAACGCACCCACACACACAAACTAACCCCACCCCCACACCCACTAACACCTACACACGCAAACCACCACCACACACTCACTAAACCCACTCCCACATGCTAACGACCCCACACAGTCACTAACCACCCGCACACACAAATCCCCCCACACACACACACTAATCACCCCCACACACACTAACACTCCCGTGCTCACTAACACCCACAGGCACACACTAACTCTCCCACCCACACACTAACACCCCCACACAGACAGTAACCCCATACAGAATCTAGCACTCACACACAGACTAACCCTCCCATACACACCCAACCCCCCACACACACTCTAACCCTCCCACACACACACTAACACCCCAAATACACACACAACACCCCCTAACACACACACTAACCCGAGACACACGCACTAAACCCCTCACACACACTAAGCGCCCCACAAAAACTAACACCCCTCACACACACGTTAACCCCACCACACACACTAACCCTTCCACACACACTCACACACACTAACCCCAACCCCACACACACTTATCCCCCCCAGACATACTAAATCCCCCCCACACACGAACCAACCACACACACACTGACGCCCCACATACGCTAACCTACCCCCACACACACAGTAATCCCATACAGACACCAACACCCACACACACACTAACCCTCCCATAGGCACACGAACCCCCCCACACACATACTAACCCTCCCACGCACACACATTAACAACCCACCAACACACACAAAACCACCTCACACACACTAATCCCCGCACACACACTAACCCCCCTCACTCAGACAACCCCCCCCCCCCACACACACACACTAACCACGCCAGGCACACACACACTAACCCCCCTCACACACACTAACTCCCCCACACACACTAACACCCCTCACACACACACTAGCCCCCCACACATACAACCCCACCCGCACACACTCACACACACTAACCCCACCCCCACACTCACTTACCCCCCTAGATATACTAACCCCCGACACACTAACCAGCCCCACACACACTGAAGCCCACAGACACTAATCTACCCCCGCACACACTCATCCCCCTCAAACACACTAACCACTCTCACACACACACTAACTCCCCTGACACACACATTAACCGCCCACACACACACACTAACTCCCCTCACACTCACTGACCCCCCTCACACACACTAACCCCACACACACTAATACCCACCGACACACTTTAACCTCCGCCCCATACACGCAATAACCCCCCTCCCGCACACACTAACCCCCTCACACACACTAACCCCCATCACACATTAATCCCCATGCACACACACGAAACCCCCCCACACACACTAACCCCCCCACACACATACTAACCCCCCACACGCGCACTAAACCCCCATACACCCACTGACCCCTCCCCGCACACACTCTGACCCCCACCCACACACACACTAACAACCCACACACACACTAACTCCCCACCAACACACACACACACTAACCCCCGCCCCACACACTCACACACACTAACCCCACCACTGCACACACTTACCCCCCCAGAGACACTAACAACCCTCACACACACTACCCCCCCCCCACACACGCACACTAACCCCGTCACATACACAATGACGCCCCTCAGACACTAACCTCCCCAAATTACACACACTAACCCCCCACACACACTAACCCCCTCACACATACTAACCCCCCTCACCAACCCAAAGAGCCCACACACACACTAACCCCCCAGACACACTAACCCCCGAACACACGTTGACTCCCCCACACACAATCACAGCCCCCACACACACTAACACCCCACATACGCTAACCACCACAACATACACACTAAACACTCCCCCACACACGTTAACCACTCCCACACACACACTAACCCCCCTCACACAGTAAACCCCACACGCACTCACTAACCCCCCCCCCACACACACACACTAACCCCCCACACACAGTAATCCTCGACACACTCACTAACCCCCCACCCACACAAACCCACACACACAATAACATCCGACACGCACACTAACCCCCCACACACACTCACTAACCCCACCCTCACACAAACACTAAGTCCCCCACACACGTTAACCACTCCCACACACACACTAACCCCCCTCACACAGTAAACCCCACACACACTCACTAACCCCCCCCACACACACACTAACCCCCCACACACAGTAATCCTCGACACACTCACTAACCCCCCACCCACACAAACCCACACACACAATAACATCCGACACGCACACTAATCCCACACACACACACAATAACCCTCCACAGTTCAACACCCCCTACAAACACTAACCCCACACACGACTAACCCCCAAACATACGCACTAGCACCCCCCACACACTAACCCCCTACACACACTAACACACCCACACACAACTAACCCCCCCACACACACGCACAAACCGCTCCACACACTCTAACCCCCGTCACACACACACTAAACACCCCCAATAACACTAACCCCCCACACACACTAAACCCCCTCCCACACACTAATCCACCCGCACACACACTAAACCCCCCACACACAAACTAGCCTCCCCACCCACGCACTAAGCCTCCCACACACACTAACCCCACAACCACACTAACACCCCCCCACACACACACTAAACCCCCCCACACACTCCCCCTCCCCCACACACTCACTAATACCCCCACATACACACTAAACCCCTCTCACACACACTAACCACCCCCACACACTAAACGCCCCACACACACACTAACCTCCCACACACACACTAAGCCCTCCCCACACACACTAACCACCGCACAAACACACTAACCCCCCCATGCACACACTAACCACCCCACACACACTAAGACCCACCCACACACACTAAACGCCCCACACACACACTAACCCCCACACACACAGTACCCGCCTCACACACCCACAAACGCACCCACACACACTAACTAACCCCACCTCCACACGCACTAAGTCCTACACACGTTAACCACCACCACACACTCACCGCCCTCACACACACAAACACACACACACAGTAAGCCCCCACACACACTAACCCCCCCACACACACACTAACCGCTCCCCACACACACTAACCCCCGCACAAAAACAGCCCCCCCCCATGCACACACTAACCACCCCACACACTAACACCCCCCACACACACAAACCCCCCCACAAACACTAATCCCCCAACACATACACACTCATCCCCCCCACATACACTAACCCCCACCCCAACACTAACCACCCCCACACACATTAACCCCAACCCCATACAGACTCTAACCGATCCCCACACACACACAATAACACACCCCATACACACACTAACACCCACACACACACTAACCTCCCGCACACACTAACACCGCCACACACACTAACCCCCATCCACTCACTAACCTTCCAAACACACACTAAGCCCTCACCACACAGTAACCCCCCCAAAAACACACTAACCCCCCCACGCACACACTAACAACCCACACATACTGACCCACCCACACACACACACTAACCCCCCATAAACACTAAACCACCAACACATATACACTAATCCCCCCCCACGCACACTAACCCCACACACACTAACCACCCCCACACTCATTACCCCTACCCCGTACACACTCAAACCGCTCCCCCCACACACAATAACCCCCCACGCACACTAGCCCCCCACACACACTAAACCCCCATCACACACACTAACCACCCCCACACACAGTAACCCCACACACAACCACAAACGCACCCACACACAGTCACTGACCCCACCCCCACAAAAACACTAACTCCCCCACACACTAGATCCCCCACACAAAATAACCCCCCCACACTTTAACAACGCCTATACACACTAAGGCCACAAACAACTACCCCGCCACATACACACACGCATTAACACCCCCACACACTAACCCCCTACACACAATAAACCCCCGACACAGGCACTCAACCCCCACCCACACACATTAACCCCCACACACACTAACCCCCGACACACGCACTAAACCACACACACGCACACACACTAACCACCCCTCACACACACTAACCATCCAGACGCACACGCTAACCCCCCACACAACTACCCCCCGAACACACACGAACCCACCCCACACACACTAACCCCCCTCACGCACACAGTAAACCCCCAACACACACTAACCACCCCCACGCACACTAACCCCCCACACACTGACCCCCCTACACACACTAAACCCCCCACACACAACTAACCCCCTATACACAACTAACCAACCAACACACGCACTAACCCCCCCCCCCCACCACACGCACGCACTAACCCCTCTTCCCACACACAGAATAACCCCCCAACACAGACTACTCCCCCCACACACATTACCCCCCACACACATATACTTGCCCCCCACTCACACTAACCCCCCCAACACACCCATAAACCACCCACACACACTAACCACCCCCCACACACACTACCCCCGCACACACATAGTCACCCCCTCACACACCCACAAACGCACCCACACACACGAACTATCCCCCCACACACACACTAATCACCCCCGCACACACACTAACCACCCACACACGCTAACTACCCCCACACACACACTAACCCCCAAACACGCAGTAACCCCCCCTCACACACATACACACACTAATCACCCCACACTCACTAACCCCACCCAACACACACTAACCGCCCCACACACACACTAACCCTCCCACGCACACTAACTCCCCCCCCCACACACTAACCCCCCACACACACACTAGCCCCCACACACACAGTAAACCCCCACACACACACTAGCCCCCACACACACAGTAAACCCCCACACATACACTAACCCACAACCACACATACACTAACCCCCCTCACACACCATAACCCCCCCACACACACCCACACCCACAAACACACGCACACATACTCACTAACCCCACCCCCACAGACACACTAACTCCCCCACACACACTAACCCCCCCACATACACGCTAACCTCCCACACATACACTAACCCACAACCACACAGACACTAACCCCCCCCCACACACACTAACCTCCCTCACACATATACTAAACCCCCCTCACACACCATAACCCCCCACACACACACCCACAAACACATACACACATACTCACTAACCCCACCCCCACAGACACGCTAACTCCCCCACACACTAGACCCACCCCACAGACACATTAACTCTCCACAAACACTTCCCTCCCCACACACACACGAACCACCGACCCCACACACTATCTCCCCACACACAACTAGCCCCCCATAGATACGAACTAACACCCCCCACACATCAACACCCACAAACACGCACTAAACCCTCACACACACTAAACACCCCCAATAACACTAACCCCCCACAGATAAACTACCCCCCACCCACACACTAACCTCCCCCACACACTAAACCCCCCACACACACTAACCCCCCGAAACACACACTAAGCCCCCCCACACACACTAACTCCCCCCCACACACACACTAACACTCCCACACACACTAACCCCCCACACACACTAACCCCCCACGCACACTAACTCTCCCCCACACACACTAACCCCCCACACACACTAACCCCCCAAACACGCAGTAACCCCCCCACACACACACTAATCACCCCACACTCACTAACCCCCCACACACACTAACCGCCCCTCACACACACACAATAACCCCCCACACACACTAACCACCCAAACACGCAGTAACCCCTACCCCACACACACACACTAATCACCCCACACTCACTAACCCCCCACACACACTAACCGCCCCTCACACACACACAATAACCCCCACACACACACTAACCCCCCAAACACGCAGTAACCCCCCCCCACACACACACACACTAATCACCCCACAATCACTAACCCCCCCAGACAGACTACCGCCCCTCACACACACACAATCACCTCCCACACACACTAACCCCCAAACACGCAGTAACCCCCCCTTTCACACACACACACACACACACTAATCACCCCACACTCACTAACCCCCACACACACACTAACCGCCCTCACACACATATTAAACCAACCTCACACACCATAATCCCCCAAACACACACACGCAAACGCACCCACACACACTTTCTAACCCCACGCCCACCCACACATTAACCCCCCACACACGCTAACCACCACCATCACACACACTGAACACACCACACACACTACCCCCCATCCACACACTAACCTCCCACACACACTAATCCCCCCATCCAAACACTAATCTCCCACACACTAAGCCCTCCCCACACACACTAACCCCCGCACAAACATACTAACCCCCCATGCACACACTAACTACCCCACACACACTAAGACACCCCACACACACACTAAACGCCCCACACACACTAACTCCCACACACACACTAACCCCCACACACACAGCACCCGCCTCACACACCCACAAACGCACCTACAGACACTAACTAACCCCACCTCCACACACACTAACCCCTACACACGCTAACCAACACCACACACACACTAAACCCCCTCCCACATGCTAACGACCCCACACAGACACTAACACCCCCCACACACACACTAACACCCCCACACACACACATACCACCCACATACACTAACCCCCCCACATACACACTAACTCCCACCCCCACACACACACACTCACCGCCCTCACACACACACACTAACGTCCCCACACACAGTAATCCCCCCCACGCACACTAACCCCCACACACACAGTAAACCCCCACACACACTAACCCCCCCACATACACGCTAACCCCTCACAAATATACTAACCCACAACCACACACACACTAACCCCCCACACACACTAACCTCCCTCACACACATACTAAACCCCCCTCACACACCATAACCCCCCTCACACACACACACCCATAAACGTCCGCACACTTACTCACTAACCCCACCCCCACAGACACGCTAACTCCCCCACACACTAGACCTACCCCGCACACACATTAACTCCCCACAAACACTTACCCCCCCTACACACACGCGAACCACCGACCCCACACACTATCTCCCCACACACAACTACCCCCCCCCCACGTATACAAACTAACACCCCCCACACATCAACACCCACAAACACGCACTAACCTGTCACACACACACTAAACACCCCCAATAACACTAACCCCCCACAGATAAACTGCCCCCCCACCCACACACTAACCTCCCCCACACACTAACCCCCACACACACTAACCCCCCCACAAACACACTAACCCACCCACACACACACACATATTAACTCCCCCCCACACACACACTAAACCTCCCATACACACTAACTCTCCCCCACACACACTAACCCCCCACACACACTCACCCCCCAAACACGCAGTAACCCCACACACACACACTAATCACCCCACACTCACTAACCCCAGCACACACACTAACCGCCCCTCACACACACACACAATAGCCCCCCACACACACTAACCCCCAAACACGCAGTAATCCCCCCCCCACATACACACACACACTAATCACCCCACACTCACTAACCCCAGCACACACACTAACCGCCCCTCACACACACACACTAACCCTCCCACACACACTAATCCCCCCCACACACACTAACCCCCACCCCCACACTAACCACCCCACACACATTAACCCCTACCCCATACAAACTCTAACCGATCCCCCCCACACACACTAACCCCCCCACACATTAAACCCCCATCACACACATTAACCGCCCCGACACACACACTCACCTCCCACACACACTAACACCGCCACACACACTACCCCCCATCCACTCACTAACCTCCCACACACACACTAAGCCCTCGCCACACACTAACCCCCCCCCACAAACACACTAACCCCCCCACGCACACACTAACAACCCACACATACTAAACCCCCACAAACACTAAACCCCCAACACATATACACTAATCCCCCCACGCACACTAACCCCACACACACACTAACCACCCCCACACACATTAACCCCTACCCCGTATACACTCTAACCGCTCTCCCCACACACACAATAACCCCCCACACACACTAACCCCCCCCCCCACACACACTAAACCCACATCACGCACACTAACCACCCCCACACACAGTAACCACCCCACACACCCACAAACGCACCTACACACACTCACTAACACCATCCCCACCCACACACCGTAACCCCCGACACACACACTGATCACCCACATTCACACTAACACCCCCCCCGCACACACAAACCCACACCCACACACACACACACTAACCCCCCCCACAGACACTAACCCCCTCACACACACACTCATCCCCCCACACACAGTAACCCCACACACAACCACAAACGCACCCACACACACTCACTAACCACACCCCCATAAAAACACTAACTCCCCCACACACTAGACACCCCCACACACAATAACCCCCCCACACACTCTAACACCCCCTACACACACTAACCCCACACACAACTACCCCCCCCACATACACACACGCACTAACACCCCCACACACTAACCTCCTACACACAATAAACCCCCTACACAGACACTAACCCCCCACCCACACACACATTAACCCCCACACACACTAACCCCCCGACACACGCACTAAACCACACACACTAACCACCCCTCACACACACTAACCATCCAGACGCACACACTAACCCCCACACAACTACCCCCCTAACACACACGAACCCACCCCACACACGCTAACCCCCCTCACGCACACAGTAAACCCCCAACACACACTAACCACCCCCAGGCGCACTAACCTCCCACACACTGACCCCCCTACACACACTAAACCCCCCACACACAACTATCCCCCTATACACAATTAACCAACCAACACACGCACTAAATCCCCCCACCACACGCATGCACTAACCCCTCCTCCCACGCACACTACTCCCCCCACACACATTAACCCCCCCCCACACACATATACTTACCCCCCACTCACACTAACACCCCCCACACACCCACTAAACCACCCACACACACTAACCACCCCCCACCATACTAACCCCCCCCCACACACACACTAAACCACCCACACACACTAACCACCCCCCACCACACTAACCCCCCCACACACATAGTAACCCCCTCACACACCCACAAACACACCCACACACACGAACTAACCCCCCTCACACACACTAACACCCCACACACGCTAAACACCACCACATACACACTAAACACCCCCCACACACACGCTAACCACCGTCGACACACTCACTAACTCCCCCCACACACACACTAACCCCCAAACATAGTAACCCCCGACACACACACTAACCCCCCACACACACAAATCCACCCCATATACACACACTAACCCCCCCACACACACACATTAACTCCCCCACACACTCGACCCCCCCACACACAATAACCCCCACACTCTAACACCCCCAACACACACTAACCACCCCCACACACACTAACCCCCCACACACTGACCCCTACACACAACTAATCCCTAACACACACACTAACCCCCAAACACGCTAACCACAACCACACACACACTAACCCCACAACACACACACAAACTCCCCCAGACACAAACTAACCCCCCCACACACACAAACCCACCACACACACTACCCCCCCCCACACACACACTAACCCCCACACATTGACCCCCGACACACACTAAATCCCCCACACACAACTAACCGCCCGACACACAACTAACCAACCAACACACGCACTAAACTCCCCCACACACATTAACCCCCAACACACATATGCTAACCCCCCACACACACTAACCTCCCCACACACCCAGTAAACAACCCCCCCACACACACACAAACCACCCCCACACACACAAACTCCCGCACACGCACACACTAACCCTCCCCACACACACTAACCACCCCACACATACTAACCCCCTTCACACACACTAACCCCCCCCACACACACGCTAACCCCCCCACACACAGTCTAAACCCCACACACACAGACAATCCCCCAAACACACACTAACCAAACCCCAGACACACTAACCCCACCCCACACACACACTAAGCCACCACACACACTCACCCCCCCCACACACACTCACAACACCGCCCACATAAACACTAAACCCCCCTCACACACACTAAACGCCCACCACACGCACTAACCCCCCCACACACACACTAACTGCCCAACACACTAGACCCCCCCACACCCACACGCAACGACCCCCCCCCACACACACACGCACTATCACCCCCCACAGATTAACCCCACACACAACTAACCCCCCCCCCCACACACACGCACTAACACCCCCACACACTAACCCCTACACACATTAACTCCCCGCACACATATACTAACCCGCCACACACACTACCCCCCCACACACCCACTGAACCACCCACACACACACACTAACCACCCCACACACACCAAACCCCCAGACGCACACACTAACCTCCCACACAACTACCCCCCAAGACACACTAACCACACCCCACACTCACACTAAACCCCCTCAGGCACACAGTAACCCCCAACACACACTAACCACCCCCCACACACACAGTAACCCCCCCACCCACACACACACGCTCACCGACCGCAGACCCTCACTAACCCCCCACACACACACTAACCACCCCCCACACACACAGTAACCCCCCCCCACCCACACACACACGCTCACCGCCCGCAGACCCTCACTAACCCCCCACACACACACACTAACCCCCCCCACACACACACAGTAAGCCCCCAAACACACACTGCCCCCCACATACACACTAAGCCCCCCACACACTAACCCACAACCAGACACACACTAACCCTCCCATACACACAATAACCCCCCTCACACACACACTAACCCCCCACACACCCACAAACGCACCCACACTCACTCACTAACCCCACCCCCACAGACACACTTACTCCCCCACACACTAGACCATCCCCACACACACAGTAAACCCCCACACACTCACTAACCCCCCCCCCCACCACACTAACCCCATACTAACCCCTTCTCACACACTAATCTACTGCCATACACACACTAACCCCTCCCCTCCCCCACCCCCTTCCCACACACACACACACTAACCTCCACATGGACTGACTGATGCCCTATAACCACCCTGGAAATCTCTCTCTAACAGCACAGTGGGTCTACCTACTCCACATGGACTGACGGATGTCCAATAACAATCCGGAACTCTCTCTAACTGCACTGTGCGTGTACCTACACCACATGGACTGACGGATGTCCAATAGCAATCCTGGCAATTTCTCTCTAACAGCACTGTGGGTGTACCTACATCACATGAACTGACTGGTGACCAATAAGAGTCCAGGTACTCCCTTCTTGGCGACACTGTGCATCTACCTACACAACATGGAGCAACTGATGTTCAAACGCAATCCTGGAACTCCCTCCCTAACAGCACTGCGTGTGTATCTACATAGAAACAGAGAAACAGAGAAAACCGGAGCAGGAGGGGCCCAGTCGTCCCTTCATACTGGCTATACCATTCAGGATGATCATGGATGACGATCCAACTCAATACCGAGTGCCTCCCCCCCTTTTCATTAGATCCACTTTGTCCCAAATGAAACATCTAACTGCTGCGAATAAAGGTGGTGTGGATGAGCAGAGAGATCTCGGTGTCCATGTACATAGATCCCTGAAAGGTGCCACCAAGGTTGAGAGGGTTGTTAAGAAGGCGTACAGTGTGTTAGCTTTTATTGGTCGAGGGGTTGAGTTTCAGAGCCATGAGGTCATGTTGCAGCTGTACAAAACTCTGTTGCGGCCGCATTTGGAGTATTGGGTGCAATTCTGGTCACCGCATTATAGGAAGGATGTGGAAGCATTGGAAAGGGTGCAGAGGAGATTTACCAGAATGGTGCCTGCTATGGAGGGAAGATCTTATGAGGAAAGGCTGAGGGACTTGAGGCTGTTTTCCTTAGAGAGAAGAAGGTTCAGAGGTGACTTAATTGAGGCATACAAGATGATCAGAGGATTGGGTAGGGAGCCTTTTTCCTCGGATGGTGATATCTAGCACGAGGGGACATAGCTTTAACTTGAGGGGTGATAGATATAAGACAGATTTCAGAGGTAGGTTCTTTACTCAGAGAGTAGTAAGGGTGTGGAATGCCCTGCCTGCAACAGTAGTGGACTCGCCAACACTAAGGGTATTCAAATGGTCATTGGATAGACATATGGACGATAAGGGAATAATGTAGATGGGCTTTAGAGTGGTTGCACAGGTCGGCGCAACATCGAGGGCCGAAGGGCCTGTACTGTGCTGTAATGTTCTATGTTCTATGTTCTATACAATGTTTTTTCCTCAACTACCTGCTGTGGAAACTAATTGCACAGGTTTTCCGCTCTCTGGGTGAAAACATCTCTCCTCATCTCTGTCGTAAATCGTCTCCCCCGCATCCTCAGCTTGTGACATCTGATTCTACAGACAGACCATCGGAGAGATCCTTCCTGTATCTACCCCGTGTCTTCCTGTTAGAATTCCCCGGGTTTCGTTGAAATTCCTCCTCATTCTTCTGAACTCCAGCGAATAGAACTCTAATCGATTCAACCTCTCCTCCTACGTCAGTCCTGACATCCCAGGATTCAATCTGGTAAACATTGGCTGCACTCTGTCTGCAGCAAGAACATCCTTCCTCTGATGAGGAGTCCAAAACTGCACACAATCGTCCAGATGTGGCCTCACCAAGGCCCTGTATAATAGCCACAAGGCATGGCTGCTCCTGTATTCCAATCATCTCGTGCTGAAGGCAGAGAATTTGCCTCCTGTCCTGCCTGCTGCACCGGCCTGCTTACACCTTGCAGCGAATGGTGGACGGGGACACCCAGGTCTCGGTGCACATTCCCCTCTCCAAACATATGGCCATTCAGATCATCGTCTGCCTTCTCATCTTTCCCCCAAAGTGGATAATGTCGCATTGATACAAATGATAACGCATCTACCATTCATTTCCCCAGAAACTCAACTTCTCCAAAAGGCATTGCAGGATCAGTGCATCCTCCTCTCAGTTCAACCTCCCACCCACATTTCTATGATCTGCATATTTGGAGATATTACATTTTCATCCCTCATCTGAAGTCGGGTAAAACCTGCCCTCCTGACCTGACCTCCAAGTGAATTCAGACCCACAGCAATGTGGGTTACTGACAACTACCCTCTCAAATGGGCGAGCCGGCCATCCGATTCTGGGCAATGAGGGATGGAAAGAACATGCTTTTCTGATCAGTAACCACCAAATGCCGTGACTGAATCAGTAAAAGGCTGCTGTCTACCACTGGAGGTGATTGCAGATGGCCCTGGAGGAGCTCAGGCAGATGTGGACTTCACACTGTATCACATCAGCATGGGGGCGGGCAGTCTGGGCCGGCTGGATAACTGAGAGACAACAGCAAGGACAGTGACAGAGTGACAGTGGGAGCAGTCTGGGCCGGCTGGGTAACTGAGATACAACAGCAAGGACAGTGGCAGAGTGACAGTGGGAGCAGTCTTGGGCGGCTGGTAACTGAGAGACAACAGCAAGGACACTGACACAGTTACAGTGGGAGCAGTCTGGGCCGGCTGGGTAACTGAGATACAACAGCAAGGACAGTGGCAGAGTGACAGTGGGAGCAGTCTTGGGCGGCTGGTAACTGAGAGACAACAGCAAGGACACTGACAGAGTGACAGTGGGAGCAGTCTGGGGCGGCTGGGTAACTGAGAGACAACAGCAAGGACACTGACAGAGTGACAGTGGGAGCAGCCTGGGCCGGCTGGGTAACTGAGAGACAACAGCAAGGACACTGACAGAGTGACAGTGGGAGCAGTCTGGGCCGGCTGGGTAACGGAGAGACAACAGCAAGAACACTGACAGAGTGACAGTGGGAGCAGTCTGGGCCGGCTGTGTAACTGAGATACAACAGCAAGGACAGTGGCAGAGTGACAGTGGGAGCAGTCTGGGCCGGCTGGGTAACAGAGAGACAACAGCAAGGACAGTGACAGAGTGACAGTGGGAGCAGTCTGGGCCGGCTGGTTAAATTAGAGACAACAGCAAGGACACTGACAGAGTGACAGTGGACAGACCAGTCTGGGCAGACTTGTTAACAGAGAGACAAGAACTAGGACACTGACAGAGTGACAGTGGTGGCAGCAGTCTCGGTCGGCTGGCAAACTGAGTGACAACAGCAAGGACACTGACACAGTTACGGTGGGAGCAGTCTGGGCCGTCTGGGTAACTGAGATACAACAGCAAGGACAGTGGCAGAGTGACACTGGGAGCAATCTTGGGCGGCTGGTAACTGAGAGACAACAGCAAGGACACTGACAGAGTGACAGTGGGTGCAGTCTGGGGCGGCTGGGTAACTGAGAGACAACAGCAAGGACACTGACAGAGTGACAGTGGGAGCAGCCTGGGCCGGCTGGGTAACTGAGAGACAACAGCAAGGACACTGACAGAGTGACAGTGGGAGCAGTCTGGGCCGGCTGGGTAACGGAGAGACAACAGCAAGGACACTTACAGAGTGACAGT
Organism: Scyliorhinus torazame; assembly: GCF_047496885.1. Classification (NCBI taxonomy): domain Eukaryota; kingdom Metazoa; phylum Chordata; class Chondrichthyes; order Carcharhiniformes; family Scyliorhinidae; genus Scyliorhinus; species Scyliorhinus torazame. The sequence continues at coordinate 89,155,700 of NC_092726.1, read as the reverse complement.
GGGAGCAGTCTGGGCCGGCTGGGTAACTGAGATACAACAGCAAGGACAGTGGCAGAGTGACAGTGGGAGCAGTCTGGGCCGGCTGGTAACTGAGAGACAACAGCAAGGACACTGACAGAGTGACAGTGGGAGCAGTCTGGGCCGGCTGGGTAACTGAGAGACAACAGCAAGGACACTGAGAGAGTGACAGTGGGAGCAGTCTGGGCCGGATGTGTAACTGAGAGACAACAGCAAGGACAGTGACAGAGTGACAGTGGGAGCAGTCTGGGCCGTCTGGGCAACTGAGAGACAACAGCAAGGTCACAGACAGAGTGACAGTGGGAGCAGTCTGGGCCGGATGGGTCACTGAGAAACAACAGCAAGGACACTGACAGAGTGACAGTGGGTGTAGTCTGGGCTGGCTGGGTAACTGAGAGACAACAGCAAGGACACTGACAGAGTGACAGTGGGAGCAGTCTGGGCCGGCTGGGTAACTGAGAGACAACAGCAAAGACACTGACAGAGGGACAGTGCTGGGAGCAGTCTGGGCCGGCTGGGTAACTGAGAGACAACAGCAAGGACACTGACAGAGTGACAGAGGCAACAGGCTGGGCCGGCTCTTTAACTGAGGGGCAACAGAAAAGATGCGACAGGGTGATAGTGGGAGCAGTCTGTATCTACTAGGTAACTGAGGGACAAGAGCAGGGACACTGACAGAATGAAAGTGAGAGCAGTCAGGGCTGTCTGGGTAACTGAAAGACAACAGCAAGGACACTGACAGAGGGACAGTGCTGGGAGCAGTCTGGGCCGGCTGGGTAACTGAGAGACAACAGCAAGGACAGTGACAGAGTGACAGTGCGAGCAGTCTGAGCCGGATGGGTAACTGAGAGACAACAGCAAGGACACTGACAGAGTGACAGTGGGAGCAGTCTGGGCCGGCTGGGTAACTGAGAGACAACAGCAAGGGCAGTGGCAGAGTGACAGTGGGAGAAGTCTGGACCGGCTGGGTAACAGAGACAACAGCAAGGACACTGACAGAGTGACAGTGGGAGCAGTCTGGGCCGGCTGGATAACTGTAAGACAACAGCACGGTCGCTGACAGAGTGACAGTGGGAGCAGTCTGGGCCGGCTGGGTAACTGAGAGACAACAGCAAGGACACTGACAGAGTGACAGTGGGTGTAGTCTGGGCTGGCTGGGTAACTGAGAGACAACAGCAAGGACACTGACAGAGTGACAGTGGGAGCAGTCTGGGCCGGCTGGGTAACTGAGAGACAACAGCAAAGACACTGACAGAGTGACAGTGGGAGCAGTCTGGGCCGGCTGGGTAACTGAGAGACAACAGCAAGGACACTGACAGAGTGACAGTGGGTGTAGTCTGTGCCGGCTGGGTAACTGAGAGACAACAGCAAGGACACTGACAGAGTGACAGTGGGAGCAGTCTGGGCCGGCTGGGTAACTGAGACACAACAGCAAGGACAGTGACAGAGTGACAGTGGGAGCTGTCTGGGCCGGCTGGTTAACTGAGATACAACAGGGAGGACACTGACAGAGTGACAGTGGGAGCAGTCTGGGCCGGCTGGGTAACTGAGAGACAACAGCAAGGACACTGACAGAGTGACAGTGGGAGCAGTCAGGGCCGGCTGGGTAACTGAGAGACAACAGCGAGGACAGTGACAGAGTGACAGTGGGAGCAGTCTGGGCCGGCTGGGTAACTGAGAGACAACAGCAAGGACACTGACAGAGTGACAGTGGGAGCAGTCTGGGCCGGCTGGGTAACGGAGAGACAACAGCAAGGACACTGACAGAGTGACAGTGGGAGCAGTCTGGGCCGGCTGGGTAACGGAGAGACAACAGCAAGGACACTGACAGAGTGACAGTGGGAGCAGTCTGGGCCGGCTGGGTAACTGAGATACAACAGCAAGGACACTGACAGAGTGACAGTGGGAGCAGTCTGGGCCGGCTGGGTAACTGAGAGACAACAGCAAGGACACTGACAGAGTGACAGTGGGAGCAGTCTGGGCCGGCTGGGTAACTGAGAGACAACAGCAAGGACACTGACAGATTCGATAGAGTCGATTTCAGCGTGAGCAATGCGCAAGTGATTTCTGGGAGGTAAGTTTCTCCTTTAAAAAGAAACACTTAATTTCTGCTTTATTTTTTTTCGACCCGCGGACTTCTGGCAAGAGCCCCCCACCCCCCCCACCCCCCACCCCCCCCACCCCCCCCCCCCGCCTGCCAATAAATTCTGGTGGAGAGGAAACCCGAGACACTACACGTGTAGTGTCTCCCACCCACCCTCCTTCTCTAAATAAATAATAAGACCCATTGGTGTAAGGTAAGTGCCATATTATATTATTATTATTAGCATTATTATATTATATTATTCGCATTGCGCAGGTCAAGGAGACACAGCCGGAGTGAGAGAGATACAGACAGTGAGAATTTGCTAGTTTGGTGCAGTATGGTAACCAAGAAAGGTAAGTGGTTAATCTAATTGTGTCGTTTTTTAGTTAAAAGTGCAGGGTAGTGTCTGATTGGCTGAAGCTGCCCCCACCATAAAATTAAATTAAATTAATTAATTAGTGATGGCTGGTCAGGTGATGTGCTTGAGCTGCTTGATGTGGGAGCTGGCAGATCCCATTGCGAGCTGCAGCGACCACATCTGCATTAAGTGTTGGCTGCTCGAAGAACTCTGGCTCAGAGTTGATGAGCTGGAGTCTGAGATTCAAACACTGAGGCACATCCGGGAGGGGGAGACTTACCTGGACACTGTGTTTCAGGAGGCAGTCACACCTGTCAGAGTAAGTAGTTTAAATCCTGCCAGTGGCCAGGGACAGCAGGGTGTGACTGCAAGTCAGGCAGGTAAAGGGAACCAGCAGTCAGGAACTCAGGAGCCTCAGCCCTTGACTCTGTCCAACAGGTATGAGGCACTTGCTCCCTGTGTGAATGGCGAACAGGGCTGCAGGAAGTATGAGTCAGCTAACCAAGGCACCATGGTTCAGCAGGCCATTCAAGGGGAGGGAGTAAATAGGCAAGTTGTAGTTGTAGGGGATTCTATTATCAGGATGAGAGATAGTATCCATTGTGAGCAGGATAAAGAGTCCCGCATGGTATGTTGCATGCCCGGTGCTAGGGTGCGGGACATCTCTGACCGGCTTGAAAGGATACTGAAGAGGGAGGGGGAGGATCCAGTTGTTGTGGTCCATGTCGGTACCAACAACATAGGCAAGTCTAGGAAAGAGGACCTGTTTAGAGATTATAAAGAGCTAGGATTCAAATTAAAAAACAGGTCCTCAAGGGTCATAATCTCCGGATTACTGCCCGAGCCACGTGCAAATTGGCATAGGGAGGCAAGAATAAGGGAAGTTAACACGTGGCTGAAAGAGTGGTGTGGGAAAGAGGGGTTCCTTTTCATGGGACACTGGCATCAGTTTTGGGACAGGGAGGACCTATACCGTTGGGATGGTCTCCACCTGAACCGAGCTGGGACCAGTGTTCTGGCGAAAAGAGTAAATAGGGTGGTCAATAGGACTTTAAACTAAAGATTGGGCGGGGCGGGGGAGGAAAAGTCAGGGAACAAAGAGATGAAGTAATCAGTGGGAAGCGTAGCTGCTCAGGAATACAAAAAAGCACGAAAAGACAGAACTCAGGAGAGGTTACAATAGTCCCCATCCCACAAAATATGACACAGTGGATGGAAAGACTCAGTAAACCAAGGTCCACCCCACTAAGAAAACAAAAAGGGACGGTCAATAGAGAATTAAAGGTGCTACATTTAAATGCAAAGTGACAGTGGGAGCAGTCTGGGTCGGCAGGGTAACTGAGAGACAACAGCAAGGACACTGACAGAGTGACAGTGGGAGCAGTCTGGGCCGGCTGGGTAACTGAGAGACAACAGCAAGGACAGTGACAGAGTGACAGTGGGAGCAGTCTGGGCCGGCTGGGTAACTGACAGACAACAGCAAGTACACTGACAGAGTGACATTGGGAGCAGTCTGGGCCGGCTCTGTAACTGAGAGACAACAGCAAGGACAGTGACAGAGTGACAGTGGGAGCAGTCTGGGCCGGCTGGGCAACTGAGAGACAACAGTAAGGACACTGACAGAGTAACAGTGGGAGCAGTCTGGGCCGGCTGGGTAACTGAGAGACAACAGCAAGGACAGTGACAGAGTGACAGTGGGAGCAGTCTGGACCGGCTGGGTTACTGAGAGACAACAGCAAGGACACTGACAGAGTGACAGTGGGAGCAGTCTGGGTCGGCAGGGTAACTGAGAGACAACAGCAAGGACACTGACAGAGTGACAGTGGGAACAGTCTGGGCCGGCTGGGTAACTGAGAGACAACAGCAAGGACACTGCCAGAGGGACAGTGGGAGCAGGCTGGGCCGGCTGGGTAACTGAGAGACAACAGCAAGGACACTGACAGAGTGGCAGTGGGAGCAGTCTGGGCCGGCTGGTAACTGAGAGACAACAGCAAGGGCACTGACAGAGTGACAGTGGGAGCAGTCTGGGCCGGCTGGGTAATTGAGAGACAACAGCAAGGACACTGACAGAGTGACAGTGGGAGCAGTCTGGGCCGTCTGGGCAAATGAGAGACAACAGCAAGGACAGTGACAGAGTGACAGTGGGAGCAGTCTGGGCCGGCTGGGTAACTGAGAGACAACAGCAAGGACACTGACAGAGTGACAGTGGGAGCAGTCTGGGTCGGCAGGGTAACTGAGAGACAACAGCAAGGACACTGACAGAGTGACAGTGGGAGCAGTCTGGGCCCGCTGGGTAACTGAGAGACAACAGCAAGGACACTGACAGAGTGACAGCGGGAGCAGTAGGGGCCGGCTGGGTAACTGAGGGACAACAGCAAGGACAGAGAGAGAGTGACAGTGGGAGCAGTCTGGGCCGGCTGGGTAACTGAGAGACAACAGCAAGGACACTGACAGAGTGACAGTGGGAGCAGTCTGGGCCGGCTGGGTAACTGAGAGACAACAGCAAGGACACTGACAGAGTGACAGTGGGAGCAGTATGGGCCGGCTGGGTAACTGAGAGACTACAGCAAGGACACTGACAGAGTGACAGTGCGAGCAGTCTGGGCCGGCTGGGTTACTGAGAGACAACGGCGAGGACAGTGACAGAGTGACAGTGGGAGCAGTCTGGGCCTGCTGTGTAACTGAGAGACAACAGCAAGGACACTGACCGAGTGACAGTCGGAGCAGTCTGGGTCGGCAGGGTAACTGAGAGACAACAGCAAGGACACTGACAGAGTGACAGAGGGAGCAGTCTGGGTCGGCTGGGTAACTGAGAGACAACAGCAAGGACACTGACAGAGTGACAGTCGGAGCAGTCTGGGTCGGCAGGGTAACTGAGAGACAACAGCAAGGACACTGACAGAGTGAAAGAGGGAGCAGTCTGGGCCGGCTGGGCAACTGAGAGACAACAGCAAGGACACAGAAAGAGTGACAGTGGGAGCAGTCTGGGTCGGCAGGGTAACTGAGAGACAACAGCAAGGACACTGACAGAGTGACAGTGGGAGCAGTCTGGGCCGGCTGGGTAACTGAGATACAACAGCGAGGACACTGACAGAGTGACAGTGGGAGCAGTCTGGGCCGTCTGGGCAACTGAGAGACAACAGCAAGGACAGTGACAGAGTGACAGTGGGAGCAGTCTGGGCCGGCTGGGTAACTGAGAGACAACAGCAAGGACAGTGACAGAGTGACAGTGGGAGCAGTCTGGGCCGGCTGGGTAACTGAGAGACAACAGCAAGGACACTGACAGAGTGACAGTGGGAGCAGTGTGGGCCGGCTGGGTAACTGAGAGACAACAGCAAGGACACTGACAGAGTGACAGTGGGAGCAGTAGGGGCCGGCTGGGTAACTGAGAGACAACAGCAAGGACAGTGACAGAGTGACAGCGGGAGCAGTAGGGGCCGGCTGGGTAACTGAGGGACAACAGCAAGGACTCTGACAGAGTGACAGTGAGAGCAGTCTGGGCCGGCCGGGTAACTGAGGGACAACAGCAAGGGCAGTGACAGAGTGACAGTGGGAGCAGTCTGGGCCGGCTGGGTAACTGAGAGACAACAGCAAGGACACTGACAGAGTGACAGTGGGAGCAGTCAGGGCCGGCTGGGTAACTGAGAGACAACAGCAAGGACACTGACAGAGTGACAGTGGGAGCAGTCTGGGCCGGCTGGATACCTGAGAGACAACAGCAAGGACACTGACAGAGTGACAGTGGGAGTAGTCTGGGCCGGCTGGTAACTGAGAGACAACAGCAAGGACAGTGACAGTGGGAGCAGTCTGGGCCGGCTGGGTAACTGAGAGACTACAGCAAGGACAGTGACAGAGTGACATTGGGAGCAGTCTGGGCCGGCTGGGTAACTGAGAGACAACAGCAAGGACACTGACAGAGTGACAGTGGGAGCAGTCTGGGTGGATGGGTAACTGAGAAACAACAGCAAGGACACTGACAGAGTGACAGTGGGAGCAGTCTGGGCCGGCTGGATAACTGGGAGACAACAGCAAGGACACTGACAGAGTGACAGTGGGAACAGTCTTGGCCGGCTGGGTAACAGAGAGACAGCAGCAGAGACACTGACAGAGTGACAGTGGGAGCAGTCTGGGCCGGCTGGGTAACTGAGAGACTACAGCAAGGACAGTGACAGAGTGACAGTGGGAGCAGTCTGGGCCGGCTGGGTAACTGAGGGACAACAGCAAGGTCACTGACAGAGTGAAAGTGGGAGCAGTCTGGGCCGGCTGGGTAACTGAGAGACTACAGCAAGGACAGTGACAGAGTGACAGTGGGAGCAGTCTGGTCCGGCTGGGTAACTGAGAGACAACAGCAATGACAGTGACAGAGTGAAAGTGGGAGCAGTCTGGGCCGGCTGGGTAACTGAGAGACAACAGCAAGGACACTGACAGAGTGACAGTGGGAGCAGTCTGGGTGGATGGGTAACTGAGAAACAACAGCAAGGACACTGACAGAGTGACAGTGGGAGCAGTCTGGGCCGGATGGGCAACTGAGATACAACAGCAAGGGCACTGACAGAGTGACAGTGGGGGCAGTCTGGACCGGCTGGGTAACAGAGAGACAACAGCAAGGACATTGACTGAGTGACAGTGGGAGCAGTCTGGGCTGGCTGGGTAACTCAGCGAAAACCGCAAGGTCACTGACAGAGTGACAGTGGGAGCAGTCTGGGCCGGCTGGGTAACTGAGAGACAACAGCAAGGTCAGTGACAGAGTGACAGTGAGAGCAGTCTGGGCCGGCTGGGTAACTGAGAGACAACATGCAAGAACACTGACAGAGTGACAGTGGGAGCAGTCTGGGCCGGCTGGTAACTGAGAGACTACAGCAAGGACAGTGACAGAGTGACAGTGGGAGCAGTCTGGGCCGGCTGGGTAACTGAGGGACAACAGCAAGGTCACTGACAGAGTGAAAGTGGGAGCAGTCTGGGCCGGCTGGTTAACTAAGAGACTACATGAAGGACAGTGACAGAGTGACAGTGGGAGCAGTCTGGTCCGGCTGGGTAACTGAGAGACTACAGCAAGGACAGTGACAGAGTGACAGTGGGAGCAGTCTGAGCCGGCTGGGTAACTGAGGGACAACAGCAAGGTCACTGACAGAGTGAAAGTGGGAGCAGTCTGGGCCGGCTGGTTAACTGAGAGACTACAGCAAGGACAGTGACAGAGTGACAGTGGGAGCAGTCTGGTCCGGCTGGGTAACTGAGAGACAACAGCAAGGACAGTGACAGAGTGACAGTGGGAGCAGTCTGGGCCGGCTGGGTAACTGAGAGACAACAGCAAGGACACTGACAGAGTGACAGTGGGAGCAGTCTGGGTAAATGGGTAACTGAGAAACAACAGCAAGGACACTGACAGAGTGACAGTGGGAGCAGTCTGGGCCGGATGGGCAACTGAGAGACAACAGCAAGGACACTGACAGAGTGACAGTGAGAGCAGTCTGGACCGGCTGGGTAACAGAGAGACAACAGCAAGGACATTGACTGAGTGACAGTGGGAGCAGTCTGGGCTGGCTGGGTAACTCAGAGAAAACCGCAAGGACACTGACAGAGTGACAGTGGGAGCAGTCTGGGCCGGCTGGGTAACTGAGAGACAACAGCAAGGACACTGACAGACTGACAGTGGGAGCAGTCTGAGCCGGATGGGTAACTGAGAGACAACAGCAAGGACACTGACAGAGTGACAGTGGGAGTAGCATGGTCCGTCTGGATAACTGAGAGACAACAGCAAGGACACTGACAGAGTGACAGTGGGAGCAGTCTGGGCCGGCTGGGTAACTGAGAGACAACAGCAAGGACACTGACAGAGTGACAGTGGGAGCAGTCTGGGCCGGCTGGGTAACTGAGAGACAACAGCAAGGACACTGACAGAGTGATAGTGGGAGCAGTCTGGGACGGCTGGTTAACTGAGAGACAACAGCAAGGACGCTGACAGAGTGACTTTGGGAGCAGTCTGGGCCGGCTGGGTAACTTTGAGACAACAGCAACGACACTGACAGAGTGACAGTGGTGTGAGCAGTCTGGACCGGCTGGGTAACTGAGAAACAACAGCAAGGACACTGACAGAATGACAGTGGGAGCAGCATGGTCCGTCTGGATAACTGAGAGACAACAGCAAGGACACTGACAGAGTGACAGTGGGAGCAGTCTGGGCCGGCTGGGTAACTGAGAGACAACAGCAAGGACACTGACAGGGTGACAGTGGGAGCAGTCTGGGCCGGCTGGGTAACTGAGAGACAACAGCAAGGACAGTGACAGAGTGACAGTGTAATCCGTCTGGCCCGGCTGGGTAACTGAGAGACAACAGCAAGGACACTGACAGAGTGACAGTGAGAGCAGTCTGGGCCGGCTGGGTTACTGAGAGACAACAGCATGGACAGTGACAGAGTGACAGTGGGAGCGGTCTGGCCCGGCTGGGTAACTGAGAGACAACAGCAAGGACAGTGACAGAGTGACAGTGGGAGCAGTCTGGGCCGGCTAGGTAACTGAGAGACAACAGCAAGGACACTGACAGAGTGACAGTGGGAGCTGTCTGGGCCGGCTGGGTAACTGAGAGACAACAGCAAGGACAGTGACAGAGTGACAGTGGGAGCAGTCTGGGCCGGCTGGGTAACTGAGAGACAACAGCAAGGACACTGACAGAGTGATAGTGGGAGCAGTCTGGGCCGGCTGGGTAACTGAGAGACAACAGCAAGGACACTGACAGAGTGACAGTGGGAGCAGTCTGGGCCGGCTGGGTAACTGAGAGACAACAGCAAGGACACTGACAGAGTGACAGTGGGAGCAGTCTGGGCCGGCTGGATAACTGAGAGACAACAGCAAGGACACTGACAGAGTGACAGTGGGAGCAGTCTGGGCCGGCTGGGTAACAGAGAGACAGCAGCAAAGACACTGACAGAGTGACAGTGGGAGCAGTCTGGGCCGGCTGGGTAACTGAGAGACTACAGCAAGGACAGTGACAGAGTGACAGTGGGAACAGTCTGGGCCGTCTGGGCAACTGAGAGACAACAGCAAGGACACTGACAGAGTGACAGTGAGAGCAGTCTGGGCCGGCTGGGTAACTGAGAGACAACAGCAAGGGCACTGACAGAGTGACAGTGGGGGCAGTCTGGACCGGCTGGGTAACAGAGAGACAACAGCAAGGACATTGACTGAGTGACAGTGGGAGCAGTCTGGGCTGGCTGGGTAACTCAGCGAAAACCGCAAGGTCACTGACAGAGTGACAGTGGGAGCAGTCTGGGCCGGCTGGGTAACTGAGAGACAACAGCAAGGACAGTGACAGAGTGACAGTGAGAGCAGTCTGGGCCGGCTGGGTAACTGAGAGACAACATGCAAGAACACTGACAGAGTGACAGTGGGAGCAGTCTGGGCCGGCTGGGTAACTGAGAGACTACAGCAAGGACAGTGACAGAGTGACAGTGGGAGCAGTCTGGGCCGGCTGGGTAACTGAGGGACAACAGCAAGGTCACTGACAGAGTGAAAGTGGGAGCAGTCTGGGCCGGCTGGTTAACTAAGAGACTACATGAAGGACAGTGACAGAGTGACAGTGGGAGCAGTCTGGTCCGGCTGGGTAACTGAGAGACTACAGCAAGGACAGTGACTGAGTGACAGTGGGAGCAGTCTGAGCCGGCTGGGTAACTGAGGGACAACAGCAAGGTCACTGACAGAGTGAAAGTGGGAGCAGTCTGGGCCGGCTGGTTAACTGAGAGACTACAGCAAGGACAGTGACAGAGTGACAGTGGGAGCAGTCTGGTCCGGCTGGGTAACTGAGAGACAACAGCAAGGACAGTGACAGAGTGACAGTGGGAGCAGTCTGGGCCGGCTGGGTAACTGAGAGACAACAGCAAGGACACTGACAGAGTGACAGTGGGAGCAGTCTGGGTAAATGGGTAACTGAGAAACAACAGCAAGGACACTGACAGAGTGACAGTGGGAGCAGTCTGGGCCGGATGGGCAACTGAGAGACAACAGCAAGGACACTGACAGAGTGACAGTGAGAGCAGTCTGGACCGGCTGGGTAACAGAGAGACAACAGCAAGGACATTGACTGAGTGACAGTGGGAGCAGTCTGGGCTGGCTGGGTAACTCAGAGAAAACCGCAAGGACACTGACAGAGTGACAGTGGGAGCAGTCTGGGCCGGCTGGGTAACTGAGAGACAACAGCAAGGACACTGACAGACTGACAGTGGGAGCAGTCTGAGCCGGATGGGTAACTGAGAGACAACAGCAAGGACACTGACAGAGTGACAGTGGGAGTAGCATGGTCCGTCTGGATAACTGAGAGACAACAGCAAGGACACTGACAGAGTGACAGTGGGAGCAGTCTGGGCCGGCTGGGTAACTTTGAGACAACAGCAAGGACACAGACAGAGTGATAGTGGGAGCAGTCTGGGACGGCTGGTTAACTGAGAGACAACAGCAAGGACGCTGACAGAGTGACTTTGGGAGCAGTCTGGGTCGGCTGGGTAACTTTGAGACAACAGCAACGACACTGACAGAGTGACAGTGGTGTGAGCAGTCTGGACCGGCTGGGTAACTGAGAAACAACAGCAAGGACACTGACAGAGTGACAGTGGGAGCAGCATGGTCCGTCTGGATAACTGAGAGACAACAGCAAGGACACTGACAGAGTGACAGTGGGAGCAGTCTGGGCCGGCTGGGTAACTGAGAGACAACAGCAAGGACACTGACAGGGTGACAGTGGGAGCAGTCTGGGCCGGCTGGGTAACTGAGAGACAACAGCAAGGACAGTGACAGAGTGACAGTGTAATCCGTCTGGCCCGGCTGGGTAACTGAGAGACAACAGCAAGGACACTGACAGAGTGACAGTGAGAGCAGTCTGGGCCGGCTGGGTTACTGAGAGACAACAGCATGGACAGTGACAGAGTGACAGTGGGAGCGGTCTGGCCCGGCTGGGTAACTGAGAGACAACAGCAAGGACAGTGACAGAGTGACAGTGGGAGCAGTCTGGGCCGGCTAGGTAACTGAGAGACAACAGCAAGGACACTGACAGAGTGACAGTGGGAGCTGTCTGGGCCGGCTGGGTAACTGAGAGACAACAGCAAGGACAGTGACAGAGTGACAGTGGGAGCAGTCTGGGCCGGCTGGGTAACTGAGAGACAACAGCAAGGACACTGACAGAGTGACAGTGGGAGCAGTCTGGGCCGGCTGGGTAACTGAGAGACAACAGCAAGGACACTGACAGAGTGACAGTGGGAGCAGTCTGGGCCGGCTGGGTAACTGAGAGACAACAGCAAGGACACTGACAGAGTGACAGTGGGAGCAGTCTGGGCCGGCTGGATAACTGAGAGACAACAGCAAGGACACTGACAGAGTGACAGTGGGAGCAGTCTGGGCCGGCTGGGTAACAGAGAGACAGCAGCAAAGACACTGACAGAGTGACAGTGGGAGCAGTCTGGGCCGGCTGGGTAACTGAGAGACTACAGCAAGGACACTGACAGCCTGACAGTGGGAGCAGTCTGGGCCGGCTGGGTAACTGAGAGTCAACAGCAAGGACACTGACAGAGTGACAGTGGGAGCAGTCTGGGCCGGCTGGGTAACTGAGAGACAACAGCAAGGACACTGACAGAGTGACAGTGGGAGCAGTCTGGGCCGGCTGGGTAACTGAGAGACAACAGCAAGGACACTGACAGAGTGACAGTGGGAGCAGTCTGGGTGGATGGGTAACTGAGAGACAACAGCAAGGACACTGACAGAGTGACAGTGGGAGTAGTCTGGGCCGGCTGGGTAACTGATAGACAACAGCAAGGACAGTGACTTAGTGACAGTGGGAGCAGTCTGGGCCGGCTGGATAACTGAGAGACAACAGCAAGGACACTGACAGAGTGACAGTGGGAGCAGTCTGGGCCGGCTGGGTAACAGAGAGACAGCAGCAAAGACACTGACAGAGTGACAGTGGGAGCAGTCTGGGCCGGCTAGGTAACTGAGAGACTACAGCAAGGACAGTGACAGAGTGACAGTGGGAGCAGTCTGGGCCGGCTGGCTAACTGAGGGACAACAGCAAGGTCACTGACAGAGTGAAAGTGGGAGCAGTCTGGGCCGGCTGGGTAACTGAGAGACTACAGCAAGGACAGTGACAGCGTGACAGTGGGAGCAGTCTGGTCCGGCTGGGTAACTGAGAGACAACAGCAAGGACAGTGAATGAGTGACAGTGGGAGCAGTCTGGGCCGGCTGGGTAACTGAGAGACAACAGCAAGGACACTGACAGAGTGACAGTGAGAGCAGTCTGGGCCGGCTGGGTAACTGAGATACAACAGCAAGGGCACTGACAGAGTGACAGTGGGAGCAGTCTGGACCGGCTGGGTAACAGAGAGACAACAGCAAGGACATTGACTGAGTGACAGTGGGAGCAGCCTGGGCTGGCTGGGTAACTCAGAGAAAACAGCAAGGACACTGACAGAGTGACAGTGGCAGCAGTCTGGGCCGGCTGGGTAACTGAGAGACAACAGCAAGGACAGTGACAGAGTGACAGTGAGAGCAGTCTGGGCCGGCTGGGTAACTGAGAGACAACATGCAAGAACACTGACAGAGTGACAGTGGGAGCAGTCTGGGCCGGCTGGGTAACTGAGAGACAACAGCAAGGACACTGACAGACTGACAGTGGGAGCAGTCTGAGCCGGATGGGTAACTGAGAGACAACAGCAAGGACACTGACAGAGTGACAGTGGGAGCAGTCTGGACCGGCTGGGTAACTGAGAGACAACAGCAAGGACACTGAAAGAGTGACAGTGGGAGTAGTCTGGGGCGGCTGGGTAACTGAGAGACAACAGCAAGGGCACTGACAGAGTGACAGTGGGAGCAGTCTGGACCGGCTGGTTAACTGAGAGACAACAGCAAGGACACTGACAGAGTGACAGTGAGAGCAGCATGGTCCGTCTGGATAACTGAGAGACAACAGCAAGGACACTGACAGAGTGACAGTGGGAGCAGTCTGGGTCGGCTGGGTAACTTTGAGACAACAGCAAGGACACAGACAGAGTGATAGTGGGAGCATTCTGGGACGGCTGGTTAACTGAGAGACAACAGCAAGGACGCTGACAGAGTGACAGTGGTGTGAGCAGTCTGGACCGGCTGGGTAACTGAGAAACAACAGCAAGGACACTGACAGATTGACAGTTGGCGCAGTCTGGGCCGGCTGGGTAACTGAGAGACTACAGCAAGGACAGTGACAGAGTGACAGTGGGAGCAGTCTGGTCCGGCTGGGAAACTGAGAGACAACAGCAAGGACAGTGACAGAGTGACAGTGGGATCCGTCTGGCCCGGCTGGGTAACTGAGAGACAACAGCAAGGACACTGACAGAGTGACAGTGGGAGCAGTCTGGGCCGGCTGGGTAACTGAGAGACAACAGCAAGGACACTGACAGAGTGACAGTGGGAGCAGTGTGGGCCGGCTGGGTAACTGAGAGACAACAGCAAGGACACTGACAGAGTGACAGTGGGAGCAGTAGGGGCCGGCTGGGTAACTGAGAGACAACAGCAAGGACACTGACAGAGTGACAGTGGGAGCAGTCTGGGTGGATGGGTAACTGAGAAACAACAGCAAGGACACGGTCAGAGTGACAGTGGGAGCAGGCTGGGCCGGCTGGATAACTGAGAGACAACAGCAAGGACACTGACAGAGTGACAGTGGGAGCAGTCTGGGCCGGCTGGGTAACAGAGAGACAGCAGCAAAGACACTGACAGAGTGACAGTGGGAGCAGTCTGGGCCGGCTGGGTAACTTTGAGACAACAGCAAGGACACAGACAGAGTGATAGTGGGAGCAGTCTGGGACGGCTGGTTAACTGAGAGACAACAGCAAGGACGCTGACAGAGTGACTTTGGGAGCAGTCTGGGTCGGCTGGGTAACTTTGAGACAACAGCAACGACACTGACAGAGTGACAGTGGTGTGAGCAGTCTGGACCGGCTGGGTAACTGAGAAACAACAGCAAGGACACTGACAGAGTGACAGTGGGAGCAGCATGGTCCGTCTGGATAACTGAGAGACAACAGCAAGGACACTGACAGAGTGACAGTGGGAGCAGTCTGGGCCGGCTGGGTAACTGAGAGACAACAGCAAGGACACTGACAGGGTGACAGTGGGAGCAGTCTGGGCCGGCTGGGTAACTGAGAGACAACAGCAAGGACAGTGACAGAGTGACAGTGTAATCCGTCTGGCCCGGCTGGGTAACTGAGAGACAACAGCAAGGACACTGACAGAGTGACAGTGAGAGCAGTCTGGGCCGGCTGGGTTACTGAGAGACAACAGCATGGACAGTGACAGAGTGACAGTGGGAGCGGTCTGGCCCGGCTGGGTAACTGAGAGACAACAGCAAGGACAGTGACAGAGTGACAGTGGGAGCAGTCTGGGCCGGCTAGGTAACTGAGAGACAACAGCAAGGACACTGACAGAGTGACAGTGGGAGCTGTCTGGGCCGGCTGGGTAACTGAGAGACAACAGCAAGGACAGTGACAGAGTGACAGTGGGAGCAGTCTGGGCCGGCTGGGTAACTGAGAGACAACAGCAAGGACACTGACAGAGTGACAGTGGGAGCAGTCTGGGCCGGCTGGGTAACTGAGAGACAACAGCAAGGACACTGACAGAGTGACAGTGGGAGCAGTCTGGGCCGGCTGGGTAACTGAGAGACAACAGCAAGGACACTGACAGAGTGACAGTGGGAGCAGTCTGGGCCGGCTGGATAACTGAGAGACAACAGCAAGGACAC
Organism: Scyliorhinus torazame; assembly: GCF_047496885.1. NCBI lineage: Eukaryota > Metazoa > Chordata > Chondrichthyes > Carcharhiniformes > Scyliorhinidae > Scyliorhinus > Scyliorhinus torazame. Next base: position 89,140,487 of record NC_092726.1, on the reverse strand, counting down.
TGACAGAGTGACAGTGGGAGCAGTCTGGGCCGGCTGGGTAACAGAGAGACAGCAGCAAAGACACTGACAGAGTGACAGTGGGAGCAGTCTGGGCCGGCTGGGTAACTGAGAGACTACAGCAAGGACACTGACAGCCTGACAGTGGGAGCAGTCTGGGCCGGCTGGGTAACTGAGAGTCAACAGCAAGGACACTGACAGAGTGACAGTGGGAGCAGTCTGGGCCGGCTGGGTAACTGAGAGACAACAGCAAGGACACTGACAGAGTGACAGTGGGAGCAGTCTGGGCCGGCTGGGTAACTGAGAGACAACAGCAAGGACACTGACAGAGTGACAGTGGGAGCAGTCTGGGTGGATGGGTAACTGAGAGACAACAGCAAGGACACTGACAGAGTGACAGTGGGAGTAGTCTGGGCCGGCTGGGTAACTGATAGACAACAGCAAGGACAGTGACTTAGTGACAGTGGGAGCAGTCTGGGCCGGCTGGATAACTGAGAGACAACAGCAAGGACACTGACAGAGTGACAGTGGGAGCAGTCTGGGCCGGCTGGGTAACAGAGAGACAGCAGCAAAGACACTGACAGAGTGACAGTGGGAGCAGTCTGGGCCGGCTAGGTAACTGAGAGACTACAGCAAGGACAGTGACAGAGTGACAGTGGGAGCAGTCTGGGCCGGCTGGCTAACTGAGGGACAACAGCAAGGTCACTGACAGAGTGAAAGTGGGAGCAGTCTGGGCCGGCTGGGTAACTGAGAGACTACAGCAAGGACAGTGACAGCGTGACAGTGGGAGCAGTCTGGTCCGGCTGGGTAACTGAGAGACAACAGCAAGGACAGTGAATGAGTGACAGTGGGAGCAGTCTGGGCCGGCTGGGTAACTGAGAGACAACAGCAAGGACACTGACAGAGTGACAGTGAGAGCAGTCTGGGCCGGCTGGGTAACTGAGATACAACAGCAAGGGCACTGACAGAGTGACAGTGGGAGCAGTCTGGACCGGCTGGGTAACAGAGAGACAACAGCAAGGACATTGACTGAGTGACAGTGGGAGCAGCCTGGGCTGGCTGGGTAACTCAGAGAAAACAGCAAGGACACTGACAGAGTGACAGTGGCAGCAGTCTGGGCCGGCTGGGTAACTGAGAGACAACAGCAAGGACAGTGACAGAGTGACAGTGAGAGCAGTCTGGGCCGGCTGGGTAACTGAGAGACAACATGCAAGAACACTGACAGAGTGACAGTGGGAGCAGTCTGGGCCGGCTGGGTAACTGAGAGACAACAGCAAGGACACTGACAGACTGACAGTGGGAGCAGTCTGAGCCGGATGGGTAACTGAGAGACAACAGCAAGGACACTGACAGAGTGACAGTGGGAGCAGTCTGGACCGGCTGGGTAACTGAGAGACAACAGCAAGGACACTGAAAGAGTGACAGTGGGAGTAGTCTGGGGCGGCTGGGTAACTGAGAGACAACAGCAAGGGCACTGACAGAGTGACAGTGGGAGCAGTCTGGACCGGCTGGTTAACTGAGAGACAACAGCAAGGACACTGACAGAGTGACAGTGAGAGCAGCATGGTCCGTCTGGATAACTGAGAGACAACAGCAAGGACACTGACAGAGTGACAGTGGGAGCAGTCTGGGTCGGCTGGGTAACTTTGAGACAACAGCAAGGACACAGACAGAGTGATAGTGGGAGCATTCTGGGACGGCTGGTTAACTGAGAGACAACAGCAAGGACGCTGACAGAGTGACAGTGGTGTGAGCAGTCTGGACCGGCTGGGTAACTGAGAAACAACAGCAAGGACACTGACAGATTGACAGTTGGCGCAGTCTGGGCCGGCTGGGTAACTGAGAGACTACAGCAAGGACAGTGACAGAGTGACAGTGGGAGCAGTCTGGTCCGGCTGGGAAACTGAGAGACAACAGCAAGGACAGTGACAGAGTGACAGTGGGATCCGTCTGGCCCGGCTGGGTAACTGAGAGACAACAGCAAGGACACTGACAGAGTGACAGTGGGAGCAGTCTGGGCCGGCTGGGTAACTGAGAGACAACAGCAAGGACACTGACAGAGTGACAGTGGGAGCAGTGTGGGCCGGCTGGGTAACTGAGAGACAACAGCAAGGACACTGACAGAGTGACAGTGGGAGCAGTAGGGGCCGGCTGGGTAACTGAGAGACAACAGCAAGGACACTGACAGAGTGACAGTGGGAGCAGTCTGGGTGGATGGGTAACTGAGAAACAACAGCAAGGACACGGTCAGAGTGACAGTGGGAGCAGGCTGGGCCGGCTGGATAACTGAGAGACAACAGCAAGGACACTGACAGAGTGACAGTGGGAGCAGTCTGGGCCGGCTGGGTAACAGAGAGACAGCAGCAAAGACACTGACAGAGTGACAGTGGGAGCAGTCTGGGCCGGCTGGGTAACTTTGAGACAACAGCAAGGACACAGACAGAGTGATAGTGGGAGCAGTCTGGGACGGCTGGTTAACTGAGAGACAACAGCAAGGACGCTGACAGAGTGACTTTGGGAGCAGTCTGGGTCGGCTGGGTAACTTTGAGACAACAGCAACGACACTGACAGAGTGACAGTGGTGTGAGCAGTCTGGACCGGCTGGGTAACTGAGAAACAACAGCAAGGACACTGACAGAGTGACAGTGGGAGCAGCATGGTCCGTCTGGATAACTGAGAGACAACAGCAAGGACACTGACAGAGTGACAGTGGGAGCAGTCTGGGCCGGCTGGGTAACTGAGAGACAACAGCAAGGACACTGACAGGGTGACAGTGGGAGCAGTCTGGGCCGGCTGGGTAACTGAGAGACAACAGCAAGGACAGTGACAGAGTGACAGTGTAATCCGTCTGGCCCGGCTGGGTAACTGAGAGACAACAGCAAGGACACTGACAGAGTGACAGTGAGAGCAGTCTGGGCCGGCTGGGTTACTGAGAGACAACAGCATGGACAGTGACAGAGTGACAGTGGGAGCGGTCTGGCCCGGCTGGGTAACTGAGAGACAACAGCAAGGACAGTGACAGAGTGACAGTGGGAGCAGTCTGGGCCGGCTAGGTAACTGAGAGACAACAGCAAGGACACTGACAGAGTGACAGTGGGAGCTGTCTGGGCCGGCTGGGTAACTGAGAGACAACAGCAAGGACAGTGACAGAGTGACAGTGGGAGCAGTCTGGGCCGGCTGGGTAACTGAGAGACAACAGCAAGGACACTGACAGAGTGACAGTGGGAGCAGTCTGGGCCGGCTGGGTAACTGAGAGACAACAGCAAGGACACTGACAGAGTGACAGTGGGAGCAGTCTGGGCCGGCTGGGTAACTGAGAGACAACAGCAAGGACACTGACAGAGTGACAGTGGGAGCAGTCTGGGCCGGCTGGATAACTGAGAGACAACAGCAAGGACACTGACAGAGTGACAGTGGGAGCAGTCTGGGCCGGCTGGGTAACAGAGAGACAGCAGCAAAGACACTGACAGAGTGACAGTGGGAGCAGTCTGGGCCGGCTGGGTAACTGAGAGACTACAGCAAGGACACTGACAGCCTGACAGTGGGAGCAGTCTGGGCCGGCTGGGTAACTGAGAGTCAACAGCAAGGACACTGACAGAGTGACAGTGGGAGCAGTCTGGGCCGGCTGGGTAACTGAGAGACAACAGCAAGGACACTGACAGAGTGACAGTGGGAGCAGTCTGGGCCGGCTGGGTAACTGAGAGACAACAGCAAGGACACTGACAGAGTGACAGTGGGAGCAGTCTGGGTGGATGGGTAACTGAGAGACAACAGCAAGGACACTGACAGAGTGACAGTGGGAGTAGTCTGGGCCGGCTGGGTAACTGATAGACAACAGCAAGGACAGTGACTTAGTGACAGTGGGAGCAGTCTGGGCCGGCTGGATAACTGAGAGACAACAGCAAGGACACTGACAGAGTGACAGTGGGAGCAGTCTGGGCCGGCTGGGTAACAGAGAGACAGCAGCAAAGACACTGACAGAGTGACAGTGGGAGCAGTCTGGGCCGGCTAGGTAACTGAGAGACTACAGCAAGGACAGTGACAGAGTGACAGTGGGAGCAGTCTGGGCCGGCTGGCTAACTGAGGGACAACAGCAAGGTCACTGACAGAGTGAAAGTGGGAGCAGTCTGGGCCGGCTGGGTAACTGAGAGACTACAGCAAGGACAGTGACAGCGTGACAGTGGGAGCAGTCTGGTCCGGCTGGGTAACTGAGAGACAACAGCAAGGACAGTGAATGAGTGACAGTGGGAGCAGTCTGGGCCGGCTGGGTAACTGAGAGACAACAGCAAGGACACTGACAGAGTGACAGTGAGAGCAGTCTGGGCCGGCTGGGTAACTGAGATACAACAGCAAGGGCACTGACAGAGTGACAGTGGGAGCAGTCTGGACCGGCTGGGTAACAGAGAGACAACAGCAAGGACATTGACTGAGTGACAGTGGGAGCAGCCTGGGCTGGCTGGGTAACTCAGAGAAAACAGCAAGGACACTGACAGAGTGACAGTGGGAGCAGTCTGGGCCGGCTGGGTAACTGAGAGACAACATGCAAGAACACTGACAGAGTGACAGTGGGAGCAGTCTGGGCCGGCTGGGTAACTGAGAGACAACAGCAAGGACACTGACAGACTGACAGTGGGAGCAGTCTGAGCCGGATGGGTAACTGAGAGACAACAGCAAGGACACTGACAGAGTGACAGTGGGAGCAGTCTGGACCGGCTGGGTAACTGAGAGACAACAGCAAGGACACTGAAAGAGTGACAGTGGGAGTAGTCTGGGGCGGCTGGGTAACTGAGAGACAACAGCAAGGGCACTGACAGAGTGACAGTGGGAGCAGTCTGGACCGGCTGGTTAACTGAGAGACAACAGCAAGGACACTGACAGAGTGACAGTGAGAGCAGCATGGTCCGTCTGGATAACTGAGAGACAACAGCAAGGACACTGACAGAGTGACAGTGGGAGCAGTCTGGGTCGGCTGGGTAACTTTGAGACAACAGCAAGGACACAGACAGAGTGATAGTGGGAGCATTCTGGGACGGCTGGTTAACTGAGAGACAACAGCAAGGACGCTGACAGAGTGACAGTGGTGTGAGCAGTCTGGACCGGCTGGGTAACTGAGAAACAACAGCAAGGACACTGACAGATTGACAGTTGGCGCAGTCTGGGCCGGCTGGGTAACTGAGAGACTACAGCAAGGACAGTGACAGAGTGACAGTGGGAGCAGTCTGGTCCGGCTGGGAAACTGAGAGACAACAGCAAGGACAGTGACAGAGTGACAGTGGGATCCGTCTGGCCCGGCTGGGTAACTGAGAGACAACAGCAAGGACACTGACAGAGTGACAGTGGGAGCAGTCTGGGCCGGCTGGGTAACTGAGAGACAACAGCAAGGACACTGACAGAGTGACAGTGGGAGCAGTGTGGGCCGGCTGGGTAACTGAGAGACAACAGCAAGGACACTGACAGAGTGACAGTGGGAGCAGTAGGGGCCGGCTGGGTAACTGAGAGACAACAGCAAGGACACTGACAGAGTGACAGTGGGAGCAGTCTGGGTGGATGGGTAACTGAGAAACAACAGCAAGGACACGGTCAGAGTGACAGTGGGAGCAGGCTGGGCCGGCTGGATAACTGAGAGACAACAGCAAGGACACTGACAGAGTGACAGTGGGAGCAGTCTGGGCCGGCTGGGTAACAGAGAGACAGCAGCAAAGACACTGACAGAGTGAAAGTGGGAGCAGTCTGGGCCGGCTGGGTAACTGAGAGACTACAGCAAGGACAGTGACAGAGTGACAGTGGGAGCAGTCTGGTCCGGCTGGGTAACTGAGAGACAACAGCAAGGACAGTGACAGAGTGACAGAGGGAGCAGTCTGGGCCGGCTGGGTAACTGAGAGACAACAGCAAGGGCACTGACAGAGTGACAGTGGGAGCAGTCTGGACCGGCTGGGTAACAGAGAGACAACAGCAAGGACATTGACTGAGTGACAGTGGGAGCAGTCTGGGCTGGCTGGGTAACTCAGAGAAAACCGCAAGGACACTGACAGAGTGACAGTGGGAGCAGTCTGGGCCGGCTGGGTAACTGAGAGACAACAGCAAGGACAGTGACAGAGTGACAGTGGGAGCAGTCTGGGCCGGCTGGGTAACTGAGAGACAACAGCAAGGACACTGACAGAGTGACAGTGGGAGCAGTCTGGACCGGCTGGGTAACTGAGAGACAACAGCAAGGACAGTGACAGAGTGACAGTGGGAGCTGTCTGGACCGGCTGGGTAACTGAGAGACAACAGCAAGGACACTGACAGAGTGACAGTGAGAGCAGTCTGGACCGTCTGGGTAACTGAGAGACAACAGCAAGGACACTGACAGAGTGACAGTGGTGTGAGCAGTCTGGACCGGCTGGGTAACTGAGAAACAACAGCAAGGACACTGACAGATTGACAGTGGGAGCAGTCTGGACCGGCTAGGTAACTGAGAGACAACAGCAAGGACACTGACAGAGTGACAGTGGGAGCAGTCTGGGCCGGCTGGGTAACTGAGAGACAACAGCAAGGACACTGACAGAGTGACAGTGGGAGCAGTCTGGGCCGGCTGGGTAACTGAGAGACTACAGCAAGGACAGTGACAGAGTGACAGTGGGAACAGTCTGGGCCGGCTGGGTAACTGAGAGACAACAGCAAGGACAGTGACAGAGAGACAGTGGGAGCAGTCTGGGCCGGCTGGATAACTGAGAGACAACAGCAAGGACAGTGACAGAGTGACAGTGGGAGCAGTCTGGGCCGGCTGGGTAACTGAGAGACAACAGCAAGGACACTGACAGAGTGACAGTGGGAGCAGTCTGGGTGGATGGGTAACTGAGAAACAACAGCAAGGACACTGACAGAGTGACAGTGGGAGCAGTCTGGGCCGGCTGGGTAACTGAGAGACAACAGCAAGGGCACTGACAGAGTGACAGTGGGAGCAGTCTGGACCGGCTGGGTAACAGAGAGACAACAGCAAGGACATTGACTGAGTGACAGTGGGAGCAGTCTGGGCTGGCTGGGTAACTCAGAGAAAACCGCAAGGACACTGACAGAGTGACAGTGGGAGCAGTCTGGGCCGGCTGGGTAACTGAGAGACAACAGCAAGGACAGTGACAGAGTGACAGTGAGAGCAGTCTGGGCCGGCTGGGTAACTGAGAGACAACATGCAAGAACACTGACAGAGTGACAGTGGGAGCAGTCTGGGCCGGCTGGGTAACTGAGAGACAACAGCAAGGACAGTGACAGAGTGACAGTGGGAGCAGTCTGGGCCGGCTGGGTAACTGAGAGACAACAGCAAGGACACTGACAGAGTGACAGTGGGAGCAGTCTGGACCGGCTGGGTAACTGAGAGAGAACAGCAAGGACAGTGACAGAGTGACAGTGGGAGCTGTCTGGACCGGCTGGGTAACTGAGAGACAAAAGCAAGGACACTGACAGAGTGACAGTGAGAGCAGTCTGGACCGGCTGGGTAACTGAGAGACAACAGCAAGGACACTGACAGAGTGACAGTGGTGTGAGCAGTCTGGACCGGCTGGGTAACTGAGAAACAACAGCAAGGACACTGACAGATTGACAGTGGGAGCAGTCTGGGCCGGCTAGGTAACTGAGAGACAACAGCAAGGACACTGACAGAGTGACAGTGGGAGCAGTCTGGGCCGGCTGGGTAACTGAGAGACAACAGCAAGGACACTGACAGAGTGACAGTGGGAGCAGTCTGGGCCGGCTGGGTAACTGAGAGACTACAGCAAGGACAGTGACAGAGTTACAGTGGGAACAGTCTGGGCCGGCTGGGTAACTGAGAGACAACAGCAAGGACAGTGACAGAGAGACAGTGGGATCAGTCTGGGCCGTCTGGATAACTGAGAGACAACAGCAAGGACAGTGACAGAGTGACAGTGGGAGCAGTCTGGGCCGGCTGGGTAACTGAGAGACAACAGCAAGGACACTGACAGAGTGACAGTGGGAGCTGTCTGGGTGGATGGGTAACTGAGAAACAACAGCAAGGACACTGACAGAGTGACAGTGGGAGCAGTCTGGGCCGGCTGGATAACTGAGAGACAACAGCAAGGACACTGACAGAGTGACAGTGGGAGCAGTCTGGGCGGGCTGGCTAACTGAGAGACAACAGCAAGGACAGTGAAAGAGTGACAGTGGGATCAGTCTGGGCGGGCTGGCTAACTGAGAGACAACAGCAAGGACAGTGACAGAGTGACAGTGGGAGCAGTCTGGGCCGGCTGGGTAACTGAGGGACAACAGCAAGGTCACTGACAGAGTGAAAGTGGGAGCAGTCTGGGCCGGCTGGGTAACTGAGAGACTACAGCAAGGACAGTGACAGAGTGACAGTGGGAGCAGTCTGGGCCGGCTGGGTAACTGAGAGACAACAGCAAGGACACTGACAGAGTGACAGTGGGAGCAGTCTGGGTGGATGGGTAACTGAGAAACAACAGCAAGGACACTGACAGAGTGACAGTGGGAGCAGTCTGGCCCGGATGGGCAACAGAGAGACAACAGCAAGGACACTGACAGAGTGACAGTGAAAGCAGTCTGGGCCGGCTGGGTAACTGAGAGACTACAGCAAGGACAGTGACAGAGTTACAGTGGGAACAGTCTGGGCCGGCTGGGTAACTGAGAGACAACAGCAAGGACAGTGACAGAGAGACAGTGGGATCAGTCTGGGCCGGCTGGATAACTGAGAGACAACAGCAAGGACAGTGACAGAGTGACAGTGGGAGCAGTCTGGGCCGGCTGGGTAACTGAGAGACAACAGCAAGGACACTGACAGAGTGACAGTGGGAGCAGTCTGGGTGGATGGGTAACTGAGAAACAACAGCAAGGACACTGACAGAGTGACAGTGGGAGCAGTCTGGGCCGGCTGGATAACTGAGAGACAACAGCAAGGACACTGACAGAGTGACAGTGGGAGCAGTCTGGGCGGGCTGGCTAACTGAGAGACAACAGCAAGGACAGTGAAAGAGTGACAGTGGGAGCAGTCTGGGCGGGCTGGCTAACTGAGAGACAACAGCAAGGACAGTGACAGAGTGACAGTGGGAGCAGTCTGGGCCGGCTGGGTAACTGAGGGACAACAGCAAGGTCACTGACAGAGTGAAAGTGGGAGCAGTCTGGGCCGGCTGGGTAACTGAGAGACTACAGCAAGGACAGTGACAGAGTGACAGTGGGAGCAGTCTGGTCCGGCTGGGTAACTGAGAGACAACAGCAAGGACAGTGACAGAGTGACAGTGGGAGCAGTCTGGGCCGGCTGGGTAACTGAAAGACAACAGCAAGGACACTGACAGAGTGACAGTGGGAGCAGTCTGGGTGGATGGGTAACTGAGAAACAACAGCAAGGACACTGACAGAGTGACAGTGGGAGCAGTCTGGGCCGGATGGGCAACTGAGAGACAACAGCAAGGACACTGACAGAGTGACAGTGAAAGCAGTCTGGGCCGGCTGGGTAACTGAGAGACAACAGCAAAGGCACTGACAGAGTGACAGTGGGAGCAGTCTGGACCGGCTGGGTAACTGAGAGACAACAGCAACGACACTGACAGAGTGACAGTGGGAGCAGTCTGGACCGGCTGGGTAACTGAGAGACAACAGCAAGGACACTGACAGAGTGACAGTGGTGTGAGCAGTCTGGACCGGCTGGGTAACTGAGAAACAACAGCAAGGACACTGACAGATTGACAGTGGGAGCAGTCTGGGCCGGCTGGGTAACTGAGAGACAACAGCAAGGACACTGACAGAGTGACAGTGGGAGCAGTCTGGACCGGCTGGGTAACTGAGAGACAACAGCAAGGACACTGGCAGAGTGACAGTGGGAGCAGTAGGGGCCGGCTGGGTAACTGAGAGACAACAGCAAGGACACTGACAGAGTGACAGTGCGAGCAGTCTGGGCCGGTTGGGTAACTGAGAGACAACAGTAAGAACACTGACAGAGTGACAGTGGGAGCAGCCTGGGTCGGCAGGGGACTGAGAGACAACAGCAAGGACAGTGACAGAGTGACAGTGGGAGCAGTGTGGGCCGGCTGGGTAACTGAGAGACAACAGCAAGAACACTGACAGAGTGACAGTGGGAGCAGTCTGGGCCGGCTGGGTAACTGAGAGACAACAGCAAGGACACTGACAGAGTGACAGTGGGAGCAGTCTGGGCCGGCTGGGTAACTGAGAGACAACAGCAAGGACACTGACAGAGTAACAGTGGGAGCAGCATGGTCCGTCTGGATAACTGAGAGACAACAGCAAGGACACTGACAGAGTGACAGTGGGAGCAGTCTGGGCCGGCTGGGTAACTTTGAGACAACAGCAAGGACGCAGACAGAGTGATAGTGGGAGCAGTCTGGGACGGTTGGTTAACTGAGAGACAACAGCAAGGACGCTGACAGAGTGACAGTGGGAGCAGTCTGGGGCTGCTGGGTAACTTTGAGACAACAGCAACGACACTGACGGAGAGTCAGTGGTGTGAGCAGTCTGGACCGGCTGGGTAACTGAGAGACAACAGCAAGGACACTGACAGAGTGACAGTGGGAGCAGTCAGGGCCGGCTGGGTAACTGAGAGACAACAACAAGGACAGTGACAGAGTGACAGTGGGAGCAGTCTGGGCCGGCTGGATAACTGAGATACAACAGCAAGGACACTGACAGAGTGACAGTGGGAGTAGTCTGGACCGGCTGGTAACTGATAGACAACAGCAAGGACAGTGACAGAGTGACAGTGGGAGCAGTCTGGGCCGGCTGGGTAACTGAGAGACTACAGCAAGGACAGTGACAGAGTGACAGTGGGAGCAGTCTGGACCGGCTGGGTAACTGAGAGACAACAGCATGGACACTGACAGAGTGACAGTGGTGTGAGCAGTCTGGACCGGCTGGGTAACTGAGAAACAACAGCAAGGACACTGACAGATTGACAGTGGGAGCAGTCTGGGCCGGCTAGGTAACTGAGAGACAACAGCAAGGACACTGACAGAGTGACAGTGGGAGCAGTCTGGGCCGGCTGGGTAACTGATAGACAACAGCAAGTACGCTGACAGAGTGACAGTGGGAGCAGTCTGGGCCGGCTGGGTAACTGAGAGACTACAGCAAGGACAGTGACAGAGTGACAGTGGGAAGAGTCTGGGCCGGCTGGGTAACTGAGAGACAACAGCAAGGACAGTGACAGAGAGACAGTGGGAGCAGTCTGGGCCGGCTGGATAACTGAGAGACAACAGCTAGGACAGTGACAGAGTGACATTGGGAGCAGTCTGGGCCGGCTGGGTAACTGAGAGACAACAGCAAGGACACTGACAGAGTGACAGTGGGAGCAGTCTGGGTGGATGGGTAACTGAGAAACAACAGCAAGGACACTGACAGAGTGACAGTGGGAGCAGTCTGGGCCGGCTGGATAACTGAGAGACAACAGCAAAGACACTGACAGAGTGACAGTGGGAGCAGTCTGGGCGGGCTGGCTAACTGAGAGACAACAGCAAGGACAGTGAAAGAGTGACAGTGGGAGCAGTCTGGGTGGATGGGCAACTGAGAAACAACAGCAAGGACACTGACAGAGTGACAGTGGGAGCAGTCTGGGCCGAATGGGCAACTGAGAGACAACAGCAAGGACACTGACAGAGTGACAGTGAAAGCAGTCTGGGCCGGCTGGGTAACTGAGAGACAACAGCAAGGGCACTGACAGAGTGACAGTGGGAGCAGTCTGGACCGGCTGGGTAACTGAGAGACAACAGCAAGGACACTGACAGATTGACAGTGGGAGCAATCTGGGCCGGCTGGGTAACTGAGAGACAACAGCAAGGACACTGACAGAGTGACAGTGGGAGCAGTCTGGACCGGCTGGGTAACTGAGAAACAACAGCAAGGACACTGACAGAGTGACAGTGGTGTGTGCAGTCTGGACTGGCTGGGTAACTGAGAAACAACAGCAAGGACACTGACACATTGACAGTGGGAGCAGTCTGGGCCGGCTGGGTAACTGAGAGACAACAGCAAGGACACTGACAGAGTGACAGTGGGAGCAGTCTGGACCGGCTGGGTAACTGAGGGACAACAGAAAGGACACTGGCAGAGTGACAGTGGGAGCAGTAGGGGCCGGCTGGGTAACTGAGAGACAACAGCAAGGACACTGACAGAGTGACAGTGCGAGCAGTCTGGGCCGGTTGGGTAACTGAGAGACAACAGTAAGAACACTGACAGAGTGACAGTGGGAGCAGCCTGGGTCGGCAGGGGACTGAGAGACAACAGCAAGGACAGTGACAGAGTGACAGTGGGAGCAGTGTGGGCCGGCTGGGTAACTGAGAGACAACAGCAAGAACACTGACAGAGTGACAGTGGGAGCAGTCTGGGCCGTCTGGGTAACTGAGAGACAACAGCAAGGACACTGACAGAGTGACAGTGGGAGCAGTCTGGGCCGGCTGGGTAACTGAGAGACAACAGCAAGGACACTGACAGAGTAACAGTGGGAGCAGCATGGTCCGTCTGGATAACTGAGAGACAACAGCAAGGACACTGACAGAGTGATAGTGGGAGCAGTCTGGGACGGCTGGTTAACTGAGAGACAACAGCAAGGACGCTGACAGAGTGACAGTGGGAGCAGTCTGGGGCTGCTGGGTAACTTTGAGACAACAGCAACGACACTGACGGAGAGACAGTGGTGTGAGCAGTCTGGACCGGCTGGGTAACTGAGAGACAACAGCAAGGACACTGACAGAGTGACAGTGGGAGCAGTCAGGGCCGGCTGGGTAACTGAGAGACAACAGCAAGGACAGTGACAGAGTGACAGTGGGAGCAGTCTGGGCCGGCTGGATAACTGTGATACAACAGCAAGGACACTGACAGAGTGACAGTGGGAGCAGTCTGGGCCGGCTGGGTAACTGAGAGACAACAGCAAGGACAGTGACAGAGTGACAGTGGGAGCAGTCTGGGCCGGCTGGGAAACTGAGTGACTACAGCAAGGACAGTGACAGAGTGACAGTGGGAGCAGTCTGAGCCGGCTGGGTAACTGAGAGACAACAGCAAGATCACTGACAGAGTGACAGTGGGAGCAGTCTGGGCCGGCTGGGTAACTGAGAGACAACAGCAAGGACACTGACAGAGTGACAGTGGGAGCAGTCTGGGCCGGCTGGGTAACTTTGAGACAACAGCAAGGACGCAGACAGAGTGATAGTGGGAGCAGTCTGGGACGGCTGGTTAACTGAGAGACAACAGCAAGGACGCTGACAGAGTGACAGTGGGAGCAGTCTGGGGCTGCTGGGTAACTTTGAGACAACAGCAACGACACTGACGGAGTGACAGTGGTGTGAGCATTCTGGACCGGCTGGGTAACTGAGAGAAAACAGCAAGGACACTGACAGAGTGACAGTGGGAGCAGTCAGGGCCGGCTGGGTAACTGAGAGACAACAGCAAGGACAGTGACAGAGTGACAGTGGGAGCAGTCTGGGCCGGCTGGATAACTGAGATACAACAGCAAGGACACTGACAGAGTGACAGTGGGAGTAGTCTGGGCCGGCTGGTAACTGAGAGACAACAGCAAGGACAGTGACAGAGTGACAGTGGGAGCAGTCTGGGCCGGCTGGGTAACTGAGAGACTACAGCAAGGACAGTGACAGAGTGACAGTGGGAGCAGTCTGAGCCGGCTGGGTAACTGAGAGACAACAGCAAGGACACTGACAGATTGACAGTGGGAGCAGTCTGGGCCGGCTGGCCAACTGAGAGACAAGAGCAAGGACACTGACAGAGTGACAGTGGGAGCAGTCTGGGCCGGCTGTGTAACTGAGAGACAACAGCAAGGACTGTGACAGAGTGACAGTGGGAGCAGTGTGGGCCGGCTGGGTAACTGAGAGACAACAGCAAGAACACTGACAGAGTGACAGTGGGAGCAGTCTGGGCCGGCTGGGTAACTGAGAGACAACAGCAAGGACACTGACAGAGTGACAGTGGGAGCAGTCTGGACCGGCTGGGTAACTGAGAGACAACAGCAAGGACACTGACAGAGTAACAGTGGGAGCAGCATGGTCCGTCTGGATAACTGAGAGACAACAGCAAGGACACTGACAGAGTGACAGTGGGAGCAGTCTGGGCCGGCTGGGTAACTTTGAGACAACAGCAAGGACGCAGACAGAGTGATAGTGGGAGCTGTCTGGGACGGCTGGTTAACTGAGAGACAACAGCAAGGACGCTGACAGAGTGACAGTGGGAGCAGTCTGGGGCTGCTGGGTAACTTTGAGACAACAGCAACGACACTGACGGAGTGACAGTGGTGTGAGCAGTCTGGACCGGCTGGGTAACTGAGAGACAACAGCAAGGACACTGACAGAGTGACAGTGGGAGCAGTCAGGGCCGGCTGGGTAACTGAGAGACAACAGCAAGGACAGTGACAGAGTGACAGTGGGAGCAGTCTGGGCCGGCTGGATAACTGAGATACAACAGCAAGGACACTGACAGAGTGACAGTGGGAGCAGTCTGGGCCGGCTGGGTAACTGAGAGACTACAGCAAGGACAGTGACAGAGTTACAGTGGGAACAGTCTGGGCCGGCTGGGTAACTGAGAGACAACAGCAAGGACAGTGACAGAGAGACAGTGGGATCAGTCTGGGCCGGCTGGATAACTGAGAGACAACAGCAAGGACAGTGACAGAGTGACAGTGGGAGCAGTCTGGGCCGGCTGGGTAACTGAGAGACAACAGCAAGGACACTGAACGAGTGACAGTGGGAGCTGTCTGGGTGGATGGGTAACTGAGAAACAACAGCAAGGACACTGACAGAGTGACAGTGGGAGCAGTCTGGGCCGGCTGGATAACTGAGAGACAACAGCAAGGACACTGACAGAGTGACAGTGGGAGCAGTCTGGACCGGCTGGGTAACTGAGAGACAACAGCAAGGACACTGGCAGAGTGACAGTGGGAGCAGTAGGGGCCGGCTGGGTAACTGAGAGACAACAGCAAGGACACTGACAGAGTGACAGTGCGAGCAGTCTGGGCCGGTTGGGTAACTGAGAGACAACAGTAAGAACACTGACAGAGTGACAGTGGGAGCAGCCTGGGTCGGCAGGGGACTGAGAGACAACAGCAAGGACAGTGACAGAGTGACAGTGGGAGCAGTGTGGGCCGGCTGGGTAACTGAGAGACAACAGCAAGAACACTGACAGAGTGACAGTGGGAGCAGTCTGGGCCGGCTGGGTAACTGAGAGACAACAGCAAGGACACTGACAGAGTGACAGTGGGAGCAGTCTGGGCCGGCTGGGTAACTGAGAGACAACAGCAAGGACACTGACAGAGTAACAGTGGGAGCAGCATGGTCCGTCTGGATAACTGAGAGACAACAGCAAGGACACTGACAGAGTGACAGTGGGAGCAGTCTGGGCCGGCTGGGTAACTTTGAGACAACAGCAAGGACGCAGACAGAGTGATAGTGGGAGCAGTCTGGGACGGCTGGTTAACTGAGAGACAACAGCAAGGACGCTGACAGAGTGACAGTGGGAGCAGTCTGGGGCTGCTGGGTAACTTTGAGACAACAGCAACGACACTGACGGAGTGACAGTGGTGTGAGCAGTCTGGACCGGCTGGGTAACTGAGAGACAACAGCAAGGACACTGACAGAGTGACAGTGGGAGCAGTCAGGGCCGGCTGGGTAACTGAGAGACAACAGCAAGGACAGTGACAGAGTGACAGTGGGAGCAGTCTGGGCCGGCTGGATAACTGAGATACAACAGCAAGGACACTGACAGAGTGACAGTGGGAGCAGTCTGGGCCGGCTGGGTAACTGAGAGACTACAGCAAGGACAGTGACAGAGTTACAGTGGGAACAGTCTGGGCCGGCTGGGTAACTGAGAGACAACAGCAAGGACAGTGACAGAGAGACAGTGGGATCAGTCTGGGCCGGCTGGATAACTGAGAGACAACAGCAAGGACAGTGACAGAGTGACAGTGGGAGCAGTCTGGGCCGGCTGGGTAACTGAGAGACAACAGCAAGGACACTGAACGAGTGACAGTGGGAGCTGTCTGGGTGGATGGGTAACTGAGAAACAACAGCAAGGACACTGACAGAGTGACAGTGGGAGCAGTCTGGGCCGGCTGGATAACTGAGAGACAACAGCAAGGACACTGACAGAGTGACAGTGGGAGCAGTCTGGGCGGGCTGGCTAACTGAGAGACAACAGCAAGGACAGTGAAAGAGTGACAGTGGGAGCAGTCTGGGCGGGCTGGCTAACTGAGAGACAACAGCAAGGACAGTGACAGAGTGACAGTGGGAGCAGTCTGGGCCGGCTGGGTAACTGAGGGACAACAGCAAGGTCACTGACAGAGTGAAAGTGGGAGCAGTCTGGGCCGGCTGGGTAACTGAGAGACTACAGCAAGGACAGTGACAGAGTGACAGTGGGAGCAGTCTGGTCCGGCTGGGTAACTGAGAGACAACAGCAAGGACAGTGACAGAGTGACAGTGGGAGCAGTCTGGGCCGGCTGGGTAACTGAGAGACAACAGCAAGGACACTGACAGAGTGACAGTGGGAGCAGTCTGGGTGGATGGGTAACTGAGAAACAACAGCAAGGACACTGACAGAGTGACAGTGGGAGCAGTCTGGGCCGGATGGGCAACTGAGAGACAACAGCAAGGACACTGACAGAGTGACAGTGAAAGCAGTCTGGGCCGGCTGGGTAACTGAGAGACTACAGCAAGGACAGTGACAGAGTTACAGTGGGAACAGTCTGGGCCGGCTGGGTAACTGAGAGACAACAGCAAGGACAGTGACAGAGAGACAGTGGGATCAGTCTGGGCCGGCTGGATAACTGAGAGACAACAGCAAGGACAGTGACAGAGTGACAGTGGGAGCAGTCTGGGCCGGCTGGGTAACTGAGAGACAACAGCAAGGACACTGACAGAGTGACAGTGGGAGCAGTCTGGGTGGATGGGTAACTGAGAAACAACAGCAAGGACACTGACAGAGTGACAGTGGGAGCAGTCTGGGCCGGCTGGATAACTGAGAGACAACAGCAAGGACACTGACAGAGTGACAGTGGGAGCAGTCTGGGCGGGCTGGCTAACTGAGAGACAACAGCAAGGACAGTGAAAGAGTGACAGTGGGAGCAGTCTCGGCGGGCTGGCTAACTGAGAGACAACAGCAAGGACAGTGACAGAGTGACAGTGGGAGCAGTCTGGGCCGGCTGGGTAACTGAGGGACAACAGCAAGGTCACTGACAGAGTGAAAGTGGGAGCAGTCTGGGCCGGCTGGGTAACTGAGAGACTACAGCAAGGACAGTGACAGAGTGACAGTGGGAGCAGTCTGGTCCGGCTGGGTAACTGAGAGACAACAGCAAGGACAGTGACAGAGTGACAGTGGGAGCAGTCTGGGCCGGCTGGGTAACTGAGAGACAACAGCAAGGACACTGACAGAGTGACAGTGGGAGCAGTCTGGGTGGATGGGTAACTGAGAAACAACAGCAAGGACACTGACAGAGTGACAGTGGGAGCAGTCTGGGCCGGATGGGCAACTGAGAGACAACAGCAAGGACACTGACAGAGTGACAGTGAAAGCAGTCTGGGCCGGCTGGGTAACTGAGAGACAACAGCAAGGGCACTGACAGAGTGAAGTGGGAGCAGTCTGGACCGGCTGGGTAACTGAGAGACAACAGCAACGACACTGACAGAGTGACAGTGGGAGCAGTCTGGACCGGCTGGGTAACTGAGAGACAACAGCAAGGACACTGACAGAGTGACAGTGGTGTGAGCAGTCTGGACCGGCTGGGTAACTGAGAAACAACAGCAAGGACACTGACAGATTGACAGTGGGAGCAGTCTGGGCCGGCTGGGTAACTGAGAGACAACAGCAAGGACACTGACAGAGTGACAGTGGGAGCAGTCTGGACCGGCTGGGTAACTGAGAGACAACAGCAAGGACACTGGCAGAGTGACAGTGGGAGCAGTAGGGGCCGGCTGGGTAACTGAGAGACAACAGCAAGGACACTGACAGAGTGACAGTGCGAGCAGTCTGGGCCGGTTGGGTAACTGAGAGACAACAGTAAGAACACTGACAGAGTGACAGTGGGAGCAGCCTGGGTCGGCAGGGGACTGAGAGACAACAGCAAGGACAGTGACAGAGTGACAGTGGGAGCAGTGTGGGCCGGCTGGGTAACTGAGAGACAACAGCAAGAACACTGACAGAGTGACAGTGGGAGCAGTCTGGGCCGGCTGGGTAACTGAGAGACAACAGCAAGGACACTGACAGAGTGACAGTGGGAGCAGTCTGGGCCGGCTGGGTAACTGAGAGACAACAGCAAGGACACTGACAGAGTAACAGTGGGAGCAGCATGGTCCGTCTGGATAACTGAGAGACAACAGCAAGGACACTGACAGAGTGACAGTGGGAGCAGTCTGGGCCGGCTGGGTAACTTTGAGACAACAGCAAGGACGCAGACAGAGTGATAGTGGGAGCAGTCTGGGACGGTTGGTTAACTGAGAGACAACAGCAAGGACGCTGACAGAGTGACAGTGGGAGCAGTCTGGGGCTGCTGGGTAACTTTGAGACAACAGCAACGACACTGACGGAGAGACAGTGGTGTGAGCAGTCTGGACCGGCTGGGTAACTGAGAGACAACAGCAAGGACACTGACAGAGTGACAGTGGGAGCAGTCAGGGCCGGCTGGGTAACTGAGAGACAACAACAAGGACAGTGACAGAGTGACAGTGGGAGCAGTCTGGGCCGGCTGGATAACTGAGATACAACAGCAAGGACACTGACAGAGTGACAGTGGGAGTAGTCTGGACCGGCTGGTAACTGATAGACAACAGCAAGGACAGTGACAGAGTGACAGTGGGAGCAGTCTGGGCCGGCTGGGTAACTGAGAGACTACAGCAAGGACAGTGACAGAATGACAGTGGGAGCAGTCTGGACCGGCTGGGTAACTGAGAGACAACAGCAAGGACACTGACAGAGTGACAGTGGTGTGAGCAGTCTGGACCGGCTGGGTAACTGAGAAACAACAGCAAGGACACTGACAGATTGACAGTGGGAGCAGTCTGGGCCGGCTAGGTAACTGAGAGACAACAGCAAGGACACTGACAGAGTGACAGTGGGAGCAGTCTGGGCCGGCTGGGTAACTGATAGACAACAGCAAGTACGCTGACAGAGTGACAGTGGGAGCAGTCTGGGCCGGCTGGGTAACTGAGAGACTACAGCAAGGACAGTGACAGAGTGACAGTGGGAACAGTCTGGGCCGGCTGGGTAACTGAGAGACAACAGCAAGGACAGTGACAGAGAGACAGTGGGAGCAGTCTGGGCCGGCTGGATAACTGAGAGACAACAGCAAGGACAGTGACAGAGTGACAGTGGGAGCAGTCTGGGCCGGCTGGGTAACTGAGAGACAACAGCAAGGACACTGACAGAGTGACAGTGGGAGCAGTCTGGGTGGATGGGTAACTGAGAAACAACAGCAAGGACACTGACAGAGTGACAGTGGGAGCAGTCTGGGCCGGCTGGATAACTGAGAGACAACAGCAAGGACACTGACAGAGTGACAGTGGGAGCAGTCTGGGCGGGCTGGCTAACTGAGAGACAACAGCAAGGACAGTGAAAGAGTGACAGTGGGAGCAGTCTGGGCGGGCTGGCTAACTGAGAGACAACAGCAAGGACAGTGACAGAGTGACAGTGGGAGCAGTCTGGGCCGGCTGGGTAACTGAGGGACAACAGCAAGGTCACTGACAGAGTGAAAGTGGGAGCAGTCTGGGCCGGCTGGGTAACTGAGAGACTACAGCAAGGACAGTGACAGAGTGACAGTGGGAGCAGTCTGGTCCGGCTGGGTAACTGAGAGACATCAGCAAGGACAGTGACAGAGTGACAGTGGGAGCAGTCTGGGCCGGCTGGGTAGCTGAGAGACAACAGCAAGGACACTGACAGAGTGACAGTGGGAGCAGTCTGGGTGGATGGGCAACTGAGAAACAACAGCAAGGACACTGACAGAGTGACAGTGGGAGCAGTCTGGGCCGAATGGGCAACTGAGAGACAACAGCAAGGACACTGACAGAGTGACAGTGAAAGCAGTCTGGGCCGGCTGGGTAACTGAGAGACAACAGCAAGGGCACTGACAGAGTGACAGTGGGAGCAGTCTGGACCGGCTGGGTAACTGAGAGACAACAGCAAGGACACTGACAGATTGACAGTGGGAGCAATCTGGGCCGGCTGGGTAACTGAGAGACAACAGCAAGGACACTGACAGAGTGACAGTGGGAGCAGTCTGGACCGGCTGGGTAACTGAGAGACAACAGCAAGGACACTGACAGAGTGACAGTGGTGTGTGCAGTCTGGACTGGCTGGGTAACTGAGAAACAACAGCAAGGACACTGACACATTGACAGTGGGAGCAGTCTGGGCCGGCTGGGTAACTGAGAGACAACAGCAAGGACACTGACAGAGTGACAGTGGGAGCAGTCTGGACCGGCTGGGTAACTGAGGGACAACAGCAAGGACACTGGCAGAGTGACAGTGGGAGCAGTAGGGGCCGGCTGGGTAACTGAGAGACAACAGCAAGGACACTGACAGAGTGACAGTGCGAGCAGTCTGGGCCGGTTGGGTAACTGAGAGACAACAGTAAGAACACTGACAGAGTGACAGTGGGAGCAGCCTGGGTCGGCAGGGGACTGAGAGACAACAGCAAGGACAGTGACAGAGTGACAGTGGGAGCAGTGTGGGCCGGCTGGGTAACTGAGAGACAACAGCAAGAACACTGACAGAGTGACAGTGGGAGCAGTCTGGGCCGTCTGGGTAACTGAGAGACAACAGCAAGGACACTGACAGAGTGACAGTGGGAGCAGTCTGGGCCGGCTGGGTAACTGAGAGACAACAGCAAGGACACTGACAGAGTAACAGTGGGAGCAGCATGGTCCGTCTGGATAACTGAGAGACAACAGCAAGGACACTGACAGAGTGACAGTGGGAGCAGCCTGGGCCGGCTGGGTAACTTTGAGACAACAGCAAGGACGCAGACAGAGTGATAGTGGGAGCAGTCTGGGACGGCTGGTTAACTGAGAGACAACAGCAAGGACGCTGACAGAGTGACAGTGGGAGCAGTCTGGGGCTGCTGGGTAACTTTGAGACAACAGCAACGACACCGACGGAGAGACAGTGGTGTGAGCAGTCTGGACCGGCTGGGTAACTGAGAGACAACAGCAAGGACACTGACAGAGTGACAGTGGGAGCAGTCAGGGCCGGCTGGGTAACTGAGAGAAAACAGCAAGGACAGTGACAGAGTGACAGTGGGAGCAGTCTGGGCCGGCTGGATAACTGAGATACAACAGCAAGGACACTGACAGTGACAGTGGGAGTAGTCTGGACCGGCTGGTAACTGATAGACAACAGCAAGGACAGTGACAGAGTGACAGTGGGAGCAGTCTGGGCCGGCTGGGTAACTGAGAGACTACAGCAAGGACAGTGACAGAGTGACAGTGGGAGCAGTCTGGACCGGCTGGGTAACTGAGAGACAACAGCAAGGACACTGACAGAGTGACAGTGGTGTGAGCAGTCTGGACCGGCTGGGTAACTGAGAAACAACAGCAAGGACACTGACAGATTGACAGTGGGAGCAGTCTGGGCCGGCTAGGTAACTGAGAGACAACAGCAAGGACACTGACAGAGTGACAGTGGGAGCAGTCTGGGCCGGCTGGGTAACTGATAGACAACAGCAAGTACGCTGACAGAGTGACAGTGGGAGCAGTCTGGGCCGGCTGGGTAACTGAGAGACTACAGCAAGGACAGTGACAGAGTGACAGTGGGAACAGTCTGGGCCGGCTGGGTAACTGAGAGACAACAGCAAGGACAGTGACAGAGAGACAGTGGGAGCAGTCTGGGCCGGCTGGATAACTGAGAGACAACAGCAAGGACAGTGACAGAGTGACAGTGGGAGCAGTCTGGGCCGGCTGGGTAACTGAGAGACAACAGCAAGGACACTGACAGAGTGACAGTGGGAGCAGTCTGGGTGGATGGGTAACTGAGAAACAACAGCAAGGACACTGACAGAGTGACAGTGGGAGCAGTCTGGGCCGGCTGGATAACTGAGAGACAACAGCAAGGACACTGACAGAGTGACAGTGGGAGCAGTCTGGGCGGGCTGGCTAACTGAGAGACAACAGCAAGGACAGTGAAAGAGTGACAGTGGGAGCAGTCTGGGCGGGCTGGCTAACTGAGAGACAACAGCAAGGACAGTGACAGAGTGACAGTGGGAGCAGTCTGGGCCGGCTGGGTAACTGAGGGACAACAGCAAGGTCACTGACAGAGTGAAAGTGGGAGCAGTCTGGGCCGGCTGGGTAACTGAGAGACTACAGCAAGGACAGTGACAGAGTGACAGTGGGAGCAGTCTGGTCCGGCTGGGTAACTGAGAGACATCAGCAAGGACAGTGACAGAGTGACAGTGGGAGCAGTCTGGGCCGGCTGGGTAGCTGAGAGACAACAGCAAGGACACTGACAGAGTGACAGTGGGAGCAGTCTGGGTGGATGGGCAACTGAGAAACAACAGCAAGGACACTGACAGAGTGACAGTGGGAGCAGTCTGGGCCGAATGGGCAACTGAGAGACAACAGCAAGGACACTGACAGAGTGACAGTGAAAGCAGTCTGGGCCGGCTGGGTAACTGAGAGACAACAGCAAGGGCACTGACAGAGTGACAGTGGGAGCAGTCTGGACCGGCTGGGTAACTGAGAGACAACAGCAAGGACACTGACAGATTGACAGTGGGAGCAATCTGGGCCGGCTGGGTAACTGAGAGACAACAGCAAGGACACTGACAGAGTGACAGTGGGAGCAGTCTGGACCGGCTGGGTAACTGAGAGACAACAGCAAGGACACTGACAGAGTGACAGTGGTGTGTGCAGTCTGGACTGGCTGGGTAACTGAGAAACAACAGCAAGGACACTGACACATTGACAGTGGGAGCAGTCTGGGCCGGCTGGGTAACTGAGAGACAACAGCAAGGACACTGACAGAGTGACAGTGGGAGCAGTCTGGACCGGCTGGGTAACTGAGGGACAACAGCAAGGACACTGGCAGAGTGACAGTGGGAGCAGTAGGGGCCGGCTGGGTAACTGAGAGACAACAGCAAGGACACTGACAGAGTGACAGTGCGAGCAGTCTGGGCCGGTTGGGTAACTGAGAGACAACAGTAAGAACACTGACAGAGTGACAGTGGGAGCAGCCTGGGTCGGCAGGGGACTGAGAGACAACAGCAAGGACAGTGACAGAGTGACAGTGGGAGCAGTGTGGGCCGGCTGGGTAACTGAGAGACAACAGCAAGAACACTGACAGAGTGACAGTGGGAGCAGTCTGGGCCGTCTGGGTAACTGAGAGACAACAGCAAGGACACTGACAGAGTGACAGTGGGAGCAGTCTGGGCCGGCTGGGTAACTGAGAGACAACAGCAAGGACACTGACAGAGTAACAGTGGGAGCAGCATGGTCCGTCTGGATAACTGAGAGACAACAGCAAGGACACTGACAGAGTGACAGTGGGAGCAGCCTGGGCCGGCTGGGTAACTTTGAGACAACAGCAAGGACGCAGACAGAGTGATAGTGGGAGCAGTCTGGGACGGCTGGTTAACTGAGAGACAACAGCAAGGACGCTGACAGAGTGACAGTGGGAGCAGTCTGGGGCTGCTGGGTAACTTTGAGACAACAGCAACGACACCGACGGAGAGACAGTGGTGTGAGCAGTCTGGACCGGCTGGGTAACTGAGAGACAACAGCAAGGACACTGACAGAGTGACAGTGGGAGCAGTCAGGGCCGGCTGGGTAACTGAGAGAAAACAGCAAGGACAGTGACAGAGTGACAGTGGGAGCAGTCTGGGCCGGCTGGATAACTGTGATACAACAGCAAGGACACTGACAGAGTGACAGTGGGAGCAGTCTGGGCCGGCTGGGTAACTGAGAGACAACAGCAAGGACAGTGACAGAGTGACAGTGGGAGCAGTCTGGGCCGGCTGGGAAACTGAGAGACTACAGCAAGGACAGTGACAGAGTGACAGTGGGAGCAGTCTGAGCCGGCTGGGTAACTGAGAGACAACAGCAAGATCACTGACACAGTGACAGTGGGAGCAGTCTGGGCCGGCTGGGTAACTGAGAGACAACAGCAAGGACACTGACAGAGTGACAGTGGGAGCAGTCTGGGCCGGCTGGGTAACTTTGAGACAACAGCAAGGACGCAGACAGAGTGATAGTGGGAGCAGTCTGGGACGGCTGGTTAACTGAGAGACAACAGCAAGGACGCTGACAGAGTGACAGTGGGAGCAGTCTGGGGCTGCTGGGTAACTTTGAGACAACAGCAACGACACTGACGGAGTGACAGTGGTGTGAGCATTCTGGACCGGCTGGGTAACTGAGAGAAAACAGCAAGGACACTGACAGAGTGACAGTGGGAGCAGTCAGGGCCGGCTGGGTAACTGAGAGACAACAGCAAGGACAGTGACAGAGTGACAGTGGGAGCAGTCTGGGCCGGCTGGATAACTGAGATACAACAGCAAGGACACTGACAGAGTGACAGTGGGAGTAGTCTGGGCCGGCTGGTAACTGAGAGACAACAGCAAGGACAGTGACAGAGTGACAGTGGGAGCAGTCTGGGCCGGCTGGGTAACTGAGAGACTACAGCAAGGACAGTGACAGAGTGACAGTGGGAGCAGTCTGAGCCGGCTGGGTAACTGAGAGACAACAGCAAGGACACTGACAGATTGACAGTGGGAGCAGTCTGGGCCGGCTGGCCAACTGAGAGACAAGAGCAAGGACACTGACAGAGTGACAGTGGGAGCAGTCTGGGCCGGCTGTGTAACTGAGAGACAACAGCAAGGACTGTGACAGAGTGACAGTGGGAGCAGTGTGGGCCGGCTGGGTAACTGAGAGACAACAGCAAGAACACTGACAGAGTGACAGTGGGAGCAGTCTGGGCCGGCTGGGTAACTGAGAGACAACAGCAAGGACACTGACAGAGTGACAGTGGGAGCAGTCTGGACCGGCTGGGTAACTGAGAGACAACAGCAAGGACACTGACAGAGTAACAGTGGGAGCAGCATGGTCCGTCTGGATAACTGAGAGACAACAGCAAGGACACTGACAGAGTGACAGTGGGAGCAGTCTGGGCCGGCTGGGTAACTTTGAGACAACAGCAAGGACGCAGACAGAGTGATAGTGGGAGCAGTCTGGGACGGCTGGTTAACTGAGAGACAACAGCAAGGACGCTGACAGAGTGACAGTGGGAGCAGTCTGGGGCTGCTGGGTAACTTTGAGACAACAGCAACGACACTGACGGAGTGACAGTGGTGTGAGCAGTCTGGACCGGCTGGGTAACTGAGAGACAACAGCAAGGACACTGACAGAGTGACAGTGGGAGCAGTCAGGGCCGGCTGGGTAACTGAGAGACAACAGCAAGGACAGTGACAGAGTGACAGTGGGAGCAGTCTGGGCCGGCTGGATAACTGAGATACAACAGCAAGGACACTGACAGAGTGACAGTGGGAGTAGTCTGGGCCGGCTGGTAACTGAGAGACAACAGCAAGGACAGTGACAGAGTGACAGTGGGAGCAATCTGGGCCGGCTGGGTAACTGAGAGACTACAGCAAGGACAGTGACAGAGTGACAGTGGGAGCAGTCTGAGCCGGCTGAGTAACTGAGAGACAACAGCAAGGACACTGACAGAGTGACAGTGGGAGGTGTCTGGGCCGGCTGGTAACTGAGAGACAACAGCTAGGACAGTGACAGAGTGACAGTGGGAGCAGTCTGGGCCGGCTGGGTAACTGAGAGACTACAGCAAGGACAGTGACAGAGTGACAGTGGGAACAGTCTGGGCCGTCTAGGCAACTGAGAGACAACAGCAAGGACAGTGACAGAGTGACAGTGGGAGCAGTCTGGGCCGGCTGGGTAACTGAGAGACAACAGCAAGGACACTGACAGAGTGACAGTGGGAGCAGTCTGGGTGGATGGGTAACTGAGAAACAACAGCAAGGACACTGACAGAGTGACAGTGGGAGCAGTCTGGGCCGGCTGGATAACTGAGAGACAACAGCAAGGACACTGACAGAGTGACAGTTGGAACAGTCTGGGCCGGCTGGGTAACAGAGAGACAGCAGCAAAGACACTGACAGAGTGACAGTGGGAGCAGTCTGGGCCGGCTGGGTAACTGAGAGACTACAGCAAGGACAGTGACAGAGTGACAGTGGGAGCAGTCTGGGCCGGCTGGGTAACTGAGGGACAACAGCAAGGTCACTGACAGAGTGAAAGTGGGAGCAGTCTGGTCCGGCTGGGTAACTGAGAGACAACAGCAAGGACAGTGACAGAGTGACAGTGGGAGCAGTCTGGGCCGGCTGGGTAACTGAGAGACAACAGCAAGGACACTGACAGAGTGACAGTGGGAGCAGTCTGGGTGGATGGGTAACTGAGAAACAACAGCAAGGACACTGACAGAGTGACAGTGGGAGCAGTCTGGGCCGGACGGGCAACTGAGAGACAACAGCAAGGACACTGACAGAGTGACTGTGAAAGCAGTCTGGGCCGGCTGGGTAACTGAGAGACAACAGTAAGAACACTGACAGAGTGACAGTGGGAGCAGCCTGGGTCGGCAGGGGACTGAGAGACAACAGCAAGGACAGTGACAGAGTGACAGTGGTGTGAGCAGTCTGGACCGGCTGGGTAACTGAGAAACAACAGCAAGGACACTGACAGATTGACAGTGGGAGCAGTCTGGGCCGGCTGGGTAACTGAGAGACAACAGCAAGGACACTGACAGAGTGACAGTGGGAGCAATCTGGACCGGCTGGGTAACTGAGAGACAACAGCAAGGACACTGGCAGAGTGACAGTGGGAGCAGTAGGGGCCGGCTGGGTAACTGAGAGACAACAGCAAGGACACTGACAGAGTGACAGTGCGAGCAGTCTGGGCCGGTTGGGTAACTGAGAGACAACAGTAAGAACACTGACAGAGTGACAGTGGGAGCAGCCTGGGTCGGCAGGGGACTGAGAGACAACAGCAAGGACAGTGACAGAGTGACAGTGGGAGCAGTGTGGGCCGGCTGGGTAACTGAGAGACAACAGCAAGAACACTGACAGAGTGACAGTGGGAGCAGTCTGGGCCGGCTGGGTAACTGAGAGACAACAGCAAGGACACTGACAGAGTGACAGTGGGAGCAGTCTGGGCCGGCTGGGTAACTGAGAGACAACAGCAAGGACACTGACAGAGTAACAGTGGGAGCAGCATGGTCCGTCTGGATAACTGAGAGACAACAGCAAGGACACTGACAGAGTGACAGTGGGAGCAGTCTGGGCCGGCTGGGTAACTTTGAGACAACAGCAAGGACGCAGACAGAGTGAGAGTGGGAGCAGTCTGGGACGGCTGGTTAACTGAGAGACAACAGCAAGGACGCTGACAGAGTGACAGTGGGAGCAGTCTGGGGCTGCTGGGTAACTTTGAGACAACAGCAACGACACTGACGGAGAGACAGTGGTGTGAGCAGTCTGGACCGGCTGGGTAACTGAGAGACAACAGCAAGGACACTGACAGAGTGACAGTGGGAGCAGTCAGGGCCGTATGGGTAACTGAGAGACAACAGCAAGGACAGTGACAGAGTGACAGTGGGAGCAGTCTGGGCCGGCTGGATAACTGAGATACAACAGCAAGGACACTGACAGAGTGACAGTGGGAGTAGTCTGGGCCGGCTGGTAACTGATAGACAACAGCAAGGACAGTGACAGAGTGACAGTGGGAGCAGTCTGGGCCGTCTGGGTAACTGAGAGACTACAGCAAGGACAGTGACAGAGTGACAGTGGGAGCAGTCTGGACCGGCTGGGTAACTGAGAAACAACAGCAAGGACACTGACAGAGTGACAGTGGTGTGAGCAGTCTGGACCGGCTGGGTAACTGAGAAACAACAGCAAGGACACTGACAGATTGACAGTGGGAGCAGTCTGGGCCGGCTAGGTAACTGAGAGACAACAGCAAGGACACTGACAGAGTGACAGTGGGAGCAGTCTGGGCCGGCTGGGTAACTGAGAGACAACAGCAAGGACACTGACAGAGTGACAGTGGGAGCAGTCTGGGCCGGCTGGGTAACTGAGAGACTACAGCAAGGACAGTGACAGAGTGACAGTGGGAACAGTCTGGGCCGGCTGGGTAACTGAGAGACAACAGCAAGGACAGTGACAGAGAGACAGTGGGAGCAGTCTGGGCCGGCTGGATAACGGAGAGACAACAGCAAGGACAGTGACAGAGTGACAGTGGGAGCAGTCTGGGCCGGCTGGGTAACTGAGAGACAACAGCAAGGACACTGACAGAGTGACAGTGGGAGCAGTCTGGGTGGATGGGTAACTGAGAAACAACAGCAAGGACACTGACAGAGTGACAGTGGGAGCAGTCTGGGCCGGCTGGATAACTGAGAGACAACAGCAAGGACACTGCCAGAGTGACAGTGGGAGCAGTCTGGGCGGGCTGGCTAACTGAGAGACAACAGCAAGGACAGTGAAAGAGTGACAGTGGGAGCAGTCTGGGCGGGCTGGCTAACTGAGAGACAACAGCAAGGACAGTGACAGAGTGACAGTGGGAGCAGTCTGGGCCGGCTGGGTAACTGAGGGACAACAGCAAGGTCACTGACAGAGTGAAAGTGGGAGCAGTCTGGGCCGGCTGGGTAACTGAGAGACTACAGCAAGGACAGTGACAGAGTGACAATGGGAGCAGTCTGGTCCGGCTGGGTAACTGAGAGACAACAGCAAGGACAGTGACAGAGTGACAGTGGGAGCAGTCTGGGCCGGCTGGGTAACTGAGAGACAACAGCAAGGACACTGACAGAGCGACAGTGGGAGCAGTCTGGGTGGATGGGTAACTGAGAAACAACAGCAAGGACACTGACAGAGTGACAGTGGGAGCAGTCTGGGCCGGATGGGCAACTGAGAGACAACAGCAAGGACACTGACAGAGTGACAGTGAAAGCAGTCTGGGCCGGCTGGGTAACTGAGAGACAACAGCAAGGGCACTGACAGAGTGACAGTGGGAGCAGTCTGGACCGGCTGGGTAACTGAGAGACAACAGCAAGGACACTGACAGATTGACAGTGGGAGCAATCTGGGCCGGCTGGGTAACTGAGAGACAACAGCAAGGACACTGACAGAGTGACAGTGGGAGCAGTCTGGACCGGCTGGGTAACTGAGAGACAACAGCAAGGACACTGACAGAGTGACAGTGGTGTGTGCAGTCTGGACCGGCTGGGTAACTGAGAAACAACAGCAAGGACACTGACAGATTGACAGTGGGAGCAGTCTGGGCCGGCTGGGTAACTGAGGGACGACAGCAAGGACACTGGCAGAGTGACAGTGGGAGCAGTAGGGGCCGGCTGCGTAACTGAGAGACAACAGCAAGGACACTGACAGAGTGACAGTGCGAGCAGTCTGGGCCGGTTGGGTAACTGAGAGACAACAGTAAGAACACTGACAGAGTAACAGTGGGAGCAGCATGGTCCGTCTGGATAACTGAGAGACAACAGCAAGGACACTGACAGAGTGACAGTGGGAGCAGTCTGGGCCGGCTGGGTAACTTTGAGACAACAGCAAGGACGCAGACAGAGTGATAGTGGGAGCAGTCTGGGACGGCTGGTTAACTGAGAGACAACAGCAAGGACGCTGACAGAGTGACAGTGGGAGCAGTCTGGGGCTGCTGGGTAACTTTGAGACAACAGCAACGACACTGACGGAGTGACAGTGGTGTGAGCAGTCTGGACCGGCTGGGTAACTGAGAGACAACAGCAAGGACACTGACAGAGTGACAGTGGGAGCAGTCAGGGCCGGCTGGGTAACTGAGAGACAACAGCAAGGACAGTGACAGAGTGACAGTGGGAGCAGTCTGGGCCGGCTGGATAACTGAGATACAACAGCAAGGACACTGACAGAGTGACAGTGGGAGTAGTCTGGGCCGGCTGGTAACTGAGAGACAACAGCAAGGACAGTGACAGAGTGACAGTGGGAGCAGTCTGGGCCGGCTGGGTAACTGAGAGACTACAGCAAGGACAGTGACAGAGTGACAGTGGGAGCAGTCTGAGCCGGCTGGGTAACTGAGAGACAACAGCAAGGACACTGACAGAGTGACAGTGGGAGTTGTCTGGGCCGGCTGGTAACTGAGAGACAACAGCTAGGACAGTGACAGAGTGACAGTGGGAGCAGTCTGGGCCGGCTGGGTAACTGAGAGACTACAGCAAGGACAGTGACAGAGTGACAGTGGGAACAGTCTGGGCCGTCTAGGCAACTGAGAGACAACAGCAAGGACAGTGACAGAGTGACAGTGGGAGCAGTCTGGGCCGGCTGGGTAACTGAGAGACAACAGCAAGGACACTGACAGAGTGACAGTGGGAGCAGTCTGGGTGGATGGGTAACTGAGAAACAACAGCAAGGACACTGACAGAGTGACAGTGGGAGCAGTCTGGGCCGGCTGGATAACTGAGAGACAACAGCAAGGACACTGACAGAGTGACAGTTGGAACAGTCTGGGCCGGCTGGGTAACAGAGAGACAGCAGCAAAGACACTGACAGAGTGACAGTGGGAGCAGTCTGGGCCGGCTGGGTAACTGAGAGACTACAGCAAGGACAGTGAGAGAGTGACAGTGGGAGCAGTCTGGGCCGGCTGGGTAACTGAGGGACAACAGCAAGGTCACTGACAGAGTGAAAGTGGGAGCAGTCTGGGCCGGCTGGGTAACTGAGAAACAACAGCAAGGACACTGACAGAGTGACAGTGGGAGCAGTCTGGGCCGGACGGGCAACTGAGAGACAACAGCAAGGACACTGACAGAGTGACAGTGAAAGCAGTCTGGGCCGGCTGGGTAACTGAGAGACAACAGCAAGGGCACTGACAGAGTGACAGTGGGAGCAGTCTGGACCGGCTGGGTAACTGAGAGACAACAGCAAGGACACTGACAGATTGACAGTGGGAGCAATCTGGGCCGGCTGGGTAACTGAGAGACAACAGCAAGGACACTGACAGAGTGACAGTGGGAGCAGTCTGGACCGGCTGGGTAACTGAGAGACAACAGCTAGGACACTGACAGAGTGACAGTGGTGTGAGCAGTCTGGACCGGCTGGGTAACTGAGAAACAACAGCAAGGACACTGACAGGTTGACAGTGGGAGCAGTCTGGGCCGGCTGGGTAACTGAGAGACAACAGCAAGGACACTGACAGAGTGACAGTGGGAGCAGTCTGGACCGGCTGGGTAACTGAGAGACAACAGCAAGGACACTGGCAGAGTGACAGTGGGAGCAGTAGGGGCCGGCTGGGTAACTGAGAGACAACAGCAAGGACAGTGACAGAGTGACAGTGCGAGCAGTCTGGGCCGGTTGGGTAACTGAGAGACAACAGTAAGAACACTGACAGAGTGACAGTGGGAGCAGCCTGGGTCGGCAGGGGACTGAGAGACAACAGCAAGGACAGTGACAGAGTGACAGTGGGAGCAGTGTGGGCCGGCTGGGTAACTGAGAGACAACAGCAAGAACACTGACAGAGTGACAGTGGGAGCAGTCTGGGCCGGCTGGGTAACTGAGAGACAACAGCAAGGACACTGACAGAGTGACAGTGGGAGCAGTCTGGGCCGGCTGGGTAACTGAGAGACAACAGCAAGGACACTGTCAGAGTAACAGTGGGAGCAGCATGGTCCGTCTGGATAACTGAGAGACAACAGCAAGGACACTGACAGAGTGACAGTGGGAGCAGTCTGGGCCGGCTGGGTAACTTTGAGACAACAGCAAGGACGCAGACAGAGTGAGAGTGGGAGCAGTCTGGGACGGCTGGTTAACTGAGAGACAACAGCAAGGACGCTGACAGAGTGACAGTGGGAGCAGTCTGGGGCTGCTGGGTAACTTTGAGACAACAGCAACGACACTGACGGAGAGACAGTGGTGTGAGCAGTCTGGACCGGCTGGGTAACTGAGAGACAACAGCAAGGACACTGACAGAGTGACAGTGGGAGCAGTCAGGGCCGCCTGGGTAACTGAGAGACAACAGCAAGGACAGTGACAGAGTGACAGTGGGAGCAGTCTGGGCCGGCTGGATAACTGAGATACAACAGCAAGGACACTGACAGAGTGACAGTGGGAGTAGTCTGGGCCGGCTGGTAACTGATAGACAACAGCAAGGACAGTGACAGAGTGACAGTGGGAGCAGTCTGGGCCGGCTGGGTAACTGAGAGACTACAGCAAGGACAGTGACAGAGTGACAGTGGGAGCAGTCTGGACCGGCTGGGTAACTGAGAAACAACAGCAAGGACACTGACAGAGTGACAGTGGTGTGAGCAGTCTGGACCGGCTGGGTAACTGAGAAACAACAGCAAGGACACTGACAGATTGACAGTGGGAGCAGTCTGGGCCGGCTAGGTAACTGAGAGACAACAGCAAGGACACTGACAGAGTGACAGTGGGAGCAGTCTGGGCCGGCTGGGTAACTGAGAGACAACAGCAAGGACACTGACAGAGTGACAGTGGGAGCAGTCTGGGCCGGCTGGGTAACTGAGAGACTACAGCAAGGACAGTGACAGAGTGACAGTGGGAACAGTCTGGGCCGGCTGGGTAACTGAGAGACAACAGCAAGGACAGTGACAGAGAGACAGTGGGAGCAGTCTGGGCCGGCTGGATAACTGAGAGACAACAGCAAGGACAGTGACAGAGTGACAGTGGGAGCAGTCTGGGCCGGCTGGGTAACTGAGAGACAACAGCAAGGACACTGACAGAGTGACAGTGGGAGCAGTCTGGGTGGATGGGTAACTGAGAAACAACAGCAAGGACACTGACAGAGTGACAGTGGGAGCAGTCTGGGCCAGCTGGATAACTGAGAGACAACAGCAAGGACACTGACAGAGTGACAGTGGGAGCAGTCTGGGCGGGCTGGCTAACTGAGAGACAACAGCAAGGACAGTGAAAGAGTGACAGTGGGAGCAGTCTGGGCGGGCTGGCTAACTGAGAGACAACAGCAAGGACAGTGACAGAGTGACAGTGGGAGCAGTCTGGGCCGGCTGGGTAACTGAGGGACAACAGCAAGGTCACTGACAGAGTGAAAGTGGGAGCAGTCTGGGCCGGCTGGGTAACTGAGAGACTACAGCAAGGACAGTGACAGAGTGACAGTGGGAGCAGTCTGGTCCGGCTGGGTAACTGAGAGACAACAGCAAGGACAGTGACAGAGTGACAGTGGGAGCAGTCTGGGCCGGCTGGGTAACTGAGAGACAACAGCAAGGACACTGACAGAGCGACAGTGGGAGCAGTCTGGGTGGATGGGTAACTGAGAAACAACAGCAAGGACACTGACAGAGTGACAGTGGGAGCAGTCTGGGCCGGATGGGCAACTGAGAGACAACAGCAAGGACACTGACAGAGTGACAGTGAAAGCAGTCTGGGCCGGCTGGGTAACTGAGAGACAACAGCAAGGGCACTGACAGAGTGACAGTGGGAGCAGTCTGGACCGGCTGGGTAACTGAGAGACAACAGCAAGGACACTGACAGATTGACAGTGGGAGCAATCTGGGCCGGCTGGGTAACTGAGAGACAACAGCAAGGACACTGACAGAGTGACAGTGGGAGCAGTCTGGACCGGCTGGGTAACTGAGAGACAACAGCAAGGACACTGACAGATTGACAGTGGGAGCAATCTGGGCCGGCTGGGTAACTGAGAGACAACAGCAAGGACACTGACAGAGTGACAGTGGGAGCAGTCTGGGCCGGCTGGGTAACTGAGAGACAACAGCAAGGGCACTGACAGAGTGACAGTGGTGTGTGCAGTCTGGACCGGCTGGGTAACTGAGAAACAACAGCAAGGACACTGACAGATTGACAGTGGGAGCAGTAGGGGCCGGCTGCGTAACTGAGAGACAACAGCAAGGACACTGACAGAGTGACAGTGCGAGCAGTCTGGGCCGGTTGGGTAACTGAGAGACAACAGTAAGAACACTGACAGAGTGACAGTGGGAGCAGCCTGGGTCGGCAGGGGACTGAGAGACAACAGCAAGGACAGTGACAGAGTGACAGTGGGAGCAGTGTGGGCCGGCTGGGTAACTGAGAGACAACAGCAAGAACACTGACAGAGTGACAGTGGGAGCAGTCTGGGCCGGCTGGGTAACTGAGAGACAACAGCAAGGACACTGACAGAGTGACAGTGGGAGCAGTCTGGGCCGGCTGGGTAACTGAGAGACAACAGCAAGGACACTGACAGAGTAACAGTGGGAGCAGCATGGTCCGTCTGGATAACTGAGAGACAACAGCAAGGACACTGACAGAGTGACAGTGGGAGCAGTCTGGGCCGGCTGGGTAACTTTGAGACAACAGCAAGGACGCAGACAGAGTGATAGTGGGAGCAGTCTGGGACGGCTGGTTAACTGAGAGACAACAGCAAGGACGCTGACAGAGTGACAGTGGGAGCAGTCTGGGGCTGCTGGGTAACTTTGAGACAACAGCAACGACACTGACGGAGAGACAGTGGTGTGAGCAGTCTGGACCGGCTGGGTAACTGAGAGACAACAGCAAGGACACTGACAGAGTGACAGTGGGAGCAGTCAGGGCCGGCTGGGTAACTGAGAGACAACAGCAAGGACAGTGACAGAGTGACAGTGCGAGCAGTCTGGGCCGGTTGGGTAACTGAGAGACAACAGTAAGAACACTGACAGAGTGACAGTGGGAGCAGCCTGGGTCGGCAGGGGACTGAGAGACAACAGCAAGGACAGTGACAGAGTGACAGTGGGAGCAGTGTGGGCCGGCTGGGTAACTGAGAGACAACAGCAAGAACACTGACAGAGTGACAGTGGGAGCAGTCTGGGCCGGCTGGGTAACTGAGAGACAACAGCAAGGACACTGACAGAGTGACAGTGGGAGCAGTCTGGGCCGGCTGGGTAACTGAGAGACAACAGCAAGGACACTGACAGAGTAACAGTGGGAGCAGCATGGTCCGTCTGGATAACTGAGAGACAACAGCAAGGACACTGACAGAGTGACAGTGGGAGCAGTCTGGGCCGGCTGGGTAACTTTGAGACAACAGCAAGGACGCAGACAGAGTGAGAGTGGGAGCAGTCTGGGACGGCTGGTTAACTGAGAGACAACAGCAAGGACGCTGACAGAGTGACAGTGGGAGCAGTCTGGGGCTGCTGGGTAACTTTGAGACAACAGCAACGACACTGACGGAGAGACAGTGGTGTGAGCAGTCTGGACCGGCTGGGTAACTGAGAGACAACAGCAAGGACACTGACAGAGTGACAGTGGGAGCAGTCAGGGCCGGCTGGGTAACTGAGAGACAACAGCAAGGACAGTGACAGAGTGACAGTGGGAGCAGTCTGGGCCGGCTGGATAACTGAGATACAACAGCAAGGACACTGACAGAGTGACAGTGGGAGTAGTCTGGGCCGGCTGGTAACTGATAGACAACAGCAAGGACAGTGACAGAGTGACAGTGGGAGCAGTCTGGGCCGGCTGGGTAACTGAGAGACTACAGCAAGGACAGTGACAGAGTGACAGTGGGAGCAGTCTGGACCGGCTGGGTAACTGAGAAACAACAGCAAGGACACTGACAGAGTGACAGTGGTGTGAGCAGTCTGGACCGGCTGGGTAACTGAGAAACAACAGCAAGGACACTGACAGATTGACAGTGGGAGCAGTCTGGGCCGGCTAGGTAACTGAGAGACAACAGCAAGGACACTGACAGAGTGACAGTGGGAGCAGTCTGGGCCGGCTGGGTAACTGAGAGACAACAGCAAGGACACTGACAGAGTGACAGTGGGAGCAGTCTGGGCCGGCTGGGTAACTGAGAGACTACAGCAAGGACAGTGACAGAGTGACAGTGGGAACAGTCTGGGCCGGCTGGGTAACTGAGAGACAACAGCAAGGACAGTGACAGAGAGACAGTGGGAGCAGTCTGGGCCGGCTGGATAACTGAGAGACAACAGCAAGGACAGTGACAGAGTGACAGTGGGAGCAGTCTGGGCCGGCTGGGTAACTGAGAGACAACAGCAAGGACACTGACAGAGTGACAGTGGGAGCAGTCTGGGTGGATGGGTAACTGAGAAACAACAGCAAGGACACTGACAGAGTGACAGTGGGAGCAGTCTGGGCCGGCTGGATAACTGAGAGACAACAGCAAGGACACTGACAGAGTGACAGTGGGAGCAGTCTGGGCGGGCTGGCTAACTGAGAGACAACAGCAAGGACAGTGAAAGAGTGACAGTGGGAGCAGTCTGGGCGGGCTGGCTAACTGAGAGACAACAGCAAGGACAGTGACAGAGTGACAGTGGGAGCAGTCTGGGCCGGCTGGGTAACTGAGGGACAACAGCAAGGTCACTGACAGAGTGAAAGTGGGAGCAGTCTGGGCCGGCTGGGTAACTGAGAGTCTACAGCAAGGACAGTGACAGAGTGACAGTGGGAGCAGTCTGGTCCGGCTGGGTAACTGAGAGACAACAGCAAGGACAGTGACAGAGTGACAGTGGGAGCAGTCTGGGCCGGCTGGGTAACTGAGAGACAACAGCAAGGACACTGACAGAGCGACAGTGGGAGCAGTCTGGGTTGATGGGTAACTGAGAAACAACAGCAAGGACACTGACAGAGTGACAGTGGGAGCAGTCTGGGCCGGATGGGCAACTGAGAGACAACAGCAAGGACACTGACAGAGTGACAGTGAAAGCAGTCTGGGCCGGCTGGGTAACTGAGAGACAACAGCAAGGGCACTGACAGAGTGACAGTGGGAGCAGTCTGGACCGGCTGGGTAACTGAGAGACAACAGCAAGGACACTGACAGATTGACAGTGGGAGCAATCTGGGCCGACTGGGTAACTGAGAGACAACAGCAAGGACACTGACAGAGTGACAGTGGGAGCAGTCTGGGCCGGCTGGGTAACTGAGAGACAACAGCAAGGACACTGACAGAGTGACAGTGGTGTGTGCAGTCTGGACCGGCTGGGTAACTGAGAAACAACAGCAAGGACACTGACAGATTGACAGTGGGAGCAGTCTGGGCCGGCTGGGTAACTGAGGGACAACAGCAAGGACACTGGCAGAGTGACAGTGGGAGCAGTAGGGGCCGGCTGCGTAACTGAGAGACAACAGCAAGGACACTGACAGAGTGACAGTGCGAGCAGTCTGGGCCGGTTGGGTAACTGAGAGACAACAGTAAGAACACTGACAGAGTGACAGTGGGAGCAGCCTGGGTCGGCAGGGGACTGAGAGACAACAGCAAGGACAGTGACAGAGTGACAGTGGGAGCAGTGTGGGCCGGCTGGGTAACTGAGAGACAACAGCAAGAACACTGACAGAGTGACAGTGAGAGCAGTCTGGGCCGGCTGGGTAACTGAGAGACAACAGCAAGGACACTGACAGAGTGACAGTGGGAGCAGTCTGGGCCGGCTGGGTAACTGAGAGACAACAGCAAGGATAATGACAGAGTAACAGTGGGAGCAGCATGGTCCGTCTGGATAACTGAGAGACAACAGCAAGGACACTGACAGAGTGACAGTGGGAGCAGTCTGGGCCGGCTGGGTAACTTTGAGACAACAGCAAGGACGCAGACAGAGTGATAGTGGGAGCAGTCTGGGACGGCTGGTTAACTGTGATACAACAGCAAGGACACTGACAGAGTGACAGTGGGAGCAGTCTGGGCCGGCTGGGTAACTGAGAGACAACAGCAAGGACAGTGACAGAGTGACAGTGGGAGCAGTCTGGGCCGGCTGGGTAACTGAGAGACTACAGCAAGGACAGTGACAGAGTGACAGTGGGAGCAGTCTGAGCCGGCTGGGTAACTGAGAGACAACAGCAAGGACACTGACAGATTGACAGTGGGAGCAGTGTGGGCCGGCTGGGTAACTGAGAGACAACAGCAAGAACACTGACAGAGTGACAGTGGGAGCAGTCTGGACCGGCTGGGTAACTGAGAGACAACAGCAAGGACACTGACAGAGTAACAGTGGGAGCAGCATGGTCCGTCTGGATAACTGAGAGACAACAGCAAGGACACTGACAGAGTGACAGTGGGAGCAGTCTGGGCCGGCTGGGTAACTTTGAGACAACAGCAACGACACTGACGGAGTGACAGTGGTGTGAGCAGTCTGGACCGGCTGGGTAACTGAGAGACAACAGCAAGGACACTGACAGAGTGACAGTGGGAGCAGTCAGGGCCGGCTGGGTAACTGAGAGACAACAGCAAGGACAGTGACAGAGTGACAGTGGGAGCAGTCTGGGCCGGCTGGATAACTGAGATACAACAGCAAGGACACTGACAGAGTGACAGTGGGAGTAGTCTGGGCCGGCTGGTAACTGAGAGACAACAGCAAGGACAGTGACAGAGTGACAGTGGGAGCAGTCTGGGCCGGCTGGGTAACTGAGAGACTACAGCAAGGACAGTGACAGAGTGACAGTGGGAGCAGTCTGAGCCGGCTGGGTAACTGAGAGACAACAGCAAGGACACTGACAGAGTGACAGTGGGAGTTGTCTGGGCCGGCTGGTAACTGAGAGACAACAGCAAGGACAGTGACAGAGTGACAGTGGGAGCAGTCTGGGCCGGCTGGGTAACTGAGAGACTACAGCAAGGACAGTGACAGAGTGACAGTGGGAACAGTCTGGGACGTCTAGGCAACTGAGAGACAACAGCAAGGACAGTGACAGAGTGACAGTGGGAGCAGTCTGGGCCGGCTGGGTAACTGAGAGACAACAGCAAGGACACTGACAGAGTGACAGTGGGAGCAGTGTGGGCCGGCTGGGTAACTGAGAGACAACAGCAAGGACACTGACAGAGCGACAGTGGGAGCAGTAGGGGCCGGCTGGGTAACTGAGAGACAACAGCAAGGACACTGACAGAGTGACAGTGCGAGCAGTCTGGGCCGGTTGGGTAACTGAGAGACAACAGTAAGAACACTGACAGAGTGACAGTGGGAGCAGCCTGGGTCGGCAGGGGACTGAGAGACAACAGCAAGGACAGTGACAGAGTGACAGTGGGAGCAGTGTGGGCCGGCTGGGTAACTGAGAGACAACAGCAAGAACACTGACAGAGTGACAGTGGGAGCAGTCTGGGCCGTCTGGGTAACTGAGAGACAACAGCAAGGACACTGACAGAGTGACAGTGGGAGCAGTCTGGGCCGGCTGGGTAACTGAGAGACAACAGCAAGGACACTGACAGAGTAACAGTGGGAGCAGCATGGTCCGTCTGGATAACTGAGAGACAACAGCAAGGACACTGACAGAGTGACAGTGGGAGCAGCCTGGGCCGGCTGGGTAACTTTGAGACAACAGCAAGGACGCAGACAGAGTGATAGTGGGAGCAGTCTGGGACGGCTGGTTAACTGAGAGACAACAGCAAGGACGCTGACAGAGTGACAGTGGGAGCAGTCTGGGGCTGCTGGGTAACTTTGAGACAACAGCAACGACACTGACGGAGAGACAGTGGTGTGAGCAGTCTGGACCGGCTGGGTAACTGAGAGACAACAGCAAGGACACTGACAGAGTGACAGTGGGAGCAGTCAGGGCCGGCTGGGTAACTGAGAGACAACAGCAAGGACAGTGACAGAGTGACAGTGGGAGCAGTCTGGGCCGGCTGGATAACTGTGATACAACAGCAAGGACACTGACAGAGTGACAGTGGGAGCAGTCTGGGCCGGCTGGGTAACTGAGAGACAACAGCAAGGATAGTGACAGAGTGACAGTGGGAGCAGTCTGGGCCGGCTGGGAAACTGAGTGACTACAGCAAGGACAGTGACAGAGTGACAGTGGGAGCAGTCTGAGCCGGCTGGGTAACTGAGAGACAACAGCAAGATCACTGACAGAGTGACAGTGGGAGCAGTCTGGGCCGGCTGGGTAACTGAGAGACAACAGCAAGGACACTGACAGAGTGACAGTGGGAGCAGTCTGGGCCGGCTGGGTAACTTTGAGACAACAGCAAGGACGCAGACAGAGTGATAGTGGGAGCAGTCTGGGACGGCTGGTTAACTGAGAGACAACAGCAAGGACGCTGACAGAGTGACAGTGGGAGCAGTCTGGGGCTGCTGGGTAACTTTGAGACAACAGCAACGACACTGACGGAGTGACAGTGGTGTGAGCATTCTGGACCGGCTGGGTAACTGAGAGAAAACAGCAAGGACACTGACAGAGTGACAGTGGGAGCAGTCAGGGCCGGCTGGGTAACTGAGAGACAACAGCAAGGACAGTGACAGAGTGACAGTGGGAGCAGTCTGGGCCGGCTGGATAACTGAGATACAACAGCAAGGACACTGACAGAGTGACAGTGGGAGTAGTCTGGGCCGGCTGGTAACTGAGAGACAACAGCAAGGACAGTGACAGAGTGACAGTGGGAGCAGTCTGGGCCGGCTGGGTAACTGAGAGACTACAGCAAGGACAGTGACAGAGTGACAGTGGGAGCAGTCTGAGCCGGCTGGGTAACTGAGAGACAACAGCAAGGACACTGACAGATTGACAGTGGGAGCAGTCTGGGCCGGCTGGCCAACTGAGAGACAAGAGCAAGGACACTGACAGAGTGACAGTGGGAGCAGTCTGGGCCGGCTGTGTAACTGAGAGACAACAGCAAGGACTGTGACAGAGTGACAGTGGGAGCAGTGTGGGCCGGCTGGGTAACTGAGAGACAACAGCAAGAACACTGACAGAGTGACAGTGGGAGCAGTCTGGGCCGGCTGGGTAACTGAGAGACAACAGCAAGGACACTGACAGAGTGACAGTGGGAGCAGTCTGGACCGGCTGGGTAACTGAGAGACAACAGCAAGGACACTGACAGAGTAACAGTGGGAGCAGCATGGTCCGTCTGGATAACTGAGAGACAACAGCAAGGACACTGACAGAGTGACAGTGGGAGCAGTCTGGGCCGGCTGGGTAACTTTGAGACAACAGCAAGGACGCAGACAGAGTGATAGTGGGAGCTGTCTGGGACGGCTGGTTAACTGAGAGACAACAGCAAGGACGCTGACAGAGTGACAGTGGGAGCAGTCTGGGGCTGCTGGGTAACTTTGAGACAACAGCAACGACACTGACGGAGTGACAGTGGTGTGAGCAGTCTGGACCGGCTGGGTAACTGAGAGACAACAGCAAGGACACTGACAGAGTGACAGTGGGAGCAGTCAGGGCCGGCTGGGTAACTGAGAGACAACAGCAAGGACAGTGACAGAGTGACAGTGGGAGCAGTCTGGGCCGGCTGGATAACTGAGATACAACAGCAAGGACACTGACAGAGTGACAGTGGGAGCAGTCTGGGCCGGCTGGGTAACTGAGAGACTACAGCAAGGACAGTGACAGAGTTACAGTGGGAACAGTCTGGGCCGGCTGGGTAACTGAGAGACAACAGCAAGGACAGTGACAGAGAGACAGTGGGATCAGTCTGGGCCGGCTGGATAACTGAGAGACAACAGCAAGGACAGTGACAGAGTGACAGTGGGAGCAGTCTGGGCCGGCTGGGTAACTGAGAGACAACAGCAAGGACACTGAAAGAGTGACAGTGGGAGCTGTCTGGGTGGATGGGTAACTGAGAAACAACAGCAAGGACACTGACAGAGTGACAGTGGGAGCAGTCTGGGCCGGCTGGATAACTGAGAGACAACAGCAAGGACACTGACAGAGTGACAGTGGGAGCAGTCTGGGCGGGCTGGCTAACTGAGAGACAACAGCAAGGACAGTGAAAGAGTGACAGTGGGAGCAGTCTGGGCGGGCTGGCTAACTGAGAGACAACAGCAAGGACAGTGACAGAGTGACAGTGGGAGCAGTCTGGGCCGGCTGGGTAACTGAGGGACAACAGCAAGGTCACTGACAGAGTGAAAGTGGGAGCAGTCTGGGCCGGCTGGGTAACTGAGAGACTACAGCAAGGACAGTGACAGAGTGACAGTGGGAGCAGTCTGGTCCGGCTGGGTAACTGAGAGACAACAGCAAGGACAGTGACAGAGTGACAGTGGGAGCAGTCTGGGCCGGCTGGGTAACTGAGAGACAACAGCAAGGACACTGACAGAGTGACAGTGGGAGCAGTCTGGGTGGATGGGTAACTGAGAAACAACAGCAAGGACACTGACA
Organism: Scyliorhinus torazame; assembly: GCF_047496885.1. NCBI lineage: Eukaryota > Metazoa > Chordata > Chondrichthyes > Carcharhiniformes > Scyliorhinidae > Scyliorhinus > Scyliorhinus torazame. The sequence continues at coordinate 89,098,501 of NC_092726.1, read as the reverse complement.
GAGTGACAGTGGGAGCAGTCTGGGCCGGATGGGCAACTGAGAGACAACAGCAAGGACACTGACAGAGTGACAGTGAAAGCAGTCTGGGCCGGCTGGGTAACTGAGAGACTACAGCAAGGACAGTGACAGAGTGACAGTGGGAGCAGTCTGGGCCGGCTGGGTAACTGAGAGACAACAGCAAGGACAGTGAAAGAGTGACAGTGGGAGCAGTCTCGGCGGGCTGGCTAACTGAGAGACAACAGCAAGGACAGTGACAGAGTGACAGTGGGAGCAGTCTGGGCCGGCTGGGTAACTGAGGGACAACAGCAAGGTCACTGACAGAGTGAAAGTGGGAGCAGTCTGGGCCGGCTGGGTAACTGAGAGACTACAGCAAGGACAGTGACAGAGTGACAGTGGGAGCAGTCTGGTCCGGCTGGGTAACTGAGAGACAACAGCAAGGACAGTGACAGAGTGACAGTGGGAGCAGTCTGGGCCGGCTGGGTAACTGAGAGACAACAGCAAGGACACTGACAGAGTGACAGTGGGAGCAGTCTGGGTGGATGGGTAACTGAGAAACAACAGCAAGGACACTGACAGAGTGACAGTGGGAGCAGTCTGGGCCGGATGGGCAACTGAGAGACAACAGCAAGGACACTGACAGAGTGACAGTGAAAGCAGTCTGGGCCGGCTGGGTAACTGAGAGACAACAGCAAGGGCACTGACAGAGTGACAGTGGGAGCAGTCTGGACCGGCTGGGTAACTGAGAGACAACAGCAACGACACTGACAGAGTGACAGTGGGAGCAGTCTGGACCGGCTGGGTAACTGAGAGACAACAGCAAGGACACTGACAGAGTGACAGTGGTGTGAGCAGTCTGGACCGGCTGGGTAACTGAGAAACAACAGCAAGGACACTGACAGATTGACAGTGGGAGCAGTCTGGGCCGGCTGGGTAACTGAGAGACAACAGCAAGGACACTGACAGAGTGACAGTGGGAGCAGTCTGGACCGGCTGGGTAACTGAGAGACAACAGCAAGGACACTGGCAGAGTGACAGTGGGAGCAGTAGGGGCCGGCTGGGTAACTGAGAGACAACAGCAAGGACACTGACAGAGTGACAGTGCGAGCAGTCTGGGCCGGTTGGGTAACTGAGAGACAACAGTAAGAACACTGACAGAGTGACAGTGGGAGCAGCCTGGGTCGGCAGGGGACTGAGAGACAACAGCAAGGACAGTGACAGAGTGACAGTGGGAGCAGTGTGGGCCGGCTGGGTAACTGAGAGACAACAGCAAGAACACTGACAGAGTGACAGTGGGAGCAGTCTGGGCCGGCTGGGTAACTGAGAGACAACAGCAAGGACACTGACAGAGTGACAGTGGGAGCAGTCTGGGCCGGCTGGGTAACTGAGAGACAACAGCAAGGACACTGACAGAGTAACAGTGGGAGCAGCATGGTCCGTCTGGATAACTGAGAGACAACAGCAAGGACACTGACAGAGTGACAGTGGGAGCAGTCTGGGCCGGCTGGGTAACATTGAGACAACAGCAAGGACGCAGACAGAGTGATAGTGGGAGCAGTCTGGGACGGTTGGTTAACTGAGAGACAACAGCAAGGACGCTGACAGAGTGACAGTGGGAGCAGTCTGGGGCTGCTGGGTAACTTTGAGACAACAGCAACGACACTGACGGAGAGACAGTGGTGTGAGCAGTCTGGACCGGCTGGGTAACTGAGAGACAACAGCAAGGACACTGACAGAGTGACAGTGGGAGCAGTCAGGGCCGGCTGGGTAACTGAGAGACAACAACAAGGACAGTGACAGAGTGACAGTGGGAGCAGTCTGGGCCGGCTGGATAACTGAGATACAACAGCAAGGACACTGACAGAGTGACAGTGGGAGTAGTCTGGACCGGCTGGTAACTGATAGACAACAGCAAGGACAGTGACAGAGTGACAGTGGGAGCAGTCTGGGCCGGCTGGGTAACTGAGAGACTACAGCAAGGACAGTGACAGAGTGACAGTGGGAGCAGTCTGGACCGGCTGGGTAACTGAGAGACAACAGCAAGGACACTGACAGAGTGACAGTGGTGTGAGCAGTCTGGACCGGCTGGGTAACTGAGAAACAACAGCAAGGACACTGACAGATTGACAGTGGGAGCAGTCTGGGCCGGCTAGGTAACTGAGAGACAACAGCAAGGACACTGACAGAGTGACAGTGGGAGCAGTCTGGGCCGGCTGGGTAACTGATAGACAACAGCAAGTACGCTGACAGAGTGACAGTGGGAGCAGTCTGGGCCGGCTGGGTAACTGAGAGACTACAGCAAGGACAGTGACAGAGTGACAGTGGGAACAGTCTGGGCCGGCTGGGTAACTGAGAGACAACAGCAAGGACAGTGACAGAGAGACAGTGGGAGCAGTCTGGGCCGGCTGGATAACTGAGAGACAACAGCAAGGACAGTGACAGAGTGACAGTGGGAGCAGTCTGGGCCGGCTGGGTAACTGAGAGACAACAGCAAGGACACTGACAGAGTGACAGTGGGAGCAGTCTGGGTGGATGGGTAACTGAGAAACAACAGCAAGGACACTGACAGAGTGACAGTGGGAGCAGTCTGGGCCGGCTGGATAACTGAGAGACAACAGCAAGGACACTGACAGAGTGACAGTGGGAGCAGTCTGGGCGGGCTGGCTAACTGAGAGACAACAGCAAGGACAGTGAAAGAGTGACAGTGGGAGCAGTCTGGGCGGGCTGGCTAACTGAGAGACAACAGCAAGGACAGTGACAGAGTGACAGTGGGAGCAGTCTGGGCCGGCTGGGTAACTGAGGGACAACAGCAAGGTCACTGACAGAGTGAAAGTGGGAGCAGTCTGGGCCGGCTGGGTAACTGAGAGACTACAGCAAGGACAGTGACAGAGTGACAGTGGGAGCAGTCTGGTCCGGCTGGGTAACTGAGAGACATCAGCAAGGACAGTGACAGAGTGACAGTGGGAGCAGTCTGGGCCGGCTGGGTAGCTGAGAGACAACAGCAAGGACACTGACAGAGTGACAGTGGGAGCAGTCTGGGTGGATGGGCAACTGAGAAACAACAGCAAGGACACTGACAGAGTGACAGTGGGAGCAGTCTGGGCCGAATGGGCAACTGAGAGACAACAGCAAGGACACTGACAGAGTGACAGTGAAAGCAGTCTGGGCCGGCTGGGTAATTGAGAGACAACAGCAAGGGCACTGACAGAGTGACAGTGGGAGCAGTCTGGACCGGCTGGGTAACTGAGAGACAACAGCAAGGACACTGACAGATTGACAGTGGGAGCAATCTGGGCCGGCTGGGTAACTGAGAGACAACAGCAAGGACACTGACAGAGTGACAGTGGGAGCAGTCTGGACCGGCTGGGTAACTGAGAGACAACAGCAAGGACACTGACAGAGTGACAGTGGTGTGTGCAGTCTGGACTGGCTGGGTAACTGAGAAACAACAGCAAGGACACTGACACATTGACAGTGGGAGCAGTCTGGGCCGGCTGGGTAACTGAGAGACAACAGCAAGGACACTGACAGAGTGACAGTGGGAGCAGTCTGGACCGGCTGGGTAACTGAGGGACAACAGCAAGGACACTGGCAGAGTGACAGTGGGAGCAGTAGGGGCCGGCTGGGTAACTGAGAGACAACAGCAAGGACACTGACAGAGTGACAGTGCGAGCAGTCTGGGCCGGTTGGGTAACTGAGAGACAACAGTAAGAACACTGACAGAGTGACAGTGGGAGCAGCCTGGGTCGGCAGGGGACTGAGAGACAACAGCAAGGACAGTGACAGAGTGACAGTGGGAGCAGTGTGGGCCGGCTGGGTAACTGAGAGACAACAGCAAGAACACTGACAGAGTGACAGTGGGAGCAGTCTGGGCCGTCTGGGTAACTGAGAGACAACAGCAAGGACACTGACAGAGTGACAGTGGGAGCAGTCTGGGCCGGCTGGGTAACTGAGAGACAACAGCAAGGACACTGACAGAGTAACAGTGGGAGCAGCATGGTCCGTCTGGATAACTGAGAGACAACAGCAAGGACACTGACAGAGTGACAGTGGGAGCAGCCTGGGCCGGCTGGGTAACTTTGAGACAACAGCAAGGACGCAGACAGAGTGATAGTGGGAGCAGTCTGGGACGGCTGGTTAACTGAGAGACAACAGCAAGGACGCTGACAGAGTGACAGTGGGAGCAGTCTGGGGCTGCTGGGTAACTTTGAGACAACAGCAACGACACCGACGGAGAGACAGTGGTGTGAGCAGTCTGGACCGGCTGGGTAACTGAGAGACAACAGCAAGGACACTGACAGAGTGACAGTGGGAGCAGTCAGGGCCGGCTGGGTAACTGAGAGAAAACAGCAAGGACAGTGACAGAGTGACAGTGGGAGCAGTCTGGGCCGGCTGGATAACTGAGATACAACAGCAAGGACACTGACAGAGTGACAGTGGGAGTAGTCTGGACCGGCTGGTAACTGATAGACAACAGCAAGGACAGTGACAGAGTGACAGTGGGAGCAGTCTGGGCCGGCTGGGTAACTGAGAGACTACAGCAAGGACAGTGACAGAGTGACAGTGGGAGCAGTCTGGACCGGCTGGGTAACTGAGAGACAACAGCAAGGACACTGACAGAGTGACAGTGGTGTGAGCAGTCTGGACCGGCTGGGTAACTGAGAAACAACAGCAAGGACACTGACAGATTGACAGTGGGAGCAGTCTGGGCCGGCTAGGTAACTGAGAGACAACAGCAAGGACACTGACAGAGTGACAGTGGGAGCAGTCTGGGCCGGCTGGGTAACTGATAGACAACAGCAAGTACGCTGACAGAGTGACAGTGGGAGCAGTCTGGGCCGGCTGGGTAACTGAGAGACTACAGCAAGGACAGTGACAGAGTGACAGTGGGAACAGTCTGGGCCGGCTGGGTAACTGAGAGACAACAGCAAGGACAGTGACAGAGAGACAGTGGGAGCAGTCTGGGCCGGCTGGATAACTGAGAGACAACAGCAAGGACAGTGACAGAGTGACAGTGGGAGCAGTCTGGGCCGGCTGGGTAACTGAGAGACAACAGCAAGGACACTGACAGAGTGACAGTGGGAGCAGTCTGGGTGGATGGGTAACTGAGAAACAACAGCAAGGACACTGACAGAGTGACAGTGGGAGCAGTCTGGGCCGGCTGGATAACTGAGAGACAACAGCAAGGACACTGACAGAGTGACAGTGGGAGCAGTCTGGGCGGGCTGGCTAACTGAGAGACAACAGCAAGGACAGTGAAAGAGTGACAGTGGGAGCAGTCTGGGCGGGCTGGCTAACTGAGAGACAACAGCAAGGACAGTGACAGAGTGACAGTGGGAGCAGTCTGGGCCGGCTGGGTAACTGAGGGACAACAGCAAGGTCACTGACAGAGTGAAAGTGGGAGCAGTCTGGGCCGGCTGGGTAACTGAGAGACTACAGCAAGGACAGTGACAGAGTGACAGTGGGAGCAGTCTGGTCCGGCTGGGTAACTGAGAGACATCAGCAAGGACAGTGACAGAGTGACAGTGGGAGCAGTCTGGGCCGGCTGGGTAGCTGAGAGACAACAGCAAGGACACTGACAGAGTGACAGTGGGAGCAGTCTGGGTGGATGGGCAACTGAGAAACAACAGCAAGGACACTGACAGAGTGACAGTGGGAGCAGTCTGGGCCGAATGGGCAACTGAGAGACAACAGCAAGGACACTGACAGAGTGACAGTGAAAGCAGTCTGGGCCGGCTGGGTAACTGAGAGACAACAGCAAGGGCACTGACAGAGTGACAGTGGGAGCAGTCTGGACCGGCTGGGTAACTGAGAGACAACAGCAAGGACACTGACAGATTGACAGTGGGAGCAATCTGGGCCGGCTGGGTAACTGAGAGACAACAGCAAGGACACTGACAGAGTGACAGTGGGAGCAGTCTGGACCGGCTGGGTAACTGAGAGACAACAGCAAGGACACTGACAGAGTGACAGTGGTGTGTGCAGTCTGGACTGGCTGGGTAACTGAGAAACAACAGCAAGGACACTGACACATTGACAGTGGGAGCAGTCTGGGCCGGCTGGGTAACTGAGAGACAACAGCAAGGACACTGACAGAGTGACAGTGGGAGCAGTCTGGACCGGCTGGGTAACTGAGGGACAACAGCAAGGACACTGGCAGAGTGACAGTGGGAGCAGTAGGGGCCGGCTGGGTAACTGAGAGACAACAGCAAGGACACTGACAGAGTGACAGTGCGAGCAGTCTGGGCCGGTTGGGTAACTGAGAGACAACAGTAAGAACACTGACAGAGTGACAGTGGGAGCAGCCTGGGTCGGCAGGGGACTGAGAGACAACAGCAAGGACAGTGACAGAGTGACAGTGGGAGCAGTGTGGGCCGGCTGGGTAACTGAGAGACAACAGCAAGAACACTGACAGATTGACAGTGGGAGCAGTCTGGGCCGTCTGGGTAACTGAGAGACAACAGCAAGGACACTGACAGAGTGACAGTGGGAGCAGTCTGGGCCGGCTGGGTAACTGAGAGACAACAGCAAGGACACTGACAGAGTAACAGTGGGAGCAGCATGGTCCGTCTGGATAACTGAGAGACAACAGCAAGGACACTGACAGAGTGACAGTGGGAGCAGCCTGGGCCGGCTGGGTAACTTTGAGACAACAGCAAGGACGCAGACAGAGTGATAGTGGGAGCAGTCTGGGACGGCTGGTTAACTGAGAGACAACAGCAAGGACGCTGACAGAGTGACAGTGGGAGCAGTCTGGGGCTGCTGGGTAACTTTGAGACAACAGCAACGACACCGACGGAGAGACAGTGGTGTGAGCAGTCTGGACCGGCTGGGTAACTGAGAGACAACAGCAAGGACACTGACAGAGTGACAGTGGGAGCAGTCAGGGCCGGCTGGGTAACTGAGAGAAAACAGCAAGGACAGTGACAGAGTGACAGTGGGAGCAGTCTGGGCCGGCTGGATAACTGTGATACAACAGCAAGGACACTGACAGAGTGACAGTGGGAGCAGTCTGGTCCGGCTGGGTAACTGAGAGACAACAGCAAGGACAGTGACAGAGTGACAGTGGGAGCAGTCTGGGCCGGCTGGGAAACTGAGAGACTACAGCAAGGACAGTGACAGAGTGACAGTGGGAGCAGTCTGAGCCGGCTGGGTAACTGAGAGACAACAGCAAGATCACTGACAGAGTGACAGTGGGAGCAGTCTGGGCCGGCTGGGTAACTGAGAGACAACAGCAAGGACACTGACAGAGTGACAGTGGGAGCAGTCTGGGCCGGCTGGGTAACTTTGAGACAACAGCAAGGACGCAGACAGAGTGATAGTGGGAGCAGTCTGGGACGGCTGGTTAACTGAGAGACAACAGCAAGGACGCTGACAAAGTGACAGTGGGAGCAGTCTGGGGCTGCTGGGTAACTTTGAGACAACAGCAACGACACTGACGGAGTGACAGTGGTGTGAGCATTCTGGACCGGCTGGGTAACTGAGAGAAAACAGCAAGGACACTGACAGAGTGACAGTGGGAGCAGTCAGGGCCGGCTGGGTAACTGAGAGACAACAGCAAGGACAGTGACAGAGTGACAGTGGGAGCAGTCTGGGCCGGCTGGATAACTGAGATACAACAGCAAGGACACTGACAGAGTGACAGTGGGAGTAGTCTGGGCCGGCTGGTAACTGAGAGACAACAGCAAGGACAGTGACAGAGTGACAGTGGGAGCAGTCTGGGCCGGCTGGGTAACTGAGAGACTACAGCAAGGACAGTGACAGAGTGACAGTGGGAGCAGTCTGAGCCGGCTGGGTAACTGAGAGACAACAGCAAGGACACTGACAGATTGACAGTGGGAGCAGTCTGGGCCGGCTGGCCAACTGAGAGACAAGAGCAAGGACACTGACAGAGTGACAGTGGGAGCAGTCTGGGCCGGCTGTGTAACTGAGAGACAACAGCAGGGACTGTGACAGAGTGACAGTGGGAGCAGTGTGGGCCGGCTGGGTAACTGAGAGACAACAGCAAGAACACTGACAGAGTGACAGTGGGAGCAGTCTGGGCCGGCTGGGTAACTGAGAGACAACAGCAAGGACACTGACAGAGTGACAGTGGGAGCAGTCTGGACCGGCTGGGTAACTGAGAGACAACAGCAAGGACACTGACAGAGTAACAGTGGGAGCAGCATGGTCCGTCTGGATAACTGAGAGACAACAGCAAGGACACTGACAGAGTGACAGTGGGAGCAGTCTGGGCCGGCTGGGTAACTTTGAGACAACAGCAAGGACGCAGACAGAGTGATAGTGGGAGCAGTCTGGGACGGCTGGTTAACTGAGAGACAACAGCAAGGACGCTGACAGAGTGACAGTGGGAGCAGTCTGGGGCTGCTGGGTAACTTTGAGACAACAGCAACGACACTGACGGAGTGACAGTGGTGTGAGCAGTCTGGACCGGCTGGGTAACTGAGAGACAACAGCAAGGACACTGACAGAGTGACAGTGGGAGCAGTCAGGGCCGGCTGGGTAACTGAGAGACAACAGCAAGGACAGTGACAGAGTGACAGTGGGAGCAGTCTGGGCCGGCTGGATAACTGAGATACAACAGCAAGGACACTGACAGAGTGACAGTGGGAGTAGTCTGGGCCGGCTGGTAACTGAGAGACAACAGCAAGGACAGTGACAGAGTGACAGTGGGAGCAATCTGGGCCGGCTGGGTAACTGAGAGACTACAGCAAGGACAGTGACAGAGTGACAGTGGGAGCAGTCTGAGCCGGCTGAGTAACTGAGAGACAACAGCAAGGACACTGACAGAGTGACAGTGGGAGTTGTCTGGGCCGGCTGGTAACTGAGAGACAACAGCTAGGACAGTGACAGAGTGACAGTGGGAGCAGTCTGGGCCGGCTGGGTAACTGAGAGACTACAGCAAGGACAGTGACAGAGTGACAGTGGGAACAGTCTGGGCCGTCTAGGCAACTGAGAGACAACAGCAAGGACAGTGACAGAGTGACAGTGGGAGCAGTCTGGGCCGGCTGGGTAACTGAGAGACAACAGCAAGGACACTGACAGAGTGACAGTGGGAGCAGTCTGGGTGGATGGGTAACTGAGAAACAACAGCAAGGACACTGACAGAGTGACAGTGGGAGCAGTCTGGGCCGGCTGGATAACTGAGAGACAACAGCAAGGACACTGACAGAGTGACAGTTGGAACAGTCTGGGCCGGCTGGGTAACAGAGAGACAGCAGCAAAGACACTGACAGAGTGACAGTGGGAGCAGTCTGGGCCGGCTGGGTAACTGAGAGACTACAGCAAGGACAGTGACAGAGTGACAGTGGGAGCAGTCTGGGCCGGCTGGGTAACTGAGAGACAACAGCAAGGACAGTGACAGAGTGACAGTGGGAGCAGTCTGGGCCGGCTGGGTAACTGAGAGACAACAGCAAGGACACTGACAGAGTGACAGTGGGAGCAGTCTGGGTGGATGGGTAACTGAGAAACAACAGCAAGGACACTGACAGAGTGACAGTGGGAGCAGTCTGGGCCGGACGGGCAACTGAGAGACAACAGCAAGGACACTGACAGAGTGACTGTGAAAGCAGTCTGGGCCGGCTGGGTAACTGAGAGACAACAGTAAGAACACTGACAGAGTGACAGTGGGAGCAGCCTGGGTCAGCAGGGGACTGAGAGACAACAGCAAGGACAGTGACAGAGTGACAGTGGTGTGAGCAGTCTGGACCGGCTGGGTAACTGAGAAACAACAGCAAGGACACTGACAGATTGACAGTGGGAGCAGTCTGGGCCGGCTGGGTAACTGAGAGACAACAGCAAGGACACTGACAGAGTGACAGTGGGAGCAATCTGGACCGGCTGGGTAACTGAGAGACAACAGCAAGGACACTGGCAGAGTGACAGTGGGAGCAGTAGGGGCCGGCTGGGTAACTGAGAGACAACAGCAAGGACACTGACAGAGTGACAGTGCGAGCAGTCTGGGCCGGTTGGGTAACTGAGAGACAACAGTAAGAACACTGACAGAGTGACAGTGGGAGCAGCCTGGGTCGGCAGGGGACTGAGAGACAACAGCAAGGACAGTGACAGAGTGACAGTGGGAGCAGTGTGGGCCGGCTGGGTAACTGAGAGACAACAGCAAGAACACTGACAGAGTGACAGAGGGAGCAGTCTGGGCCGGCTGGGTAACTGAGAGACAACAGCAAGGACACTGACAGAGTGACAGTGGGAGCAGTCTGGGCCGGCTGGGTAACTGAGAGACAACAGCAAGGACACTGAGAGAGTAACAGTGGGAGCAGCATTGTCCGTCTGGATAACTGAGAGACAACAGCAAGGACACTGACAGAGTGACAGTGGGAGCAGTCTGGGCCGGCTGGGTAACTTTGAGACAACAGCAAGGACGCAGACAGAGTGAGAGTGGGAGCAGTCTGGGACGGCTGGTTAACTGAGAGACAACAGCAAGGACGCTGACAGAGTGACAGTGGGAGCAGTCTGGGGCTGCTGGGTAACTTTGAGACAACAGCAACGACACTGACGGAGAGACAGTGGTGTGAGCAGTCTGGACCGGCTGGGTAACTGAGAGACAACAGCAAGGACACTGACAGAGTGACAGTGGGAGCAGTCAGGGCCGGCTGGGTAACTGAGAGACAACAGCAAGGACAGTGACAGAGTGACAGTGGGAGCAGTCTGGGCCGGCTGGATAACTGAGATACAACAGCAAGGACACTGACAGAGTGACAGTGGGAGTAGTCTGGGCCGGCTGGTAACTGATAGACAACAGCAAGGACAGTGACAGAGTGACAGTGGGAGCAGTCTGGGCCGTCTGGGTAACTGAGAGACTACAGCAAGGACAGTGACAGAGTGACAGTGGGAGCAGTCTGGACCGGCTGGGTAACTGAGAAACAACAGCAAGGACACTGACAGAGTGACAGTGGTGTGAGCAGTCTGGACCGGCTGGGTAACTGAGAAACAACAGCAAGGACACTGACAGAGTGACAGTGGGAACAGTCTGGGCCGGCTGGGTAACTGAGAGACAACAGCAAGGACAGTGACAGAGAGACAGTGGGAGCAGTCTGGGCCGGCTGGATAACGGAGAGACAACAGCAAGGACAGTGACAGAGTGACAGTGGGAGCAGTCTGGGCCGGCTGGGTAACTGAGAGACAAGAGCAAGGACACTGACAGAGTGACAGTGGGATCAGTCTGGGCCGGCTGTGTAACTGAGAGACAACAGCAAGGACTGTGACAGAGTGACAGTGGGAGCAGTGTGGGCCGGCTGGGTAACTGAGAGACAACAGCAAGAACACTGACAGAGTGACAGTGGGAGCAGTCTGGGCCGGCTGGGTAACTGAGAGACAACAGCAAGGACACTGACAGAGTGACAGTGGGAGCAGTCTGGACCGGCTGGGTAACTGAGAGACAACAGCAAGGACACTGACAGAGTAACAGTGGGAGCAGCATGGTCCGTCTGGATAACTGAGAGACAACAGCAAGGACACTGACAGAGTGACAGTGGGAGCAGTCTGGGCCGGCTGGGTAACTTTGAGACAACAGCAAGGACGCTGACAGAGTGACAGTGGGAGCAGTCTGGGGCTGCTGGGTAACTTTGAGACAACAGCAACGACACTGACGGAGTGACAGTGGTGTGAGCAGTCTGGACCGGCTGGGTAACTGAGAGACAACAGCAAGGACACTGACAGAGTGACAGTGGGAGCAGTCAGGGCCGGCTGGGTAACTGAGAGACAACAGCAAGGACAGTGACAGAGTGACAGTGGGAGCAGTCTGGGCCGGCTGGATAACTGAGATACAACAGCAAGGACACTGACAGAGTGACAGTGGGAGTAGTCTGGGCCGGCTGGTAACTGAGAGACAACAGCAAGGACAGTGACAGAGTGACAGTGGGAGCAATCTGGGCCGGCTGGGTAACTGAGAGACTACAGCAAGGACAGTGACAGAGTGACAGTGGGAGCAGTCTGAGCCGGCTGAGTAACTGAGAGACAACAGCAAGGACACTGACAGAGTGACAGTGGGAGTTGTCTGGGCCGGCTGGTAACTGAGAGACAACAGCTAGGACAGTGACAGAGTGACAGTGGGAGCAGTCTGGGCCGGCTGGGTAACTGAGAGACTACAGCAAGGACAGTGACAGAGTGACAGTGGGAACAGTCTGGGCCGTCTAGGCAACTGAGAGACAACAGCAAGGACACTGACAGAGTGACAGTGGGAGCAGTCTGGGTGGATGGGTAACTGAGAAACAACAGCAAGGACACTGACAGAGTGACAGTGGGAGCAGTCTGGGCCGGCTGGATAACTGAGAGACAACAGCAAGGACACTGACAGAGTGACAGTTGGAACAGTCTGGGCCGGCTGGGTAACAGAGAGACAGCAGCAAAGACACTGACAGAGTGACAGTGGGAGCAGTCTGGGCCGGCTGGGTAACTGAGAGACTACAGCAAGGACAGTGACAGAGTGACAGTGGGAGCAGTCTGGGCCGGCTGGGTAACTGAGGGACAACAGCAAGGTCACTGACAGAGTGAAAGTGGGAGCAGTCTGGTCCGGCTGGGTAACTGAGAGACAACAGCAAGGACAGTGACAGAGTGACAGTGGGAGCAGTCTGGGCCGGCTGGGTAACTGAGAGACAACAGCAAGGACACTGACAGAGTGACAGTGGGAGCAGTCTGGGTGGATGGGTAACTGAGAAACAACAGCAAGGACACTGACAGAGTGACAGTGGGAGCAGTCTGGGCCGGACGGGCAACTGAGAGACAACAGCAAGGACACTGACAGAGTGACTGTGAAAGCAGTCTGGGCCGGCTGGGTAACTGAGAGACAACAGTAAGAACACTGACAGAGTGACAGTGGGAGCAGCCTGGGTCGGCAGGGGACTGAGAGACAACAGCAAGGACAGTGACAGAGTGACAGTGGTGTGAGCAGTCTGGACCGGCTGGGTAACTGAGAAACAACAGCAAGGACACTGACAGATTGACAGTGGGAGCAGTCTGGGCCGGCTGGGTAACTGAGAGACAACAGCAAGGACACTGACAGAGTGACAGTGGGAGCAATCTGGACCGGCTGGGTAACTGAGAGACAACAGCAAGGACACTGGCAGAGTGACAGTGGGAGCAGTAGGGGCCGGCTGGGTAACTGAGAGACAACAGCAAGGACACTGACAGAGTGACAGTGCGAGCAGTCTGGGCCGGTTGGGTAACTGAGAGACAACAGTAAGAACACTGACAGAGTGACAGTGGGAGCAGCCTGGGTCGGCAGGGGACTGAGAGACAACAGCAAGGACAGTGACAGAGTGACAGTGGGAGCAGTGTGGGCCGGCTGGGTAACTGAGAGACAACAGCAAGAACACTGACAGAGTGACAGAGGGAGCAGTCTGGGCCGGCTGGGTAACTGAGAGACAACAGCAAGGACACTGACAGAGTGACAGTGGGAGCAGTCTGGGCCGGCTGGGTAACTGAGAGACAACAGCAAGGACACTGAGAGAGTAACAGTGGGAGCAGCATTGTCCGTCTGGATAACTGAGAGACAACAGCAAGGACACTGACAGAGTGACAGTGGGAGCAGTCTGGGCCGGCTGGGTAACTTTGAGACAACAGCAAGGACGCAGACAGAGTGAGAGTGGGAGCAGTCTGGGACGGCTGGTTAACTGAGAGACAACAGCAAGGACGCTGACAGAGTGACAGTGGGAGCAGTCTGGGGCTGCTGGGTAACTTTGAGACAACAGCAACGACACTGACGGAGAGACAGTGGTGTGAGCAGTCTGGACCGGCTGGGTAACTGAGAGACAACAGCAAGGACACTGACAGAGTGACAGTGGGAGCAGTCAGGGCCGGCTGGGTAACTGAGAGACAACAGCAAGGACAGTGACAGAGTGACAGTGGGAGCAGTCTGGGCCGGCTGGATAACTGAGATACAACAGCAAGGACACTGACAGAGTGACAGTGGGAGTAGTCTGGGCCGGCTGGTAACTGATAGACAACAGCAAGGACAGTGACAGAGTGACAGTGGGAGCAGTCTGGGCCGTCTGGGTAACTGAGAGACTACAGCAAGGACAGTGACAGAGTGACAGTGGGAGCAGTCTGGACCGGCTGGGTAACTGAGAAACAACAGCAAGGACACTGACAGAGTGACAGTGGTGTGAGCAGTCTGGACCGGCTGGGTAACTGAGAAACAACAGCAAGGACACTGACAGATTGACAGTGGGAGCAGTCTGGGCCGGCTAGGTAACTGAGAGACAACAGCAAGGACACTGACAGAGTGACAGTGGGAGCAGTCTGGGCCGGCTGGGTAACTGAGAGACAACAGCAAGGACACTGACAGAGTGACAGTGGGAGCAGTCTGGGCCGGCTGGGTAACTGAGAGACTACAGCAAGGACAGTGACAGAGTGACAGTGGGAACAGTCTGGGCCGGCTGGGTAACTGAGAGACAACAGCAAGGACAGTGACAGAGAGACAGTGGGAGCAGTCTGGGCCGGCTGGATAACGGAGAGACAACAGCAAGGACAGTGACAGAGTGACAGTGGGAGCAGTCTGGGCCGGCTGGGTAACTGAGAGACAACAGCAAGGACACTGACAGAGTGACAGTGGGAGCAGTCTGGGTGGATGGGTAACTGAGAAACAACAGCAAGGACACTGACAGAGTGACAGTGGGAGCAGTCTGGGCCGGCTGGATAACTGAGAGACAACAGCAAGGACACTGCCAGAGTGACAGTGGGAGCAGTCTGGGCGGGCTGGCTAACTGAGAGACAACAGCAAGGACAGTGAAAGAGTGACAGTGGGAGCAGTCTGGGCGGGCTGGCTAACTGAGAGACAACAGCAAGGACAGTGACAGAGTGACAGTGGGAGCAGTCTGGGCCGGCTGGGTAACTGAGGGACAACAGCAAGGTCACTGACAGAGTGAAAGTGGGAGCAGTCTGGGCCGGCTGGGTAACTGAGAGACTACAGCAAGGACAGTGACAGAGTGACAGTGGGAGCAGTCTGGTCCGGCTGGGTAACTGAGAGACAACAGCAAGGACAGTGACAGAGTGACAGTGGGAGCAGTCTGGGCCGGCTGGGTAACTGAGAGACAACAGCAAGGACACTGACAGAGCGACAGTGGGAGCAGTCTGGGTGGATGGGTAACTGAGAAACAACAGCAAGGACACTGACAGAGTGACAGTGGGAGCAGTCTGGGCCGGATGGGCAACTGAGAGACAACAGCAAGGACACTGACAGAGTGACAGTGAAAGCAGTCTGGGCCGGCTGGGTAACTGAGAGACAACAGCAAGGGCACTGACAGAGTGACAGTGGGAGCAGTCTGGACCGGCTGGGTAACTGAGAGACAACAGCAAGGACACTGACAGATTGACAGTGGGAGCAATCTGGGCCGGCTGGGTAACTGAGAGACAACAGCAAGGACACTGACAGAGTGACAGTGGGAGCAGTCTGGACCGGCTGGGTAACTGAGAGACAACAGCAAGGACACTGACAGAGTGACAGTGGTGTGTGCAGTCTGGACCGGCTGGGTAACTGAGAAACAACAGCAAGGACACTGACAGATTGACAGTGGGAGCAGTCTGGGCCGGCTGGGTAACTGAGGGACAACAGCAAGGACACTGGCAGAGTGACAGTGGGAGCAGTAGGGGCCGGCTGCGTAACTGAGAGACAACAGCAAGGACACTGACAGAGTGACAGTGCGAGCAGTCTGGGCCGGTTGGGTAACTGAGAGACAACAGTAAGAACACTGACAGAGTAACAGTGGGAGCAGCATGGTCCGTCTGGATAACTGAGAGACAACAGCAAGGACACTGACAGAGTGACAGTGGGAGCAGTCTGGGCCGGCTGGGTAACTTTGAGACAACAGCAAGGACGCAGACAGAGTGATAGTGGGAGCAGTCTGGGACGGCTGGTTAACTGAGAGACAACAGCAAGAACGCTGACAGAGTGACAGTGGGAGCAGTCTGTGGCTGCTGGGTAACTTTGAGACAACAGCAACGACACTGACGGAGTGACAGTGGTGTGAGCAGTCTGGACCGGCTGGGTAACTGAGAGACAACAGCAAGGACACTGACAGAGTGACAGTGGGAGCAGTCAGGGCCGGCTGGGTAACTGAGAGACAACAGCAAGGACAGTGACAGAGTGACAGTGGGAGCAGTCTGGGCCGGCTGGATAACTGAGATACAACAGCAAGGACACTGACAGAGTGACAGTGGGAGTAGTCTGGGCCGGCTGGTAACTGAGAGACAACAGCAAGGACAGTGACAGAGTGACAGTGGGAGCAGTCTGAGCCGGCTGGGTAACTGAGAGACAACAGCAAGGACACTGACAGAGTGACAGTGGGAGTTGTCTGGGCCGGCTGGTAACTGAGAGACAACAGCTAGGACAGTGACAGAGTGACAGTGGGAGCAGTCTGGGCCGGCTGGGTAACTGAGAGACTACAGCAAGGACAGTGACAGAGTGACAGTGGGAACAGTCTGGGCCGTCTAGGCAACTGAGAGACAACAGAAAGGACAGTGACAGAGTGACAGTGGGAGCAGTCTGGGCCGGCTGGGTAACTGAGAGACAACAGCAAGGACACTGACAGAGTGACAGTGGGAGCAGTCTGGGTGGATGGGTAACTGAGAAACAACAGCAAGGACACTGACAGAGTGACAGTGGGAGCAGTCTGGGCCGGCTGGATAACTGAGAGACAACAGCAAGGACACTGACAGAGTGACAGTTGGAACAGTCTGGGCCGGCTGGGTAACAGAGAGACAGCAGCAAAGACACTGACAGAGTGACAGTGGGAGCAGTCTGGGCCGGCTGGGTAACTGAGAGACTACAGCAAGGACAGTGAGAGAGTGACAGTGGGAGCAGTCTGGGCCGGCTGGGTAACTGAGGGACAACAGCAAGGTCACTGACAGAGTGAAAGTGGGAGCAGTCTGGTCCGGCTGGGTAACTGAGAGACAACAGCAAGGACAGTGACAGAGTGACAGTGGGAGCAGTCTGGGCCGGCTGGGTAACTGAGAGACAACAGCAAGGACACTGACAGAGTGACAGTGGGAGCAGTCTGGGTGGATGGGTAACTGAGAGACAACAGCAAGGGCACTGACAGAGTGACAGTGGGAGCAGTCTGGACCGGCTGGGTAACTGAGAGACAACAGCAAGGACACTGACAGATTGACAGTGGGAGCAATCTGGGCCGGCTGGGTAACTGAGAGACAACAGCAAGGACACTGACAGAGTGACAGTGGGAGCAGTCTGGACCGGCTGGGTAACTGAGAGACAACAGCTAGGACACTGACAGAGTGACAGTGGTGTGAGCAGTCTGGACCGGCTGGGTAACTGAGAAACAACAGCAAGGACACTGACAGGTTGACAGTGGGAGCAGTCTGGGCCGGCTGGGTAACTGAGAGACAACAGCAAGGACACTGACAGAGTGACAGTGGGAGCAGTCTGGACCGGCTGGGTAACTGAGAGACAACAGCAAGGACACTGGCAGAGTGACAGTGGGAGCAGTAGGGGCCGGCTGGGTAACTGAGAGACAACAGCAAGGACACTGACAGAGTGACAGTGCGAGCAGTCTGGGCCGGTTGGGTAACTGAGAGACAACAGTAAGAACACTGACAGAGTGACAGTGGGAGCAGCCTGGGTCGGCAGGGGACTGAGAGACAACAGCAAGGACAGTGACAGAGTGACAGTGGGAGCAGTGTGGGCCGGCTGGGTAACTGAGAGACAACAGCAAGAACACTGACAGAGTGACAGTGGGAGCAGTCTGGGCCGGCTGGGTAACTGAGAGACAACAGCAAGGACACTGACAGAGTGACAGTGGGAGCAGTCTGGGCCGGCTGGGTAACTGAGAGACAACAGCAAGGACACTGTCAGAGTAACAGTGGGAGCAGCATGGTCCGTCTGGATAACTGAGAGACAACAGCAAGGACACTGACAGAGTGACAGTGGGAGCAGTCTGGGCCGGCTGGGTAACTTTGAGACAACAGCAAGGACGCAGACAGAGTGAGAGTGGGAGCAGTCTGGGACGGCTGGTTAACTGAGAGACAACAGCAAGGACGCTGACAGAGTGACAGTGGGAGCAGTCTGGGGCTGCTGGGTAACTTTGAGACAACAGCAACGACACTGACGGCGAGACAGTGGTGTGAGCAGTCTGGACCGGCTGGGTAACTGAGAGACAACAGCAAGGACACTGACAGAGTGACAGTGGGAGCAGTCAGGGCCGGCTGGGTAACTGAGAGACAACAGCAAGGACAGTGACAGAGTGACAGTGGGAGCAGTCTGGGCCGGCTGGATAACTGAGATACAACAGCAAGGTCACTGACAGAGTGACAGTGGGAGTAGTCTGGGCCGGCTGGTAACTGATAGACAACAGCAAGGACAGTGACAGAGTGACAGTGGGAGCAGTCTGGGCCGGCTGGGTAACTGAGAGACTACAGCAAGGACAGTGACAGAGTGACAGTGGGAGCAGTCTGGACCGGCTGGGTAACTGAGAAACAACAGCAAGGACACTGACAGAGTGACAGTGGTGTGAGCAGTCTGGACCGGCTGGGTAACTGAGAAACAACAGCAAGGACACTGACAGATTGACAGTGGGAGCAGTCTGGGCCGGCTAGGTAACTGAGAGACAACAGCAAGGACACTGACAGAGTGACAGTTGGAGCAGTCTGGGCCGGCTGGGTAACTGAGAGACAACAGCAAGGACACTGACAGAGTGACAGTGGGAGCAGTCTGGGCCGGCTGGGTAACTGAGAGACTACAGCAAGGACAGTGACAGAGTGACAGTGGGAACAGTCTGGGCCGGCTGGGTAACTGAGAGACAACAGCAAGGACAGTGACAGAGAGACAGTGGGAGCAGTCTGGGCCGGCTGGATAACTGAGAGACAACAGCAAGGACAGTGACAGAGTGACAGTGGGAGCAGTCTGGGCCGGCTGGGTAACTGAGAGACAACAGCAAGGACACTGACAGAGTGACAGTGGGAGCAGTCTGGGTGGATGGGTAACTGAGAAACAACAGCAAGGACACTGACAGAGTGACAGTGGGAGCAGTCTGGGCCAGCTGGATAACTGAGAGACAACAGCAAGGACACTGACAGAGTGACAGTGGGAGCAGTCTGGGCGGGCTGGCTAACTGAGAGACAACAGCAAGGACAGTGAAAGAGTGACAGTGGGAGCAGTCTGGGCGGGCTGGCTAACTGAGAGACAACAGCAAGGACAGTGACAGAGTGACAGTGGGAGCAGTCTGGGCCGGCTGGGTAACTGAGGGACAACAGCAAGGTCACTGACAGAGTGAAAGTGGGAGCAGTCTGGGCCGGCTGGGTAACTGAGAGACTACAGCAAGGACAGTGACAGAGTGACAGTGGGAGCAGTCTGGTCCGGCTGGGTAACTGAGAGACAACAGCAAGGACAGTGACAGAGTGACAGTGGGAGCAGTCTGGGCCGGCTGGGTAACTGAGAGACAACAGCAAGGACACTGACAGAGCGACAGTGGGAGCAGTCTGGGTGGATGGGTAACTGAGAAACAACAGCAAGGACACTGACAGAGTGACAGTGGGAGCAGTCTGGGCCGGATGGGCAACTGAGAGACAACAGCAAGGACACTGACAGAGTGACAGTGAAAGCAGTCTGGGCCGGCTGGGTAACTGAGAGACAACAGCAAGGGCACTGACAGAGTGACAGTGGGAGCAGTCTGGACCGGCTGGGTAACTGAGAGACAACAGCAAGGACACTGACAGATTGACAGTGGGAGCAATCTGGGCCGGCTGGGTAACTGAGAGACAACAGCAAGGACACTGACAGAGTGACAGTGGGAGCAGTCTGGACCGGCTGGGTAACTGAGAGACAACAGCAAGGACACTGACAGATTGACAGTGGGAGCAATCTGGGCCGGCTGGGTAACTGAGAGACAACAGCAAGGACACTGACAGAGTGACAGTGGGAGCAGTCTGGGCCGGCTGGGTAACTGAGAGACAACAGCAAGGGCACTGACAGAGTGACAGTGGTGTGTGCAGTCTGGACCGGCTGGGTAACTGAGAAACAACAGCAAGGACACTGACAGATTGACAGTGGGAGCAGTAGGGGCCGGCTGCGTAACTGAGAGACAACAGCAAGGACACTGACAGAGTGACAGTGCGAGCAGTCTGGGCCGGTTGGGTAACTGAGAGACAACAGTAAGAACACTGACAGAGTGACAGTGGGAGCAGCCTGGGTCGGCAGGGGACTGAGAGACAACAGCAAGGACAGTGACAGAGTGACAGTGGGAGCAGTGTGGGCCGGCTGGGTAACTGAGAGACAACAGCAAGAACACTGACAGAGTGACAGTGGGAGCAGTCTGGGCCGGCTGGGTAACTGAGAGACAACAGCAAGGACACTGACAGAGTGACAGTGGGAGCAGTCTGGGCCGGCTGGGTAACTGAGAGACAACAGCAAGGACACTGACAGAGTAACAGTGGGAGCAGCATGGTCCGTCTGGATAACTGAGAGACAACAGCAAGGACACTGACAGAGTGACAGTGGGAGCAGTCTGGGCCGGCTGGGTAACTTTGAGACAACAGCAAGGACGCAGACAGAGTGATAGTGGGAGCAGTCTGGGACGGCTGGTTAACTGAGAGACAACAGCAAGGACGCTGACAGAGTGACAGTGGGAGCAGTCTGGGGCTGCTGGGTAACTTTGAGACAACAGCAACGACACTGACGGAGAGACAGTGGTGTGAGCAGTCTGGACCGGCTGGGTAACTGAGAGACAACAGCAAGGACACTGACAGAGTGACAGTGGGAGCAGTCAGGGCCGGCTGGGTAACTGAGAGACAACAGCAAGGACAGTGACAGAGTGACAGTGCGAGCAGTCTGGGCCGGTTGGGTAACTGAGAGACAACAGTAAGAACACTGACAGAGTGACAGTGGGAGCAGCCTGGGTCGGCAGGGGACTGAGAGACAACAGCAAGGACAGTGACAGAGTGACAGTGGGAGCAGTGTGGGCCGGCTGGGTAACTGAGAGACAACAGCAAGAACACTGACAGAGTGACAGTGGGAGCAGTCTGGGCCGGCTGGGTAACTGAGAGACAACAGCAAGGACACTGACAGAGTGACAGTGGGAGCAGTCTGGGCCGGCTGGGTAACTGAGAGACAACAGCAAGGACACTGACAGAGTAACAGTGGGAGCAGCATGGTCCGTCTGGATAACTGAGAGACAACAGCAAGGACACTGACAGAGTGACAGTGGGAGCAGTCTGGGCCGGCTGGGTAACTTTGAGACAACAGCAAGGACGCAGACAGAGTGAGAGTGGGAGCAGTCTGGGACGGCTGGTTAACTGAGAGACAACAGCAAGGACGCTGACAGAGTGACAGTGGGAGCAGTCTGGGGCTGCTGGGTAACTTTGAGACAACAGCAACGACACTGACGGAGAGACAGTGGTGTGAGCAGTCTGGACCGGCTGGGTAACTGAGAGACAACAGCAAGGACACTGACAGAGTGACAGTGGGAGCAGTCAGGGCCGGCTGGGTAACTGAGAGACAACAGCAAGGACAGTGACAGAGTGACAGTGGGAGCAGTCTGGGCCGGCTGGATAACTGAGATACAACAGCAAGGACACTGACAGAGTGACAGTGGGAGTAGTCTGGGCCGGCTGGTAACTGATAGACAACAGCAAGGACAGTGACAGAGTGACAGTGGGAGCAGTCTGGGCCGGCTGGGTAACTGAGAGACTACAGCAAGGACAGTGACAGAGTGACAGTGGGAGCAGTCTGGACCGGCTGGGTAACTGAGAAACAACAGCAAGGACACTGACAGAGTGACAGTGGTGTGAGCAGTCTGGACCGGCTGGGTAACTGAGAAACAACAGCAAGGACACTGACAGATTGACAGTGGGAGCAGTCTGGGCCGGCTAGGTAACTGAGAGACAACAGCAAGGACACTGACAGAGTGACAGTGGGAGCAGTCTGGGCCGGCTGGGTAACTGAGAGACAACAGCAAGGACACTGACAGAGTGACAGTGGGAGCAGTCTGGGCCGGCTGGGTAACTGAGAGACTACAGCAAGGACAGTGACAGAGTGACAGTGGGAACAGTCTGGGCCGGCTGGGTAACTGAGAGACAACAGCAAGGACAGTGACAGAGAGACAGTGGGAGCAGTCTGGGCCGGCTGGATAACTGAGAGACAACAGCAAGGACAGTGACAGAGTGACAGTGGGAGCAGTCTGGGCCGGCTGGGTAACTGAGAGACAACAGCAAGGACACTGACAGAGTGACAGTGGGAGCAGTCTGGGTGGATGGGTAACTGAGAAACAACAGCAAGGACACTGACAGAGTGACAGTGGGAGCAGTCTGGGCCGGCTGGATAACTGAGAGACAACAGCAAGGACACTGACAGAGTGACAGTGGGAGCAGTCTGGGCGGGCTGGCTAACTGAGAGACAACAGCAAGGACAGTGAAAGAGTGACAGTGGGAGCAGTCTGGGCGGGCTGGCTAACTGAGAGACAACAGCAAGGACAGTGACAGAGTGACAGTGGGAGCAGTCTGGGCCGGCTGGGTAACTGAGGGACAACAGCAAGGTCACTGACAGAGTGAAAGTGGGAGCAGTCTGGGCCGGCTGGGTAACTGAGAGACTACAGCAAGGACAGTGACAGAGTGACAGTGGGAGCAGTCTGGTCCGGCTGGGTAACTGAGAGACAACAGCAAGGACAGTGACAGAGTGACAGTGGGAGCAGTCTGGGCCGGCTGGGTAACTGAGAGACAACAGCAAGGACACTGACAGAGCGACAGTGGGAGCAGTCTGGGTTGATGGGTAACTGAGAAACAACAGCAAGGACACTGACAGAGTGACAGTGGGAGCAGTCTGGGCCGGATGGGCAACTGAGAGACAACAGCAAGGACACTGACAGAGTGACAGTGAAAGCAGTCTGGGCCGGCTGGGTAACTGAGAGACAACAGCAAGGGCACTGACAGAGTGACAGTGGGAGCAGTCTGGACCGGCTGGGTAACTGAGAGACAACAGCAAGGACACTGACAGATTGACAGTGGGAGCAATCTGGGCCGACTGGGTAACTGAGAGACAACAGCAAGGACACTGACAGAGTGACAGTGGGAGCAGTCTGGGCCGGCTGGGTAACTGAGAGACAACAGCAAGGACACTGACAGAGTGACAGTGGTGTGTGCAGTCTGGACCGGCTGGGTAACTGAGAAACAACAGCAAGGACACTGACAGATTGACAGTGGGAGCAGTCTGGGCCGGCTGGGTAACTGAGGGACAACAGCAAGGACACTGGCAGAGTGACAGTGGGAGCAGTAGGGGCCGGCTGCGTAACTGAGAGACAACAGCAAGGACACTGACAGAGTGACAGTGCGAGCAGTCTGGGCCGGTTGGGTAACTGAGAGACAACAGTAAGAACACTGACAGAGTGACAGTGGGAGCAGCCTGGGTCGGCAGGGGACTGAGAGACAACAGCAAGGACAGTGACAGAGTGACAGTGGGAGCAGTGTGGGCCGGCTGGGTAACTGAGAGACAACAGCAAGAACACTGACAGAGTGACAGTGGGAGCAGTCTGGGCCGGCTGGGTAACTGAGAGACAACAGCAAGGACACTGACAGAGTGACAGTGGGAGCAGTCTGGGCCGGCTGGGTAACTGAGAGACAACAGCAAGGACACTGACAGAGTAACAGTGGGAGCAGCATGGTCCGTCTGGATAACTGAGAGACAACAGCAAGGACACTGACAGAGTGACAGTGGGAGCAGTCTGGGCCGGCTGGGTAACTTTGAGACAACAGCAAGGACGCAGACAGAGTGATAGTGGGAGCAGTCTGGGACGGCTGGTTAACTGTGATACAACAGCAAGGACACTGACAGAGTGACAGTGGGAGCAGTCTGGGCCGGCTGGGTAACTGAGAGACAACAGCAAGGACAGTGACAGAGTGACAGTGGGAGCAGTCTGGGCCGGCTGGGTAACTGAGAGACTACAGCAAGGACAGTGACAGAGTGACAGTGGGAGCAGTCTGAGCCGGCTGGGTAACTGAGAGACAACAGCAAGGACACTGACAGATTGACAGTGGGAGCAGTGTGGGCCGGCTGGGTAACTGAGAGACAACAGCAAGAACACTGACAGAGTGACAGTGGGAGCAGTCTGGACCGGCTGGGTAACTGAGAGACAACAGCAAGGAGACTGACAGAGTAACAGTGGGAGCAGCATGGTCCGTCTGGATAACTGAGAGACAACAGCAAGGACACTGACAGAGTGACAGTGGGAGCAGTCTGGGCCGGCTGGGTAACTTTGAGACAACAGCAACGACACTGACGGAGTGACAGTGGTGTGAGCAGTCTGGACCGGCTGGGTAACTGAGAGACAACAGCAAGGACACTGACAGAGTGACAGTGGGAGCAGTCAGGGCCGGCTGGGTAACTGAGAGACAACAGCAAGGACAGTGACAGAGTGACAGTGGGAGCAGTCTGGGCCGGCTGGATAACTGAGATACAACAGCAAGGACACTGACAGAGTGACAGTGGGAGTAGTCTGGGCCGGCTGGTAACTGAGAGACAACAGCAAGGACAGTGACAGAGTGACAGTGGGAGCAGTCTGGGCCGGCTGGGTAACTGAGAGACTACAGCAAGGACAGTGACAGAGTGACAGTGGGAGCAGTCTGAGCCGGCTGGGTAACTGAGAGACAACAGCAAGGACACTGACAGAGTGACAGTGGGAGTTGTCTGGGCCGGCTGGTAACTGAGAGACAACAGCAAGGACAGTGACAGAGTGACAGTGGGAGCAGTCTGGGCCGGCTGGGTAACTGAGAGACTACAGCAAGGACAGTGACAGAGTGACAGTGGGAACAGTCTGGGACGTCTAGGCAACTGAGAGACAACAGCAAGGACAGTGACAGAGTGACAGTGGGAGCAGTCTGGGCCGGCTGGGTAACTGAGAGACAACAGCAAGGACACTGACAGAGTGACAGTGGGAGAAGTCTGGGTGGATGGGTAACTGAGAAACAACAGCAAGGACACTGACAGAGTGACAGTGGGAGCAGTCTGGGCCGGCTGGATAACTGAGAGACAACAGCAAGGACACTGACAGAGTGACAGTTGGAACAGTGTGGGCCGGCTGGGTAACAGAGAGACAGCAGCAAAGACACTGACAGAGTGACAGTGGGAGCAGTCTGGGCCGGCTGGGTAACTGAGAGACTACAGCAAGGACAGTGACAGAGTGACAGTGGGAGCAGTCTGGGCCGGCTGGGTAACTGAGGGACAACAGCAAGGTCACTGACAGAGTGAAAGTGGGAGCAGTCTGGGCCGGCTGGGTAACTGAGAGACTACAGCAAGGACAGTGACAGAGTGACAGTGGGAGCAGTCTGGTCCGGCTGGGTAACTGAGAGACAACAGCAAGGACAGTGACAGAGTGAAAGTGGGAGCAGTCTGGGCCGGCTGGGTAACTGAGAGACAACAGCAAGGACACTGACAGAGTGACAGTGGGAGCATTCTGGGTGGATGGGTAACTGAGAAACAACAGCAAGGACACTGACAGAGTGACAGTGGGAGCAGTCTGGGCCGAATGGGCAACTGAGAGACAACAGCAAGGACACTGACAGAGTGACAGTGAGAGCAGTCTGGGCCGGCTGGGTAACTGAGAGACAACAGCAAGGGCACTGACAGAGTGACAGTGGGAGCAGTCTGGACCGGCTGGGTAACAGAGAGACAATAGCAAGGACATTGACTGAGTGACAGTGGGATCAGTCTGGGCTGGCTGGGTAACTCAGCGAAAACCGCAAGGACACTGACAGAGTGACAGTGGGAGCAATCTGGGCCGGCTGGGTAACTGAGAGACAACAGCAAGGACAGTGACACAGTGACAGTGAGAGCAGTCTGGGCCGGCTGGGTAACTGAGAGACAACATGCAAGAACACTGACAGAGTGACAGTGGGAGCAGTCTGGGCCGGCTGGGTAACTGAGAGACAACAGCAAGGACAGTGACAGAGTGACAGTGGGAGCAGTCTGGGCCGGCTGGGTAACTGAGAGACAACTTGCAAGAACACTGACAGAGTGACAGTGGGAGCAGTCTGGGCCGGCTGGGTAACTGAGAGACAACAGCAAGGACACTGACAGACTGACAGTGGGTGCAGTCTGAGCCGGATGGGTAACTGAGAGACAACAGCAAGGACAGTGACAGAGTGACAGTGGGAGCAGTCTGGACCGGCTGGGTAACTGAGAGACAACAGCAAGGACACTGACAGAGTGACAGTGGGAGCAGTCTGGGGCGGCTGGGTAACTGAGAGACAACAGCAAGGACACTGACAGAGTGACAATGGTGGGAGCAGTCTGGGCCGGCTGGGGAACTGAGAGACAACAGCAAGGACACTGACAGAGTGACAGTGAGAGCAGTCTGGGCCGGCTGGGTAACTGAGAGACAACAGCAAGGACACTGACAGAGTGACAGTGGGAGCAGTCTGGGCCGGCTGGGTAACTGATAGACAACAGCAAGGACACTGACAGAGAGACAGTGGGAGCAGTCTGGGCCGGCTGGTTAACTGAGAGACAACAGCAAGGACGCTGACAGAGTGACAGTGGGAGCAGTCTGGGCCGGCTGGGTAACTTTGAGACAACAGCAACGATACTGACAGAGTGACAGTGGTGTGAGCAGTCTGGACCGGCTGGGTAACTGAGAGACAACAGCAAGGACACTGACAGAGTGACAGTGGGAGCAGTCTGGGCCGGCTGGGTAGCTGAGAGACAACAGCAAGGACACTGACAGAGTGACAGTGGGAGCAGTGTGGGCCGGCTGGGTAACTGAGAGACAACAGCAAGGACACTGACAGAGTGACAGTGGGAGCAGTAGGGGCCGGGTGGGTAACTGAGAGACAACAGCAAGGACACTGACAGAGTGACAGTGGGAGCAGTCTGGGCCGGCTGGGTAACTGAGAGACAACAGCAAAGACAGTGACAGAGTGACAGCGGGAGCAGTAGGGGCCGGCTGGGTAACTGAGGGGCAACAGCAAGGACTCTGACAGAGTGACAGTGAGAGCAGTCTGGGCCGGCCGGGTAACTGAGAGACAACAGCAAGGGCAGTGACAGAGTGACAGTGGGAGCAGTCTGGGCCGGCTGGGTATCTGAGAGACAACAGCAAGGACACTGACAGAGTGACAGTGGGAGCAGTCAGGGCCGGCTGGGTAACTGAGAGACAACAGCAAGGACACTGACAGAGTGACAGTGGGAGCAGTCTGGGCCGGCTGGGTAACTGAGAGACAACAGCAAGGACACTGACAGAGTGACAGTGGGAGCAGTCTGGGCCGGCTGGATAACTGAGAGACAACAGCAAGGACACTGACAGAGTGACAGTGGGAGCAGTCTGGGCCGGCTGGGTAACAGAGAGACAGCAGCAAAGACACTGACAGAGTGACAGTGGGAGCAGTCTGGGCCGGCTGGGTAACTGAGAGACTACAGCAAGGACAGTGACAGAGTGACAGTGGGAACAGTCTGGGCCGTCTGGGCAACTGAGAGACAACAGCAAGGACAGTGACAGAGTGACAGTGGGAGCAGTCTGGGCCGGCTGGGTAACTGAGAGACAACAGCAAGGACACTGACAGAGTGACAGTGGGAGCAGTCAGGGTGGATGGGTAACTGAGAAACAACAGCAAGGACACTGACAGATTGACAGTGGGAGCAGTCTGGGCCGGCTGGGTAACTTTGAGACAACAGCACGGACGCAGACAGAGTGATAGTGGGAGCAGTCTGGGACGGCTGGTTAACTGAGAGACAACAGCAAGGACGCTGACAAAGTGACAGTGGGAGCAGTCTGGGGCTGCTGGGTAACTATGAGACAACAGCAACGACACTGACGGAGTGACAGTGGTGTGAGCAGTCTGGACCGGCTGGGTAACTGAGAGACAACAGCAAGGACACTGACAGAGTGACAGTGGGAGCAGTCAGGGCCGGCTGGGTAACTGAGAGACAACAGCAAGGACAGTGACAGAGTGACAGTGGGAGCAGTCTGGGCCGGCTGGATAACTGAGATACAACAGCAAGGACACTGACAGAGTGACAGTGGGAGTAGTCTGGGCCGGCTGGTAACTGAGAGACAACAGCAAGGACAGTGACAGAGTGACAGTGGGAGCAGTCTGAGCCGGCTGGGTAACTGAGAGACAACAGCAAGGACACTGACAGAGTGACAGTGGGAGTTGTCTGGGCCGGCTGGTAACTGAGAGACAACAGCAAGGACAGTGACAGAGTGACAGTGGGAGCAGTCTGGGCCGGCTGGGTAACTGAGAGACTACAGCAAGGACAGTGACAGAGTGACAGTGGGAACAGTCTGGGCCGTCTAGGCAACTGAGAGACAACAGCAAGGACAGTGACAGAGTGACAGTGGGAGCAGTCTGGGCCGGCTGGGTAACTGAGAGACAACAGCAAGGACACTGACAGAGTGACAGTGGGAGCAGTCTGGGTGGATGGGTAACTGAGAAACAACAGCAAGGACACTGACAGAGTGACAGTGGGAGCAGTCTGGGCCGGCTGGATAACTGAGAGACAACAGCAAGGACACTGACAGAGTGACAGTTGGAACAGTCTGGGCCGGCTGGGTAACAGAGAGACAGCAGCAAAGACACTGACAGAGTGACAGTGGGAGCAGTCTGGGCCGGCTGGGTAACTGAGAGACTACAGCAAGGACAGTGAGAGAGTGACAGTGGGAGCAGTCTGGGCCGGCTGGGTAACTGAGGGACAACAGCAAGGTCACTGACAGAGTGAAAGTGGGAGCAGTCTGGGCCGGCTGGGTAACTGAGAGACTACAGCAAGGACAGTGACAGAGTGACAGTGGGAGCAGTCTGGTCCGGCTGGGTAACTGAGAGACAACAGCAAGGACAGTGACAGAGTGAAAGTGGGAGCAGTCTGGGCCGGCTGGGTAACTGAGAGACAACAGCAAGGACACTGACAGAGTGACAGTGGGAGCAGTCTGGGTGGATGGGTAACTGAGAAACAACAGCAAGGACACTGACAGAGTGACAGTGGGAGCAGTCTGGGCCAAATGGGCAACTGAGAGACAACAGCAAGGACACTGACAGAGTGACAGTGAGAGCAGTCTGGGCCGGCTGGGTAACTGAGAGACAACAGCAAGGGCACTGACAGAGTGACAGTGGGAGCAGTCTGGACCGGCTGGGTAACAGAGAGACAATAGCAAGGACATTGACTGAGTGACAGTGGGATCAGTCTGGGCCGGCTGGGTAACTCAGCGAAAACCGCAAGGACACTGACAGAGTGACAGTGGGAGCAATCTGGGCCGGCTGGGTAACTGAGAGACAACAGCAAGGACAGTGACACAGTGACAGTGGGAGCAGTCTGGGCCGGTTGGGTAACTGAGAGACAACAGCAAGGACACTGACAGAGTGACAGTGGTGTGAGCAGTCTGGACCGGCTGGGTAACTGAGAGACAACAGCAAGGACAGTGACAGAGTGACAGTGGGAGCAGTCAGGGCCGGCTGGGTAACTGAGAGACAACAGCAAGGACACTGACAGAGTGACAGTGGGAACAGTCTGGGCCGGCTCGGTAACTGAGAGACAACAGCAAGGACAGTGACAGAGAGACAGTGGGAGCAGTCTGGGCCGGCTGGATAACTGAGAGACAACAGCAAGGACAGTGACAGAGTGACAGTGGGAGCAGTCTGGGCCGGCTGGGTAACTGAGAGACAACAGCAAGGACACTGACAGAGTGACAGTGGGAGCAGTCTGGGTGGATGGGTAACTGAGAAACAACAGCAAGGACACTGACAGAGTGACAGTGGGAGCAGTCTGGGCCGGCTGGATAACTGAGAGACAACAGCAAGGACACTGACAGAGTGACAGTGGGAGCAGTCTGGGCGGGCTGGCTAACTGAGAGACAACAGCAAGGACAGTGAAAGAGTGACAGTGGGAGCAGTCTGGGCGGGCTGGCTAACTGAGAGACAACAGCAAGGACAGTGACAGAGTGACAGTGGGAGCAGTCTGGGCCGGCTGGGTAACTGAGGGACAACAGCAAGGACACTGACAGAGTGACAGTGAGAGCAGTCTGGGCCGGCTGGGTAACTGAGAGACAACAGCAAGGGCACTGACAGAGTGACAGTGGGAGCAGTCTGGACCGGCTGGGTAACAGAGAGACAATAGCAAGGACATTGACTGAGTGACAGTGGGATCAGTCTGGGCCGGCTGGGTAACTCAGCGAAAACCGCAAGGACACTGACAGAGTGACAGTGGGAGCAGTCTGGGTGGATGGGTAACTGAGAAACAACAGCAAGGACACTGACAGAGTGACAGGGGGAGCAGTCTGGGCCGGCTGGATAACTGAGAGACAACAGCAAGGACACTGACAGAGTGACAGTGGGAGCAGTCTGGGCGGGCTGGCTAACTGAGAGACAACAGCAAGGACAGTGAAAGAGTGACAGTGGGAGCAGTCTGGGCGGGCTGGCTAACTGAGAGACAACAGCAAGGACAGTGACAGAGTGACAGTGGGAGCAGTCTGGGCCGGCTGGGTAACTGAGGGACAACAGCAAGGTCACTGACAGAGTGAAAGTGGGAGCAGTCTGGGCCGGCTGGGTAACTGAGAGACTACAGCAAGGACAGTGACAGAGTGACAGTGGGAGCAGTCTGGTCCGGCTGGGTAACTGAGAGACAACAGCAAGGACAGTGACAGAGTGACAGTGGGAGCAGTCTGGGCCGGCTGGGTAACTGAGAGACAACAGCAAGGACACTGACAGAGCGACAGTGGGAGCAGTCTGGGTGGATGGGTAACTGAGAAACAACAGCAAGGACACTGACAGAGTGACAGTGGGAGCAGTCTGGGCCGGATGAGCAACTGAGAGACAACAGCAAGGACACTGACAGAGTGACAGTGAAAGCAGTCTGGGCCGGCTGGGTAACTGAGAGACAACAGCAAGGGCACTGACAGAGTGACAGTGGGAGCAGTCTGGACCGGCTGGGTAACTGAGAGACAACAGCAAGGACACTGACAGATTGACAGTGGGAGCAATCTGGGCCGGCTGGGTAACTGAGAGACAACAGCAAGGACACTGACAGAGTGACAGTGGGAGCAGTCTGGACCGGCTGGGTAACTGAGAGACAACAGCAAGGACACTGACAGAGTGACAGTGGTGTGTGCAGTCTGGACCGGCTGGGTAACTGAGAAACAACAGCAAGGACACTGACAGATTGACAGTGGGAGCAGTCTGGGCCGGCTGGGTAACTGAGGGACAACAGCAAGGACACTGGCAGAGTGACAGTGGGAGCAGTAGGGGCCGGCTGGGTAACTGAGAGACAACAGCAAGGACACTGACAGAGTGACAGTGCGAGCAGTCTGGGCCGGTTGGGTAACTGAGAGACAACAGTAAGAACACTGACAGAGTGACAGTGGGAGCAGCCTGGGTCGGCAGGGGACTGAGAGACAACAGCAAGGACAGTGACAGAGTGACAGTGGGAGCAGTGTGGGCCGGCTGGGTAACTGAGAGACAACAGCAAGAACACTGACAGAGTGACAGTGGGAGCAGTCTGGGCCGGCTGGGTAACTGAGAGACAACAGCAAGGACACTGACAGAGTGACAGTGGGAGCAGTCTGGGCCGGCTGGGTAACTGAGAGACAACAGCAAGGACACTGACAGAGTAACAGTGGGAGCAGCATGGTCCGTCTGGATAACTGAGAGACAACAGCAAGGACACTGACAGAGTGACAGTGGGAGCAGTCTGGGCCGGCTGGGTAACTTTGAGACAACAGCAAGGACGCAGACAGAGTGATAGTGGGAGCAGTCTGGGACGGCTGGTTAACTGAGAGACAACAGCAAGGACGCTGACAGAGTGACAGTGGGAGCAGTCTGGGGCTGCTGGGTAACTTTGAGACAACAGCAACGACACTGACCGAGAGACAGTGGTGTGAGCAGTCTGGACCGGCTGGGTAACTGAGAGACAACAGCAAGGACACTGACAGAGTGACAGTGGGAGCAGTCAGGGCCGGCTGGGTAACTGAGAGACAACAGCAAGGACAGTGACAGAGTGACAGTGGGAGCAGTCTGGGCCGGCTGGATAACTGTGATACAACAGCAAGGACACTGACAGAGTGACAGTGGGAGCAGTCTGGGCCGGCTGGGTAACTGAGAGACAACAGCAAGGACAGTGACAGAGTGACAGTGGGAGCAGTCTGGGCCGGCTGGGTAACTGAGAGACTACAGCAAGGACAGTGACAGAGTGACAGTGGGAGCAGTCTGAGCCGGCTGGGTAACTGAGAGACAACAGCAAGGACACTGACAGAGTGACAGTGGGAGCAGTCTGGGCCGGCTGGGTAACTGAGAGACAACAGCAAGGACACTGACAGAGTGACAGTGGGAGCAGTCTGGGCCGGCTGGGTAACTTTGAGACAACAGCAAGGACGCAGACAGAGTGATAGTGGGAGCAGTCTGGGACGGCTGGTTAACTGAGAGACAACAGCAAGGACGCTGACAGAGTGACAGTGGGAGCAGTCTGGGGCTGCTGGGTAACTTTGAGACAACAGCAACGACACTGACGGAGTGACAGTGGTGTGAGCAGTCTGGACCGGCTGGGTAACTGAGAGACAACAGCAAGGACACTGACAGAGTGACAGTGGGAGCAGTCAGGGCCGGCTGGGTAACTGAGAGACAACAGCAAGGACAGTGACAGAGTGACAGTGGGAGCAGTCTGGGCCGGCTGGATAACTGAGATACAACAGCAAGGACACTGACAGAGTGACAGTGGGAGTAGTCTGGGCCGGCTGGTAACTGAGAGACAACAGCAAGGACAGTGACAGAGTGACAGTGGGAGCAGTCTGGGCCGGCTGGGTAACTGAGAGACTACAGCAACGACAGTGACAGAGTGACAGTGGGAGCAGTCTGAGCCGGCTGGGTAACTGAGAGACAACAGCAAGGACACTGACAGAGTGACAGTGGGAGCAGTCTGGGCCGGCTGGGCAACTGAGAGACAACAGCAAGGACACTGACAGAGTGACAGTGGGAGCAGTCTGGGCCGGCTGTGTAACTGAGAGACAACAGCAAGGACTGTGACAGAGTGACAGTGGGAGCAGTGTGGGCCGGCTGGGTAACTGAGAGACAACAGCAAGAACACTGACAGAGTGACAGTGGGAGCAGTCTGGGCCGGCTGGGTAACTGAGAGACAACAGCAAGGACACTGACAGAGTGACAGTGGGAGCAGTCTGGACCGGCTGGGTAACTGAGAGACAACAGCAAGGACACTGACAGAGTAACAGTGGGAGCAGCATGGTCCGTCTGGATAACTGAGAGACAACAGCAAGGACACTGACAGAGTGACAGTGGGAGCAGTCTGGGCCGGCTGGGTAACTTTGAGACAACAGCAAGGACGCAGACAGAGTGATAGTGGGAGCAGTCTGGGACGGCTGGTTAACTGAGAGACAACAGCAAGGACGCTGACAGAGTGACAGTGGGAGCAGTCTGGGGCTGCTGGGTAACTGAGAGACAACAGCAAGGACAGTGACAGAGTGACAGTGGGAGCAGTCTGGGCCGGCTGCGTAACTGAGAGACAACAGCAAGGACACTGACAGAGCGACAGTGGGAGCAGTCTGGGTGGATGGGTAACTGAGAAACAACAGCAAGGACACTGACAGAGTGACAGTGGGAGCAGTCTGGGCCGGATGAGCAACTGAGAGACAACAGCAAGGACACTGACAGAGTGACAGTGAAAGCAGTCTGGGCCGGCTGGGTAACTGAGAGACAACAGCAAGGGCACTGACAGAGTGACAGTGGGAGCAGTCTGGACCGGCTGGGTAACTGAGAGACAACAGCAAGGACACTGACAGATTGACAGTGGGAGCAATCTGGGCCGGCTGGGTAACTGAGAGACAACAGCAAGGACACTGACAGAGTGACAGTGGGAGCAGTCTGGACCGGCTGGGTAACTGAGAGACAACAGCAAGGACACTGACAGAGTGACAGTGGTGTGTGCAGTCTGGACCGGCTGGGTAACTGAGAAACAACAGCAAGGACACTGACAGATTGACAGTGGGAGCAGTCTGGGCCGGCTGGGTAACTGAGGGACAACAGCAAGGACACTGGCAGAGTGACAGTGGGAGCAGTAGGGGCCGGCTGGGTAACTGAGAGACAACAGCAAGGACACTGACAGAGTGACAGTGCGAGCAGTCTGGGCCGGTTGGGTAACTGAAAGACAACAGTAAGAACACTGACAGAGTGACAGTGGGAGCAGCCTGGGTCGGCAGGGGACTGAGAGACAACAGCAAGGACAGTGACAGAGTGACAGTGGGAGCAGTGTGGGCCGGCTGGGTAACTGAGAGACAACAGCAAGAACACTGACAGAGTGACAGTGGGAGCAGTCTGGGCCGGCTGGGTAACTGAGAGACAACAGCAAGGACACTGACAGAGTGACAGTGGGAGCAGTCTGGGCCGGCTGGGTAACTGAGAGACAACAGCAAGGACACTGACAGAGTAACAGTGGGAGCAGCATGGTCCGTCTGGATAACTGAGAGACAACAGCAAGGACACTGACAGAGTGACAGTGGGAGCAGTCTGGGCCGGCTGGGTAACTTTGAGACAACAGCAAGGACGCAGACAGAGTGATAGTGGGAGCAGTCTGGGACGGCTGGTTAACTGAGAGACAACAGCAAGGACGCTGACAGAGTGACAGTGGGAGCAGTCTGGGGCTGCTGGGTAACTTTGAGACAACAGCAACGACACTGACCGAGAGACAGTGGTGTGAGCAGTCTGGACCGGCTGGGTAACTGAGAGACAACAGCAAGGACACTGACAGAGTGACAGTGGGAGCAGTCAGGGCCGGCTGGGTAACTGAGAGACAACAGCAAGGACAGTGACAGAGTGACAGTGGGAGCAGTCTGGGCCGGCTGGATAACTGTGATACAACAGCAAGGACACTGACAGAGTGACAGTGGGAGCAGTCTGGGCCGGCTGGGTAACTGAGAGACAACAGCAAGGACAGTGACAGAGTGACAGTGGGAGCAGTCTGGGCCGGCTGGGTAACTGAGAGACTACAGCAAGGACAGTGACAGAGTGACAGTGGGAGCAGTCTGAGCCGGCTGGGTAACTGAGAGACAACAGCAAGGACACTGACAGAGTGACAGTGGGAGCAGTCTGGGCCGGCTGGGTAACTGAGAGACAACAGCAAGGACACTGACAGAGTGACAGTGGGAGCAGTCTGGGCCGGCTGGGTAACTTTGAGACAACAGCAAGGACGCAGACAGAGTGATAGTGGGAGCAGTCTGGGACGGCTGGTTAACTGAGAGACAACAGCAAGGACGCTGACAGAGTGACAGTGGGAGCAGTCTGGGGCTGCTGGGTAACTTTGAGACAACAGCAACGACACTGACGGAGTGACAGTGGTGTGAGCAGTCTGGACCGGCTGGGTAACTGAGAGACAACAGCAAGGACACTGACAGAGTGACAGTGGGAGCAGTCAGGGCCGGCTGGGTAACTGAGAGACAACAGCAAGGACAGTGACAGAGTGACAGTGGGAGCAGTCTGGGCCGGCTGGATAACTGAGATACAACAGCAAGGACACTGACAGAGTGACAGTGGGAGTAGTCTGGGCCGGCTGGTAACTGAGAGACAACAGCAAGGACAGTGACAGAGTGACAGTGGGAGCAGTCTGGGCCGGCTGGGTAACTGAGAGACTACAGCAACGACAGTGACAGAGTGACAGTGGGAGCAGTCTGAGCCGGCTGGGTAACTGAGAGACAACAGCAAGGACACTGACAGAGTGACAGTGGGAGCAGTCTGGGCCGGCTGGGCAACTGAGAGACAACAGCAAGGACACTGACAGAGTGACAGTGGGAGCAGTCTGGGCCGGCTGTGTAACTGAGAGACAACAGCAAGGACTGTGACAGAGTGACAGTGGGAGCAGTGTGGGCCGGCTGGGTAACTGAGAGACAACAGCAAGAACACTGACAGAGTGACAGTGGGAGCAGTCTGGGCCGGCTGGGTAACTGAGAGACAACAGCAAGGACACTGACAGAGTGACAGTGGGAGCAGTCTGGACCGGCTGGGTAACTGAGAGACAACAGCAAGGACACTGACAGAGTAACAGTGGGAGCAGCATGGTCCGTCTGGATAACTGAGAGACAACAGCAAGGACACTGACAGAGTGACAGTGGGAGCAGTCTGGGCCGGCTGGGTAACTTTGAGACAACAGCAAGGACGCAGACAGAGTGATAGTGGGAGCAGTCTGGGACGGCTGGTTAACTGAGAGACAACAGCAAGGACGCTGACAGAGTGACAGTGGGAGCAGTCTGGGGCTGCTGGGTAACTTTGAGACAACAGCAACGACACTGACGGAGTGACAGTGGTGTGAGCAGCCTGGACCGGCTGGGTAACTGAGAGACAACAGCAAGGACACTGACAGAGTGACAGTGGGAGCAGTCAGGGCCGGCTGGGTAACTGAGAGACAACAGCAAGGACAGTGACAGAGTGACAGTGGGAGCAGTCTGGGCCGGCAGGATAACTGAGATACAACAGCAAGGACACTGACAGAGTGACAGTGGGAGTAGTCTGGGCCGGCTGGTAACTGAGAGACAACAGCAAGGACAGTGACAGAGTGACAGTGGGAGCAGTCTGGGCCGGCTGGGTAACTGAGAGACTACAGCAAGGACAGTGACAGAGTGACAGTGGGAGCAGTCTGAGCCGGCTGGGTAACTGAGAGACAACAGCAAGGACAGTGACAGAGTGACAGTGGGAGCAGTCTGGGCCGGCTGGGTAACTGAGAGACTACAGCAAGGACAGTGACAGAGTGACAGTGGGAACAGTCTGGGCCGTCTAGGCAACTGAGAGACAACAGCAAGGACAGTGACAGAGTGACAGTGGGAGCAGTCTGGGCCGGCTGGGTAACTGAGAGACAACAGCAAGGACACTGACAGAGTGACAGTGGGAGCAGTCTGGGTGGATGGGTAACTGAGAAACAACAGCAAGGACACTGACAGAGTGACAGTGGGAGCAGTCTGGGCCGGCTGGATAACTGAGAGACAACAGCAAGGACACTGACAGAGTGACAGTTGGAACAGTCTGGGCCGGCTGGGTAACAGAGAGACAGCAGCAAAGACACTGACAGAGTGACAGTGGGAGCAGTCTGGGCCGGCTGGGTAACTGAGAGACTACAGCAAGGACAGTGACAGAGTGACAGTGGGAGCAGTCTGGGCCGGCTGGGCAACTGAGGGAAAACAGCAAGGTCACTGACAGAGTGAAAGTGGGAGCAGTCTGGGCCGGCTGGGTAACTGAGAGACTACAGCAAGGACAGTGACAGAGTGACAGTGGGAGCAGTCTGGTCCGGCTGGGTAACTGAGAGACAACAGCAAGGACAGTGACAGAGTGAAAGTGGGAGCAGTCTGGGCCGGCTGGGTAACTGAGAGACAACAGCAAGGACACTGACAGAGTGACAGTGGGAGCAGTCTGGGTGGATGGGTAACTGAGAAACAACAGCAAGGACACTGACAGAGTGACAGTGGGAGCAGTCTGGGCCGAATGGGCAACTGAGAGACAACAGCAAGGACACTGACAGAGTGACAGTGAGAGCAGTCTGGGCCGGCTGGGTAACTGAGAGACAACAGCAAGGGCACTGACAGAGTGACAGTGGGAGCAGTCTGGACCGGCTGGGTAACAGAGAGACAATAGCAAGGACATTGACTGAGTGACAGTGGGATCAGTCTGGGCTGGCTGGGTAACTCAGCGAAAACCGCAAGGACACTGACAGAGTGACAGTGGGAGCAATCTGGGCCGGCTGGGTATCTGAGAGACAACAACAAGGACAGTGACACAGTGACAGTGAGAGCAGTCTGGGCCGGCTGGGTAACTGAGAGACAACATGCAAGAACACTGACAGATTGACAGTGGGAGCAGTCTGGGCCGGCTGGGTAACTGAGAGACAACAGCAAGGACAGTGACAGAGTGACAGTGGGAGCAGTCTGGGCCGGCTGGGTAACTGAGAGACAACTTGCAAGAACACTGACAGATTGACAGTGGGAGCAGTCTGGGCCGGCTGGGTAACTGAGAGACAACAGCAAGGACACTGACTGACTGACAGTGGGAGCAGTCTGAGCCGGATGGGTAACTGAGAGACAACAGCAAGGACAGTGACAGAGTGACAGTGGGAGCAGTCTGGACCGGCTGGGTAACTGAGAGACAACAGTAAGGACACTGACAGAGTGACAGTGGGAGCAGTCTGGGGCGGCTGGGTAACTGAGAGACAACAACAAGGACACTGACAGAGTGACAATGGTGGGAGCAGTCTGGGCCGGCTGGGGAACTGAGAGACAACAGCAAGGACACTGACAGAGTGACAGTGAGAGCAGTCTGGGCCGGCTGGGTAACTGAGAGACAACAGCAAGGACACTGACAGAGTGACAGTGGGAGCAGTCTGGGCCGGCTGGGTAACTGATAGACAACAGCAAGGACACTGACAGAGAGACAGTGGGAGCAATCTGGGCCGGCTGGTTAACTGAGAGACAACAGCAAGGACGCTGACAGAGTGACAGTGGGAGCAGTAGGGGCCGGCTGGGTAACTGAGAGACAACAGCAAGGACACTGACAGAGTGACAGTGGGAGCAGTCTGGGCCGGCTGGGTAACTGAGAGACAACAGCAAAGACAGTGACAGAGTGACAGCGGGAGCAGTAGGGGCCGGCTGGGTAACTGAGGGGCAACAGCAAGGACTCTGACAGAGTGACAGTGAGAGCAGTCTGGGCCGGCCGGGTAACTGAGAGACAACAGCAAGGGCAGTGACAGAGTGACAGTGGGAGCAGTCTGGGCCGGCTGGGTATCTGAGAGACAACAGCAAGGACACTGACAGAGTGACAGTGGGAGCAGTCAGGGCCGGCTGGGTAACTGAGAGACAACAGCAAGGACACTGACAGAGTGACAGTGGGAGCAGTCTGGGCCGGCTGGGTAACTGAGAGACAACAGCAAGGACACTGACAGAGTGACAGTGGGAGCAGTCTGGGCCGGCTGGATAACTGAGAGACAACAGCAAGGACACTGACAGAGTGACAGTGGGAGCAGTCTGGGCCGGCTGGGTAACAGAGAGACAGCAGCAAAGACACTGACAGAGTGACAGTGGGAGCAGTCTGGGCCGGCTGGGTAACTGAGAGACTACAGCAAGGACAGTGACAGAGTGACAGTGGGAACAGTCTGGGCCGTCTGGGCAACTGAGAGACAACAGCAAGGACAGTGACAGAGTGACAGTGGGAGCAGTCTGGGCCGGCTGGGTAACTGAGAGACAACAGCAAGGACACTGACAGAGTGACAGTGGGAGCAGTCTGGGTGGATGGGTAACTGAGAAACAACAGCAAGGACACTGACAGAGTGACAGTGGGAGCAGTCTGGGCCGGCTGGGTAACTTTGAGACAACAGCAAGGACGCAGACAGAGTGATAGTGGGAGCAGTCTGGGACGGCTGGTTAACTGAGAGACAACAGCAAGGACGCTGACAGAGTGACAGTGGGAGCAGTCTGGGGCTGCTGGGTAACTTTGAGACAACAGCAACGGCACTGACGGAGTGACAGTGGTGTGAGCAGTCTGGACCGGCTGGGTAACTGAGAGACAACAGCAAGGACACTGACAGAGTGACAGTGGGAGCAGTCAGGGCCGGCTGGGTAACTGAGAGACAACAGCAAGGACAGTGACAGAGTGACAGTGGGAGCAGTCTGGGCCGGCTGGATAACTGAGATACAACAGCAAGGACACTGACAGAGTGACAGTGGGAGTAGTCTGGGCCGGCTGGTAACAGAGAGACAACACCAAGGACAGTGACAGAGTGACAGTGGGAGCAGTCTGGGCCGGCTGGGTAACTGAGAGACTACAGCAAGGACAGTGACAGAGTGACAGTGGGAGCAGTCTGAGCCGGCTGGGTAACTGAGAGACAACAGCAAGGACACTGACAGAGTGACAGTGGGAGTTGTCTGGGCCGGCTGGTAACTGAGAGACAACAGCAAGGACAGTGACAGAGTGACAGTGGGAGCAGTCTGGGCCGGCTGGGTAACTGAGAGACTACAGCAAGGACAGTGACAGAGTGACAGTGGGAACAGTCTGGGCCGTCTAGGCAACTGAGAGACAACAGCAAGGACAGTGACAGAGTGACAGTGGGAGCAGTCTGGGCCGGCTGGGTAACTGAGAGACAACAGCAAGGACACTGACAGAGTGACAGTGGGAGCAGTCTGGGTGGATGGGTAACTGAGAAACAACAGCAAGGACACTGACAGAGTGACAGTGGGAGCAGTCTGGGCCGGCTGGATAACTGAGAGACAACAGCAAGGACACTGACAGAGTGACAGTGGGAGCAGTCTGGGCCGGCTGGGTAACTGAGAGACTACAGCAAGGACAGTGACAGAGTGACAGTGGGAGCAGTCTGGGCCGGCTGGGTAACTGAGGGACAACAGCAAGGTCACTGACAGAGTGAAAGTGGGAGCAGTCTGGGCCGGCTGGGTAACTGAGAGACTACAGCAAGGACAGTGACAGAGTGACAGTGGGAGCAGTCTGGTCCGTCTGGGTAACTGAGAGACAACAGCAAGGACAGTGACAGAGTGAAAGTGGGAGCAGTCTGGGCCGGCTGGGTAACTGAGAGACAACAGCAAGGACACTGACAGAGTGACAGTGGGAGCAGTCTGGGTGGATGGGTAACTGAGAAACAACAGCAAGGACACTGACAGAGTGACAGTGGGAGCAGTCTGGGCCGAATGGGCAACTGAGAGACAACAGCAAGGACACTGACAGAGTGACAGTGAGAGCAGTCTGGGCCGGCTGGGTAACTGAGAGACAACAGCAAGGGCACTGACAGAGTGACAGTGGGAGCAGTCTGGACCGGCTGGGTAACAGAGAGACAATAGCAAGGACATTGACTGAGTGACAGTGGGATCAGCCTGGGCTGGCTGGGTAACTCAGCGAAAACCGCAAGGACACTGACAGAGTGACAGTGGGAGCAATCTGGGCCGGCTGGGTAACTGAGAGACAACAGCAAGGACAGTGACACAGTGACAGTGAGAGCAGTCTGGGCCGGCTGGGTAACTGAGAGACAACATGCAAGAACACTGACAGAGTGACAGTGGGAGCAGTCTGGGCC
Source organism: Scyliorhinus torazame (assembly GCF_047496885.1). Taxonomy (NCBI): domain Eukaryota; kingdom Metazoa; phylum Chordata; class Chondrichthyes; order Carcharhiniformes; family Scyliorhinidae; genus Scyliorhinus; species Scyliorhinus torazame. The sequence continues at coordinate 89,057,517 of NC_092726.1, read as the reverse complement.
GGCTGGGTAACTGAGAGACAACAGCAAGGACAGTGACAGAGTGACAGTGGGAGCAGTCTGGGCCGGCTGGGTAACTGAGAGACAACTTGCAAGAACACTGACAGAGTGACAGTGGGAGCAGTCTGGGCCGGCTGGGTAACTGAGAGACAACAGCAAGGACACTGACAGACTGACAGTGGGAGCAGTCTGAGCCGGATGGGTAACTGAGAGACAACAGCAAGGACAGTGACAGAGTGACAGTATGAGCAGTCTGGACCGGCTGGGTAACTGAGAGACAACAGCAAGGACACTGACAGAGTGACAGTGGGAGCAGTCTGGGGCGGCTGGGTAACTGAGAGACAACAGCAAGGACACTGACAGAGTGACAATGGTGGGAGCAGTCTGGGCCGGCTGGGGAACTGAGAGACAACAGCAAGGACACTGACAGAGTGACAGTGAGAGCAGTCTGGGCCGGCTGGGTAACTGAGAGACAACAGCAAGGACACTGACAGAGTGACAGTGGGAGCAGTCTGGGCCGGCTGGGTAACTGATAGACAACAGCAAGGACACTGACAGAGAGACAGTGGGAGCAGTCTGGGCCGGCTGGTTAACTGAGAGACAACAGCAAGGACGCTGACAGAGTGACAGTGGGAGCAGTCTGGGCCGGCTTGGTAACTTTGAGACAACAGCAACGACACTGACAGAGTGACAGTGGTGTGAGCAGTCTGGACCGGCTGGGTAACTGAGAGACAACAGCAAGGACACTGACAGAGTGACAGTGGGAGCAGTCTGGGCCGGCTGGGTAACTGAGAGACAACAGCAAGGACACTTACAGAGTGACAGTGGGAGCAGTGTGGGCCGGCTGGGTAACTGAGAGACAACAGCAAGGACACTGACAGAGTGACAGTGGGAGCAGTAGGGGCCGGCTGGGTAACTGAGAGACAACAGCAAGGACACTGACAGAGTGACAGTGGGAGCAGTCTGGGCCGGCTGGGTAACTGAGAGACAACAGCAAAGACAGTGACAGAGTGACAGCGGGAGCAGTAGGGGCCGGCTGGGTAACTGAGGGGCAACAGCAAGGACTCTGACAGAGTGACAGTGAGAGCAGTCTGGGCCGGCCGGGTAACTGAGAGACAACAGCAAGGGCAGTGACAGAGTGACAGTGGGAGCAGTCTGGGCCGGCTGGGTATCTGAGAGACAACAGCAAGGACACTGACAGAGTGAAAGTGGGAGCAGTCTGGGCCGGCTGGGTAACTGAGAGACTACAGCAAGGACACTGACAGATTGACAGTGGGAGCAGTCTGGTCCGGCTGGGTAACTGAGAGACAACAGCAAGGACAGTGACAGAGTGACAGTGGGAGCAGTCTGGGCCGGCTGGGTAACTGAGAGACAACAGCAAGGACACTGACAGAGTGACAGTGGGAGCAGTCTGGGTGGATGGGTAACTGAGAAACAACAGCAAGGACACTGACAGAGTGACAGTGGGAGCAGTCTGGGCCGGATGGGCAACTGAGAGACAACAGCAAGGACACTGACAGAGTGACAGTGAGAGCAGTCTGGGCCGGCTGGGTAACTGAGAGACAACAGCAAGGGCACTGACAGAGTGACAGTGGGAGCAGTCTGGACCGGCTGGGTAACAGAGAGACAACAGCAAGGATATTGACTGAGTGACGGTGGTAGCAGTCTGGGCCGGCTGGGTAACTGAGAGACAACAGCAAGGACAGTGACAGAGTGACAGTGAGAGCAGTCTGGGCCGGCTGGGTAACTTCGAGACAACAGCAAGGACGCAGACAGAGTGATAGTGGGAGCAGTCTGGGACGGCTGGTTAACTGAGAGACAACAGCAAGGACGCTGACAGAGTGACAGTGGGAGCAGTCTGGGGCTGCTGGGTAACTTTGAGACAACAGCAACGACACTGACGGAGTGACAGTGGTGTGAGCAGTCTGGACCGGCTGGGTAACTGAGAGACAACAGCAAGGACACTGACAGAGTGACAGTGGGAGCAGTCAGGGCCGGCTGGGTAACTGAGAGACAACAGCAAGGACAGTGACAGAGTGACAGTGGGAGCAGTCTGGGCCGGCTGGATAACTGAGATACAACAGCAAGGACACTGACAGAGTGACAGTGGGAGTAGTCTGGGCCGGCTGGTAACTGAGAGACAACAGCAAGGACAGTGACAGAGTGACAGTGGGAGCAGTCTGGGCCGGCTGGGTAACTGAGAGACTACAGCAAGGACAGTGACAGAGTGACAGTGGGAGCAGTCTGAGCCGGCTGGGTAACTGAGAGACAACAGCAAGGACACTGACAGAGTGACAGTGGGAGTTGTCTGGGCCGGCTGGTAACTGAGAGACAACAGCAAGGACAGTGACAGAGTGACAGTGGGAGCAGTCTGGGCCGGCTGGGTAACTGAGAGACTACAGCAAGGACAGTGACAGAGTGACAGTGGGAACAGTCTGGGCCGTCTAGGCAACTGAGAGACAACAGCAAGGACAGTGACAGAGTGACAGTGGGAGCAGTCTGGGCCGGCTGGGTAACTGAGAGACAACAGCAAGGACACTGACAGAGTGACAGTGGGAGCAGTCTGGGTGGATGGGTAACTGAGAAACAACAGCAAGGACACTGACAGAGTGACAGTGGGAGCAGTCTGGGCCGGCTGGATAACTGAGAGACAACAGCAAGGACACTGACAGAGTGACAGTTGGAACAGTCTGGGCCGGCTGGGTAACAGAGAGACAGCAGCAAAGACACTGACAGAGTGACAGTGGGAGCAGTCTGGGCCGGCTGGGTAACTGAGAGACTACAGCAAGGACAGTGACAGAGTGACAGTGGGAGCAGTCTGGGCCGGCTGGGTAACTGAGGGACAACAGCAAGGTCACTGACAGAGTGAATGTGGGAGCAGTCTGGGCCGGCTGGGTAACTGAGAGACTACAGCAAGGACAGTGACAGAGTGACAGTGGGAGCAGTCTGGTCCGGCTGGGTAACTGAGAGACAACAGCAAGGACAGTGACAGAGTGAAAGTGGGAGCAGTCTGGGCCGGCTGGGTAACTGAGAGACAACAGCAAGGACACTGACAGAGTGACAGTGGGAGCAGTCTGGGTGGATGGGTAACTGAGAAACAACAGCAAGGACACTGACAGAGTGACAGTGGGAGCAGTCTGGGCCGAATGGGCAACTGAGAGACAACAGCAAGGACACTGACAGAGTGACAGTGAGAGCAGTCTGGGCCGGCTGGGTAACTGAGAGACAACAGCAAGGGCACTGACAGAGTGACAGTGGGAGCAGTCTGGACCGGCTGGGTAACAGAGAGACAACAGCAAGGACATTGACTGAGTGACAGTGGGATCAGTCTGGGCTGGCTGGGTAACTCAGCGAAAACCGCAAGGACACTGACAGAGTGACAGTGGAAGCAATCTGGGCCGGCTGGGTAACTGAGAGACAACAGCAAGGACAGTGACACAGTGACAGTGAGAGCAGTCTGGGCCGGCTGGGTAACTGAGAGACAACATGCAAGAACACTGACAGAGTGACAGTGGGAGCAGTCTGGGCCGGCTGGGTAACTGAGAGACAACAGCAAGGACAGTGACAGAGTGACAGTGGGAGCAGTCTGGGCCGGCTGGGTAACTGAGAGACAACTTGCAAGAAAACTGACAGAGTGACAGTGGGAGCAGTCTGGGCCGGCTGGGTAACTGAGAGACAACAGCAAGGACACTGACAGACTGACAGTGGGAGCAGTCTGAGCCGGATGGGTAACTGAGAGACAACAGCAAGGACAGTGACAGAGTGACAGTGGGAGCAGTCTGGACCGGCTGGGTAACTGAGAGACAACAGCAAGGACACTGACAGAGTGACAGTGAGAGCAGTCTGGGCCGGCTGGGTAACTGAGAGACAACAGCAAGGACACTGACAGAGTGACAGTGGGAGCAGTGTGGGCAGGCTGGGTAACTGAGAGACAACAGCAAGGACACTGACAGAGTGACAGTGGGAGCAGTAGGGGCCGGCTGGGTAACTGAGAGACAATAGCAAGGACATTGACTGAGTGACAGTGGGATCAGTCTGGGCTGGCTGGGTAACTCAGCGAAAACCGCAAGGACACTGACAGAGTGACAGTGGGAGCAATCTGGGCCGGCTGGGTAACTGAGAGACAACAGCAAGGACAGTGACACAGTGACAGTGAGAGCAGTCTGGGCCGGCTGGGTAACTGAGAGACAACAGCAAGGACAGTGACAGAGTGACAGTGGGAGCAGTCTGGGCCGGCTGGGTAACTGAGAGACAACTTGCAAGAACACTGACAGAGTGACAGTGGGAGCAGTCTGGGCCGGCTGGGTAACTGAGAGACAACAGCAAGGACACTGACAGACTGACAGTGGGAGCAGTCTGAGCCGGATGGGTAACTGAGAGACAACAGCAAGGACAGTGACAGAGTGACAGTGGGAGCAGTCTGGACCTGCTGGGTAACTGAGAGACAACAGCAAGGACACTGACAGAGTGACAGTGGGAGCAGTCTGGGGCGGCTGGGTAACTGAGAGACAACAGCAAGGACACTGACAGAGTGACAATGGTGGGAGCAGTCTGGGCCGGCTGGGGAACTGAGAGACAACAGCAAGGACACTGACAGAGTGACAGTGAGAGCAGTCTGGGCCGGCTGGGTAACTGAGAGACAACAGCAAGGACACTGACAGAGTGACAGTGGGAGCAGTCTGGGCCGGCTGGGTAACTGATAGACAACAGCAAGGACACTGACAGAGAGACAGTGGGAGCAGTCTGGGCCGGCTGGTTAACTGAGAGACAACAGCAAGGACGCTGACAGAGTGACAGTGGGAGCAGTCTGGGCCGGCTTGGTAACTTTGAGACAACAGCAACGACACTGACAGAGTGACAGTGGTGTGAGCAGTCTGGACCGGCTGGGTAACTGAGAGACAACAGCAAGGACACTGACAGAGTGACAGTGGGAGCAGTCTGGGCCGGCTGGTTAACTGAGAGACAACAGCAAGGACACTGACAGAGTGACAGTGGGAGCAGTGTGGGCCGGCTGGGTAACTGAGAGACAACAGCAAGGACACTGACAGAGTGACAGTGGGAGCAGTAGGGGCCGGCTGGGTAACTGAGAGACAACAGCAAGGACACTGACAGAGTGACAGTGGGAGCAGTCTGGGCCGGCTGGGTAACTGAGAGACAACAGCAAAGACAGTGACAGAGTGACAGCGGGAGCAGTAGGGGCCGGCTGGGTAACTGAGGGGCAACAGCAAGGACTCTGACAGAGTGACAGTGAGAGCAGTCTGGGCCGGCCGGGTAACTGAGAGACAACAGCAAGGGCAGTGACAGAGTGACAGTGGGAGCAGTCTGGGCCGGCTGGGTATCTGAGAGACAACAGCAAGGACACTGACAGAGTGAAAGTGGGAGCAGTCTGGGCCGGCTGGGTAACTGAGAGACTACAGCAAGGACACTGACAGAGTGACAGTGGGAGCAGTCTGGTCCGGCTGGGTAACTGAGAGACAACAGCAAGGACAGTGACAGAGTGACAGTGGGAGCAGTCTGGGCCGGCTGGGTAACTGAGAGACAACAGCAAGGACACTGACAGAGTGACAGTGGGAGCAGTCTGGGTGGATGGGTAACTGAGAAACAACAGCAAGGACACTGACAGAGTGACAGTGGGAGCAGTCTGGGCCGGATGGGCAACTGAGAGACAACAGCAAGGACACTGACAGAGTGACAGTGAGAGCAGTCTGGGCCGGCTGGGTAACTGAGAGACAACAGCAAGGGCACTGACAGAGTGACAGTGGGAGCAGTCTGGACCGGCTGGGTAACAGAGAGACAACAGCAAGAATATTGACTGAGTGACGGTGGATGCAGTCTGGGCCGGCTGGGTAACTGAGAGACAACAGCAAGGACAGTGACAGAGTGACAGTGAGAGCAGTCTGGGCCGGCTGGGTAACTTTGAGACAACAGCAAGGACGCAGACAGAGTGATAGTGGGAGCAGTCTGGGACGGCTGGTTAACTGAGAGACAACAGCAAGGACGCTGACAGAGTGACAGTGGGAGCAGTCTGGGGCTGCTGGGTAACTTTGAGACAACAGCAACGACACTGACGGAGTGACAGTGGTGTGAGCAGTCTGGACCGGCTGGGTAACTGAGAGACAACAGCAAGGACACTGACAGAGTGACAGTGGGAGCAGTCAGGGCCGGCTGGGTAACTGAGAGACAACAGCAAGGACAGTGACAGAGTGACAGTGGGAGCAGTCTGGGCCGGCTGGATAACTGAGATACAACAGCAAGGACACTGACAGAGTGACAGTGGGAGTAGTCTGGGCCGGCTGGTAACTGAGAGACAACAGCAAGGACAGTGACAGAGTGACAGTGGGAGCAGTCTGGGCCGGCTGGGTAACTGAGAGACTACAGCAAGGACAGTGACAGAGTGACAGTGGGAGCAGTCTGAGCCGGCTGGGTAACTGAGAGACAACAGCAAGGACACTGACAGAGTGACAGTGGGAGTTGTCTGGGCCGGCTGGTAACTGAGAGACAACAGCAAGGACAGTGACAGAGTGACAGTGGGAGCAGTCTGGGCCGGCTGGGTAACTGAGAGACTACAGCAAGGACAGTGACAGAGTGACAGTGGGAACAGTCTGGGCCGTCTAGGCAACTGAGAGACAACAGCAAGGACAGTGACAGAGTGACAGTGGGAGCAGTCTGGGCCGGCTGGGTAACTGAGAGACAACAGCAAGGACACTGACAGAGTGACAGTGGGAGCAGTCTGGGTGGATGGGTAACTGAGAAACAACAGCAAGGACACTGACAGAGTGACAGTGGGAGCAGTCTGGGCCGGCTGGATAACTGAGAGACAACAGCAAGGACACTGACAGAGTGACAGTTGGAACAGTCTGGGCCGGCTGGGTAACAGAGAGACAGCAGCAAATACACTGACAGAGTGACAGTGGGAGCAGTCTGGGCCGGCTGGGTAACTGAGAGACTACAGCAAGGACAGTGACAGAGTGACAGTGGGAGCAGTCTGGGCCGGCTGGGTAACTGAGGGACAACAGCAAGGTCACTGACAGAGTGAAAGTGGGAGCAGTCTGGGCCGGCTGGGTAACTGAGAGACTACAGCAAGGACAGTGACAGAGTGACAGTGGGAGCAGTCTGGTCCGGCTGGGTAACTGAGAGACAACAGCAAGGACAGTGACAGAGTGAAAGTGGGAGCAGTCTGGGCCGGCTGGGTAACTGAGAGACAACAGCAAGGACACTGACAGAGTGACAGTGGGAGCAGTCTGGGTGGATGGGTAACTGAGAAACAACAGCAAGGACACTGACAGAGTGACAGTGGGAGCAGTCTGGGCCGAATGGGCAACTGAGAGACAACAGCAAGGACACTGACAGAGTGACAGTGAGAGCAGTCTGGGCCGGCTGGGTAACTGAGAGACAACAGCAAGGGCACTGACAGAGTGACAGTGGGAGCAGTCTGGACCGGCTGGGTAACAGAGAGACAACAGCAAGGACATTGACTGAGTGACAGTGGGATCAGTCTGGGCTGGCTGGGTAACTCAGCGAAAACCGCAAGGACACTGACAGAGTGACAGTGGAAGCAATCTGGGCCGGCTGGGTAACTGAGAGACAACAGCAAGGACAGTGACACAGTGACAGTGAGAGCAGTCTGGGCCGGCTGGGTAACTGAGAGACAACATGCAAGAACACTGACAGAGTGACAGTGGGAGCAGTCTGGGCCGGCTGGGTAACTGAGAGACAACAGCAAGGACAGTGACAGAGTGACAGTGGGAGCAGTCTGGGCCGGCTGGGTAACTGAGAGACAACTTGCAAGAACACTGACAGAGTGACAGTGGGAGCAGTCTGGGCCGGCTGGGTAACTGAGAGACAACAGCAAGGACACTGACAGACTGACAGTGGGAGCAGTCTGAGCCGGCTGGGTAACTGAGAGACAACAGCAAGGACAGTGACAGAGTGACAGTGGGAGCAGTCTGGGCCGGCTGGGTAACTGAGAGACAACAGCAAGGACACTGACAGAGTGACAGTGGGAGCAGTCTGGGCCGGCTGGGTAACTGAGAGACAACAGCAAGGACAGTGACAGAGTGACAGTGGGAGCAGTCTGGGCCGGCTGGGTAACTGAGAGACAACAGCAAAGACAGTGACAGAGTGACAGCGGGAGCAGTAGGGGCCGGCTGGGTAACTGAGGGGCAACAGCAAGGACTCTGACAGAGTGACAGTGAGAGCAGTCTGGGCCGGCTGGGTAACTGAGAGACAACAGCAAGGACAGTGACAGAGTGACAGTGGGAGCAGTCTGGGCCGGCTGGGTAACTGAGAGACAACAGCAAGGACACTGACAGAGTGACAGTAGGAGCAGTCTGGGTGGATGGGTAACTGAGAAACAACAGCAAGGACACTGACAGAGTGACAGTGGGAGCAGTCTGGGCCGGATGGGCAACTGAGAGACAACAGCAAGGACACTGACAGAGTGACAGTGAGAGCAGTCTGGGCCGGCTGGGTAACTGAGAGACAACAGCAAGGGCACTGACAGAGTGACAGTGGGAGCAGTCTGGACCGGCTGGGTAACAGAGAGACAACAGCAAGGTTATTGACTGAGTGACGGTGGATGCAGTCTGGGCCGGCTGGGTAACTGAGAGACAACAGCAAGGACAGTGACAGAGTGACAGTGAGAGCAGTCTGGGCCGGCTGGGTAACTTTGAGACAACAGCAAGGACGCAGACAGAGTGATAGTGGGAGCAGTCTGGGACGGCTGGTTAACTGAGAGACAACAGCAAGGACGCTGACAGAGTGACAGTGGGAGCAGTCTGGGGCTGCTGGGTAACTTTGAGACAACAGCAACGACACTGACGGAGTGACAGTGGTGTGAGCAGTCTGGACCGGCTGGGTAACTGAGAGACAACAGCAAGGACACTGACAGAGTGACAGTGGGAGCAGTCAGGGCCGGCTGGGTAACTGAGAGACAACAGCAAGGACAGTGACAGAGTGACAGTGGGAGCAGTCTGGGCCGGCTGGATAACTGAGATCCAACAGCAAGGACACTGACAGAGTGACAGTGGGAGTAGTCTGGGCCGGCTCATAACTGAGAGACAACAGCAAGGACAGTGACAGAGTGACAGTGGGAGCAATCTGGGCCGGCTGGGTAACTGAGAGACTACAGCAAGGACATTGACAGAGTGACAGTGGGAGCAGTCTGAGCCGGCTGGGTAACTGAGAGACAACAGCAAGGACACTGACAGAGTGACAGTGGGAGTTGTCTGGGCCGGCTGGTAACTGAGAGACAACAGCAAGGACAGTGACAGAGTGACAGTGGGAGCAGTCTGGGCCGGCTGGGTAACTGAGAGACTACAGCAAGGACAGTGACAGAGTGACAGTGGGAACAGTCTGGGCCGTCTAGGCAACTGAGAGACAACAGCAAGGACAGTGACAGAGTGACAGTGGGAGCAGTCTGGGCCGGCTGGGTAACTGAGAGACAACAGCAAGGACACTGACAGAGTGACAGTGGGAGCAGTCTGGGTGGATGGGTAACTGAGAAACAACAGCAAGGACACTGACAGAGTGACAGTGGGAGCAGTCTGGGCCGGCTGGATAACTGAGAGACAACAGCAAGGACACTGACAGAGTGACAGTTGGAACAGTCTGGGCCGGCTGGGTAACAGAGAGACAGCAGCAAAGACACTGACAGAGTGACAGTGGGAGCAGTCTGGGCCGGCTGGGTAACTGAGAGACTATAGCAAGGACAGTGACAGAGTGACAGTGGGAGCAGTCTGGGCCGGCTGGGTAACTGAGGGACAACAGCAAGGTCACTGACAGAGTGAAAGTGGGAGCAGTCTGGGCCGGCTGGGTAACTGAGAGACTACAGCAAGGACAGTGACAGAGTGACAGTGGGAGCAGTCTGGTCCGGCTGGGTAACTGAGAGACAACAGCAAGGACAGTGACAGAGTGAAAGTGGGAGCAGTCTGGGCCGGCTGGGTAACTGAGAGACAACAGCAAGGACACTGACAGAGTGACAGTGGGAGCAGTCTGGGTGGATGGGTAACTGAGAAACAACAGCAAGGACACTGACAGAGTGACAGTGGGAGCAGTCTGGGCCGAATGGGCAACTGAGAGACAACAGCAAGGACACTGACAGAGTGACAGTGAGAGCAGTCTGGGCCGGCTGGGTAACTGAGAGACAACAGCAAGGGCACTGACAGAGTGACAGTGGGAGCAGTCTGGACCGGCTGGGTAACAGAGAGACAACAGCAAGGACATTGACTGAGTGACAGTGGGATCAGTCTGGGCTGGCTGGGTAACTCAGCGAAAACCGCAAGGACACTGACAGAGTGACAGTGGAAGCAATCTGGGCCGGCTGGGTAACTGAGAGACAACAGCAAGGACAGTGACACAGTGACAGTGAGAGCAGTCTGGGCCGGCTGGGTAACTGAGAGACAACATGCAAGAACACTGACAGAGTGACAGTGGGAGCAGTCTGGGCCGGCTGTGTAACTGAGAGACTACAGCAAGGACACTGACAGAGTGACAGTGGGAGCAGTCTGGGCCGGCTGGGTAACTGAGAGACAACTTGCAAGAACACTGACAGAGTGACAGTGGGAGCAGTCTGGGCCGGCTGGGTAACTGAGAGACAACAGCAAGGACACTGACAGACTGACAGTGGGAGCAGTCTGAGCCGGATGGGTAACTGAGAGACAACAGCAAGGACAGTGACAGAGTGACAGTGGGAGCAGTCTGGACCGGCTGGGTAACTGAGAGACAACAGCAAGGACACTGACAGAGTGACAGTGGGAGCAGTCTGGGCCGGCTGGGTAACTGAGAGACAACAGCAAGGACACTGACAGAGTGACAGTGGGAGCAGTCTGGGCCGGCTGGGTAACTGAGAGACAACAGCAAGGACAGTGACAGAGTGACAGTGGGAGCAGTCTGGGCCGGCTGGGTAACTGAGAGACAACAGCAAAGACAGTGACAGAGTGACAGCGGGAGCAGTAGGGGCCGGCTGGGTAACTGAGGGGCAACAGCAAGGACTCTGACAGAGTGACAGTGAGAGCAGTCTGGGCCGGCCGGGTAACTGAGAGACAACAGCAAGGGCAGTTACAGAGTGACAGTGGGAGCAGTCTGGGCCGGCTGGGTAACTGAGAGACAACAGCAAGGACACTGACAGAGTGACAGTGGGAGCAGTCAGGGCCGGCTGGGTAACTGAGAGACAACAGCAAGGACACTGACAGAGTGACAGTGGGAGCAGTCTGGGCCGGCTGGGTAACTGAGAGACAACAGCAAGGACACTGACAGAGCGACAGTGGGAGCAGTCTGGGCCGGCTGGATAACTGAGGGACAACAGCAAGGACACTGACAGAGTGACAGTGGGAGCAGTCTGGGCCGGCTGGGTAACAGAGAGACAGCAGCAAAGACACTGACAGAGTGACAGTGGGAGCAGTCTGGGCCGGCTGGGTAACTGAGAGACTACAGCAAGGACAGTGACAGAGTGACAGTGGGAACAGTCTGGGCCGTCTGGGCAACTGAGAGACAACAGCAAGGACAGTGACAGAGTGACAGTGGGAGCAGTCTGGGCCGGCTGGGTAACTGAGAGACAACAGCAAGGACACTGACAGAGTGACAGTGGGAGCAGTCTGGGCCGGCTGGATAACTGAGAGACAACAGCAAGGACACTGACAGAGTGACAGTGGGAGCAGTCTGGGCCGGCTGGGTAAAAGAGAGACAGCAGCAAAGACACTGACAGAGTGACAGTGGGAGCAGTCTGGGCCGGCTGGGTAACTGAGAGACTACAGCAAGGACAGTGACAGAGTGACAGTGGGAGCAGTCTGGGCCGGCTGGGTAACTGAGGGACAACAGCAAGGTCACTGACAGAGTGAAAGTGGGAGCAGTCTGGGCCGGCTGGGTAACTGAGAGACTACAGCAAGGACACTGACAGAGTGACAGTGGGAGCAGTCTGGTCCGGCTGGGTAACTGAGAGACAACAGCAAGGACAGTGACAGAGTGACAGTGGGAGCAGTCTGGGCCGGCTGGGTAACTGAGAGACAACAGCAAGGACACTGACAGAGTGACAGTGGGAGCAGTCTGGGTGGATGGGTAACTGAGAAACAACAGCAAGGACACTGACAGAGTGACAGTGGGAGCAGTCTGGGCCGGATGGGCAACTGAGAGACAACAGCAAGGACACTGACAGAGTGACAGTGAGAGCAGTCTGGGCCGGCTGGGTAACTGAGAGACAACAGCAAGGGCACTGACAGAGTGACAGTGGGAGCAGTCTGGACCGGCTGGGTAACAGAGAGACAACAGCAAGGATATTGACTGAGTGACGGTGGTAGCAGTCTGGGCCGGCTGGGTAACTGAGAGACAACAGCAAGGACAGTGACAGAGTGACAGTGAGAGCAGTCTGGGCCGGCTGGGTAACTGAGAGACAACATGCAAGAACACTGACAGAGTGACAGTGGGAACAGTCTGGGCCGGCTGGGTAACTGAGAGACAACAGCAAGGACACTGACAGACTGACAGTGGGAGCAGTCTGTGCCGGATGGGTAACTGAGAGACAACAGCAAGGACACTGACAGAGTGACAGTGGGAGCAGTCTGGACCGGCTGGGTAACTGAGAGACAACAGCAAGGACACTGAAAGAGTGACAGTGGGAGTAGTCTGGGGCGGCTGGGTAACTGAGAGACAACAGCAAGGGCACTGACAGAGTGACAGTGGGAGCAGTCTGGGCCGGCTGGGTAACTGAGAGACAACAGCAAGGACACTGACAGAGTGACAGTGGGAGCAGTGTGGGCCGGCTGGGTAACTGAGAGACAACAGCAAGGACACTGACAGACTGACAGTGGGAGCAGTCTGAGCCGGATGGGTAACTGAGAGACAACAGCAAGGACAGTGACAGAGTGACAGTGGGAGCAGTCTGGACCGGCTGGGTAACTGAGAGACAACAGCAAGGACACTGACAGAGTGACAGTGGGAGCAGTCTGGGCCGGCTGGGTAACTGAGAGACAACAGCAAGGACACTGACAGAGTGACAGTGGGAGCAGTCTGGGCCGGCTGGGTAACTGAGAGACAACAGCAAGGACAGTGACAGAGTGACAGTGGGAGCAGTCTGGGCCGGCTGGGTAACTGAGAGACAACAGCAAAGACAGTGACAGAGTGACAGCGGGAGCAGTAGGGGCCGGCTGGGTAACTGAGGGGCAACAGCAAGGACTCTGACAGAGTGACAGTGAGAGCAGTCTGGGCCGGCCGGGTAACTGAGAGACAACAGCAAGGGCAGTTACAGAGTGACAGTGGGAGCAGTCTGGGCCGGCTGGGTAACTGAGAGACAACAGCAAGGACACTGACAGAGTGACAGTGGGAGCAGTCAGGGCCGGCTGGGTAACTGAGAGACAACAGCAAGGACACTGACAGAGTGACAGTGGGAGCAGTCTGGGCCGGCTGGGTAACTGAGAGACAACAGCAAGGACACTGACAGAGTGACAGTGGGAGCAGTCTGGGCCGGCTGGATAACTGAGGGACAACAGCAAGGACACTGACAGAGTGACAGTGGGAGCAGTCTGGGCCGGCTGGGTAACAGAGAGACAGCAGCAAAGACACTGACAGAGTGACAGTGGGAGCAGTCTGGGCCGGCTGGGTAACTGAGAGACTACAGCAAGGACAGTGACAGAGTGACAGTGGGAACAGTCTGGGCCGTCTGGGCAACTGAGAGACAACAGCAAGGACAGTGACAGAGTGACAGTGGGAGCAGTCTGGGCCGGCTGGGTAACTGAGAGACAACAGCAAGGACACTGACAGAGTGACAGTGGGAGCAGTCTGGGCCGGCTGGATAACTGAGAGACAACAGCAAGGACACTGACAGAGTGACAGTGGGAGCAGTCTGGGCCGGCTGGGTAAAAGAGAGACAGCAGCAAAGACACTGACAGAGTGACAGTGGGAGCAGTCTGGGCCGGCTGGGTAACTGAGAGACTACAGCAAGGACAGTGACAGAGTGACAGTGGGAGCAGTCTGGGCCGGCTGGGTAACTGAGGGACAACAGCAAGGTCACTGACAGAGTGAAAGTGGGAGCAGTCTGGGCCGGCTGGGTAACTGAGAGACTACAGCAAGGACACTGACAGAGTGACAGTGGGAGCAGTCTGGTCCGGCTGGGTAACTGAGAGACAACAGCAAGGACAGTGACAGAGTGACAGTGGGAGCAGTCTGGGCCGGCTGGGTAACTGAGAGACAACAGCAAGGACACTGACAGAGTGACAGTGGGAGCAGTCTGGGTGGATGGGTAACTGAGAAACAACAGCAAGGACACTGACAGAGTGACAGTGGGAGCAGTCTGGGCCGGATGGGCAACTGAGAGACAACAGCAAGGACACTGACAGAGTGACAGTGAGAGCAGTCTGGGCCGGCTGGGTAACTGAGAGACAACAGCAAGGGCACTGACAGAGTGACAGTGGGAGCAGTCTGGACCGGCTGGGTAACAGAGAGACAACAGCAAGGATATTGACTGAGTGACGGTGGTAGCAGTCTGGGCCGGCTGGGTAACTGAGAGACAACAGCAAGGACAGTGACAGAGTGACAGTGAGAGCAGTCTGGGCCGGCTGGGTAACTGAGAGACAACATGCAAGAACACTGACAGAGTGACAGTGGGAACAGTCTGGGCCGGCTGGGTAACTGAGAGACAACAGCAAGGACACTGACAGACTGACAGTGGGAGCAGTCTGTGCCGGATGGGTTACTGAGAGACAACAGCAAGGACACTGACAGAGTGACAGTGGGAGCAGTCTGGACCGGCTGGGTAACTGAGAGACAACAGCAAGGACACTGAAAGAGTGACAGTGGGAGTAGTCTGGGGCGGCTGGGTAACTGAGAGACAACAGCAAGGGCACTGACAGAGTGACAGTGGGAGCAGTCTGGGCCGGCTGGGTAACTGAGAGACAACAGCAAGGACACTGACAGAGTGACAGTGGGAGCAGTGTGGGCCGGCTGGGTAACTGAGAGACAACAGCAAGGGCACTGACAGAGTGATAGTGGGAGCAGTCTGGGACGGCTGGTTAACTGAGAGACAACAGCAAGGACGCTGACAGAGTGACAGTGGGAGCAGTCTGGGGCTGCTGGGTAACTTTGAGACAACAGCAACGACACTGACAGAGTGACAGTGGGAGCAGTCTGGACAGGCTGGGTAACTGAGAAACAACAGCAAGGACAGTGACAGAGTGACAGTGGGAGCAGTCTGGCCGGCTGGGTAACTTTGAGACAACAGCAAGGACACAGACAGAGTGACAGTGGGAGCAGTCTGGGACGGCTGGTTAACTGAGAGACAACAGCAAGGACGCTGACAGAGTGACAGTGGGAGCAGTCTGGGCCGTCTGGGTAACTTTGAGACAACAGCAACGACACTGACAGAGTGACAGTGGTGTGAGCAGTCTGGACCGGCTGGGTAACTGAGAAACAACAGCAAGGACAGTGACAGAGTGACAGTGGGATCCGTCTGGCCCGGCTGGGTAACTGAGAGACAACAGCAAGGACACTGACAGAGTGACAGTGGGAGCAGTCTGGGCCGGCTGGGTAACTGAGAGACAACAGCAAGGACACTGACAGAGTGACAGTGGGAGCAGTGTGGGCCGGCTTGGTAACTGAGAGACAACAGCAAAGACAGTGACAGAGTGACAGTGGGAGCAGTCTGGGCCGGCTGGGTAACTGAGGGACAACAGCAAGGACTCTGACAGAGTGACAGTGAGAGCAGTCTGGGCCGGCCGGGTAACTGAGAGACAACAGCAAGGACACTGACAGAGTGACAGTGGGAGCAGTCTGGGCCGGCTGGATAACTGAGAGACAACAGCATGGACAGTGACAGAGTGACAGTGGGAGCAGTCTGGCCCGGCTGGGTAACTGAGAGACAACAGCAAGGACAGTGACAGAGTGACAGTGGGAGCAGTCTGGGCCGGCTGGGTAACTGAGAGACAACAGCAAGGACACTGACAGAGTGACAGTGGGAGCAGTGTGGGCCGGCTGGGTAACTGAGAGACAACAGCAAGGACACTGACAGAGTGACAGTTGGAGCAGTCAGGGCCGGCTGGGTAACTGAGAGACAACAGCAAGGACACTGACAGAGTGACAGTGGGAGCAGTCTGGGCCGGCTGGGTAACTGAGAGACAACAGCAAGGACACTGACAGAGTGACAGTGGGAGCAGTCTGGGCCGGCTGGGTAACAGAGAGACAGCAGCAAAGACACTGACAGAGTGACAGTGGGAGCAGTCTGAGCCGGCTGGGTAACTGAGAGACTACAGCAAGGACAGTGACAGAGTGACAGTGGGGGCAGTCTGGGCCGTCTGGGCAACTGAGAGACAACAGCAAGGACAGTGACAGAGTGACAGTGGGAGCAGTCTGGGCCGGCTGGGTAACTGAGAGACAACAGCAAGGACACTGACAGAGTGACAGTGGGAGCAGTCTGGGTGGATGGGTAACTGAGAAACAACAGCAAGGACACTGACAGAGTGACAGTGGGAGCAGTCTGGGCCGGCTGGGTAACTGAGAGACAACAGCAAGGACACTGACAGAGTGACAGTGGGAGCAGTCTGGGCCGGCTGGGTAACAGAAAGACAGCAGCAAAGACACTGACAGAGTGACAGTGGGAGCAGTCTGGGCCGGCTGGGTAACTGAGAGACAACAGCAAGGACACTGACAGAGTGACAGTGGGAGCAGTCTGGACCGGCTGGGTAACTGAGAGACAACAGCAAGGACACTGAAAGAGTGACAGTGGGAGTAGTCTGGGGCGGCTGGGTAACTGAGAGACAACAGCAAGGGCACTGACAGAGTGACAGTGGGAGCAGTCTGGAACGGCTGGTTAACTGAGAGACAACAGCAAGGACACTGACAGAGTGACAGTGAGAGCAGTCTGGGCCGGCTGGGTAACTGAAAGACAACAGCAAGGACACTGACAGAGTGACAGTGGGAGCAGTCTGGGCCGGCTGGGTAACTGAGAGACAACAGCAAGGACAGTGACAGAGTGACAGTGGGAGCAGCATGGTCCGTCTGGATAACTGAGAGACAACAGCAAGGACACTGACAGAGTGACAGTGGGAGCAGTCTGGGCCGGCTGGGTAACTTTGAGACAACAGCAAGGACACAGACAGAGTGATAGTGGGAGCAGTCTGGGACGGCTGGTTAACTGAGAGACAACAGCAAGGACGCTGACAGAGTGACAGTGGGAGCAGTCTGGGGCTGCTGGGTAACTTTGAGACAACAGCAACGACACTGACAGAGTGACAGTGGTGTGAGCAGTCTGGACCGGCTGGGTAACTGAGAAACAACAGCAAGGACACTGACAGATTGACAGTTGGAGCAGTCTGGGCCGGCTGGGAAACTGAGAGACAACAGCAAGGACAGTGACAGAGTGACAGTGGGATCCGTCTGGCCCGGCTGGGTAACTGAGAGCCAACAGCAAGGACACTGACAGAGTGACAGTGGGAGCAGTCTGGACCGGCTGGGTAACTGAGAGACAACAGCAAGAACACTGACAGAGTGACAGTGGGAGCAGTGTGGGCCGGCTGGGTAACTGAGAGACAACAGCAAGGACACTGACAGAGTGACAGTGGGAGCAGTAGGGGCCGGCTGGGTAACTGAGAGACAACAGCAAGGACAGTGACAGAGTGACAGCGGGAGCAGTAGGGGCCGGCTGGGTAACTGAGGGACAACAGCAAGGACACTGACAGCGTGACAGTGGGAGAAGTCAGGGCCGGCTGGGTTACTGAGAGACAACAGCAAGGACTCTGACAGAGTGACAGTGAGAGCAGTCTGGGCCGGCCGGGTAACTGAGAGACAACAGCAAGGGCAGTGACAGAGTGACAGTTGGAGCAGTCTGGGCCGGCTGGTTAACTGAGAGACAACAGCAAGGACACTGACAGAGTGACAGTGGGAGCAGTCAGGGCCGGCTGGGTAACTGAGAGACAACAGCAAGGACACTGACAGAGTGACAGTGGGAGCAGTCTGGGCCGGCTGGGTAACTGAGAGACAACAGCAAGGACACTGACAGAGTGACAGTGGGAGCAGTCTGGGCCGGCTGGGTAACAGAGAGACAGCAGCAAAGACACTGACAGAGTGACAGTGGGAGCAGTCTGGGCCGGCTGGGTAACTGAGAGACTACAGCAAGGACAGTGACAGAGTGACAGTGGGAGCAGTCTGGGCCGGCTGGGTAACTGAGGGACAACAGCAAGGTCACTGACAGAGTGAAAGTGGGAGCAGTCTGGGCCGGCTGGGTAACTGAGAGACTACAGCAAGGACAGTGACAGAGTGACAGTGGGAGCAGTCTGGTCCGGCTGGTTAACTGAGAGACAACAGCAAGGACAGTGACAGAGAGACAGTGGGAGCAGTCTGGGCCGGCTGGGTAACTGAGAGACAACAGCAAAGACACTGACAGAGTGACAGTGGGAGCAGTCTGGGTGGATGGGTAACTGAGAAACAACAGCAAGGACACTGACAGATTGACAGTGGGAGCAGTCTGGGCCGGATGGGCAACTGAGAGACAACAGCAAGGACACTGACAGAGTGACAGTGAGAGCAGTCTGGGCCGGCTGGGTAACTGAGAGACAACAGCAAGGGCACTGACAGAGTGACAGTGGGAGCAGTCTGGACCGGCTGGGTAACAGAGAGACAACAGCAAGGACATTGACTGAGTGACAGTGGGAGCAGTCTGGGCTGGCTGGGTAACTCAGAGAAAACCGCAAGGACACTGACAGAGTGACAGTGGGAGCAGTCTGGGCCGGCTGGGTAACTGAGAGACAACAGCAAGGACACTGACAGAGTGACAGTGGGAGCAGTCTGAGCCGGCTGGGTAACTGAGAGACAACAGCAAGGACACTGACAGAGTGACAGTGGGAGCAGTCTGGGCCGGCTGGGTAACTGAGAGACAACAGCAAGGACACTGACAGAGTGACAGTGGGAGCAGTCTGGACCGGCTGGGTAACTGAGAAACAACAGCAAGGACACTGACAGATTGACAGTGGGAGCAATCTGGGCCGGCTGGGTAACTGAGAGACAACAGCAAGGACACTGACAGAGTGACAGTGGGAGCAGTCTGGACCGGCTGGGTAACTGAGAGACAACAGCAAGGACACTGACAGAGTGACAGTGGGAGCAGTCTGGGCCGGCTGCGTAACTGAGAGACAACAGCAAGGACACTGACAGAGTGACAGTGGGAGCAGTCTGGACCGGCTGGGTAACTGAGAGACAACAGCAAGGACACTGACAGATTGACAGTGGGAGCAATCTGGGCCGGCTGGGTAACTGAGAGACAACAGCAAGGACACTGACAGAGTGACAGTGGGAGCAGTCTGGACCGGCTGGGAAACTGAGAGACAACAGCAAGGACACTGACAGACTGACAGTGGGAGCAGTCTGAGCCGGATGGGTTACTGAGAGACAACAGCAAGGACACTGACAGAGTGACAGTGGGAGCAGTCTGGACCGGCTGGGTAACTGAGAGACAACAGCAAGGACACTGAAAGAGTGACAGTGGGAGTAGTCTGGGGCGGCTGGGTAACTGAGAGACAACAGCAAGGGCACTGACAGAGTGACAGTGGGAGCAGTCTGGGCCGGCTGGGTAACTGAGAGACAACAGCAAGGACACTGACAGAGTGACAGTGGGAGCAGTGTGGGCCGGCTGGGTAACTGAGAGACAACAGCAAGGGCACTGACAGAGTGATAGTGGGTGCAGTCTGGGACGGCTGGTTAACTGAGAGACAACAGCAAGGACGCTGACAGAGTGACAGTGGGAGCAGTCTGGGGCTGCTGGGTAACTTTGAGACAACAGCAACGACACTGACAGAGTGACAGTGGTGTGAGCAGTCTGGACAGGCTGGGTAACTGAGAAACAACAGCAAGGACAGTGACAGAGTGACAGTGGGAGCAGTCTGGCCGGCTGGGTAACTTTGAGACAACAGCAAGGACACAGACAGAGTGACAGTGGGAGCAGTCTGGGACGGCTGGTTAACTGAGAGACAACAGCAAGGACGCTGACAGAGTGACAGTGGGAGCAGTCTGGGCCGGCTGGGTAACTGAGAGACAACAGCAAGGACACTGACAGAGTGACAGTGGGAGCAGTCTGGACCGGCTGGGTAACTGAGAGACAACAGCAAGGACACTGAAAGAGTGACAGTGGGAGTAGTCTGGGGCGGCTGGGTAACTGAGAGACAACAGCAAGGGCACTGACAGAGTGACAGTGGGAGCAGTCTGGGCCGGCTGGGTAACTGAGAGACAACAGCAAGGACACTGACAGAGTGACAGTGGGAGCAGTGTGGGCCGGCTGGGTAACTGAGAGACAACAGCAAGGGCACTGACAGAGTGATAGTGGGTGCAGTCTGGGACGGCTGGTTAACTGAGAGACAACAGCAAGGACGCTGACAGAGTGACAGTGGGAGCAGTCTGGGGCTGCTGGGTAACTTTGAGACAACAGCAACGACACTGACAGAGTGACAGTGGTGTGAGCAGTCTGGACAGGCTGGGTAACTGAGAAACAACAGCAAGGACAGTGACAGAGTGACAGTGGGAGCAGTCTGGCCGGCTGGGTAACTTTGAGACAACAGCAAGGACACAGACAGAGTGACAGTGGGAGCAGTCTGGGACGGCTGGTTAACTGAGAGACAACAGCAAGGACGCTGACAGAGTGACAGTGGGAGCAGTCTGGGCCGGCTGGGTAACTGAGAGACAACAGCAAGGACACTGACAGAGTGACAGTGGGAGCAGTCTGGGCCGTCTGGGTAACTTTGAGACAACAGCAACGACACTGACAGAGTGACAGTGGTGTGAGCAGTCTGGACCGGCTGGGTAACTGAGAAACAACAGCAAGGACAGTGACAGAGTGACAGTGGGATCCGTCTGGCCCGGCTGGGTAACTGAGAGACAACAGCAAGGACACTGACAGAGTGACAGTGGGAGCAGTCTGGGCCGGCTGGGTAACTGAGAGACAACAGCAAGGACACTGACAGAGTGACAGTGGGAGCAGTGTGGGCCGGCTTTGTAACTGAGAGACAACAGCAAAGACAGTGACAGAGTGACAGTGGGAGCAGTCTGGGCCGGCTGGGTAACTGAGGGACAACAGCAAGGACTCTGACAGAGTGACAGTGAGAGCAGTCTGGGCCGGCCGGGTAACTGAGAGACAACAGCAAGGACACTGACAGAGTGACAGTGGGAGCAGTCTGGGCCGGCTGGATAACTGAGAGACAACAGCATGGACAGTGACAGAGTGACAGTGGGAGCAGTCTGGCCCGGCTGGGTAACTGAGAGACAACAGCAAGGACAGTGACAGAGTGACAGTGGGAGCAGTCTGGGCCGGCTGGGTAACTGAGAGACAACAGCAAGGACACTGACAGAGTGACAGTGGGAGCAGTGTGGGCCGGCTGGGTAACTGAGAGACAACAGCAAGGACACTGACAGAGTGACAGTTGGAGCAGTCAGGGCCGGCTAGGTAACTGAGAGACAACAGCAAGGACACTGACAGAGTGACAGTGGGAGCAGTCTGGGCCGGCTGGGTAACTGAGAGACAACAGCAAGGACACTGACAGAGTGACAGTGGGAGCAGTCTGGGCCGGCTGGGTAACAGAGAGACAGCAGCAAAGACACTGACAGAGTGACAGTGGGAGCAGTCTGGGCCGGCTGGGTAACTGAGAGACTACAGCAAGGACAGTGACAGAGTGACAGTGGGGACAGTCTGGGCCGTCTGGGCAACTGAGAGACAACAGCAAGGACAGTGACAGAGTGACAGTGGGAGCAGTCTGGGCCGGCTGGGTAACTGAGAGACAACAGCAAGGACACTGACAGAGTGACAGTGGGAGCAGTCTGGGTGGATGGGTAACTGAGAAACAACAGCAAGGACACTGACAGAGTGACAGTGGGAGCAGTCTGGGCCGGCTGGGTAACTGAGAGACAACAGCAAGGACACTGACAGAGTGACAGTGGGAGCAGTCTGGGCCGGCTGGGTAACAGAAAGACAGCAGCAAAGACACTGACAGAGTGACAGTGGGAGCAGTCTGGGCCGGCTGGGTAACTGAGAGACTACAGCAAGGACAGTGACAGAATGACAGTGGGAGCAGTCTGGGCCGGCTGGGTAACTGAGGGACAACAGCAAGGTCACTGACAGAGTGAAAGTGGGAGCAGTCTGGGCCGGCTGGGTAACTGAGAGACTACAGCAAGGACAGTGACAGAGTGACAGTGGGAGCAGTCTGGTCCGGCTGGGTAACTGAGAGACAACAGCAAGGACAGTGACAGAGTGACAGTGGGAGCAGTCTGGGCCGGCTGGGTAACTGAGAGACAACAGCAAGGACACTGGCAGAGTGACAGTGGGAGCAGTCTGGGTGGATGGGTAACTGAGAGACAACAGCAAGGACACTGACAGAGTGACAGTGAGAGCAGTCTGGGCCGGCTGGGTAACTGAGAGACAACAGCAAGGGCACTGACAGAGTGACAGTGGGAGCAGTCTGGACCGGCTGGGTAACTCAGAGAAAACCGCAAGGACACTGACAGAGTGACAGTGGGAGCAGTCTGGGCCGGCTGTGTAACTGAGAGACAACAGCAAGGACAGTGACAGAGTGACAGTGAGAGCAGTCTGGGCCGGCTGGGTAACTGAGAGACAACATGCAAGAACACTGACAGAGTGACAGTGGGAGCAGTCTGGGCCGGCTGGGTAACTGAGAGACAACAGCAAGGACACTGACAGACTGACAGTGGGAGCAGTCTGAGCCGGATGGGTAACTGAGAGACAACAGCAAGGACACTGACAGAGTGACAGTGGGAGCAGTCTGGACCGGCTGGGTAACTGAGAGACAACAGCAAGGACACTGAAAGAGTGACAGTGGGAGTAGTCTGGGGCGGCTGGGTAACTGAGAGACAACAGCAAGGGCACTGACAGAGTGACAGTGGGAGCAGTCTGGAACGGCTGGTTAACTGAGAGACAACAGCAAGGACACTGACAGAGTGACAGTGAGAGCAGTCTGGGCCGGCTGGGTAACTGAGAGACAACAGCAAGGACACTGACAGAGTGACAGTGGGAGCAGTCTGGGCCGGCTGGGTAACTGAGAGACAACAGCAAGGACAGTGACAGAGTGACAGTGGGAGCAGCATGGTCCGTCTGGATAACTGAGAGACAACAGCAAGGACACTGACAGAGTGACAGTGGGAGCAGTCTGGGCCGGCTGGGTAACTTTGAGACAACAGCAAGGACACAGACAGAGTGATAGTGGGAGCAGTCTGGCACGGCTGGTTAACTGAGAGACAACAGCAAGGACGCTGACAGAGTGACAGTGGGAGCAGTCTGGGGCTGCTGGGTAACTTTGAGACAACAGCAACGACACTGACAGATTGACAGTTGGAGCAGTCTGGGCCGGCTGGGAAACTGAGAGACAACAGCAAGGACAGTGACAGAGTGACAGTGGGATCCGTCTGGCCCGGCTGGGTAACTGAGAGACAACAGCAAGGACACTGACAGAGTGACAGTGGGAGCAGTCTGGACCGGCTGGGTAACTGAGAGACAACAGCAAGAACACTGACAGAGTGACAGTGGGAGCAGTGTGGGCCGGCTGGGTAACTGAGAGACAACAGCAAGGACACTGACAGAGTGACAGTGGGAGCAGTAGGGGCCGGCTGGGTAACTGAGAGACAACAGCAAGGACAGTGACAGAGTGACAGCGGGAGCAGTAGGGGCCGGCTGGGTAACTGAGGGACAACAGCAAGGACACTGACAGCGTGACAGTGGGAGAAGTCAGGGCCGGCTGGGTTACTGAGAGACAACAGCAAGGACTCTGACAGAGTGACAGTGAGAGCAGTCTGGGCCGGCCGGGTAACTGAGAGACAACAGCAAGGGCAGTGACAGAGTGACAGTTGGAGCAGTCTGGGC
Organism: Scyliorhinus torazame; assembly: GCF_047496885.1. Classification (NCBI taxonomy): domain Eukaryota; kingdom Metazoa; phylum Chordata; class Chondrichthyes; order Carcharhiniformes; family Scyliorhinidae; genus Scyliorhinus; species Scyliorhinus torazame. Next base: position 89,033,687 of record NC_092726.1, on the reverse strand, counting down.
CGGCTGGTTAACTGAGAGACAACAGCAAGGACACTGACAGAGTGACAGTGGGAGCAGTCAGGGCCGGCTGGGTAACTGAGAGACAACAGCAAGGACACTGACAGAGTGACAGTGGGAGCAGTCTGGGCCGGCTGGGTAACTGAGAGACAACAGCAAGGACACTGACAGAGTGACAGTGGGAGCAGTCTGGGCCGGCTGGGTAACAGAGAGACAGCAGCAAAGACACTGACAGAGTGACAGTGGGAGCAGTCTGGGCCGGCTGGGTAACTGAGAGACTACAGCAAGGACAGTGACAGAGTGACAGTGGGAGCAGTCTGGGCCGGCTGGGTAACTGAGGGACAACAGCAAGGTCACTGACAGAGTGAAAGTGGGAGCAGTCTGGGCCGGCTGGGTAACTGAGAGACTACAGCAAGGACAGTGACAGAGTGACAGTGGGAGCAGTCTGGTCCGGCTGGGTAACTGAGAGACAACAGCAAGGACAGTGACAGAGTGACAGTGGGAGCAGTCTGGGCCGGCTGGGTAACTGAGAGACAACAGCAAAGACACTGACAGAGTGACAGTGGGAGCAGTCTGGGTGGATGGGTAACTGAGAAACAACAGCAAGGACACTGACAGATTGACAGTGGGAGCAGTCTGGGCCGGATGGGCAACTGAGAGACAACAGCAAGGACACTGACAGAGTGACAGTGAGAGCAGTCTGGGCCGGCTGGGTAACTGAGAGACAACAGCAAGGGCACTGACAGAGTGACAGTGGGAGCAGTCTGGACCGGCTGGGTAACAGAGAGACAACAGCAAGAACATTGACTGAGTGACAGTGGGAGCAGTCTGGGCTGGCTGGGTAACTCAGAGAAAACCGCAAGGACACTGACAGAGTGACAGTGGGAGCAGTCTGGGCCGGCTGGGTAACTGAGAGACAACAGCAAGGACACTGACAGAGTGACAGTGGGAGCAGTCTGAGCCGGCTGGGTAACTGAGAGACAACAGCAAGGACACTGACAGAGTGACAGTGGGAGCAGTCTGGGCCGGCTGGGTAACTGAGAGACAACAGCAAGGACACTGACAGAGTGACAGTGGGAGCAGTCTGGACCGGCTGGGTAACTGAGAGACAACAGCAAGGACACTGACAGATTGACAGTGGGAGCAATCTGGGCCGGCTGGGTAACTGAGAGACAACAGCAAGGACACTGACAGAGTGACAGTGGGAGCAGTCTGGACCGGCTGGGTAACTGAGAGACAACAGCAAGGACACTGACAGAGTGACAGTGGGAGCAGTCTGGGCCGGCTGCGTAACTGAGAGACAACAGCAAGGACACTGACAGAGTGACAGTGGGAGCAGTCTGGACCGGCTGGGTAACTGAGAGACAACAGCAAGGACACTGACAGATTGACAGTGGGAGCAATCTGGGCCGGCTGGGTAACTGAGAGACAACAGCAAGGACACTGACAGAGTGACAGTGGGAGCAGTCTGGACCGGCTGGGAAACTGAGAGACAACAGCAAGGACACTGACAGAGTGACAGTGAGAGCAGTCTGGACCGGCTGGGTAACTGAGAGACAACAGCAAGGACACTGACAGAGTGACAGTGGTGTGAGCAGTCTGGACCAGCTGGGTAACTGAGAAACAACAGCAAGGACACTGACAGATTGACAGTGGGAGCAGTCTGGGCCGGCCGGGTAACTGAGAGACAACAGCAAGGACACTGACAGAGTGACTGTGGGAGCAGTCTGGGCCGTCTGGGTAACTGAGAGACAACAGCAAGGACACTGACAGAGTGACAGTGGGAGCAGTCTGGGCCGTCTGGGCAACTGAGAGACAACAGCAACGACACTGATAGAGTGACAGTGAGAGCAGTCTGGGCCGGCTGGGTAAATGAGAGACTACAGCAAGGACACTGAAAGAGTGACAGTGAGAGCAGTCTGGGCCGGCTGGGTAACTGAGAGACAACAGCAAGGACAGTGACAGAGTGACAGTGGGAGCAATCTGGGCCGTCTGGGTAACTGAGAGACAACAGCAAGGACACTGACAGAGTGACAGTGGGAGCAGTCTGGGACGGCTGGGTAACAGAGAGACAGCAGCAAAGACACTGACAGAGTGACAGTGGGAGCAGTCTGGGCCGGCTGGGTAACTGAGAGACTACAGCAAGGACAGTGACAGAGTGACAGTGGGAACAGTCTGGGCCGTCTGGGCAACTGAGAGAAAACAGCAAGGACAGTGACAGAGTGACAGAGGGAGCAGTCTGGGCCGGCTGGGTAACTGAGAGACAACAGCAAGGACACTGACAGAGTGACAGTGGGAGCAGTCTGGGTGGATGGGTAACTGAGAAACAACAGCAAGAACACTGACAGAGTGACAGTGGGAGCAGTCTGGGCCGGCTGGATAACTGAGAGACAACAGCAAGGGCACTGACAGAGTGACAGTGGGAGCAGTCTGGGCCGGCTGGGTAACAGAGAGACAGCAGCAAAGACACTGACAGAGTGACAGTGGGAGCAGTCTGGGCGGGCTGGCTAACTGAGAGACAACAGCAAGGACAGTGACAGAGTGACAGTGGGAGCAGTCTGGGCCGGCTGGGTAACTGAGGGACAACAGCAAGGTCACTGACAGAGTGAAAGTGGGAGCAGTCTGGGCCGGCTGGGTAACTGAGAGACTACAGCAAGGACAGTGACAGAGTGACAGTGGGAGCAGTCTGGTCCGGCTGGGTAACTGAGAGACAACAGCAAGGACAGTGACAGAGTGACAGTGGGAGCAGTCTGGGCCGGCTGGGGAACTGAGAGACAACAGCAAGGACACTGACAGAGTGACAGTGGGAGCAGTCTGGGTGGATGGGTAACTGAGAAACAACAGCAAGGACACTGACAGAGTGACAGTGGGAACAGTCTGGGCCGGATGGGCAACTGAGAGACAACAGCAAGGACAATGACAGAGTGACAGTGAGAGCAGTCTGGGCCGGCTGGGTAACTGAGAGACAACAGCAAGGGCACTGACAGAGTGACAGTGGGAGCAGTCTGGGCCTGCTGGGTAACAGAGAGACAACAGCAAGGACATTGACTGAGTGACAGTGGGAGCAGTCTGGGCTGGCTGGGTAACTCAGAGAAAACCGCAAGGACACTGACAGAGTGACAGTGGGAGCAGTCTGGGCCGGCTGGGTAACTGAGAGACAACAGCAAGGACAGTGACAGAGTGACAGTGAGAGCAGTCTGGGCCGGCTGGGTAACTGAGAGGCAACATGCAAGAAGACTGACAGAGTGACAGTGGGAGCAGTCTGGGCCGGCTGGGTAACTGAGAGACAACAGCAAGGACACTGACAGAGTGACAGTGGGAGCAGTCTGGACCGGCTGGGTAACTGAGAGACAACAGCAAGGACACTGACAGATTGACAGTGGGAGCAATCTGGGCCGGCTGGGTAACTGAGATACAACAGCAAGGACACTGACAGAGTGACAGTGGGAGCAGTCTGGACCGGCTGGGTAACAGAGAGACAACAGCAAGGACATTGACTGAGTGACAGTGGGAGCAGTCTGGGCTGGCTGGGTTACTCAGAGAAAACCGCAAGGACACTGACAGAGTGACAGTGGGAGCAGTCTGGGCCGGAAGGGTAACTGAGAGACAACAGCAAGGACAGTGACAGAGTGACAGTGAGAGCAGTCTGGGCCGGCTGGGTAACTGAGATACAACTTGCAAGAACACTGACAGAGTGACAGTGGGAGCAGTCTGGGCCGGCTGGGTAACTGAGAGACAACAGCAAGGACACTGACAGAGTGACAGTGGGAGCAGTCTGGACCGGCTGGGTAACTGAGAGACAACAGCAAGGACACTGACAGAGTGACAGTGGTGAGAGCAGTCTGGACCGGCTGGGTAACTGAGAAACAACAGCAAGGACACTGACAGATTGACAGTGGGAGCAGTAGGGGCCGGCTGGGTAACTGAGAGACAACAGCAAGGACACTGACAGAGTGACAGCGGGAGCAGTGAGGGCCGGCTGGGTAACTGAGAGACAACAGCAAGGACACTGACTGAGTGACAGTGGTGTGAGCAGTCTGGACCGGCTGGGTAACTGAGAAACAACAGCAAGGACACTGACAGATTGAAAGTGGGAGCAGTAGGGGCCGGCTGGTAACTGAGAGACAACAGCAAGGACAGTGACAGAGTGACAGTGGGAGCAGTCTGGACCGGCTGGGTAAGTGAGAGACAACAGCAAGGAGACTGACAGAGTGACAGCGGGAGCAGTGACGGCCGGCTGGGTAACTGAGAGACTACAGCAAGGACACTGGCAGAGTGACAGTGCGAGCAGTCTGGGTCGGCTGGGTAACTGAGAGACAACAGCAAGGACACTGACAGAGTGACAGTGGGAGCAGTCTGGGCCGGTTGGGTAACTGAGAGACAACAGTAAGGACACTGACAGAGTGACAGTGGGAGCAGTCTGGGCCTGCTGTGTAACTGAGAGACAACAGCAAGGACACTGACAGAGTGACAGTGGTGGGAGCAGTCTGGGCCGGCTGGGTAACTGAGAGACAACAGCAAGGACACTGACAGAGTGACAGTTGGAGCAGTCTGGGTCGGCAGGGGACTGATAGACAACAGCAAGGACACTGACAGAGTGACAGTGGGAGCAGTCTGGGCCGGCTGGGCAACTGAGAGACAACAGCAAGGACACTGACAGAGTGACAGTGGGAGCAGCATGGTCCGTCTGGATAACTGAGAGACAACAGCAAGGACACTGACAGAGTGACAGTGGGAGCAGTCTGGGGCTGCTGGGTAACTTTGAGACAACAGCAACGACACTGACGGAGTGACAGTGGTGTGAGCAGTCTGGACCGGCTGGGTAACTGAGAAACAACAGCAAGGACACTGACAGATTGACAGTGGGAGCAGTCTGGGCCGGCTGGGAACCTGAGAGACAACAGCAAGGACAGTGACAGAGTGACAGTGGGATCCGTCTGGGCCGTCTGGGTAAGACAGAGTGACAGTGGGAGCAGTGTGGGCCGGCTGGGTAACTGAGAGACAACAGCAAGGACACTGACAGAGTGACAGTCGGAGCAGTCTGGGTCGGCAGGGGACTGAGAGACAACAGCAAGGACACTGACAGAGTGACAGTGGGAGCAGTCTGGGCCGGCTGGGCAACTGAGAGACAACAGCAAGGACACTGACAGAGTGACAGTGGGAGCAGTCTGGGCCGGCTGCGTAACTGAGAGACAACAGCAAGGACAGTGACAGAGTGACAGTGGGAGCAGTGTGGGCCGGCTGGGTAACTGAGAGACAACAGCAAGAACACTGACAGAGTGACAGTGGGAGCAGTCTGGGCCGGCTGGGTAACTGAGAGACAACAGCAAGGACACTGACAGAGTGACAGTGGGAGCAGCATGGTCCGTCTGGATAACTGAGAGACAACAGCAAGGACACTGACAGAGTGACAGTGGGAGCAGTCTGGGCCGGCTGGGTAACTTTGAGACAACAGCAAGGACACAGACAGAGTGATAGTGGGAGCAGTCTGGGACGGCTGGTTAACTGAGAGACAACAGCAAGGACGCTGACAGAGTGACAGTGGGAGCAGTCTGGTCCGGCTGGGTAACTGAGAGACAACAGCAAGGACAGTGACAGAGTGAAAGTGGGAGCAGTCTGGGCCGGCTGGGTAACTGAGAGACAACAGCAAGGACACTGAAAGAGTGACAGTGGGAGCAGTCTGGGTGGATGGGTAACTGAGAAACAACAGCAAGGACACTGACAGATTGACAGTGGGAGCAGTCTGGGCCGGCTGGGCAACTGAGAGACAACAGCAAGGACAGTGACAGAGTGACAGTGGGAGCAGTGTGGGCCGGCTGGGTAACTGAGAGACAACAGCAAGAACACTGACAGAGTGACAGTGGGAGCAGTCTGGGCCGGCTGGGTAACTGAGAGACAACAGCAAGGACACTGACAGAGTGACAGTGGGAGCAGCATGGTCCGTCTGGATAACTGAGAGACAACAGCAAGGACACTGACAGAGTGACAGTGGGAGCAGTCTGGGCCGGCTGGGTAACTTTGAGACAACAGCAAGGACACAGACAGAGTGATAGTGGGAGCAGTCTGGGACGGCTGGTTAACTGAGAGACAACAGCAAGGACGCTGACAGAGTGACAGTGGGAGCAGTCTGGTCCGGCTGGGTAACTGAGAGACAACAGCAAGGACAGTGACAGAGTGAAAGTGGGAGCAGTCTGGGCCGGCTGGGTAACTGAGAGACAACAGCAAGGACACTGAAAGAGTGACAGTGGGAGCAGTCTGGGTGGATGGGTAACTGAGAAACAACAGCAAGGACACTGACAGAGTGACAGTGGGAGCAGTCTGGGCCGAATGGGCAACTGAGAGACAACATCAAGGGCACTGACAGAGTGACAGTGGGAGCAGTCTGGACCGGCTGGGTAACAGAGAGACAACAGCAAGGACATTGACTGAGTGACAGTGGGAGCAGTCTGGGCTGGCTGGGTAACTCAGCGAAAACCGCAAGGACACTGACAGAGTGACAGTGAGAGCAGTCTGGGCCGGCTGGGTAAATGAGAGACTACAGCAAGGACACTGACAGAGTGACAGTGAGAGCAGTCTGGGCCGGCTGGGTAACTGAGAGACAACAGCAAGGACACTGACAGAGTGACACTGGGAGCAGTCTGGGACGGCTGGGCAACTGAGAGACAACAGCAAGGACACTGACAGAGTGACAGTGGGAGCAGCATGGTCCGTCTGGATAACTGAGAGACAACAGCAAGGACACTGACAGAGTGACAGTGGGAGCAGTCTGGGCCGGCTAGGCAACTGAGAGACAACAGCAAGGACACTGACAGAGTGACAGTGGGAGCAGTGTGGGCCGGCTGGGTAACTGAGAGACAACAGCAAGAACACTGACAGAGTGACAGTGGGAGCAGTCTGGGCCGGCTGGGTAACTGAGAGACAACAGCAAGGACACTGACAGAGTGACAGTGGGAGCAGTCTGAGCCGGATGGGTAACTGAGAGATAACAGTAAGGACAGTGACAGAGTGACAGTGGGAGCAGTCTGGGCCGGCTGGGTAACTGAGAGACAACAGCAAGGACACTGACAGAGTGACAGTGGGAGCAGTCTGGACCGGCTGGGTAACTGAGAAACAACAGCAAGGACACTGACAGATTGACAGTGGGAGCAGTCTGGGCCGGCTGGGAACCTGAGAGACAACAGCAAGGACACTGACAGAGTGGCAGTCGGAGCAGTCTGGGTCGGCAGGGGACTGAGAGACAACAGCACGGACACTGACAGAGTGACAGTGGGAGCAGTCTGTGCCGGCTGGGCAACTGAGAGACAACAGCAAGGACACTGACAGAGTGACAGTGGGAGCAATCTGGGCCGGCTGCGTAACTGAGAGACAACAGCAAGGACAGTGACAGAGTGACAGTGGGAGCAGTGTGGGCCGGCTGGGTAACTGAGAGACAACAGCAAGGACAGTGACAGAGTGACAGTGGGAGCAGTCTGGGCCGGCTGGGTAACTTTGAGACAACAGCAAGGACGCAGACAGAGTGATAGTGGGAGCAGTCTGGGCCGGCTGGGTAACTGAGAGACAACAGCAAGGACACTGACAGAGTGACAGTGGGAGCAGTGTGGGCCGGCTGGGTAACTGAGAGACAACAGCAACGACACTGACAGAGTGACAGTGGGAGCAGTCTGGACCGGCTGGGTAACTGAGAAACAACAGCAAGGACACTGACAGATTGACAGTGGGAGCAGTCTGGGCCGGCTGGGAACCTGAGAGACAACAGCAAGGACACTGACAGAGTGGCAGTCGGAGCAGTCTGGGTCGGCAGGGGACTGAGAGACAACAGCAAGGAGACTGACAGAGTGACAGTGGGAGCAGTCTGGGCCGGCTGGGTAACTTTGAGACAACAGCAAGGACGCAGACAGAGTGATAGTGGGAGCAGTCTGGGCCGGCTGGGTAACTGAGAGACAACAGCAAGGACACTGACAGAGTGACAGTGGGAGCAGTCTGGACCGGCTGGGTAACTGAGAAACAACAGCAAGGACACTGACAGATTGACAGTGGGAGCAGTCTGGGCCGGCTGGGAACCTGAGAGACAACAGCAAGGACACTGACAGAGTGGCAGTCGGAGCAGTCTGGGTCGGCAGGGGACTGAGAGACAACAGCACGGACACTGACAGAGTGACAGTGGGAGCAGTCTGGGCCGGCTGGGCAACTGAGAGACAACAGCAAGGACACTGACAGAGTGACAGTGGGAGCAATCTGGGCCGGCTGCGTAACTGAGAGACAACAGCAAGGACAGTGACAGAGTGACAGTGGGAGCAGTGTGGGCCGGCTGGGTAACTGAGAGACAACAGCAAGAACACTGACAGAGTGACAGTGGGAGCAGTCTGGGCCGGCTGGGTAACTGAGAGACAACAGCAAGGACACTGACAGAGTGACAGTGGGAGCAGCATGGTCCGGCTGGATAACTGAGAGACAACAGCAAGGACACTGACAGAGTGACAGTGGGAGCAGTCTGGGCCGGCTGGGTAACTTTGAGACAACAGCAAGGACACAGACAGAGTGATAGTGGGAGCAGTCTGGGACGGCTGGTTAACTGAGAGACAACATCAAGGACGCTGACAGAGTGACAGTGGGAGCAGTCTGGTCCGGCTGGGTAACTGAGAGACAACAGCAAGGACAGTGACAGAGTGAAAGTGGGAGCAGTCTGGGCCGGCTGGGTAACTGAGAGACAACAGCAAGGACACTGACAGAGTGACAGTGGGAGCAGTCTGGGTGGATGGGTAACTGAGAAACAACAGCAAGGACACTGACAGAGTGACAGTGGGAGCAGTCTGGGCCGAATGGGCAACTGAGAGACAACAGCAAGGACACTGACAGAGTGACAGTGAGAGCAGTCTGGGCCGGCTGGGTAACTGAGAGACAACAGCAAGGGCACTGACAGAGTGACAGTGGGAGCAGTCTGGACCGGCTGGGTAACAGAGAGACAACAGCAAGGACATTGACTGAGTGACAGTGGGAGCAGTCTGGGCTGGCTGGGTAACTCAGCGAAAACCGCAAGGACACTGACAGAGTGACAGTGGGAGCAATCTGGGCCGGCTGGGTAACTGAGAGACAACAGCAAGGACAGTGACAGAGTGACAGTGAGAGCAGTCTGGGCCGGCTGGGTAACTGAGAGATAACATGCAAGAACACTGACAGAGTGACAGTGGGAGCAGTCTGGGCCGGCTGGGTAACTGAGAGACAACAGCAAGGACAGTGACAGAGTGACAGTGGGAGCAGTCTGGGCCGGCTGGGTAACTGAGAGACAACATGCAAGAACACTGACAGAGTGACAGTGGGAGCAGTCTGGGCCGGCTGGGTAATTGAGAGACAACAGCAAGGACACTGACAGACTGACAGTGGGAGCAGTCTCAGCCGGATGGGTAACTGAGAGACAACAGCAAGGACAGTGACAGAGTGACAGTGGGAGCAGTCTGGACCGGCTGGGTAACTGAGAGACAACAGCAAGGACACTGACAGAGTGACAGTGGGAGCAGTCTGGGGCGGCTGGGTTATTGAGAGACAACAGCAAGGACACTGACAGAGTGACAATGGTGGGAGCAGTCTGGGCCGGCTGGGGAAATGAGAGACAACAGCAAGGACACTGACAGAGTGACAGTGGGAGAAGTCTGTGCCGGCTGGGTAACTGAGAGACAACAGCAAGGACACTGACAGAGTGACAGTGAGAGCAGTCTGGGCCGGCTGGGTAAATGAGAGACTACAGCAAGGACACTGACAGAGTGACAGTGAGAGCAGTCTGGGCCGGCTGGGTAACTGAGAGACAACAGCAAGGACACTGACAGAGTGACAGTGGGAGCAGTCTGGGACGGCTGGGTAACAGAGAGACAGCAGCAAAGACACTGACAGAGTGACAGTGGGAGCAGTCTGGGCCGGCTGGGTAACTGAGAGACTACAGCAAGGACAGTGACAGAGTGACAGTGGGAACAGTCTGGGCCGTCTGGGCAACTGAGAGACAACAGCAAGGACAGTGACAGAGTGACAGAGGGAGCAGTCTGGGCCGGCTGGGTAACTGAGAGACAACAGCAAGGACACTGACAGAGTGACAGTGGGAGCAGTCTGGGCCGGCTGGGTAACTGAGAGACAACAGCAAGGACACTGACAGAGTGACAGTGGGAGCAGCATGGTCCGGCTGGATAACTGAGAGACAACAGCAAGGACACTGACAGAGTGACAGTGGGAGCAGTCTGGGCCGGCTGGGTAACTTTGAGACAACAGCAAGGACACAGACAGAGTGATAGTGGGAGCAGTCTGGGACGGCTGGTTAACTGAGAGACAACATCAAGGACGCTGACAGAGTGACAGTGGGAGCAGTCTGGTCCGGCTGGGTAACTGAGAGACAACAGCAAGGACAGTGACAGAGTGAAAGTGGGAGCAGTCTGGGCCGGCTGGGTAACTGAGAGACAACAGCAAGGACACTGACAGAGTGACAGTGGGAGCAGTCTGGGTGGATGGGTAACTGAGAAACAACAGCAAGGACACTGACAGAGTGACAGTGGGAGCAGTCTGGGCCGAATGGGCAACTGAGAGACAACAGCAAGGACACTGACAGAGTGACAGTGAGAGCAGTCTGGGCCGGCTGGGTAACTGAGAGACAACAGCAAGGGCACTGACAGAGTGACAGTGGGAGCAGTCTGGACCGGCTGGGTAACAGAGAGACAACAGCAAGGACATTGACTGAGTGACAGTGGGAGCAGTCTGGGCTGGCTGGGTAACTCAGCGAAAACCGCAAGGACACTGACAGAGTGACAGTGGGAGCAATCTGGGCCGGCTGGGTAACTGAGAGACAACAGCAAGGACAGTGACAGAGTGACAGTGAGAGCAGTCTGGGCCGGCTGGGTAACTGAGAGATAACATGCAAGAACACTGACAGAGTGACAGTGGGAGCAGTCTGGGCCGGCTGGGTAACTGAGAGACAACAGCAAGGACAGTGACAGAGTGACAGTGGGAGCAGTCTGGGCCGGCTGGGTAACTGAGAGACAACATGCAAGAACACTGACAGAGTGACAGTGGGAGCAGTCTGGGCCGGCTGGGTAATTGAGAGACAACAGCAAGGACACTGACAGACTGAGAGTGGGAGCAGTCTCAGCCGGATGGGTAACTGAGAGACAACAGCAAGGACAGTGACAGAGTGACAGTGGGAGCAGTCTGGACCGGCTGGGTAACTGAGAGACAACAGCAAGGACACTGACAGAGTGACAGTGGGAGCAGTCTGGGGCGGCTGGGTTATTGAGAGACAACAGCAAGGACACTGACAGAGTGACAATGGTGGGAGCAGTCTGGGCCGGCTGGGGAAATGAGAGACAACAGCAAGGACACTGACAGAGTGACAGTGGGAGAAGTCTGTGCCGGCTGGGTAACTGAGAGACAACAGCAAGGACACTGACAGAGTGACAGTGGGAACAGTCTGGGCCGGCTGGGCAACTGAGAGACAACAGCAACGACACTGATAGAGTGACAGTGAGAGCAGTCTGGGCCGGCTGGGTAAATGAGAGACTACAGCAAGGACACTGACAGAGTGACAGTGAGAGCAGTCTGGGCCGGCTGGGTAACTGAGAGACAACAGCAAGGACACTGACAGAGTGACAGTGGGAGCAGTCTGGGACGGCTGGGTAACAGAGAGACAGCAGCAAAGACACTGACAGAGTGACAGTGGGAGCAGTCTGGGCCGGCTGGGTAACTGAGAGACTACAGCAAGGACAGTGACAGAGTGACAGTGGGAACAGTCTGGGCCGTCTGGGCAACTGAGAGACAACAGCAAGGACAGTGACAGAGTGACAGAGGGAGCAGTCTGGGCCGGCTGGGTAACTGAGAGACAACAGCAAGGACACTGACAGAGTGACAGTGGGAGCAGTCTGGGTGGATGGGTAACTGAGAAACAACAGCAAGGACACTGACAGAGTGACAGTGGGAGCAGTCTGGGCCGGCTGGATAACTGAGAGACAACAGCAAGGACACTGACAGAGTGACAGTGGGAGCAGTCTGGGCCGGCTGGGTAACAGAGAGACAGCAGCAAAGACACTGACAGAGTGACAGTGGGAGCAGTCTGGGCGGGCTGGCTAACTGAGAGACAACAGCAAGGACAGTGACAGAGTGACAGTGGGAGCAGTCTGGGCCGGCTGGGTAACTGAGGGACAACAGCAAGGTCACTGACAGAGTGAAAGTGGGAGCAGTCTGGGCCGGCTGGGTAACTGAGAGACTACAGCAAGGACAGTGACAGAGTGACAGTGGGAGCAGTCTGGTCCGGCTGGGTAACTGAGAGACAACAGCAAGGACAGTGACAGAGTGACAGTGGGAGCAGTCTGGGCCGGCTGGGGAACTGAGAGACAATAGCAAGGACACTGACAGAGTGACAGTGGGAGCAGTCTGGGTGGATGGGTAACTGAGAAACAACAGCAAGGACACTGACAGAGTGACAGTGGGAACAGTCTGGGCCGGATGGGCAACTGAGAGACAACAGCAAGGACACTGACAGAGTGACAGTGAGAGCAGTCTGGGCCGGCTGGGTAACTGAGAGACAACAGCAAGGGCACTGACAGAGTGACAGTGGGAGCAGTCTGGACCGGCTGGGTAACAGAGAGACAACAGCAAGGACATTGACTGAGTGACAGTGGGAGCAGTCTTGGCTGGCTGGGTAACTCAGAGAAAACCGCAAGGACACTGACCGAGTGACAGTGGGAGCAGTCTGGGCCGGCTGGGTAACTGAGAGACAACAGCAAGGACAGTGACAGAGTGACAGTGAGAGCAGTCTGGGCCGGCTGGGTAACTGAGAGACAACAGCAAGGACACTGACAGAGTGACAGTGGGAGCAGTCTGGACCGGCTGGGTAACTGAGAGACAACAGCAAAGACACTGACAGATTGACAGTGGGAGCAATCTGGGCCGGCTGGGTAACTGAGAGACAACAGCAAGGACACTGACAGAGTGACAGTGGGAGCAGTCTGGACCGGCTGGGTAACTGAGAGACAACAGCAAGGACACTGACAGAGTGACAGTGAGAGCAGTCTGGACCGGCTGGATAACTGAGAGACAACAGCAAGGACACTGACAGAGTGACAGTGGGAGCAGTCTGGGCCGGCTGGGTAACAGAGAGACAGCAGCAAAGACACTGACAGAGTGACAGTGGGAGCAGTCTGGGCGGGCTGGCTAACTGAGAGACAACAGCAAGGACAGTGACAGAGTGACAGTGGGAGCAGTCTGGGCCGGCTGGGTAACTGAGGGACAACAGCAAGGTCACTGACAGAGTGAAAGTGGGAGCAGTCTGGGCCGGCTGGGTAACTGAGAGACTACAGCAAGGACAGTGACAGAGTGACAGTGGGAGCAGTCTGGTCCGGCTGGGTAACTGAGAGACAACAGCAAGGACAGTGACAGAGTGACAGTGGGAGCAGTCTGGGCCGGCTGGGGAACTGAGAGACAATAGCAAGGACACTGACAGAGTGACAGTGGGAGCAGTCTGGGTGGATGGGTAACTGAGAAACAACAGCAAGGACACTGACAGAGTGACAGTGGGAACAGTCTGGGCCGGATGGGCAACTGAGAGACAACAGCAAGGACACTGACAGAGTGACAGTGAGAGCAGTCTGGGCCGGCTGGGTAACTGAGAGACAACAGCAAGGGCACTGACAGAGTGACAGTGGGAGCAGTCTGGACCGGCTGGGTAACAGAGAGACAACAGCAAGGACATTGACTGAGTGACAGTGGGAGCAGTCTTGGCTGGCTGGGTAACTCAGAGAAAACCGCAAGGACACTGACAGAGTGACAGTGGGAGCAGTCTGGGCCGGCTGGGTAACTGAGAGACAACAGCAAGGACAGTGACAGAGTGACAGTGAGAGCAGTCTGGGCCGGCTGGGTAACTGAGAGACAACATGCAAGAACAATGACAGAGTGACAGTGGGAGCAGTCTGGGCCGGCTGGGTAACTGAGAGACAACAGCAAGGACACTGACAGAGTGACAGTGGGAGCAGTCTGGACCGGCTGGGTAACTGAGAGACAACAGCAAAGACACTGACAGATTGACAGTGGGAGCAATCTGGGCCGGCTGGGTAACTGAGAGACAACAGCAAGGACACTGACAGAGTGACAGTGGGAGCAGTCTGGACCGGCTGGGTAACTGAGAGACAACAGCAAGGACACTGACAGAGTGACAGTGAGAGCAGTCTGGACCGGCTGGGTAACTGAGAGACAACAGCAAGGACACTGACAGAGTGATAGTGGTGTGAGCAGTCTGGACCGGCTGGGTAACTGAGAAACAACAGCAAGGACACTGACAGATTGACAGTGGGAGCAGTAGGGGCCGTCTGGGTAACTGAGAGACAACAGCAAGGACACTGACAGAGTGACAGTGGGAGCAGTCTGGGCCACCTGGGTAACTGAGAGACAACAGCAAGGACACTGACAGAGTGACAGTGGGAGCAGTCTGGGTGGATGGGTAACTGAGAAACAACAGCAAGGACACTGACAGAGTGACAGTGGGAGCAGTCTGGGCCGGATGGGCAACTGAGAGACAACAGCAAGGACACTGACAGAGTGACAGTGAGAGCAGTCTGGGCCGGCTGGGTAACTGAGAGACAACAGCAAGGGCACTGACAGAGTGACACTGGGAGCAGTCTGGACCGGCTGGGTAACAGAGAGACAACAGCAAGGATATTGACTGAGTGACAGTGGGAGCAGTCTGGGCCGGCTGGGTAACTGAGAGACAACAGCAAGGACAGTTACAGAGTGACAGTGAGAGCAGTCTGGGCCGGCTGGGTAACTGAGAGACAACATGCAAGAACACTGACAGAGTGACAGTGGGAGCAGTCTGGGCCGGCTGGGTAACTGAGAGACAACAGCAAGGACACTGACAGACAGACAGTGGGAGCAGTCTGAGCCGGATGGGTAACTGAGAGACAACAGCAAGGACACTGACAGAGTGACAGTGGGAGCAGTCTGGACCGGCTGGGTAACTGAGAGACAACAGCAAGGACACTGAAAGAGTGACAGTGGGAGTAGTCTGGGGCGGCTGGGTAACTGTGAGACAACAGCAAGGGCACTGACAGAGTGACAGTGGGAGCAGTCTGGGCCGTCTGGGTAACTGAGAGACAACAGCAAGGACACTGACAGAGTGACAGTGAGAGCAGTCTGGGCCGGCTGGGTAACTGAGAGACAACAGCAAGGACACTGACAGAGTGACAGTGGGAGCAGTGTGGGCCGGCTGGGTAACTGAGAGACAACAGCAAGGGCACTGACAGAGTGATAGTGGGAGCAGTCTGGGACGGCTGGTTAACTGAGAGACAACAGCAAGGACGCTGACAGAGTGACAGTGTGAGCAGTCTGGACCGGCTGGGTAACTGAGAAACAACAGCAAGGACAGTGACAGAGTGACAGTGGGAGCAGTCTGGGCCGGCTGGGTAACTTTGAGACAACAGCAAGGACACAGACAGAGTGACAGTGGGAGCAGTCTGGGACGGCTGGTTAACTGAGAGACAACAGCAAGGACGCTGACAGAGTGACAGTGGGAGCAGTCTGGGCCGGCTGGGTAACTGAGAGACAACAGCAAGGACACTGACAGAGTGACAGTGGGAGCAGTCTGGGCCGGCTGGGTAACTTTGAGACAACAGCAACGACACTGACAGAGTGACAGTGGTGTGAGCAGTCTGGACCGGCTGGGTAACTGAGAACCAACAGCAAGGACAGTGACAGAGTGACAGTGGGAGCAGTCTGGGCCGGCTGGGTAACTGAGAGACAACAGCAAGGACACTGAGAGAGTGACAGTGGGAGCAGTGTGGGCCGGCTAGGTAATTGAGAGACAACAGCAAAGACAGTGACAGAGTGACAGTGGGAGCAGTCTGGGCCGGCTGGGTAACTGAGGGACAACAGCAAGGACTCTGACAGAGTGACAGTGAGAGCAGTCTGGGCCGGCCGGGTAACTGAGAGACAACAGCAAGGACACTGACAGAGTGACAGTGGGAGCAGTCTGGGCCGGCTGGGTAACTGAGAGACAACAGCATGGACAGTGACAGAGTGACAGTGGGAGCTGTCTGGGCCGGCTGGGTAACTGAGAGACAACAGCAAGGACAGTGACAGAGTGACAGTGGGAGCAGTCTGGGCCGGCTGATTAACTGAGAGACAACAGCAAGGACACTGACAGAGTGACAGTTGGAGCAGTCAGGGCCGGCTGGGTAACTGAGAGACAACAGCAAGGACACTGACAGAGTGACAGTGGGAGCAGTCTGGGCCGGCTGGGTAACTGAGAGACAACAGCAAGGACACTGACAGAGTGACAGTGGGAGCAGTCTGGGCCGGCTGGATAACTGAGAGACAACAGCAAGGACACTGACAGAGTGACAGTGGGAGCAGTCTGGGCCGGGTGGGTAACAGAGAGACAGCAGCAAAGACACTGACAGAGTGACAGTGGGAGCAGCCTGGGCCGGCTGGGTAACTGAGAGACTACAGCAAGGACAGTGACAGAGTGACAGTGGGAACAGTCTGGGCCGTCTGGGCAACTGAGAGAGAACAGCAAGGACAGTGACAGAGTGACAGTGGGAGCAGTCTGGGCCGGCTGGGTAACTGAGAGACAACAGCAAGGACACTGACAGAGTGACAGTGGGAGCAGTCTGGGTGGATGGGTAACTGAGAAACAACAGCAAGGACACTGACAGAGTGACAGTGGGAGCAGTCTGGGCCGGCTGGATAACTGAGAGACAACAGCAAGGACACTGACAGAGTGACAGTGGGAGCAGTCTGGGCCGGCTGGGTAACAGAAAGACAGCAGCAAAGACACTGACAGAGTGACAGTGGGAGCAGTCTGGGCCGGCTGGGTAACTGAGAGACTACAGCAAGGACAGTGACAGAGTGACAGTGGGAGCAGTCTGTGCCGGCTGGGTAACTGAGGGACAACAGCAAGGTCACTGACAGAGTGAAAGTGGGAGCAGTCTGGGCCGGCTGGGTAACTGAGAGACTACAGCAAGGACAGTGACAGAGTGACAGTGGGAGCAGTCTGGTCCGGCTGGGTAACTGAGAGACAACAGCAAGGACTGTGACAGAGTGACAGTGGGAGCAGTCTGGGACGGCTGGGTAACTGAGAGACAACAGCAAGGACACTGACAGAGTGACAGTGGGAGCAGTCTGGGTGGATGGGTAACTGAGAGACAACAGCAAGGACACAGACAGAGTGACAGTGAGAGCAGTCTGGGCCGGCTGGGTAACTGAGAGACAACAGCAAGGGCACTGACAGAGTGACAGTGGGAGCAGTCTGGACCGGCTGGGTAACAGAGAGACAACAGCAAGGACATTGACTGAGTGACAGTGGGAGCAGTCTGGGCTGGCTGGGTAACTCAGAGAAAACCGCAAGGACACTGACAGAGTGACAGTGGGAGCAGTCTGGGCCGGCTGGGTAACTGAGAGACAACAGCAAGGACAGTGACAGAGTGACAGTGAGAGCAGTCTGGGCCGGCTGGGTAACTGAGAGACAACATGCAAGAACACTGACAGAGTGACAGTGGGAGCAGTCTGGGCCGGCTGGGTAACTGAGAGACAACAGCAAGGACACTGACAGACTGACAGTGGGAGCAGTCTGAGCCGGATGGGTAACTGAGAGACAACAGCAAGGACACTGACAGAGTGACAGTGGGAGCAGTCTGGACCGGCTGGGTAACTGAGAGACAACAGCAAGGACACTGAAAGAGTGACAGTGGGAGTAGTCTGGGGCGGCTGGGTAACTGAGAGACAACAGCAAGGGCACTGACAGAGTGACAGTGGGAGCAGTCTGGACCGGCAGGTTAACTGAGAGACAACAGCAAGGACACTGACAGAGTGACAGTGAGAGCAGTCTGGGCCGGCTGGGTAACTGAGAGACAACAGCAAGGACAGTGACAGAGTGACTGTGGGAGCAGCATGGTCCGTCTGGATAACTGAGAGACAACAGCAAGGACACTGACAGAGTGACAGTGGGAGCAGTCTGGGCCGGCTGGGTAACTTTGTGACAACAGCAAGGACACAGACAGAGTGATAGTGGGAGCAGTCTGGGACGGCTGGTTAACTGAGAGACAACAGCAAGGACGCTGACAGAGTGACAGTGGGAGCAGTCTGGGGCTGCTGGGTAACTTTGAGACAACAGCAACGACACTGACAGAGTGACAGTGTTGTGAGCAGTCTGGACCGGCTGGGTAACTGAGAAACAACAGCAAGGACACTGACAGATTGACAGTTGGAGCAGTCTGGCCGGCTGGGAAACTGAGAGACAACAGCAAGGACAGTGACAGAGTGACAGTGGGATCCGTCTGGCCCGGCTGGGTAACTGAGAGACAACAGCAAGGACACTGACAGAGTGACAGTGGGAGCAGTCTGGGCCGGCTGGGTAACTGAGAGACAACAGCAAGAACACTGACAGAGTGACAGTGGGAGCAGTGTGGGCCGGCTGGGTAACTGAGAGACAACAGCAAGGACACTGACAGAGTGACAGTGGGAGCAGTAGGGGCCGGCTGGGTAACTGAGAGACAACAGCAAGGATAGTGACAGAGTGGCAGCGGGAGCAGTAGGGGCCGGCTGGGTAACTGAGGGACAACAGCAAGGACACTGACAGCGTGACAGTGGGAGAAGTCAGTGCCGGCTGGGTTATTGAGAGACAACAGCAAGGACTCTGACAGAGTGACAGTGAGAGCAGTCTGGGCCGGCCGGGTAACTGAGAGACAACAGCAAGGGCAGTGACAGAGTGACAGTTGGAGCAGTCTGGTCCAGCTGGTTAACTGAGAGACAACAGCAAGGACACTGACAGAGTGACAGTGGGAGCAGTCAGGGCCGGCTGGGTAACTGAGAGACAACAGCAAGAACACTGACAGAGTGACAGTGGGAGCAGTCTGGGCCGGCTGGGTAACTGAGAGATAACAGCAATGACACTGACAGAGTGACAGTGGGAGCAGTCTGGGCCGGCTGGGTAACAGAGAGACAGCAGCAAAGACACTGACAGAGTGACAGTGGGAGCAGTCTGGGCCGGCTGGGTAACTGAGAGACTACAGCAAGGACAGTGACAGAGTGACAGTGGGAGCAGTCTGGGCCGGCTGGGTAACTGAGGGACAACAGCAAGGTCACTGACAGAGTGAAAGTGGGAGCAGTCTGGGCCGGCTGGGTAACTGAGAGACAACAGCAAGGACACTGACAGAGTGACAGTGGGAGCAGTCTGGGTGGATGGGTAACTGAGAAACAACAGCAAGGACACTGACAGAGTGACAGTGGGAGCAGTCTGGGCCGGCTGGATAACTGAGAGACAACAGCAAGGACACTGACAGAGTGACAGTGGGAGCAGTCTGGGCCGGCTGGGTAACAGAAAGACAGCAGCAAAGACACTGACAGAGTGACAGTGGGAGCAGTCTGGGCCGGCTGGGTAACTGAGAGACTACAGCAAGGACAGTGACAGAGTGACAGTGGGAGCAATCTGTGCCGGCTGGGTAACTGAGGGACAACAGCAAGGTCACTGACAGAGTGAAAGTGGGAGCAGTCTGGGTCGGCTGGGTAACTGAGAGACTACAGCAAGGACAGTGACAGAGTGACAGTGGGAGCAGTCTGGTCCGGCTGGGTAACTGAGAGACAACAGCAAGGACTGTGACAGAGTGACAGTGGGAGCAGTCTGGGACGGCTGGGTAACTGAGAGACAACAGCAAGGACACTGACAGAGTGACAGTGAGAGCAGTCTGTGCCGGCTGGGTAACTGAGAGACAACAGCAAGGGCACTGACAGAGTGACAGTGGGAGCAGTCTGGACCGGCTGGGTAACAGAGAGACAACAGCAAGGACATTGACTGAGTGACAGTGGGAGCAGTCTGGGCTGGCTGGGTAACTCAGAGAAAACCGCAAGGACACTGACAGAGTGACAGTGGGAGCAGTCTGGGCCGGCTGGGTAACTGAGAGACAACAGCAAGGACAGTGACAGAGTGACAGTGAGAGCAGTCTGGGCCGGCTGGGTAACTGAGAGACAACATGCAAGAACACTGACAGAGTGACAGTGGGAGCAGTCTGGGCCGGCTGGGTAACTGAGAGACAACAGCAAGGACACTGACAGACTGACAGTGGGAGCAGTCTGAGCCGGATGGGTAACTGAGAGACAACAGCAAGGACACTGACAGAGTGACAGTGGGAGCAGTCTGGACCGGCTGGGTAACTGAGAGACAACAGCAAGGACACTGAAAGAGTGACAGTGGGAGTAGTCTGGGGCGGCTGGGTAACTGAGAGACAACAGCAAGGGCACTGACAGAGTGACAGTGGGAGCAGTCTGGACCGGCAGGTTAACTGAGAGACAACAGCAAGGACACTGACAGAGTGACAGTGAGAGCAGTCTGGGCCGGCTGGGTAACTGAGAGACAACAGCAAGGACACTGACAGAGTGACAGTGGGAGCAGTCTGGGCCGGCTGGGTAACTGAGAGACAACAGCAAGGACAGTGACAGAGTGACAGTGGGAGCAGCATGGTCGGTCTGGATAACTGAGAGACAACAGCAAGGACACTGACAGAGTGACAGTGGGAGCAGTCTGGGCCGGCTGGGTAACTTTGTGACAACAGCAAGGACACAGACAGAGTGATAGTGGGAGCAGTCTGGGACGGCTGGTTAACTGAGAGACAACAGCAAGGACGCTGACAGAGTGACAGTGGGAGCAGTCTGGGGCTGCAGGGTAACTTTGAGACAACAGCAACGACACTGACAGAGTGACAGTGGTGTGAACAGTCTGGACCGGCTGGGTAACTGAGAAACAACAGCAAGGACACTGACAGATTGACAGTGGGAGCAGTCTGGGCCGGCTGGGAAACTGAGAGACAACAGCAAGGACAGTGACAGAGTGACAGTGGGATCCGTCTGGCCCGGCTGGGTAACTGAGAGACAACAGCAAGGACACTGACAGAGTGACAGTGGGAGCAGTCTGGGCCGGCTGGGTAACTGAGAGACAACAGCAAGAACACTGACAGAGTGACAGTGGGAGCAGTGTGGGCCGGCTGGGTAACTGAGAGACAACAGCAAGGACACTGACAGAGTGACAGTGGGAGCAGTAGGGGCCGGCTGGGTAACTGAGAGACAACAGCAAGGACAGTGACAGAGTGGCAGCGGGAGCAGTAGGGGCCGGCTGGGTAACTGAGGGACAACAGCAAGGACACTGACAGCGTGACAGTGGGAGAAGTCAGGGCCGGCTGGGTTACTGAGAGACAACAGCAAGGATTCTGACAGAGTGACAGTGAGAGCAGTCTGGGCCGGCCGGGTAACTGAGAGACAACAGCAAGGGCAGTGACAGAGTGACAGTTGGAGCAGTCTGGTCCAGCTGGTTAACTGAGAGACAACAGCAAGGACACTCACAGAGTGACAGTGGGAGCAGTCAGGGCCGGCTGGGTAACTGAGAGACAACAGCAAGAACACTGACAGAGTGACAGTGGGAGCAGTCTGGGCCGGCTGGGTAACTGAGAGACAACAGCAAGGACACTGACAGAGTGACAGTGGGAGCAGTCTGGGCCGGCTGGGTAACTGAAAGACAACAGCAAGGGCACTGACAGAGTGACACTGGGAGCAGTCTGGACCGGCTGGGTAACAGAGAGACAACAGCAAGGATATTGACTGAGTGACAGTGGGAGCAGTCTGGGCCGGCTGGGTAACTGAGAGACAACAGCAAGGACAGTGACAGAGTGACAGTGAGAGCAGTCTGGGCCGGCTGGGTAACTGAGAGACAACATGCAAGAACACTGACAGAGTGACAGTGGGAGCAGTCTGGGCCGGCTGGGTAACTGAGAGACAACAGCAAGGACACTGACAGACTGACAGTGGGAGCAGTCTGGGCCGGCTGGATAACTGAGAGACAACAGCAAGGACACTGACAGAGTGACAGTGGGAGCAGTCTGGGCCGGCTGGGTAACAGAAAGACAGCAGCAAAGACACTGACAGAGTGACAGTGGGAGCAGTCTGAGCCGGCTGGGTAACTGAGAGACTACAGCAAGGACAGTGACAGAGTGACAGTGGGAGCAGTCTGTGCCGGCTGGGTAACTGAGGGACAACAGCAAGGTCACTGACAGAGTGAAAGTGGGAGCAGTCTGGGTCGGCTGGGTAACTGAGAGACTACAGCAAGGACAGTGACAGAGTGACAGTGGGAGCAGTCTGGTCCGGCTGGGTAACTGAGAGACAACAGCAAGGACTGTGACAGAGTGACAGTGGGAGCAGTCTGGGACGGCTGGGTAACTGAGAGACAACAGCAAGGACACTGACAGAGTGACAGTGAGAGCAGTCTGTGCCGGCTGGGTAACTGAGAGACAACAGCAAGGGCACTGACAGAGTGACAGTGGGAGCAGTCTGGACCGGCTGGGTAACAGAGAGACAACAGCAAGGACATTGACTGAGTGACAGTGGGAGCAGTCTGGGCTGGCTGGGTAACTCAGAGAAAACCGCAAGGACACTGACAGAGTGACAGTGGGAGCAGTCTGGGCCGGCTGGGTAACTGAGAGACAACAGCAAGGACAGTGACAGAGTGACAGTGAGAGCAGTCTTGGCCGGCTGGGTAACTGAGAGACAACATGCAAGAACACTGACAGAGTGACAGTGGGAGCAGTCTGGGCCGGCTGGGTAACTGAGAGACAACAGCAAGGACACTGACAGACTGACAGTGGGAGCAGTCTGAGCCGGATGGGTAACTGAGAGACAACAGCAAGGACACTGACAGAGTGACAGTGGGAGCAGTCTGGACCGGCTGGGTAACTGAGAGACAACAGCAAGGACAGTGACAGAGTGACAGTGGGAGCAGCATGGTCCGTCTGGATAACTGAGAGACAACAGCAAGGACACTGACAGAGTGACAGTGGGAGCAGTCTGGGCCGGCTGGGTAACTTTGTGACAACAGCAAGGACACAGACAGAGTGATAGTGGGAGCAGTCTGGGACGGCTGGTTAACTGAGAGACAACAGCAAGGACGCTGACAGAGTGACAGTGGGAGCAGTCTGGGGCTGCAGGGTAACTTTGAGACAACAGCAACGACACTGACAGAGTGACAGTGGTGTGAGCAGTCTGGACCGGCTGGGTAACTGAGAAACAACAGCAAGGACACTGACAGATTGACAGTGGGAGCAGTCTGGGCCGGCTGGGAAACTGAGAGACAACAGCAAGGACAGTGACAGAGTGACAGTGGGATCCGTCTGGCCCGGCTGGGTAACTGAGAGACAACAGCAAGGACACTGACAGAGTGACAGTGGGAGCAGTCTGGGCCGGCTGGGTAACTGAGAGACAACAGCAAGAACACTGACAGAGTGACAGTGGGAGCAGTGTGGGCCGGCTGGGTAACTGAGAGACAACAGCAAGGACACTGACAGAGTGACAGTGGGAGCAGTAGGGGCCGGCTGGGTAACTGAGAGACAACAGCAAGGACAGTGACAGAGTGGCAGCGGGAGCAGTAGGGGCCGGCTGGGTAACTGAGGGACAACAGCAAGGACACTGACAGCGTGACAGTGGGAGAAGTCAGGGCCGGCTGGGTTACTGAGAGACAACAGCAAGGATTCTGACAGAGTGACAGTGAGAGCAGTCTGGGCCGGCCGGGTAACTGAGAGACAACAGCAAGGGCAGTGACAGAGTGACAGTTGGAGCAGTCTGGTCCAGCTGGTTAACTGAGAGTCAACAGCAAGGACACTGACAGAGTGACAGTGGGAGCAGTCAGGGCCGGCTGGGTAACTGAGAGACAACAGCAAGAACACTGACAGAGTGACAGTGGGAGCAGTCTGGGCCGGCTGGGTAACTGAGAGACAACAGCAAGGACACTGACAGAGTGACAGTGGGAGCAGTCTGGGCCGGCTGGGTAACTGAAAGACAACAGCAAGGGCACTGACAGAGTGACACTGGGAGCAGTCTGGACCGGCTGGGTAACAGAGAGACAACAGCAAGGATATTGACTGAGTGACAGTGGGAGCAGTCTGGGCCGGCTGGGTAACTGAGAAACAACAGAAAGGACAGTGACAGAGTGACAGTGAGAGCAGTCTGGGCCGGCTGGGTAACTGAGAGACAACATGCAAGAACACTGACAGAGTGACAGTGGGAGCAGTCTGGGCCGGCTGGGTAACTGAGAGACAACAGCAAGGACACTGACAGACTGACAGTGGGAGCAGTCTGAGCCGGATGGGTAACTGAGAGACAACAGCAAGGACACTGACAGAGTGACAGTGGGAGCAGTCTGGACCGGCTGGGTAACTGAGAGACAACAGCAAGGACACTGAAAGAGTGACAGTGGGAGTAGTCTGGGGCGGCTGGGTAACTGACAGACAACAGCAAGGGCACTGACAGAGTGACAGTGGGAGCAGTCTGGGCCGTCTGGGTAACTGAGAGACAACAGCAAGGACACTGACAGAGTGACAGTGAGAGCAGTCTGGGCCGGCTGGGTAACTGAGAGACAACAGCAAGAACACTGACAGAGTGAAAGTGGGAGCAGTGTGGGCCGGCTGGGTAACTGAGAGACAACAGCAAGGGCACTGACAGAGTGATAGTGGGAGCAGTCTGGGACGGCTGGTTAACTGAGAGACAACAGCAAGGACGCTGACAGAGTGACAGTGGGAGCAGTCTGGGCCGTCTGGGTAACTGAGAGACAACAGCAAGGACACTGACAGAGTGACAGTGGGAGCAGTCTGGGCCGGCTGGGTAACTTTGGGACAACAGCAACGACACTGACAGAGTGAGTGGTGTGAGCAGTCTGGACCGGCTGGGTAACTGAGAAACAACAGCAAGGACAGTGACAGTGACAGTGGGATCCGTCTGGCCCGGCTGGGTAACTGAGAGACAACAGCAAGGACACTGACAGAGTGACAGTGGGAGCAGTCTGGGCCGGCTGGGTAACTGAGAGACAACAGCAAGGACACTGACAGAGTGACAGTGGGAGCAGTGTGGGCCGGCTGGGTAACTGAGAGACAACAGCAAAGACAGTGACAGAGTGACAGTGGGAGCAGTCTGGGCCGGCTGGGTAACTGAGGGACAACAGCAAGGACTCTGACAGAGTGACAGTGAGAGCAGTCTGGGCCGGCCGGGTAACTGAGAGACAACAGCAAGGACACTGACAGAGTGACAGTGGGAGCAGTCTGGGCCGGCTGGGTAACTGAGAGACAACAGCATGGACAGTGACAGAGTGACAGTGGGAGCAGTCTAGCCCGGCTGGGTAACTGAGAGACAACAGCAAGGATAGTGACAGAGTGACAGTGGGAGCAGTCTGGGCCGGCTGGGTAACTGAGAGACAACAGCAAGGACACTGACAGAGTGACAGTGGGAGCTGTCTGGGCCGGCCGGGTAACTGAGAGACAACAGCAAGGACAGTGACAGAGTGACAGTGGGAGCAGTCTGGGCCGGCTGGGTAACTGAGAGACAACAGCAAGGACACTGACAGAGTGACAGTTGGAGCAGTCAGGGCCGGCTGGGTAACTGAGAGACAACAGCAAGGACACTGACAGAGTGACAGTGGGAGCAGTCTGGGCCGGCTGGGTAACTGAGAGACAACAGCAAGGACACTGACAGAGTGACAGTGGGAGCAGTCTGGGCCGGCTGGGTAACTGAGAGACTACAGCAAGGACACTGACAGAGTGACAGTGGGAGCAGTCTGGGCCGGCTGGGTAACAGAGAGACAGCAGCAAAGACACTGACAGAGTGACAGTGGGAGCAGTCTGGGCCGGCTGGGTAACTGAGAGACTACAGCAAGGACAGTGACAGAGTGACAGTGGGAAAAGTCTGGGCCGTCTGGGCAACTGAGAGACAACAGCAAGGACAGTGACAGAGTGACAGTGGGAGCAGTCTGGGCCGGCTGGGTAACTGAGAGACAACAGCAAGGACACTGACAGAGTGACAGTGGGAGCAGTCTGGGTGGATGGGTAACTGAGAAACAACAGCAAGGACACTGACAGAGTGACAGTGGTAGCAGTCTGGGCCGGCTGGATAACTGAGAGACAACAGCAAGGACACTGACAGAGTGACAGTGGGAGCAGTCTTGGCCGGCTGGGTAAACAGAAAGACAGCAGCAAAGACACTGACAGAGTGACAGTGGGAGCAGTCTGGGCCGGCTGGGTAACTGAGAGACTATAGCAAGGACAGTGACAGAGTGACAGTGGGAGCAGTCTGTGCCGGCTGGGTAACTGAGGGACAACAGCAAGGTCACTGACAGAGTGAAAGTGGGAGCAGTCTGGGCCGGCTGGGTAACTGAGAGACTACAGCAAGGACAGTGACAGAGTGACAGTGGGAGCAGTCTGGTCCGGCTGGGTAACTGAGAGACAACAGCAAGGACAGTGACAGAGTGACAGTGGGAGCAGTCTGGGCCGGCTGGGTAACTGAGAGACAACAGCAAGGACACTGACAGAGTGACAGTTGGAGCAGTCAGGGCCGGCTGGGTAACTGAGAGACAACAGCAAGGACACTGACAGAGTGACAGTGGGAGCAGTCTGGGCCGGCTGGGTAACTGAGAGACAACAGCAAGGACACTGACAGAGTGACAGTGGGAGCAGTCTGGGCCGGCTGGGTAACTGAGAGACAACAGCAAGGACACTGACAGAGTGACAGTGGGAGCAGTCTGGGCCGGCTGGGTAACAGAGAGACAGCAGCAAAGACACTGACAGAGTGACAGTGGGAGCAGTCTGGGCCGGCTGGGTAACTGAGAGACTACAGCAAGGACAGTGACAGAGTGACAGTGGGAACAGTCTGGGCCGTCTGGGCAACTGAGAGACAACAGCAAGGACAGTGACAGAGTGACAGTGGGAGCAGTCTGGGCCGGCTGGGTAACTGAGAGACAACAGCAAGGACACTGACAGAGTGACAGTGGGAGCAGTCTGGGTGGATGGGTAACTGAGAAACAACAGCAAGGACACTGACAGAGTGACAGTGGGAGCAGTCTGGGCCGGCTGGATAACTGAGAGACAACAGCAAGGACACTGACAGAGTGACAGTGGGAGCAGTCTGGGCCGGCTGGGTAACAGAAAGACAGCAGCAAAGACACTGACAGAGTGACAGTGGGAGCAGTCTGGGCCGGCTGGGTAACTGAGAGACTATAGCAAGGACAGTGACAGAGTGACAGTGGGAGCAGTCTGTGCCGGCTGAGTAACTGAGGGACAACAGCAAGGTCACTGACAGAGTGAAAGTGGGAGCAGTCTGGGCCGGCTGGGTAACTGAGAGACTACAGCAAGGACAGTGACAGAGTGACAGTGGGAGCACTCTGGTCCGGCTGGGTAACTGAGAGACAACAGCAAGGACAGTGACAGAGTGACAGTGGGAGCAGTCTGGGCCGGCTGGGTAACTGAGAGACAACAGCAAGGACACTGACAGAGTGACAGTGGGAGCAGTCTGGGTGGATGGGTAACTGAGAGACAACAGCAAGGACACTGACAGAGTGACAGTGGGAGCAGTCTGGACCGGCTGGGTAACAGAGAGACAACAGCAAGGACATTGACTGAGTGACAATGGGAGCAGTCTGGTCCGGCTGGGTAACTGAGAGACAACAGCAAGGACACTGACAGAGTGACAGTGGGAGCAGTCTGGGTGGATGGGTAACTGAGAGACAACAGCAAGGACACTGACAGAGTGACAGTGAGAGCAGTCTGGGCCGGCTGGGTAACTGAGAGACAACAGCAAGGACAGTGACAGAGTGACAGTGGGAGCAGTCTGGGCCGGCTGGGTAACTGAGAGACAACATGCAAGAACACTGACAGAGTGACAGTGGGAGCAGTCTGGGCCGGCTGGGTAATTGAGAGACAACAGCAAGGACACTGACAGCCTGACAGTGGGAGCAGTCTCAGCCGGATGGGTAACTGAGAGACAACAGCAAGGACAGTGACAGAGTGACAGTGGGAGCAGTCTGGACCGGCTGGGTAACTGAGAGACAACAGCAAGGACACTGACAGAGTGACAGTGGGAGCAGTCTGGGGCGGCTGGGTAACTGAGAGACAACAGCAAGGACACTGACAGAGTGACAATGGTGGGAGCAGTCTGGGACGGCTGGGGAAATGAGAGACAACAGCAAGGACACTGACAGAGTGACAGTGGGAGAAGTCTGTGCCGGCTGGGTAACTGAGAGACAACAGCAAGGACACTGACAGAGTGACAGTTGGAGCAGTCTGGGCCGGCTGGGCAACTGAGAGACAACAGCAACGACACTGATAGAGTGACAGTGAGAGCAGTCTGGGCCGGCTGGGTAAATGAGAGACTACAGCAAGGACACTGACAGAGTGACAGTGAGAGCAGTCTGGGCCGGCTGGGTAACTGAGAGACAACAGCAAGGACACTGACAGAGTGACAGTGGGAGCAGTCTGGGACGGCTGGGTAACAGAGAGACAGCAGCAAAGACACTGACAGAGTGACAGTGGGAGCAGTCTGGGCCGGCTGGGTAACTGAGAGACTACAGCAAGGACAGTGACAGAGTGACAGTAGGAACAGTCTGGGCCGTCTGGGCAACTGAGAGACAACAGCAAGGACAGTGACAGAGTGACAGAGGGAGCAGTCTGGGCCGGCTGGGTAACTGAGAGACAACAGCAAGGACACTGACAGAGTGACAGTGGGAGCAGTCTGGGTGGATGGGTAACTGAGAAACAACAGCAAGGACACTGACAGAGTGACAGTGGGAGCAGTCTGGGCCGGCTGGATAACTGAGAGACAACAGCAAGGACACTGACAGAGTGACAGTGGGAGCAGTCTGGGCCGGCTGGGTAACAGAGAGACAGCAGCAAAGACACTGACAGAGTGACAGTGGGAGCAGTCTGGGCGGGCTGGCTAACTGAGAGACAACAGCAAGGACAGTGACAGAGTGACAGTGGGAGCAGTCTGGGCCGGCTGGGTAACTGAGGGACAACAGCAAGGTCACTGACAGAGTGAAAGTTGAGCAGTCTGGGCCGGCTGGGTAACTGAGAGACTACAGCAAGGACAGTGACAGAGTGACAGTGGGAGCAGTCTGGTCCGGCTGGGTAACTGAGAGACAACAGCAAGGACAGTGACAGAGTGACAGTGGGAGCAGTCTGGGCCGGCTGGGGAACTGAGAGACAATAGCAAGGACACTGACAGAGTGACAGTGGGAGCAGTCTGGGTGGATGGGTAACTGAGAAACAACAGCAAGGACACTGACAGAGTGACAGTGGGAACAGTCTGGGCCGGATGGGCAACTGAGAGACAACAGCAAGGACACTGACAGAGTGACAGTGAGAGCAGTCTGGGCCGGCTGGGTAACTGAGAGACAACAGCAAGGGCACTGACAGAGTGACAGTGGGAGCAGTCTGGACCGGCTGGGTAACAGAGAGACAACAGCAAGGACATTGACTGAGTGACAGTGGGAGCAGTCTTGGCTGGCTGGGTAACTCAGAGAAAACCGCAAGGACACTGACAGAGTGACAGTGGGAGCAGTCTGGGCCGGCTGGGTAACTGAGAGACAACAGCAAGGACAGTGACAGAGTGACAGTGAGAGCAGTCTGGGCCGGCTGGGTAACTGAGAGACAACATGCAAGAACAATGACAGAGTGACAGTGGGAGCAGTCTGGGCCGGCTGGGTAACTGAGAGACAACAGCAAGGACACTGACAGAGTGACAGTGGGAGCAGTCTGGACCGGCTGGGTAACTGAGAGACAACAGCAAAGACACTGACAGATTGACAGTGGGAGCAATCTGGGCCGGCTGGGTAACTGAGAGACAACAGCAAGGACACTGACAGAGTGACAGTGGGAGCAGTCTGGACCGGCTGGGTAACTGAGAGACAACAGCAAGGACACTGACAGAGTGACAGTGAGAGCAGTCTGGACCGGCTGGGTAACTGAGAGACAACAGCAAGGACACTGACAGAGTGATAGTGGTGTGAGCAGTCTGGACCGGCTGGGTAACTGAGAAACAACAGCAAGGACACTGACAGATTGACAGTGGGAGCAGTAGGGGCCGTCTGGGTAACTGAGAGACAACAGCAAGGACACTGACAGAGTGACAGTGGGAGCAGTCTGGGCCGGCTGGGTAACTGAGAGACAACAGCAAGGACACTGACAGAGTGACAGTGGGAGCAGTCTGGGTGGATGGGTAACTGAGAAACAACAGCAAGGACACTGACAGAGTGACAGTGGGAGCAGTCTGGGCCGGATGGGCAACTGAGAGACAACAGCAAGGACACTGACAGAGTGACAGTGAGAGCAGTCTGGGCCGGCTGGGTAACTGAGAGACTACAGCAAGGGCACTGACAGAGTGACACTGGGAGCAGTCTGGACCGGCTGGGTAACAGAGAGACAACAGCAAGGATATTGACTGAGTGACAGTGGGAGCAGTCTGGGCCGGCTGGGTAACTGAGAGACAACAGCAAGGACAGTTACAGAGTGACAGTGAGAGCAGTCTGGGCCGGCTGGGTAACTGAGAGACAACATGCAAGAACACTGACAGAGTGACAGTGGGAGCAGTCTGGGCCGGCTGGGTAACTGAGAGACAACAGCAAGGACACTGACAGACTGACAGTGGGAGCAGTCTGAGCCGGATGGGTAACTGAGAGACAACAGCAAGGACACTGACAGAGTGACAGTGGGAGCAGTCTGGACCGGCTGGGTAACTGAGAGACAACAGCAAGGACACTGAAAGAGTGACAGTGGGAGTAGTCTGGGGCGGCTGGGTAACTGTGAGACAACAGCAAGGGCACTGACAGAGTGACAGTGGGAGCAGTCTGGGCCGTCTGGGTAACTGAGAGACAACAGCAAGGACACTGACAGAGTGACAGTGAGAGCAGTCTGGGCCGGCTGGGTAACTGAGAGACAACAGCAAGGACACTGACAGAGTGACAGTGGGAGCAGTGTGGGCCGGCTGGGTAACTGAGAGACAACAGCAAGGGCACTGACAGAGTGATAGTGGGAGCAGTCTGGGACGGCTGGTTAACTGAGAGACAACAGCAAGGACGCTGACAGAGTGACAGTGGGAGCAGTCTAGGGCTGCTGGGTAACTTTGAGTCAACAGCAACGACACTGACAGAGTGACAGTGGGAGCAGTCTGGGCCGGCTGAGTAACTGAGAGACAACAGCAAGGACAGTGACAGAGTGACAGTGGGAGCAGTCTGGGCCGGCTGGGTAACTTTGAGACAACAGCAAGGACACAGACACAGTGACAGTGGGAGCAGTCTGGGACGGCTGGTTAACTGAGAGACAACAGCAAGGACGCTGACAGAGTGACAGTGTGAGCAGTCTGGACCGGCTGGGTAACTGAGAAACAACAGCAAGGACAGTGACAGAGTGACAGTGGGAGCAGTCTGGGCCGGCTGGGTAACTTTGAGACAACAGCAAGGACACAGACAGAGTGACAGTGGGAGCAGTCTGGGACGGCTGGTTAACTGAGAGACAACAGCAAGGACGCTGACAGAGTGACAGTGGGAGCAGTCTGGGCCGGCTGGGTAACTGAGAGACAACAGCAAGGACACTGACAGAGTGACAGTGGGAGCAGTCTGGGCCGGCTGGGTAACTTTGAGACAACAGCAACGACACTGACAGAGTGACAGTGGTGTGAGCAGTCTGGACCGGCTGGGTAACTGAGAACCAACAGCAAGGACAGTGACAGAGTGACAGTGGGAGCAGTCTGGGCCGGCTGGGTAACTGAGAGACAACAGCAAGGACACTGACAGAGTGACAGTGGGAGCAGTGTGGGCCGGCTAGGTAATTGAGAGACAACAGCAAAGACAGTGACAGAGTGACAGTGGGAGCAGTCTGGGCCGGCTGGGTAACTGAGGGACAACAGCAAGGACTCTGACAGAGTGACAGTGAGAGCAGTCTGGGCCGGCCGGGTAACTGAGAGACAACAGCAAGGACACTGACAGAGTGACAGTGGGAGCAGTCTGGGCCGGCTGGGTAACTGAGAGACAACAGCATGGACAGTGACAGAGTGACAGTGGGAGCAGTCTGGCCCGGCTGGGTAACTGAGAGACAACAGCAAGGATAGTGACAGAGTGACAGTGGGAGCAGTCTGGGCCGGCTGGGTAACTGAGAGACAACAGCAAGGACACTGACAGAGTGACAGTGGGAGCTGTCTGGGCCGGCTGGGTAACTGAGAGACAACAGCAAGGACAGTGACAGAGTGACAGTGGGAGCAGTCTGGGCCGGCTGGTTAACTGAGAGACAACAGCAAGGACACTGACAGAGTGACAGTTGGAGCAGTCAGGGCCGGCTGGGTAACTGAGAGACAACAGCAAGGACACTGACAGAGTGACAGTGGGAGCAGTCTGGGCCGGCTGGGTAACTGAGAGACAACAGCAAGGACACTGACAGAGTGACAGTGGGAGCAGTCTGGGCCGGCTGGATAACTGAGAGACAACAGCAAGGACACTGACAGAGCGACAGTGGGAGCAGTCTGGGCCGGGTGGGTAACAGAGAGACAGCAGCAAAGACACTGACAGAGTGACAGTGGGAGCAGCCTGGGCCGGCTGGGTAACTGAGAGACTACAGCAAGGACAGTGACAGAGTGACAGTGGGAACAGTCTGGGCCGTCTGGGCAACTGAGAGAGAACAGCAAGGACAGTGACAGAGTGACAGTGGGAGCAGTCTGGGCCGGCTGGGTAACTGAGAGACAACAGCAAGGACACTGACAGAGTGACAGTGGGAGCAGTCTGGGTGGATGGGTAACTGAGAAACAACAGCAAGGACACTGACAGAGTGACAGTGGGAGCAGTCTGGGCCGGCTGGATAACTGAGAGACAACAGCAAGGACACTGACAGAGTGACAGTGGGAGCAGTCTGGGCCGGCTGGGTAACAGAAAGACAGCAGCAAAGACACTGACAGAGTGACAGTGGGAGCAGTCTGTGCCGGCTGGGTAACTGAGAGACTACAGCAAGGACAGTGACAGAGTGACAGTGGGAGCAGTCTGTGCCGGCTGGGTAACTGAGGGACAACAGCAAGGTCACTGACAGAGTGAAAGTGGGAGCAGTCTGGGCCGGCTGGGTAACTGAGAGACTACAGCAAGGACAGTGACAGAGTGACAGTGGGAGCAGTCTGGTCCGGCTGGGTAACTGAGAGACAACAGCAAGGACTGTGACAGAGTGACAGTGGGAGCAGTCTGGGACGGCTGGGTAACTGAGAGACAACAGCAAGGACACTGACAGAGTGACAGTGGGAGCAGTCTGGGTGGATGGGTAACTGAGAGACAACAGCAAGGACACTGACAGAGTGACAGTGAGAGCAGTCTGGGCCGGCTGGGTAACTGAGAGACAACAGCAAGGGCACTGACAGAGTGACAGTGGGAGCAGTCTGGACCGGCTGGGTAACAGAGAGACAACAGCAAGGACACTGACAGAGTGACAGTGGGAGCATTCTGGGCCGGCTGGGTAACTGAGAGACAACAGCAAGGACAGTGACAGAGTGACAGTGAGAGCAGTCTGGGCCGGCTGGGTAACTGAGAGACAACATGCAAGAACACTGACAGAGTGACAGTGGGAGCAGTCTGGGCCGGCTGGGTAACTGAGAGACAACAGCAAGGACACTGACAGACTGACAGTGGGAGCAGTCTGAGCCGGATGGGTAACTGAGATACAACAGCAAGGACACTGACAGAGTGACAGTGGGAGCAGTCTGGACCGGCTGGGTAACTGAGAGACAACAGCAAGGACACTGACAGAGTGACAGTGGGAGCAGTCTGGACCGGCAGGTTAACTGAGAGACAACAGCAAGGACACTGACAGAGTGACAGTGAGAGCAGTCTGGGCCGGCTGGGTAACTGAGAGACAACAGCAAGGACAGTGACAGAGTGACAGTGGGAGCAGCATGGTCCGTCTGGATAACTGAGAGACAACAGCAAGGACACTGACAGAGTGACAGTGGGAGCAGTCTGGGCCGGCTGGGTAACTTTGTGACAACAGCAAGGACACAGACAGAGTGATAGTGGGAGCAGTCTGGGACGGCTGGTTAACTGAGAGACAACAGCAAGGACGCTGACAGAGTGACAGTGGGAGCAGTCTGGGGCTGCTGGGTAACTTTGAGACAACAGCAATGACACTGACAGAGTGACAGTGTTGTGAGCAGTCTGGACCGGCTGGGTAACTGAGAAACAACAGCAAGGACACTGACAGATTGACAGTTGGAGCAGTCTGGGCCGGCTGGGAAACTGAGAGACAACAGCAAGGACAGTGACAGAGTGACAGTGGGATCCGTCTGGCCCGGCTGGGTAACTGAGAGACAACAGCAAGGACACTGACAGAGTGACAGTGGGAGCAGTCTGGGCCGGCTGGGTAACTGAGAGACAACAGCAAGAACACTGACAGAGTGACAGTGGGAGCAGTGTGGGCCGGCTGGGTAACTGAGAGACAACAGCAAGGACACTGACAGAGTGACAGTGGGAGCAGTAGGGGCCGGCTGGGTAACTGAGAGACAACAGCAAGGATAGTGACAGAGTGGCAGCGGGAGCAGTAGGGGCCGGCTGGGTAACTGAGGGACAACAGCAAGGACACTGACAGCGTGACAGTGGGAGAAGTCAGGGCCGGCTGGGTTATTGAGAGACAACAGCAAGGACTCTGACAGAGTGACAGTGAGAGCAGTCTGGGCCGGCCGGGTAACTGAGAGACAACAGCAAGGGCAGTGACAGAGTGACAGTTGGAGCAGTCTGGTCCAACTGGTTAACTGAGAGACAACAGCAAGGACACTGACAGAGTGACAGTGGGAGCAGTCAGGGCCGGCTGGGTAACTGAGAGACAACAGCAAGAACACTGACAGAGTGACAGTGGGAGCAGTCTGGGCCGGCTGGGTAACTGAGAGACAACAGCAATGACACTGACAGAGTGACAGTGGGAGCAGTCTGGGCCGGCTGGGTAACAGAGAGACAGCAGCAAAGACACTGACAGAGTGACAGTGGGAGCAGTCTGGGCCGGCTGGGTAACTGAGAGACTACAGCAAGGACAGTGACAGAGTGACAGTGGGAGCAGTCTGGGCCGGCTGGGTAACTGAGGGACAACAGCAAGGTCACTGACAGAGTGAAAGTGGGAGCAGTCTGGGCCGGCTGGGTAACTGAGAGACAACAGCAAGGACACTGACAGAGTGACAGTGGGAGCAGTCTGGGTGGATGGGTAACTGAGAAACAACAGCAAGGACACTGACAGAGTGACAGTGGGAGCAGTCTGGGCCGGCTGGATAACTGAGAGACAACAGCAAGGACACTGACAGAGTGACAGTGGGAGCAGTCTGGGCCGGCTGGGTAACAGAAAGACAGCAGCAAAGACACTGACAGAGTGACAGTGGGAGCAGTCTGGGCCGGCTGGGTAACTGAGAGACTACAGCAAGGACAGTGACAGAGTGACAGTGGGAGCAGTCTGTGCCGGCTGGGTAACTGAGGGACAACAGCAAGGTCACTGACAGAGTGAAAGTGGGAGCAGTCTGGGTCGGCTGGGTAACTGAGAGACTACAGCAAGGACAGTGACAGAGTGACAGTGGGAGCAGTCTGGTCCGGCTGGGTAACTGAGAGACAACAGCAAGGACTGTGACAGAGTGACAGTGGGAGCAGTCTGGGACGGCTGGGTAACTGAGAGACAACAGCAAGGACACTGACAGAGTGACAGTGAGAGCAGTCTGTGCCGGCTGGGTAACTGAGAGACAACAGCAAGGGCACTGACAGAGTGACAGTGGGAGCAGTCTGGACCGGCTGGGTAACAGAGAGACAACAGCAAGGACATTGACTGAGTGACAGTGGGAGCAGTCTGGGCTGGCTGGGTAACTCAGAGAAAACCGCAAGGACACTGACAGAGTGACAGTGGGAGCAGTCTGGGCCGGCTGGGTAACTGAGAGACAACAGCAAGGACAGTGACAGAGTGACAGTGAGAGCAGTCTGGGCCGGCTGGGTAACTGAGAGACAACATGCAAGAACACTGACAGAGTGACAGTGGGAGCAGTCTGGGCCGGCTGGGTAACTGAGAGACAACAGCAAGGACACTGACAGACTGACAGTGGGAGCAGTCTGAGCCGGATGGGTAACTGAGAGACAACAGCAAGGACACTGACAGAGTGACAGTGGGAGCAGTCTGGACCGGCTGGGTAACTGAGAGACAACAGCAAGGACACTGAAAGAGTGACAGTGGGAGTAGTCTGGGGCGGCTGGGTAACTGAGAGACAACAGCAAGGGCACTGACAGAGTGACAGTGGGAGCAGTCTGGACCGGCAGGTTAACTGAGAGACAACAGCAAGGACACTGACAGAGTGACAGTGAGAGCAGTCTGGGCCGGCTGGGTAACTGAGAGGCAACAGCAAGGACACTGACAGAGTGACAGTGGGAGCAGTCTGGGCCGGCTGGGTAACTGAGAGACAACAGCAAGGACAGTGACAGAGTGACAGTGGGAGCAGCATGGTCCGTCTGGATAACTGAGAGACAACAGCAAGGACACTGACAGAGTGACAGTGGGAGCAGTCTGGGCCGGCTGGGTAACTTTGTGACAACAGCAAGGACACAGACAGAGTGATAGTGGGAGCAGTCTGGGACGGCTGGTTAACTGAGAGACAACAGCAAGGACGCTGACAGAGTGACAGTGGGAGCAGTCTGGGGCTGCAGGGTAACTTTGAGACAACAGCAACGACACTGACAGAGTGACAGTGGTGTGAGCAGTCTGGACCGGCTGGGTAACTGAGAAACAACAGCAAGGACACTGACAGATTGACAGTGGGAGCAGTCTGGGCCGGCTGGGAAACTGAGAGACAACAGCAAGGACAGTGACAGAGTGACAGTGGGATCCGTCTGGCCCGGCTGGGAAACTGAGAGACAACAGCAAGGACACTGACAGAGTGACAGTGGGAGCAGTCTGGGCCGGCTGGGTGACTGAGAGACAACAGCAAGAACACTGACAGAGTGACAGTGGGAGCAGTGTGGGCCGGCTGGGTAACTGAGAGACAACAGCAAGGACACTGACAGAGTGACAGTGGGAGCAGTAGGGGCCGGCTGGGTAACTGAGAGACAACAGCAAGGACAGTGACAGAGTGGCAGCGGGAGCAGTAGGGGCCGGCTGGGTAACTGAGGGACAACAGCAAGGACACTGACAGCGTGACAGTGGGAGAAGTCAGGGCCGGCTGGGTTACTGAGAGACAACAGCAAGGATTCTGACAGAGTGACAGTGAGAGCAGTCTGGGCCGGCCGGGTAACTGAGAGACAACAGCAAGGGCAGTGACAGAGTGACAGTTGGAGCAGTCTGGTCCAGCTGGTTAACTGAGAGACAACAGCAAGGACACTGACAGAGTGACAGTGGGAGCAGTCAGGGCCGGCTGGGTAACTGAGACACAACAGCAAGAACACTGACAGAGTGACAGTGGGAGCAGTCTGGGCCGGCTGGGTAACTGAGAGACAACAGCAAGGATAGTGACAGAGTGACAGTGGGAGCAGTCTGGGCCGGCTGGGTAACTGAGAGACAACAGCAAGGACACTGACAGAGTGACAGTGGGAGCTGTCTGGGCCGGCTGGGTAACTGAGAGACAACAGCAAGGACAGTGACAGAGTGACAGTGGGAGCAGTCTGGGCCGGCTGGGTAACTGAGAGACAACAGCAAGGACACTGACAGAGTGACAGTTGGAGCAGTCAGGGCCGGCTGGGTAACTGAGAGACAACAGCAAGGACACTGACAGAGTGACAGTGGGAGCAGTCTGGGCCGGCTGGGTAACTGAGAGACAACAGCAAGGACACTGACAGAGTGACAGTGGGAGCAGTCTGGGCCGGCTGGGTAACTGAGAGACAACAGCAAGGACACTGACAGAGTGACAGTGGGAGCAGTCTGGGCCGGCTGGGTAACAGAGAGACAGCAGCAAAGACACTGACAGAGTGACAGTGGGAGCAGTCTGGGCCGGCTGGGTAACTGAGAGACTACAGCAAGGACAGTGACAGAGTGACAGTAGGAACAGTCTGGGCCGTCTGGGCAACTGAGAGACAACAGCAAGGACAGTGACAGAGTGACAGTGGGAGCAGTCTGGGCCGGCTGGGTAACTGAGAGACAACAGCAAGGACACTGACAGAGTGACAGTGGGAGCAGTCTGGGTGGATGGGTAACTGAGAAACAACAGCAAGGACACTGACAGAGTGACAGTGGTAGCAGTCTGGGCCGGCTGGATAACTGAGAG
The DNA here is from genome assembly GCF_047496885.1 of Scyliorhinus torazame. Lineage (NCBI taxonomy): Eukaryota > Metazoa > Chordata > Chondrichthyes > Carcharhiniformes > Scyliorhinidae > Scyliorhinus > Scyliorhinus torazame. Next base: position 88,995,641 of record NC_092726.1, on the reverse strand, counting down.
ACAACAGCAAGGACACTGACAGAGTGACAGTGGGAGCAGTCTTGGCCGGCTGGGTAACAGAAAGACAGCAGCAAAGACACTGACAGACTGACAGTGGGAGCAGTCTGGGCCGGCTGGGTAACTGAGAGACTATAGCAAGGACAGTGACAGAGTGACAGTGGGAGCAGTCTGTGCCGGCTGGGTAACTGAGGGACAACAGCAAGGTCACTGACAGAGTGAAAGTGGGAGCAGTCTGGGCCGGCTGGGTAACTGAGAGACTACAGCAAGGACAGTGACAGAGTGACAGTGGGAGCAGTCTGGTCCGGCTGGGTAACTGAGAGACAACAGCAAGGACAGTGACAGAGTGACAGTGGGAGCAGTCTGGGCCGGCTGGGTAACTGAGAGACAACAGCAAGGACACTGACAGAGTGACAGTGGGAGCAGTCTGGGTGGATGGGTAACTGAGAGACAACAGCAAGGACACTGACAGAGTGACAGTGAGAGCAGTCTGGGCCGGCTGGGTAACTGAGAGACAACAGCAAGGGCACTGACAGAGTGACAGTGGGAGCAGTCTGGACCGGCTGGGTAACAGAGAGACAACAGCAAGGATATTGACTGAGTGACAGTGGGAGCAGTCTGGGCTGGCTGGGTAACTGAGAGACAACAGCAAGGACACTGACAGAGTGACAGTGGGAGCTGTCTGGGCCGGCTGGGTAACTGAGAGACAACAGCAAGGACAGTGACAGAGTTACAGTGGGAGCAGTCTGGGCCGGCTGGGTAACTGAGAGACAACAGCAAGGACACTGACAGAGTGACAGTTGGAGCAGTCAGGGCCGGCTGGGTAACTGAGAGACAACAGCAAGGACACTGACAGAGTGACAGTGGGAGCAGTCTGGGCCGGCTGGGTAACTGAGAGACAACAGCAAGGACACTGACAGAGTGACAGTGGGAGCAGTCTGGGCCGGCTGGGTAACTGAGAGACAACAGCAAGGACACTGACAGAGTGACAGTGGGAGCAGTCTGGGCCGGCTGGGTAACAGAGAGACAGCAGCAAAGACACTGACAGAGTGACAGTGGGAGCAGTCTGGGCCGGCTGGGTAACTGAGAGACTACAGCAAGGACAGTGACAGAGTGACAGTGGGAACAGTCTGGGCCGTCTGGGCAACTGAGAGACAAAAGCAAGGACAGTGACAGAGTGACAGTGGGAGCAGTCTGGGCCGGCTGGGTAACTGAGAGACAACAGCAAGGACACTGACAGAGTGACAGTGGGAGCAGTCTGGGTGGATGGGTAACTGAGAAACAACAGCAAGGACACTGACAGAGTGACAGTGGGAGCAGTCTGGGCCGGCTGGATAACTGAGAGACAACAGCAAGGACACTGACAGAGTGACAGTGGGAGCAGTCTGGGCCGGCTGGGTAACAGAAAGACAGCAGCAAAGACACTGACAGAGTGACAGTGGGAGCAGTCTGGGCCGGCTGGGTAACTGAGAGACTATAGCAAGGACAGTGACAGAGTGACAGTGGGAGCAGTCTGTGCCGGCTGAGTAACTGAGGGACAACAGCAAGGTCACTGACAGAGTGAAAGTGGGAGCAGTCTGGGCCGGCTGGGTAACTGAGAGACTACAGCAAGGACAGTGACAGAGTGACAGTGGGAGCAGTCTGGTCCGGCTGGGTAACTGAGAGACAACAGCAAGGACAGTGACAGAGTGACAGTGGGAGCAGTCTGGGCCGGCTGGGTAACTGAGAGACAACAGCAAGGACACTGACAGAGTGACAGTGGGAGCAGTCTGGGTGGATGGGTAACTGAGAGACAACAGCAAGGACACTGACAGAGTGACAGTGGGAGCAGTCTGGACCGGCTGGGTAACAGAGAGACAACAGCAAGGACATTGACTGAGTGACAGTGGGAGCAGTCTGGTCCGGCTGGGTAACTGAGAGACAACAGCAAGGACACTGACAGAGTGACTGTGGGAGCAGTCTGGGTGGATGGGTAACTGAGAGACAACAGCAAGGACACTGACAGAGTGACAGTGAGAGCAGTCTGGGCCGGCTGGGTAACTGAGAGACAACAGCAAGGGCACTGACAGAGTGACAGTGGGAGCAGTCTGGACCGGCTGGGTAACAGAGAGACAACAGCAAGGACATTGACTGAGTGACAGTGGGAGCAGTCTGGGCTGGCTGGGTAACTGAGAGACAACAGCAAGGACACTGACAGAGTGACAGTGGGAGCTGTCTGGGCCGGCTGGGTAACTGAGAGACAACAGCAAGGACAGTGACAGAGTTACAGTGGGAGCAGTCTGGGCCGGCTGGGTAACTGAGAGACAACAGCAAGGACACTGACAGAGTGACAGTTGGAGCAGTCAGGGCCGGCTGGGTAACTGAGAGACAACAGCAAGGACACTGACAGAGTGACAGTGGGAGCAGTCTGGGCCGGCTGGGTAACTGAGAGACAACAGCAAGGACACTGACAGAGTGACAGTGGGAGCAGTCTGGGCCGGCTGGGTAACTGAGAGACAACAGCAAGGACACTGACAGAGTGACAGTGGGAGCAGTCTGGGCCGGCTGGGTAACAGAGAGACAGCAGCAAAGACACTGACAGAGTGACAGTGGGAGCAGTCTGGGCCGGCTGGGTAACTGAGAGACTACAGCAAGGACAGTGACAGAGTGACAGTGGGAACAGTCTGGGCCGTCTGGGCAACTGAGAGACAACAGCAAGGACAGTGACAGAGTGGCAGTGGGAGCAGTCTGGGCGGGCTGGGTAACTGAGAGACAACAGCAAGGACACTGACAGAGTGACAGTGGGAGCAGTCTGGGTGGATGGGTAACTGAGAAACAACAGCAAGGACACTGACAGAGTGACAGTGGGAGCAGTCTGGGCCGGCTGGATAACTGAGAGACAACAGCAAGGACACTGACAGAGTGACAGTGGGAGCAGTCTGGGCCGGCTGGGTAACAGAAAGACAGCAGCACAGACACTGACAGAGTGACAGTGGGAGCAGTCTGGGCCGGCTGGGTAACTGAGAGACTATAGCAAGGACAGTGACAGAGTGACAGTGGGAGCAGTCTGTGCCGGCTGAGTAACTGAGGGACAACAGCAAGGTCACTGACAGAGTGAAAGTGGGAGCAGTCTGGGCCGGCTGGGTAACTGAGAGACTACAGCAAGGACAGTGACAGAGTGACAGTGGGAGCAGTCTGGGCCGGCTGGGTAACTGAGAGACAACAGCAAGGACAGTGACAGAGTGACAGTGGGAGCAGTCTGGGCCGGCTGGGTAACTGAGAGACAACAGCAAGGACACTGACAGAGTGACAGTGGGAGCAGTCTGGGTGGATGGGTAACTGAGAGACAACAGCAAGGACACTGACAGAGTGACAGTGAGAGCAGTCTGGGCCGGCTGGGTAACTGAGAGACAACAGCAAGGGCACTGACAGAGTGACAGTGGGAGCAGTCTGGACCGGCTGGGTAACAGAGAGACAACAGCAAGGACATTGACTGAGTGACAGTGGGTGCAGTCTGGGCTGGCTGGGTAACTCAGAGAAAACCGCAAGGACACTGACAGAGTGACAGTGGGAGCAGTCTGGGCCGGCTGGGTAACTGAGAGACAACAGCAAGGACAGTGACAGAGTGACAGTGAGAGCAGTCTGGGCCGGCTGGGTAACTGAGAGACAACATGCAAGAACACTGACAGAGTGACAGTGGGAGCAGTCTGGGCCGGCTGGGTAACTGAGAGAGAACAGCAAGGACACTGACAGACTGACAGTGGGAGCAGTCTGAGCCGGATGGGTAACTGAGAGACAACAGCAAGGACACTGACAGAGTGACAGTGGGAGCAGTCTGGACCGGCTGGGTAACTGAGAGACAACTGCAAGGACACTGAAAGAGTGACAGTGGGAGTAGTCTGGGGCGGCTGGGGAGCTGAGAGACAACAGCAAGGGCACTGACAGAGTGACAGTGGGAGCAGTCTGGACCGGCTGGTTAACTGAGAGACAACAGCAAGGACACTGACAGAGTGACAGTGAGAGCAGTCTGGGCCGGCTGGGTAACTGAGAGACAACAGCAAGGACACTGACAGAGTGACAGTGGGAGCAGTCTGGGCCGGCTGGGTAACTGAGAGACAACAGCAAGGACAGTGACAGAGTGACTGTGGGAGCAGCATGGTCCGTCTGGATAACTGAGAGACAACAGCAAGGACACTGACAGAGTGACAGTGGGAGCAGTCTGGGCCGGCTGGGTAACTTTGTGACAACAGCAAGGACACAGACAGAGTGATAGTGGGAGCAGTCTGGGACGGCTGGTTAACTGAGAGACAACAGCAAGGACGCTGACAGAGTGACAGTGGGAGCAGTCTGGGGCTGCTGGGTAACTTTGAGACAATAGCAACGACACTGACAGAGTGACAGTGGTGTGAGCAGTCTGGACCGGCTGGGTAACTGAGAAACAACAGCAAGGTCACTGACAGATTGACAGTTGGAGCAGTCTGGGCCGGCTGGGAAACTGAGAGACAACAGCAAGGACAGTGACAGAGTGACAGTGGGATCCGTCTGGCCCGGCTGGGTAACTGAGAGACAACAGCAAGGACACTGACAGAGTGACAGTGGGAGCAGTCTGGGCCGGCTGGGTAACTGAGAGACAACAGCAAGAACACTGACAGAGTGACAGTGGGAGCAGTGTGGGCCGGCTGGGTAACTCAGAGACAACAGCAAGGACACTGACAGAGTGACAGTGGGAGCAGTAGGGGCCGGCTGGGTAACTGAGAGACAACAGCAAGGACAGTGACAGAGTGACAGCGGGAGCAGTAGGGGCCGGCTGGGTAACTGAGGGACAACAGCAAGGACACTGACAGCGTGACAGTGGGAGAAGTCAGGGCCGGCTGGGTTACTGAGAGACAACAGCAAGGACTCTGACAGAGTGACAGTGAGAGCAGTCTGGGCCGGCCGGGTAACTGAGAGACAACAGCAAGGGCAGTGACAGAGTGACAATTGGAGCAGTCTGGGCCGGCTGGTTAACTGAGAGACAACAGCAAGGACACTGACAGAGTGACAGTGGGAGCAGTCAGGGCCGGCTGGGTAACTGAGAGACAACAGCAAGGACACTGACAGATTGACAGTGGGAGCAGTCTGGGCCGGCTGGGTAACTGAGAGACAACAGCAAGGACACTGACAGAGTGACAGTGGGAGCAGTCTGGGTCGGCTGGGTAACAGAGAGACAGCAGCAAAGACACTGACAGAGTGACAGTGGGAGCAGTCTGGGCCGGCTGGGTAACTGAGAGACTACAGCAAGGACAGTGACAGAGTGACAGTGGGAGCAGTCTGGGCCGGCTGGGTAACTGAGGGACAACAGCAAGGTCACTGACAGAGTGAAAGTGGGAGCAGTCTGGGCCGGCTGGGTAACTGAGAGACTACAGCAAGGACAGTGACAGAGTGACAGTGGGAGCAGTCTGGTCCGGCTGGGTAACTGAGAGACAACAGCAAGGACAGTGACAGAGTGACAGTGTGAGCAGTCTGGGCCGGCTGGGTAACTGAGAGACAACAGCAAAGACACTGACAGAGTGACAGTGGGAGCAGTCTGGGCTGGCTGGGTAACTCAGAGAAAACCGCAAGGACACTGACAGAGTGACAGTGGGAGCAGTCTGGGCCGGCTGGGTAACTGAGAGACAACAGCAAGGACAGTGACAGAGTGAGAGTGAGAGCAGTCTGGGCCGGCTGGGTAACTGAGAGACAATATGCAAGAACACTGACAGAGTGACAGTGGGAGCAGTCTGGGCCGGCTGGATAACTGAGAGACAACAGCAAGGACACTGACAGAGTGACAGTGGGAGCAGTCTGAGCCGGCTGGGTAACTGAGAGACAACAGCAAGGACACTGACAGAGTGACAGTGGGAGCAGTCTGGGCCGGCTGGGTAACTGAGAGACAACAGCAAGGACACTGACAGAGTGACAGTGGGAGCAGTCTGGACCGGCTGGGTAACTGAGAGACAACAGCAAGGACACTGACAGATTGACAGTGGGAGCAATCTGGGCCGGCTGGGTAACTGAGAGACAACAGCAAGGACACTGACAGAGTGACAGTGGGAGCAGTCTGGGCCGGCTGGGTAACTGAGAGACAACAGCAAGGACACTGACAGATTGACAGTGGGAGCAATCTGGGCCGGCTGGGTAACTGAGAGACAACAGCAAGGACACTGACAGAGTGACTGTGGGAGCAGTCTGGGCCGACTGGGAAACTGAGAGACAACAGCAAGGACAGTGACAGAGTGACAGTGGGATCCGTCTGGCCCGGCTGGGTAACTGAGAGACAACAGCAATGACACTGACAGAGTGACAGTGGGAGCAGTCTGGGCCGGCTGGGTAACTGAGAGACAACAGCAAGAACACTGACAGAGTGACAGTGGGAGCAGTGTGGGCCGGCTGGGTAACTGAGAGACAACAGCAATGACACTGACAGAGTGACAGTGGGAGCAGTAGGGGCCGGCTGGGTAACTGAGAGACAACAGCAAGGACAGTGACAGAGTGACAGCGGGAGCAGTAGGGGCCGGCTGGGTAACTGAGGGACAACAGCAAGGACACTGACAGCGTGACAGTGGGAGAAGTCAGGGCCGGCTGGGTTACTGAGAGACAACAGCAAGGACTCTGACAGAGTGACAGTGAGAGCAGTCTGGGCCGGCCGGGTAACTGAGAGACAACAGCAAGGGCAGTGACAGAGTGACAGTTGGAGCAGTCTGGGCCGGCTGGTTAACTGAGAGACAACAGCAAGGACACTGACAGAGTGACAGTGGGAGCAGTCAGGGCCGGCTGGGTAACTGAGAGACAACAGCAAGGACACTGACAGAGTGACAGTGGGAGCAGTCTGGGCCGGCTGGGTAACTGAGAGACAACAGCAAGGACACTGACAGAGTGACAGTGGGAGCAGTCTGGGCCGGCTGGGTAACAGAGAGACAGCAGCAAAGACACTGACAGAGTGACAGTGGGAGCAGTCTGGGCCGGCTGGGTAACTGAGAGACTACAGCAAGGACAGTGACAGAGTGACAGTGGGAGCAGTCTGGTCCGGCTGGGTAACTGAGAGACAACAGCAAAGACACTGACAGAGTGACAGTGGGAGCAGTCTGGGCCGCCTGGTTAACTGAGAGACTACAGCAAGGACAGTGACAGAGTGACAGTGGGAGCAGTCTGGTCCGGCTGGGTAACTGAGAGACAACAGCAAGGACACTGACAGAGTGACAGTGGGAGCAGTCTGGGTGGATGGGTAACTGAGAAACAACAGCAAGGTCACTGACAGATTGACAGTGGGAGCAGTCTGGGCCGGATGGGCAACTGAGAGACAACAGCAAGGACACTGACAGAGTGACAGTGAGAGCAGTCTGGGCCGGCTGGGTAACTGAGAGACAACAGCAAGGACAGTGACAGAGTGAGAGTGAGAGCAGTCTGGGCCGGCTGGGTAACTGAGAGACAACATGCAAGAACACTGACAGAGTGACAGTGGGAGCAGTCTGGGCCGGCTGGGTAACTGAGAGACAACAGCAAGGACACTGACAGAGTGACAGTGGGAGCAGTCTGGACCGACTGGGTAACTGAGAGACAACAGCAAGGACACTGACAGAGTGACAGTGGGAGCAGTCTGGGCCGGCTGGGTAACTGAGAGACAACAGCAAGGACACTGACAGAGTGACAGTGGGAGCAGTCTGGACCGGCTGGGTAACTGAGAGACAACAGCAAGGACAATGACAGATTGACAGTGGGAGCAATCTGGGCCGGCTGGGTAACTGAGAGACAACAGCAAGGACACTGACAGAGTGACAGTGGGATCAGTCTGGGCCGGCTGGGTAACTGAGAGACAACAGCAAGGACACTGACAGATTGACAGTGGGAGCAATCTGGGCCGGCTGGGTAACTGAGAGACAACAGCAAGGACACTGACAGAGTGACAGTGGGAGCAGTCTGGGCCGGCCGGGTAACTGAGAGACAACAGCAAGGACACTGACAGAGTGACTGTGGGAGCAGTCTGGGCCGACTGGGAAACTGAGAGACAACAGCAAGGACAGTGACAGAGTGACAGTGGGATCCGTCTGGCCCGGCTGGGTAACTGAGAGACAACAGCAAGGACACTGACAGAGTGACAGTGGGAGCAGTCTGGGCCGGCTGGGTAACTGAGAGACAACAGCAAGAACACTGACAGAGTGACAGTGGGAGCAGTGTGGGCCGGCTGGGTAACTGAGAGACAACAGCAAGGACACTGACAGAGTGACAGTGGGAGCAGTAGGGGCCGGCTGGGTAACTGAGAGACAACAGCAAGGACAGTGACAGAGTGACAGCGGGAGCAGTAGGGGCCGGCTGGGTAACTGAGGGACAACAGCAAGGACACTGACAGCGTGACAGTGGGAGAAGTCAGGGCCGGCTGGGTTACTGAGAGACAACAGCAAGGACTCTGACAGAGTGACAGTGAGAGCAGTCTGGGCCGGCCGGGTAACTGAGAGACAACAGCAAGGGCAGTGACAGAGTGACAGTTGGAGCAGTCTGGGCCGGCTGGTTAACTGAGAGGCAACAGCAAGGACACTGACAGAGTGACAGTGGGAGCAGTCAGGGCCGGCTGGGTAACTGAGAGACAACAGCAAGGACACTGACAGAGTGACAGTGGGAGCAGTCTGGGCCGGCTGGGTAACTGAGAGACAACAGCAAGGACACTGACAGAGTGACAGATGGAGCAGTCTGGGCCGGCTGGGTAACAGAGAGACAGCAGCAAAGACACTGACAGAGTGACAGTGGGAGCAGTCTGGGCCGGCTGGGTAACTGAGAGACTACAGCAAGGACAGTGACAGAGTGACAGTGGGAGCAGTCTGGGCCGGCTGGGTAACTGAGGGACAACAGCAAGGTCACTGACAGAGTGAAAGTGGGAGCAGTCTGGGCCGGCTGGGTAACTGAGAGACTACAGCAAGGTCACTGACAGATTGACAGTGGGAGCAGTCTGGGCCGGACGGGCAACTGAGAGACAACAGCAAGGACACTGACAGAGTGACAGTGGTGTGAGCAGTCTGGACCAGCTGGGTAACTGAGAAACAACAGCAAGGACACTGACAGATTGACAGTGGGAGCAGTCTGGGCCGGCCGGGTAACTGAGAGACAACAGCAAGGACACTGACAGAGTGACTGTGGGAGCAGTCTGGGCCGGCTGGGCAACTGAGAGACAACAGCAACGACACTGATAGAGTGACAGTGAGAGCAGTCTGGGCCGGCTGGGTACATGAGAGACTACAGCAAGGACACTGACAGAGTGACAGTGAGAGCAGTCTGGGCCGGCTGGGTAACTGAGAGACAACAGCAAGGACAGTGACAGAGTGACAGTGGGAGCAATCTGGGCCGTCTGGGTAAGTGAGAGACAACAGCAAGGACACTGACAGAGTGACAGTGGGAGCAGTCTGGGCCGGCTGGGTAACAGAGAGACAGCAGCAAAGACACTGACAGAGTGACAGTGGGAGCAGTCTGGGCCGGCTGGGTAACTGAGAGACTACAGCAAGGACAGTGACAGTGACAGTGGGAACAGTCTGGGCCGTCTGGGCAACTGAGAGACAACAGCAAGGACAGTGACAGAGTGACAGAGGGAGCAGTCTTGGCCGGCTAGGTAACTTAGAGACAACAGCAAGGACACTGACAGAGTGACAGTGGGAGCAGTCTGGGTGGATGGGTAACTGAGAAACAACAGCAAGGACACTGACAGAGTGACAGTGGGAGCAGTCTGGGCCGGCTGGGTAACTGAGAGACAACAGCAAGGGCACTGACAGAGTGACAGTGGGAGCAGTCTGGACCGGCTGTGTAACAGAGAGACAACAGCAAGGACATTGACTGAGTGACAGTGGGAGCAGTCTGGGCTGGCTGGGTAACTCAGAGAAAACCGCAAGGACACTGACAGAGTGACAGTGGGAGCAGTCTGGGCCGGCTGGGTAACTGAGAGACAACAGCAAGGACAGTGACAGAGTGACAGTGAGAGCAGTCTGGGCCGGCTGGGTAACTGAGAGACAATATGCAAGAACACTGACAGAGTGACAGTGGGAGCAGTCTGGGCCGGCCTGATAACTGAGAGACAACAGCAAGGACACTGACAGAGTGACAGTGGGAGCAGTCTGAGCCGGCTGGGTAACTGAGAGACAACAGCAAGGACACTGACAGAGTGACAGTGGGAGCAGTCTGGGCCGGCTGGGTAACTGAGAGACAACAGCAAGGACACTGACAGAGTGACAGTGGGAGCAGTCTGGACCGGCTGGGTAACTGAGAGACAACAGCAAGGACACTGACAGATTGACAGTGGAAGCAATCTGGGCCGGCTGGGTAACTGAGAGACAACAGCAAGGACACTGACAGAGTGACAGTGGGAGCAGTCTGGACCGACTGGGTAACTGAGAGACAACAGCAAGGACACTGACAGAGTGACAGTGGGAGCAGTCTGGGCCGTCTGGGTAACTGAGAGACAACAGCAAGGACACTGACAGAGTGACAGTGGGAGCAGTCTGGGCCGGCTGGTAACTGAGAGACAACAGCAAGGACACTGACAGAGTGACAGTGAGAGCAGTCTGCACCGGCTGGGTAACTGAGAGACAACAGCAAGGACACTGACAGAGTGACAGTGGTGTGAGCAGTCTGGACCAGCTGGGTAACTGAGAAACAACAGCAAGGACACTGACAGATTGACAGTGGGAGCAGTCTGGGCCGGCCGGGTAACTGAGAGACAACAGCAAGGACACTGACAGAGTGACTGTGGGAGCAGTGTGGGCCGGCTGGGCAACTGAGAGACAACAGCAACGACACTGATAGAGTGACAGTGAGAGCAGTCTGGGCCGGCTGGGTACATGAGAGACTACAGCAAGGACACTGACAGAGTGACAGTGAGAGCAGTCTGGGCCGGCTGGGTAACTGAGAGACAACAGCAAGGACAGTGACAGAGTGACAGTGGGAGCAATCTGGGCCGTCTGGGTAACTGAGAGACAACAGCAAGGGCACTGACAGAGTGACAGTGGGAGCAGTCTGGGCCGGCTGGGTAACAGAGAGACAGCAGCAAAGACACTGACAGAGTGACAGTGGGAGCAGTCTGGGCCGGCTGGGTAACTGAGAGACTACAGCAAGGACAGTGACAGTGACAGTGGGAACAGTCTGGGCCGTCTGGGCAACTGAGAGACAACAGCAAGGACAGTGACAGAGTGACAGAGGGAGCAGTCTTGGCCGGCTAGGTAACTTAGAGACAACAGCAAGGACACTGACAGAGTGACAGTGGGAGCAGTCTGGGTGGATGGGTAACTGAGAAACAACAGCAAGGACACTGACAGAGTGACAGTGGGAGCAGTCTGGGCCGGCTGGATAACTGAGACAACAGCAAGGACACTGACAGAGTGACAGTGGGAGCAGTCTGGGCCGGCTGGGTAACAGAGAGACAGCAGCAAAGACACTGACAGAGTGACAGTGGGAGCAGTCTGGGCGGGCTGGCTAACTGAGAGACAACAGCAAGGACAGTGACAGAGTGACAGTGGGAGCAGTCTGGGCCGGCTGGGTAACTGAGGGACAACAGCAAGGTCACTGACAGAGTGAAAGTTGGAGCAGTCTGGGCCGGCTGGGTAACTGAGAGACTACAGCAAGGACAGTGACAGAGTGACAGTGGGAGCAGTCTGGTCCGGCTGGGTAACTGAGAGACAACAGCAAGGACAGTGACAGAGTGACAGTGGGAGCAGTCTGGGCCGGCTGGGTAACTGAGAGACAACAGCAAGGACACTGACAGAGTGACAGTGGGAGCTGTCTGGGCCGGCTGGGTAACTGAGAGACAACAGCAAGGACAGTGACAGAGTGACAGTGGGAGCAGTCTGGGCCGGCTGGGTAACTGAGAGACAACAGCAAGGACACTGACAGAGTGACAGTTGGAGCAGTCAGGGCCGGCTGGGTAACTGAGAGACAACAGCAAGGACACTGACAGAGTGACAGTGGGAGCAGTCTGGGCCGGCTGGGTAACTGAGAGACAACAGCAAGGACACTGACAGAGTGACAGTGGGAGCAGTCTGGGCCGGCTGGGTAACTGAGAGACAACAGCAAGGACACTGACAGAGTGACAGTGGTGTGAGCAGTCTGGACCAGCTGGGTAACTGAGAAACAACAGCAAGGACACTGACAGATTGACAGTGGGAGCAGTCTGGGCCGGCCGGGTAACTGAGAGACAACAGCAAGGACACTGACAGAGTGACTGTGGGAGCAGTCTGGGCCGACTGGGAAACTGAGAGACAACAGCAAGGACAGTGACAGAGTGACAGTGGGATCCGTCTGGCCCGGCTGGGTAACTGAGAGACAACAGCAAGGACACTGACAGAGTGACAGTGGGAGCAGTCAGGGCCGGCTGGGTAACTGAGAGACAACAGCAAGAACACTGACAGAGTGACAGTGGGAGCAGTGTGGGCCGGCTGGGTAACTGAGAGACAACAGCAAGGACACTGACAGAGTGACAGTGGGAGCAGTAGGGGCCGGCTGGGTAACTGAGAGACAACAGCAAGGACAGTGACAGAGTGACAGCGGGAGCAGTCTGGGCCGGCTGGGTAACTGAGAGACTACAGCAAGGACAGTGACAGTGACAGTGGGAACAGTCTGGGCCGGCCGGGTAACTGAGAGACAACAGCAAGGGCAGTGACAGAGTGACAGTTGGAGCAGTCTGGGCCGGCTGGTTAACTGAGAGACAACAGCAAGGACACTGACAGAGTGACAGTGGGAGCAGTCAGGGCCGGCTGGGTAACTGAGAGACAACAGCAAGGACACTGACAGAGTGACAGTGGGAGCAGTCTGGGCCGGCTGGGTAACTGAGAGACAACAGCAAGGACACTGACAGAGTGACAGAGGGAGCAGTCTGGGCCGGCTGGGTAACAGAGAGACAGCAGCAAAGACACTGACAGAGTGACAGTGGGAGCAGTCTGGGCCGGCTGGGTAACTGAGAGACTACAGCAAGGACAGTGACAGAGTGACAGTGGGAGCAGTCTGGGCCGGCTGGGTAACTGAGGGACAACAGCAAGGTCACTGACAGAGTGAAAGTGGGAGCAGTCTGGGCCGGCTGGGTAACTGAGAGACTACAGCAAGGACAGTGACAGAGTGACAGTGGGAGCAGTCTGGTCCGGCTGGGTAACTGAGAGACAACAGCAAGGACAGTGACAGAGTGACAGTGGGAGCAGTCTGGGCCGGCTGGGTAACTGAGAGACAACAGCAAAGACACTGACTGAGTGACAGTGGGAGCAGTCTGGGTGGATGGGTAACTGAGAAACAACAGCAAGGTCACTGACAGATTGACAGTGGGAGCAGTCTGGGCCGGATGGGCAACTGAGAGACAACAGCAAGGACAGTGACAGAGTGACAGTGGGAGCAATCTGGGCCGTCTGGGTAACTGAGAGACAACAGCAAGGGCACTGACAGAGTGACAGTGGGAGCAGTCTGGGCCGGCTGGGTAACAGAGAGACAGCAGCAAAGACACTGACAGAGTGACAGTGGGAGCAGTCTGGGCCGGCTGGGTAACTGAGAGACTACAGCAAGGACAGTGACAGTGACAGTGGGAACAGTCTGGGCCGTCTGGGCAACTGAGAGACAACAGCAAGGACAGTGACAGAGTGACAGAGGGAGCAGTCTTGGCCGGCTAGGTAACTTAGAGACAACAGCAAGGACACTGACAGAGTGACAGTGGGAGCAGTCTGGGTGGATGGGTAACTGAGAAACAACAGCAAGGACACTGACAGAGTGACAGTGGGAGCAGTCTGGGCGGGCTGGCTAACTGAGAGACAACATCAAGGACAGTGACAGAGTGACAGTGGGAGCAGTCTGGGCCGGCTGGGTAACTGAGGGACAACAGCAAGGTCACTGACAGAGTGAAAGTTGGAGCAGTCTGGGCCGGCTGGGTAACTGAGAGACTACAGCAAGGACAGTGACAGAGTGACAGTGGGAGCAGTCTGGTCCGGCTGGGTAACTGAGAGACAACAGCAAGGACAGTGACAGAGTGACAGTGGGAGCAGTCTGGGCCGGCTGGGTAACTGAGAGACAACAGCAAGGACACTGACAGAGTGACAGTGGGAGCTGTCTGGGCCGGCTGGGTAACTGAGAGACAACAGCAAGGACAGTGACAGAGTGACAGTGGGAGCAGTCTGGGCCGGCTGGGTAACTGAGGGACAACAGCAAGGTCACTGACAGAGTGAAAGTTGGAGCAGTCTGGGCCGGCTGGGTAACTGAGAGACTACAGCAAGGACAGTGACAGAGTGACAGTGGGAGCAGTCTGGTCCGGCTGGGTAACTGAGAGACAACAGCAAGGACAGTGACAGAGTGACAGTGGGAGCAGTCTGGGCCGGCTGGGTAACTGAGAGACAACAGCAAGGACACTGACAGAGTGACAGTGGGAGCTGTCTGGGCCGGCTGGGTAACTGAGAGACAACAGCAAGGACAGAGACAGAGTGACAGTGGGAGCAGTCTGGGCCGGCTGGGTAACTGAGAGACAACAGCAAGGACACTGACAGAGTGACAGTTGGAGCAGTCAGGGCCGGCTGGGTAACTGAGAGACAACAGCAAGGACACTGACAGAGTGACAGTGGGAGCAGTCTGGGCCGGCTGGGTAACTGAGAGACAACAGCAAGGACACTGACAGAGTGACAGTGGGAGCAGTCTGGGCCGGCTGGGTAACTGAGAGACAACAGCAAGGACACTGACAGAGTGACAGTGGTGTGAGCAGTCTGGACCAGCTGGGTAACTGAGAAACAACAGCAAGGACACTGACAGATTGACAGTGGGAGCAGTCTGGGCCGGCCGGGTAACTGAGAGACAACAGCAAGGACACTGACAGAGTGACTGTGGGAGCAGTCTGGGCCGACTGGGAAACTGAGAGACAACAGCAAGGACAGTGACAGAGTGACAGTGGGATCCGTCTGGCCCGGCTGGGTAACTGAGAGACAACAGCAAGGACACTGACAGAGTGACAGTGGGAGCAGTCAGGGCCGGCTGGGTAACTGAGAAACAACAGCAAGGACACTGACAGAGTGACAGTGGGAGCAGTCTGGGCCGGCTGGATAACTGAGAGACAACAGCAAGGACACTGACAGAGTGACAGTGGGAGCAGTAGGGGCCGGCTGGGTAACTGAGAGACAACAGCAAGGACAGTGACAGAGTGACAGCGGGAGCAGTAGGGGCCGGCTGGGTAACTGAGGGACAACAGCAAGGACACTGACAACGTGACAGTGGCAGAAGTCAGGGCCGGCTGGGTTACTGAGAGACAACAGCAAGGACTCTGACAGAGTGACAGTGAGAGCAGTCTGGGCCGGCCGGGTAACTGAGAGACAACAGCAAGGGCAGTGACAGAGTGACAGTTGGAGCAGTCTGGGCCGGCTGGTTAACTGAGAGACAACAGCAAGGACACTGACAGAGTGACAGTGGGAGCAGTCAGGGCCGGCTGGGTAACTGAGAGACAACAGCAAGGACACTGACAGAGTGACAGTGGGAGCAGTCTGGGCCGGCTGGGTAACTGAGAGACAACAGCAAGGACACTGACAGAGTGACAGAGGGAGCAGTCTGGGCCGGCTGGGTAACAGAGAGACAGCAGCAAAGACACTGACAGAGTGACAGTGGGAGCAGTCTGGGCCGGCTGGGTAACTGAGAGACTACAGCAAGGACAGTGACAGAGTGACAGTGGGAGCAGTCTGGGCCGGCTGGGTAACTGAGGGACAACAGCAAGGTCACTGACAGAGTGAAAGTGGGAGCAGTCTGGGCCGGTTGGGTAACTGAGAGACGACAGCAAGGACAGTGACAGAGTGACAGTGGGAGCAGTCTGGTCCGGCTGGGTAACTGAGAGACAACAGCAAGGACAGTGACAGAGTGACAGTGGGAGCAGTCTGGGCCGGCTGGGTAACTGAGAGACAACAGCAAAGACACTGACAGAGTGACAGTGGGAGCAGTCTGGGTGGATGGGTAACTGAGAAACAACAGCAAGGTCACTGACAGATTGACAGTGGGAGCAGTCTGGGCCGGATGGGCAACTGAGAGACAACAGCAAGGACACTGACAGAGTGACAGTGGTGTGAGCAGTCTGGACCAGCTGGGTAACTGAGAAACAACAGCAAGGACACTGACAGATTGACAGTGGGAGCAGTCTGGGCCGGCCGGGTAACTGAGAGACAACAGCAAGGACACTGACAGAGTGACTGTGGGAGCAGTCTGGGCCGGCTGGGCAACTGAGAGACAACAGCAACGACACTGATAGAGTGACAGTGAGAGCAGTCTGGGCCGGCTGGGTACATGAGAGACTACAGCAAGGACACTGACAGAGTGACAGTGAGAGCAGTCTGGGCCGGCTGGGTAACTGAGAGACAACAGCAAGGACAGTGACAGAGTGACAGTGGGAGCATTCTGGGCCGTCTGGGTAACTGAGAGACAACAGCAAGGACACTGACAGAGTGACAGTGGGAGCAGTCTGGGCCGGCTGGGTAACAGAGAGACAGCAGCAAAGACACTGACAGAGTGACAGTGGGAGCAGTCTGGGCCGGCTGGGTAACTGAGAGACTACAGCAAGGACAGTGACAGTGACAGTGGGAACAGTCTGGGCCGTCTGGGCAACTGAGAGACAACAGCAAGGACAGTGACAGAGTGACAGAGGGAGCAGTCTTGGCCGGCTAGGTAACTTAGAGACAACAGCAAGGACACTGACAGAGTGACAGTGGGAGCAGTCTGGGTGGATGGGTAACTGAGAAACAACAGCAAGGACACTGACAGAGTGACAGTGGGAGCAGTCTGGGCCGGCTGGGTAACTGAGAGACAACAGCAAGGGCACTGACAGAGTGACAGTGGGAGCAGTCTGGGCCGGCTGGGTAACAGAGAGACAACAGCAAGGACATTGACTGAGTGACAGTGGGAGCAGTCTGGGCTGGCTGGGTAACTCAGAGAAAACCGCAAGGACTCTGACAGAGTGACAGTGGGAGCAGTCTGGGCCGGCTGGGTAACTGAGAGACAACAGCAAGGACAGTGACAGAGTGACAGTGAGAGCAGTCTGGGCCGTCTGGGTAACTGAGAGACAATATGCAAGAACACTGACAGAGTGACAGTGGGAGCAGTCTGGGCCGGCTGGATAACTGAGAGACAACAGCAAGGACACTGACAGAGTGACAGTGGGAGCAGTCTGGGCCGGCTGGGTAACTGAGAGACAACAGCAAGGACACTGACAGAGTGACAGTGGGAGCAGTCTGGACCGGCTGGGTAACTGAGAGACAACAGCAAGGACACTGACAGATTGACAGTGGAAGCAATCTGGGCCGGCTGGGTAACTGAGAGACAACAGCAAGGACACTGACAGAGTGACAGTGGGAGCAGTCTGGACCGACTGGGTAACTTAGAGACAACAGCAAGGACACTGACAGAGTGACAGTGGGAGCAGTCTGGGCCGTCTGGGTAACTGAGAGACAACAGCAAGGACACTGACAGAGTGACAGTGGGAGCAGTCTGGGCCGGCTGGTAACTGAGAGACAACAGCAAGGACACTGACAGAGTGACAGTGAGAGCAGTCTGCACCGGCTGGGTAACTGAGAGACAACAGCAAGGACACTGACAGAGTGACAGAGCTGTGAGCAGTCTGGACCAGCTGGGTAACTGAGAAACAACAGCAAGGACACAGACAGATTGACAGTGGGAGCAGTCTGGCCCGGCCGGGTAACTGAGAGACAACAGCAAGACACTGACAGAGTGACTGTGGGAGCAGTCTGGGCCGGCTGGGCAACTGAGAGACAACAGCAACGACACTGATAGAGTGACAGTGAGAGCAGTCTGGGCCGGCTGGGTACATGAGAGACTACAGCAAGGACACTGACAGAGTGACAGTGAGAGCAGTCTGGGCCGGCTGGGTAACTGAGAGACAACAGCAAGGACAGTGACAGAGTGACAGTGGGAGCAATCTGGGCCGTCTGGGTAACTGAGAGACAACAGCAAGGACACTGACAGAGTGACAGTGGGAGCAGTCTGGGCCGGCTGGGTAACAGAGAGACAGCAGCAAAGACACTGACAGAGTGACAGTGGGAGCAGTCTGGGCCGGCTGGGTAACTGAGAGACTACAGCAAGGACAGTGACAGTGACAGTGGGAACAGTCTGGGCCGTCTGGGCAACTGAGAGACAACAGCAAGGACAGTGACAGAGTGACAGAGGGAGCAGTCTTGGCCGGCTAGGTAACTTAGAGACAACAGCAAGGACACTGACAGAGTGACAGTGGGAGCAGTCTGGGTGGATGGGTAACTGAGAAACAACAGTAAGGACACTGACAGAGTGACAGTGGGAGCAGTCTGTGCCGGCTGGATAACTGAGACAACAGCAAGGACACTGACAGAGTGACAGTGGGAGCAGTCTGGGCCGGCTGGGTAACAGAGAGACAGCAGCAAAGACACTGACAGAGTGACAGTGGGAGCAGTCTGGGCGGGCTGTCTAACTGAGAGACAACAGCAAGGACAGTGACAGAGTGACAGTGGGTGCAGTCTGGGCCGGCTGGGTAACTGAGGGACAACAGCAAGGTCACTGACAGAGTGAAAGTTGGAGCAGTCTGGGCCGGCTGGGTAACTGAGAGACTACAGCAAGGACAGTGACAGAGTGACAGTGGGAGCTGTCTGGGCCGGCTGGGTAACTGAGAGACAACAGCAAGGACAGTGACAGAGTGACAGTGGGAGCAGTCTGGGCCGGCTGGGTAACTGAGAGACAACAGCAAGGACACTGACAGAGTGACAGTTGGAGCAGTCAGGGCCGGCTGGGTAACTGAGAGACAACAGCAAGGACACTGACAGAGTGACAGTGGGAGCAGTCTGGGCCGGCTGGGTAACTAAGAGACAACAGCAAGGACACTGACAGAGTGACAGTGGGAACAGTCTGGGCCGGCTGGGTAACTGAGAGACAACAGCAAGGACACTGACAGAGTGACAGTGGGAGCAGTCTGTGCCGGCTGGGTAACAGAGAGACAGCAGCAAAGACACTGACAGAGTGACAGTGGGAGCAGTCTGGGCCGGCTGGGTAACTGAGAGACTACAGCAAGGACAGTGACAGAGTGACAGTGGGAACAGTCTGGGCCGTCTGGGCAACTGAGAGACAACAGCAAGGACAGTGACAGAGTGACAGTGGGAGCAGTCTGGTCCGGCTGGGTAACTGAGAGACAACAGCAAGGACAGTGACAGAGTGACAGTGGGAGCAGTCTGGGCCGGCTGGGTAACTGAGAGACAACAGCAAAGACACTGACAGACTGACAGTGGGAGCAGTCTGGGTGGATGGGTAACTGAGAAACAACAGCAAGGTCACTGACAGATTGACAGTGGGAGCAGTCTGGGCCGGATGGGCAACTGAGAGACAACAGCAAGGACACTGACAGAGTGACAGTGGTGTGAGCAGTCTGGACCAGCTGGGTAACTGAGAAACAACAGCAAGGACACTGACAGATTGACAGTGGGAGCAGTCTGGGCCGGCTGGGTAACTGAGAGACAACAGCAAGGTCACTGACAGAGTGACTGTGGGAGCAGTCTGGGCCGGCTGGGCAACTGAGAGACAACAGCAACGACACTGATAGAGTGACAGTGAGAGCAGTCTGGGCCGGCTGGGTACATGAGAGACTACAGCAAGGACACTGACAGAGTGACAGTGAGAGCAGTCTGGGCCGGCTGGGTAACTGAGAGACAACAGCAAGGACAGTGACAGAGTGACAGTGGGAGCATTCTGGGCCGTCTGGGTAACTGAGAGACAACAGCAAGGACACTGACAGAGTGACAGTGGGAGCAGTCTGGGCAGGCTGGGTAACAGAGAGACAGCAGCAAAGACACTGACAGAGTGACAGTGGGAGCAGTCTGGGCCGGCTGGGTAACTGAGAGACTACAGCAAGGACAGTGACAGTGACAGTGGGAACAGTCTGGGCCGTCTGGGCAACTGAGAGACAACAGCAAGGACAGTGACAGAGTGACAGAGGGAGCAGTCTTGGCCGGCTAGGTAACTTAGAGACAACAGCAAGGACACTGACAGAGTGACAGTGGGAGCAGTCTGGGTGGATGGGTAACTGAGAAACAACAGCAAGGACACTGACAGAGTGACAGTGGGAGCAGTCTGGGCCGGCTGGGTAACTGAGAGACAACAGCAAGGGCACTGACAGAGTGACAGTGGGAGCAGTCTGGACCGGCTGGGTAACAGAGAGACAACAGCAAGGACATTGACTGAGTGACAGTGGGAGCAGTCTGGGCTGGCTGGGTAACTCAGAGAAAACCGCAAGGACACTGACAGAGTGACAGTGGGAGCAGTCTGGGCCGGCTGGGTAACTGAGAGACAACAGCAAGGACAGTGACAGAGTGACAGTGAGAGCAGTCTGGGCCGGCTGGGTAACTGAGAGACAATATGCAAGAACACTGACAGAGTGACAGTGGGAGCAGTCTGGGCCGGCTGGATAACTGAGAGACAACAGCAAGGACACTGACAGAGTGACAGTGGGAGCAGTCTGGGCCGGCTGGGTAACTGAGAGACAACAGCAAGGACACTGACAGAGTGACAGTGGGAGCAGTCTGGACCGGCTGGGTAACTGAGAGACAACAGCAAGGACACTGACAGATTGACAGTGGAAGCAATCTGGGCCGGCTGGGTAACTGAGAGACAACAGCAAGGACACTGACAGAGTGACAGTGGGAGCAGTCTGGACCGACTGGGTAACTTAGAGACAACAGCAAGGACACTGACAGAGTGACAGTGGTAGCAGTCTGGGCCGTCTGGGTAACTGAGAGACAACAGCAAGGACACTGACAGAGTGACAGTGCTGTGAGCAGTCTGGACCAGCTGGGTAACTGAGAAACAACAGCAAGGACACTGACAGATTGACAGTGGGAGCAGTCTGGCCCGGCCGGGTAACTGAGAGACAACAGCAAGGACACTGACAGAGTGACTGTGGGAGCAGTCTGGGCCGGCTGGGCAACTGAGAGACAACAGCAACGACACTGATAGAGTGACAGTGAGAGCAGTCTGGGCCGGCTGGGTACATGAGAGACTACAGCAAGGACACTGACAGAGTGACAGTGAGAGCAGTCTGGGCCGGCTGGGTAACTGAGAGACAACAGCAAGGACAGTGACAGAGTGACAGTGGGAGCAATCTGGGCCGTCTGGGTAACTGAGAGACAACAGCAAGGACACTGACAGAGTGACAGTGGGAGCAGTCTGGGCCGGCTGGGTAACAGAGAGACAGCAGCAAAGACACTGACAGAGTGACAGTGGGAGCAGTCTGGGCCGGCTGTGTAACTGAGAGACTACAGCAAGGACAGTGACAGTGACAGTGGGAACAGTCTGGGCCGTCTGGGCAACTGAGAGACAACAGCAAGGACAGTGACAGAGTGACAGAGGGAGCAGTCTTGGCCGGCTAGGTAACTTAGAGACAACAGCAAGGACACTGACTGAGTGACAGTGGGAGCAGTCTGGGTGGATGGGTAACTGAGAAACAACAGTAAGGACACTGACAGAGTGACAGTGGGAGCAGTCTGGGCCGGCTGGATAACTGAGACAACAGCAAGGACACTGACAGAGTGACAGTGGGAGCAGTCTGGGCCGGCTGGGTAACAGAGAGACAGCAGCAAAGACACTGACAGAGTGACAGTGGGAGCAGTCTGGGCGGGCTGGCTAACTGAGAGACAACAGCAAGGACAGTGACAGAGTGACAGTGGGAGCAGTCTGGGCCGGCTGGGTAACTGAGGGACAACAGCAAGGTCACTGACAGAGTGAAAGTTGGAGCAGTCTGGGCCGGCTGGGTAACTGAGAGACTACAGCAAGGACAGTGACAGAGTGACAGTGGGAGCAGTCTGGTCCGGCTGGGTAACTGAGAGACAACAGCAAGGACAGTGACAGAGTGACAGTGGGAGCAGTCTGGGCCGGCTGGGTAACAGAGAGACAACAGCAAGGACACTGACAGAGTGACAGTGGGAGCTGTCTGGGCCGGCTGGGTAACTGAGAGACAACAGCAAGGACAGTGACAGAGTGACAGTGGGAGCAGTCTGGGCCGGCTGGGTAACTGAGAGACAACAGCAAGGACACTGACAGAGTGACAGTTGGAGCAGTCAGGGCCGGCTGGGTAACTGAGAGACAACAGCAAGGACACTGACAGAGTGACAGTGGGAGCAGTCTGGGCCGGCTGGGTAACTGAGAGACAACAGCAAGGACACTGACAGAGTGACAGTGGGAACAGTCTGGGCCGGCTGGGTAACTGAGAGACAACAGCAAGGACACTGACAGAGTGACAGTGGGAGCAGTCTGGGCCGGCTGGGTAACAGAGAGACAGCAGCAAAGACACTGACAGAGTGACAGTGGGAGCAGTCTGGGCCGGCTGGGTAACTGAGAGACTACAGCAAGGACAGTGACAGAGTGACAGTGGGAACAGTCTGGGCCGTCTGGGCAACTGAGAGACAACAGCAAGGACAGTGACAGAGTGACAGTGGGAGCAGTCTGGGCCGGCTGGGTAACTGAGAGACAACAGCAAGGACACTGACAGAGTGACAGTGAGAGCAGTCTGGACCGGCTGGGTAACTGAGTGACAACAGCAAGGACACTGACAGAGTGACAGTGGTGTGAGCAGTCTGGATCAGCTGGGTAACTGAGAAGCAACAGCAAGGACACTGACAGATTGACAGTGGGAGCAGTCTGGGCCGGCCGGGTAACTGAGAGACAACAGCAAGGACACTGACAGAGTGACTGTGGGAGCAGTCTGGGCCGACTGGGTAACTGAGAGACAACAGCAAGGACACTGACAGAGTGACAGTGGGAGCAGTCTGGGCCGGCTGGGCAACTGAGAGACAACAGCAACGACACTGATAGAGTGACAGTGAGAGCAGTCTGGGCCGGCTGGGTACATGAGAGACTACAGCAAGGACACTGACAGAGTGACAGTGAGAGCAGTCTGGGCCGGCTGGGTAACTGAGAGACAACAGCAAGGACAGTGACAGAGTGACAGTGGGAGCAATCTGGGCCGTCTGGGTAACTGAGAGACAACAGCAAGGACACTGACAGAGTGACAGTGGGAGCAGTCTGGGCCGGCTGGGTAACAGAGAGACAGCAGCAAAGACACTGACAGAGTGACAGCGGGAGCAGTCTGGGCCGGCTGGGTAACTGAGAGACTACAGCAAGGACAGTGACAGTGACAGTGGGAACAGTCTGGGCCGTCTGGGCAACTGAGAGACAACAGCAAGGACAGTGACAGAGTGACAGAGGGAGCAGTCTTGGCCGGCTAGGTAACTTAGAGACAACAGCAAGGACACTGACAGAGTGACAGTGGGAGCAGTCTGGGTGGATGGGTAACTGAGAAACAACAGCAAGGACACTGACAGAGTGACAGTGGGAGCAGTCTGGACCGGCTGGGTAACTGAGAGACAACAGCAAGGGCACTGACAGAGTGACAGTGGGAGCAGTCTGGACCGGCTGGGTAACTCAGAGAAAACCGCAAGGACAGTGACAGAGTGACAGTGGGAGCAGTCTTGGCCGGCTGGGTAACTGAGAGACAACAGCAACGACAGTGACAGAGTGACAGTGAGAGCAGTCTGGGCCGGCTGGGTAACTGAGAGACAATATGCAAGAACACTGACAGAGTGACAGTGGGAGCAGTCTGGGCCGGCTGGATAACTGAGAGACAACAGCAAGGACACTGACAGAGTGACAGTGGGAGCAGTCTGAGCCGGCTGGGTAACTGAGAGACAACAGCAAGGACACTGACAGAGTGACAGTGGGAGCAGTCTGGGCCGGCTGGGTAACTGAGAGACAACAGCAAGGACACTGACAGAGTGACAGTGGGAGCAGTCTGGACCGGCTGGGTAACTGAGAGACAACAGCAAGGACACTGACAGATTGACAGTTGAAGCAATCTGGGCCGGCTGGGTAACTGAGAGACAACAGCAAGGACACTGACAGAGTGACAGTGGGAGCAGTCTGGACCGACTAGGTAACTGAGAGACAACAGCAAGGACACTGACAGAGTGACAGTGGGAGCAGTCTGGACCCTCTGGGTAACTGAGAGACAACAGCAAGGACACTGACAGAGTGACAGTGGGAGCAGTCTGGGCCGGCTGGTAACTGAGAGACAACAGCAAGGACACTGACAGAGTGACAGTGAGAGCAGTCTGCACCGGCTGGGTAACTGAGAGACAACAGCAAGGACACTGACAGAGTGACAGTGCTGTGAGCAGTCTGGACCAGCTGGGTAACTGAGAAACAACAGCAAGGACACTGACAGATTGACAGTGGGAGCAGTCTGGGCCGGCCGGGTAACTGAGAGACAACAGCAAGGACACTGACAGAGTGACTGTGGGAGCAGTCTGGGCCGGCTGGGCAACTGAGAGACAACAGCAACGACACTGATAGAGTGACAGTGAGAGCAGTCTGGGCCGGCTGGGCACATGAGAGACTACAGCAAGGACACTGACAGAGTGACAGTGAGAGCAGTCTGGGCCGGCTGGGTAACTGAGAGACAACAGCAAGGACAGTGACAGAGTGACAGTGGGAGCAATCTGGGCCGTCTGGGTCACTGAGAGACAACAGCAAGGACACTGACAGAGTGACAGTGGGAGCAGTCTGGGCCGGCTGGGTAACAGAGAGACAGCAGCAAAGACACTGACAGAGTGACAGTGGGAGCAGTCTGGGCCGGCTGGGTAACTGAGAGACTACAGCAAGGACAGTGACAGTGACAGTGGGAACAGTCTGGGCCGTCTGGGCAACTGAGAGACAACAGCAAGGACAGTGACAGAGTGACAGAGGGAGCAGTCTTGGCCGGCTAGGTAACTTAGAGACAACAGCAAGGACACTGACAGAGTGACAGTGGGAGCAGTCTGGGTGGATGGGTAACTGAGAAACAACAGTAAGGACACTGACAGAGTGACAGTGGGAGCAGTCTGGGCCGGCTGGATAACTGAGACAACAGCAAGGACACTGACAGAGTGACAGTGGGAGCAGTCTGGGCCGGCTGGGTAACAGAGAGACAGCAGCAAAGACACTGACAGAGTGACAGTGGGAGCAGTCTGGGCGGGCTGGCTAACTGAGAGACAACAGCAAGGACAGTGACAGAGTGACAGTGGGAGCAGTCTGGGCCGGCTGGGTAACTGAGGGACAACAGCAAGGTCACTGACAGAGTGAAAGTTGGAGCAGTCTGGGCCGGCTGGGTAACTGAGAGACTACAGCAAGGACAGTGACAGAGTGACAGTGGGAGCAGTCTGGTCCGGCTGGGTAACTGAGAGACAACAGCAAGGACAGTGACAGAGTGACAGTGGGAGCAGTCTGGGCCGGCTGGGTAACAGAGAGACAACAGCAAGGACACTGACAGAGTGACAGTGGGAGCTGTCTGGGCCGGCTGGGTAACTGAGAGACAACAGCAAGGACAGTGACAGAGTGACAGTGGGAGCAGTCTGGGCCGGCTGGGTAACTGAGAGACAACAGCAAGGACACTGACAGAGTGACAGTTGGAGCAGTCAGGGCCGGCTGGGTAACTGAGAGACAACAGCAAGGACACTGACAGAGTGACAGTGGGAGCAGTCTGGGCCGGCTGGGTAACTGAGAGACAACAGCAAGGACACTGACAGAGTGACAGTGGGAGCAGTCTGGGCCGGCTGGGTAACTGAGAGACAACAGCAAGGACACTGACAGAGTGACAGTGGGAGCAGTCTGGGCCGGCTGGGTAACTGAGAGACTACAGCAAGGACAGTGACAGAGTGACAGTGGGAACAGTCTGGGCCGTCTGGGCAACTGAGAGACAACAGCAAGGACAGTGACAGAGTGACAGTGGGAGAAGTCTGGGCCGGCTGGGTAACTGAGAGACAACAGCAAGGACACTGACAGAGTGACAGTGAGAGCAGTCTGGACCGGCTGGGTAACTGAGAGACAACAGCAAGGACACTGACAGAGTGACAGTGGTGTGAGCAGTCTGGACCAGCTGGGTAACTGAGAAACAACAGCAAGGACACTGACAGATTGACAGTGGGAGCAGTCTGGGCCGGCCGGGTAACTGAGAGACAACAGCAAGGACACTGACAGAGTGACTGTGGGAGCAGTCTGGGCCGACTGGGTAACTGAGAGACAACAGCAAGGACACTGACAGAGTGACAGTGGGAGCAGTCTGGGCCGGCTGGGCAACTGAGAGACAACAGCAACGACACTGATAGAGTGACAGTGAGAGCAGTCTGGGCCGGCTGGGTACATGAGAGACTACAGCAAGGACACTGACAGAGTGACAGTGAGAGCAGTCTGGGCCGGCTGGGTAACTGAGAGACAACAGCAAGGACAGTGACAGAGTGACAGTGGGAGCAATCTGGGCCGTCTGGATAACTGAGAGACAACAGCAAGGACACTGACAGAGTGACAGAGGGAGCAGTCTTGGCCGGCTAGGTAACTTAGAGACAACAGCAAGGACACTGACAGAGTGACAGTGGGAGCAGTCTGGGTGGATGGGTAACTGAGAAACAACAGCAAGGACACTGACAGAGTGACAGTGGGAGCAGTCTGGGCCGGCTGGATAACTGAGAGACAACAGCAAGGACACTGACAGAGTGACAGTGGGAGCAGTCTGGGCCGGCTGGGTAACAGAGAGACAGCAGCAAAGACACTGACAGAGTGACAGTGGGAGCAGTCTGGGCGGGCTGGCTAACTGAGAGACACCAGCAAGGACAGTGACAGAGTGACAGTGGGAGCAGTCTGGGCCGGCTGGGTAACTGAGGGACAACAGCAAGGTCACTGACAGAGTGAAAGTTGGAGCAGTCTGGGCCGGCTGGGTAACTGAGAGACTACAGCAAGGACAGTGACAGAGTGACAGTGGGAGCAGTCTGGTCCGGCTGGGTAACTGAGAGACAACAGCAAGGACAGTGACAGAGTGACAGTGGGAGCAGTCTGGGCCGGCTGGGTAACTGAGAGACAACAGCAAGGACACTGACAGAGTGACAGTTGAAGCAGTCAGGGCCGGCTGGGTAACTGAGAGACAACAGCAAGGACACTGACAGAGTGACAGTGGGAGCAATCTGGGCCGTCTGGATAACTGAGAGACAACAGCAAGGACACTGACAGAGTGACAGTGGGAGCAGTCTGGGCCGGCTGGGTAACAGAGAGACAGCAGCAAAGACACTGACAGAGTGACAGTGGGAGCAGTCTGGGTCGGCTGGGTAACTGAGAGACTACAGCAAGGACAGTGACAGTGACAGTGGGAACAGTCTGGGCCGTCTGGGCAACTGAGAGACAACAGCAAGGACAGTGACAGAGTGACAGAGGGAGCAGTCTTGGCCGGCTAGGTAACTTAGAGACAACAGCAAGGACACTGACAGAGTGACAGTGGGAGCAGTCTGGGTGGATGGGTAACTGAGAAACAACAGCAAGGACACTGACAGAGTGACAGTGGGAGCAGTCTGGGCCGGCTGGATAACTGAGAGACAACAGCAAGGACACTGACAGAGTGACAGTGGGAGCAGTCTGGGCCGGCTGGGTAACAGAGAGACAGCAGCAAAGACACTGACAGAGTGACAGTGGGAGCAGTCTGGGCGGGCTGGCTAACTGAGAGACACCAGCAAGGACAGTGACAGAGTGACAGTGGGAGCAGTCTGGGCCGGCTGGGTAACTGAGGGACAACAGCAAGGTCACTGACAGAGTGAAAGTTGGAGCAGTCTGGGCCGGCTGGGTAACTGAGAGACTACAGCAAGGACAGTGACAGAGTGACAGTGGGAGCAGTCTGGTCCGGCTGGGTAACTGAGAGACAACAGCAAGGACAGTGACAGAGTGACAGTGGGAGCAGTCTGGGCCGGCTGGGTAACTGAGAGACAACAGCAAGGACACTGACAGAGTGACAGTTGAAGCAGTCAGGGCCGGCTGGGTAACTGAGAGACAACAGCAAGGACACTGACAGAGTGACAGTGGGAGCAGTCTGGACCGGCTGGGTAACTGAGAGACAACAGCAAGGACACTGACAGAGTGACAGTGGGAGCAGTCTGGGCCGGCTGGGTAACTGAGAGACAACAGCAAGGACACTGACAGAGTGACAGTGGGAGCAGTCTGGGTGGATGGGTAACTGAGAAACAACAGCAAGGACACTGACAGAGTGACAGTGGGAGCAGTCTGGGCCGGCTGGATAACTGAGAGACAACAGCAAGGACACTGACAGAGTGACAGTGGGAGCAGTCTGGGCCGGCTGGGTAACAGAAAGACAGCAGCAAAGACACTGACAGAGTGACAG
This sequence comes from Scyliorhinus torazame, assembly GCF_047496885.1. NCBI lineage: Eukaryota > Metazoa > Chordata > Chondrichthyes > Carcharhiniformes > Scyliorhinidae > Scyliorhinus > Scyliorhinus torazame. Next base: position 88,967,464 of record NC_092726.1, on the reverse strand, counting down.
TGGGAGCAGTCTGGGCCGGCTGGGTAACTGAGAGACTACAGCAAGGACAGTGACAGAGTGACAGTGGGAGCAGTCTGTGCCGGCTGGGTAACTGAGGGACAACAGCAAGGTCACTGACAGAGTGAAAGTGGGAGCAGTCTGGGCCGGCTGGGTAACTGAGAGACTACAGCAAGGACAGTGACAGAGTGACAGTGGGAGCAGTCTGGTCCGGCTGGGTAACTGAGAGACAACAGCAAGGACAGTGACAGAGTGACAATGGCAGCAGTCTGGGCCGGCTGGGTAACTGAGAGACAACAGCAAGGACACTGACAGAGTGACAGTGGGAGCATTCTGGGTGGATGGGTAACTGAGAGACAACAGCAAGGACACTGACAGAGTGACAGTGAGAGCAGTCTGGGCCGGCAGGGTAACTGAGAGACAACAGCAAGGGCACTGACAGAGTGACAGTGGGAGCAGTCTGGACCGGCTGGGTAACAGAGAGACAACAGCAAGGACATTGACTGAGTGACAGTGGGAGCAGTCTGGGCTGGCTGGGTAACTCAGAGAAAACCGCAAGGACACTGACAGAGTGACAGTGGGAGCAGTCTGGGCCGGCTGGGTAACTGAGAGACAACAGCAAGGACAGTGACAGAGTGACAGTGAGAGCAGTCTGGGCCGGCTGGGTAACTGAGAGACAACATGCAAGAACACTGACAGAGTGACAGTGGGAGTAGTCTGGGCCGGCTGGGTAACTGAGAGACAACAGCAAGGACACTGACAGACTGACAGTGGGAGCAGTCTGAGCCGGATGGGTAACTGAGAGACAACAGCAAGGACACTGACAGAGTGACAGTGGGAGCAGTCTGGACCGGATGGGTAACTGAGAGACAACAGCAAGGACACTGAAAGAGTGACAGTGGGAGTAGTCTGGGGCGGCTGGGGAGCTGAGAGACAACAGCAAGGGCACTGAGAGTGACAGTGGGAGCAGTCTGGACCGGCTGGTTAACTGAGAGACAACAGCAAGGACACTGACAGAGTGACAGTGAGAGCAGTCTGGGCCGGCTGGGTAACTGAGAGACAACAGCAAGGACACTGACAGAGTGACAGTGGGAGCAGTCTGGGCCGGCTGGGTAACTGAGAGACAACAGCAAGGACAGTGACAGAGTGACAGTGGGAGCAGCATGGTCCGTCTGGATAACTGAGAGACAACAGCAAGGACACTGACAGAGTGACAGTGGGAGCAGTCTGGGCCGGCTGGGTAACTTTGTGACAACAGCAAGGACACAGACAGAGTGATAGTGGGAGCAGTCTGGGACGGCTGGTTAACTGAGAGACAACAGCAAGGACGCTGACAGAGTGACAGTGGGAGCAGTCTGGGGCTGCTGGGTAACTTTGAGACAACAGCAACGACACTGACAGAGTGACAGTGGGAGCAATCTGGGCCGGCTGGGTAACTGAGAAACAACAGCAAGGACACTGACAGATTGACAGTTGGAGCAGTCTGGGCCGTCTGGGAAACTGAGAGACAACAGCAAGGACAGTGACAGAGTGACAGTGGGATCCGTCTGGCCCGGCTGGGTAACTGAGAGACAACAGCAAGGACACTGACAGAGTGACAGTGGGAGCAGTCTGGGCCGGCTGGGTAACTGAGAGACAACAGCAAGAACACTGACAGAGTGACAGTGGGAGCAGTGTGGGCCGGCTGGGTAACTGAGAGACAACAGCAAGGACACTGACAGAGTGACAGTGGGAGCAGTAGGGGCCGGCTGGGTAACTGAGAGACAACAGCAAGGACAGTGACAGAGTGACAGCGGGAGCAGTAGGGGCCGGCTGGGTAACTGAGGGACAACAGCAAGGACACTGACAGCGTGACAGTGGGAGAAGTCAGGGCCGGCTGGGTTACTGAGAGACAACAGCAAGGACTCTGACAGAGTGACAGTGAGAGCAGTCTGGGCCGGCCGGGTAACTGAGAGACAACAGCAAGGGCAGTGACAGAGTGACAGTTGGAGCAGTCTGGGCCGGCTGGTTAACTGAGAGACAACAGCAAGACACTGACAGAGTGACAGTGGGAGCAGTCAGGGCCGGCTGGGTAACTGAGAGACAACAGCAAGGACACTGACAGAGTGACAGTGGGAGCAGTCTGGGCCGGCTGGGTAACTGAGAGACAACAGCAAGGACACTGACAGAGTGACAGTGGGAGCAGTCTGGGCCGGCTGGGTAACAGAGAGACAGCAGCAAAGACACTGACAGAGTGACAGTGGGAGCAGTCTGGGCCGGCTGGGTAACTGAGAGACTACAGCAAGGACAGTGACAGAGTGACAGTGGGAGCAGTCTGGGCCGGCTGGGTAACTGAGGGACAACAGCAAGGTCACTGACAGAGTGAAAGTGGGAGCAGTCTGGGCCGGCTGGGTAACTGAGAGACTACAGCAAGGACAGTGACAGAGTGACAATGGGAGCAGTCTGGCCCGGCTGGGTAACTGAGAGACAACAGCAAGGACAGTGACAGAGTGACAGTGGGAGCAGTCTGGGCCGGCTAGGTAACTGAGAGACAACAGCAAAGACACTGACAGAGTGACAGTGGGAGCAGTCTGGGTGGATGGGTAACTGAGAAACAACAGCAAGGTCACTGACAGATTGACAGTGGGAGCAGTCTGGGCCGCATGGGCAACTGAGAGACAACAGCAAGGACACTGACAGAGTGACAGTGAGAGCAGTCTGGGCCGGCTGGGTAACTGAGAGACAACAGCAAGGGCACTGACAGAGTGACAGTGGGAGCAGTCTGGACCGGCTGGGTAACAGAGAGACAACAGCAAGGACATTGACTGAGTGACAGTGGGAGCAGTCTGGGCTGGCTGGGTAACTCAGAGAAAACCGCAAGGACACTGACAGAGTGACAGTGGGAGCAGTCTGGGCCGGCTGGGTAACTGAGAGACAACAGCAAGGACAGTGACAGAGTGACAGTGAGAGCAGTCTGGGCCGGCTGGGAAACTGAGAGACAATATGCAAGAACACTGACAGAGTGACAGTGGGAGCTGTCTGGGCCGGCTGGATAACTGAGAGACAACAGCAAGTGCACTGACAGAGTGACAGTGGGAGCAGTCTGAGCCGGCTGGGTAACTGAGAGACAACAGCAAGGACACTGACAGAGTGACAGTGGGAGCAGTCTGGGCCGGCTGGGTAACTGAGAGACAACAGCAAGGACACTGACAGAGTGACAGTGGGAGCAGTCTGGGCCGGCTGGGTAACTGAGAGACAACAGCAAGGACACTGACAGAGTGACAGTGGGAGCAGCCTGGGCCGGCTGGGTAACTTTGAGACAACAGCAACGACACTGACGGAGTGACAGTGGGAGCAGTCTGGACCGGCTGGGTAACTGAGAAACAACAGCAAGGACACTGACAGAGTGACAGTGGGAGCAGTCTGGGCCGGCTGGGAACCTGAGAGACAACAGCAAGAACAGTGACAGAGTGACAGTGGGATCCGTCTGGGCCGTCTGGGTAACTGAGAGACAACAGCAAGGACACTGACAGAGTGACAGTGGGAGCAGTGTGGGCCGGCTGGGTAACTGAGAGACAACAGTAAGGACACTGACAGAGTGACAGTGGGAGCAGTAGGGGCCGGCTGGGTAACTGAGAGACAACAGCAATGACACTGACAGAGTGACAGCGGGAGCAGTAGGGGCCGGCTGGGTAACTGAGAGACAATATAAATGACTGTGACAGAGTGACAGTGGGAGCTGTCTGTGCCGGCTGGATAACTGTGGGAAAACAGCAAGGACACTGACAGAGTGACAGTGGGAGCAGTCTGGGCCGGCTGGGTAACTGAGAGACTACAGTAAGGACGCTGACAGAGTGACAGTGGGAGCAGTCTGGGCCGGCAGGGTAACTGAGAGACTACAGTAAGGACACTGACAGAGTGACAGTGGGAGCAGTCTAAACCGGATGGCTAACTGAGAGACAACAGCAAGGACACTGACAGAGTGACAGTGGGAGCAGTCTGTGCCGGATGGGCAACTGAGAGACAACAGCAAGGACAGTGACAGAGTGACAGTGGGAGCAGTGTGGGCCGGATGGGTAACTGAGAGAGAACAGCAAGGGCAGTGACAGAGTGACAGTGGGAGCAGTCTGGACCGGCTGGGTAACAGAGAGACAACAGCTAGGACATTGACTGAGTGACAGTGGGAGCAGTCTGGGCTGGCTGGGTAACTGAGAGACAACAGCAAGGACAGTGACAGAGTGACAGTGAGAGCAGTCTGGGCCGGCTGGGTAACTGAGAGACAACAGCAAGGACAGTGACAGAGTGACAGCGGGAGCAGTCTGGTCCGGCTGGGTAACTGAGAGACAACAGCAAGGACACTGACAGAGTGACAGTGGGAGCAGTCTGGTCCGGCTGGGTAACTGAGAGACAACAGCAAGGACACTGACAGAGTGACAGTGGGAGCAGTCTGGGCCGGCTGGGTAACTGAGAGACAACAGCAAGGTCGCTGACAGAGTGACAGTGGGAGCAGTCTGAGCCGGATTGGTAACTAAGAGACAACAGCTAGGACACTGACTGAGTGACAGTGGGAGCAGTCTGGGCCGGCTGGGTAACTGAGAGACAACAGCAAGGACACTGACAGAGTGACAGTGGGAGCAGTCTGGACCGGCTGGGTAACTGAGAGACAACAGCAAGGACACTGACAGAGTGACAATGGTGGGAGCAGTCTGGGCCGGCTGGGTAACTGAGAGACAACAGCAAGGACACTGAAAGAGTGACAGTGGGAGCAGTCTGGGGCGGCTGGGTAACTGAGAGGCAACAGCAAGGACACTGACAGAGTGACAGTGGGAGCAGTCTGGGGCGGCTGGGTAACTGAGAGACAACAGCAAGGACACTGACAGAGTGACAGTGGGAGCAGTCTGGACCGGCTGGGCAACTGAGAGACAACAGCAAGGACACTGACAGAGTGACAGCGGGAGCAGTCTGGGCCGGCTGGGTAACTGAGAGACAACAGCAAGGACACTGACAGAGTGACAGTGGGAGCAGTCTGGGCCGGCTGGGTAACTTTGAGACAACAGCAAGGACACAGACAGAGTGATAGTGGGAGCAGTCTGGGACGGCTGGTTAACTGAGAGACAACAGCAAGGACGCTGACAGAGTGACAGTGAGAGCAGTCTGGGGCTGCTGGGTAACTTTGAGAGACAACATGCAAGAACACTGACAGAGTGACTGTGGGAGCAGTCTGGGCCGGCTGGGTAACTGAGAGACAACAGCAAGGTCGCTGTCAGAGTGACAGTGGGAGCAGTCTGGGCCGGCTGGGTAACTGAGAGACAACAGCAAGGACAGTGACAGAGTGACAGTGGGAGCAGTCTGGGCCGGCTGGGTAACTGAGAGACAACAGCAAGGGCACTGACAGAGTGACAGTGGGAGCAGTCTGGGCCGGCTGGGTAACTGAGATACAACAGCAAGGACACTGACAGAGTGACAGTGGGAGCAGTCTGGGCCGGCTGGGTAACTGAGAGACAACAGCAAGGGCACTGACAGAGTGACAGAGGGAGCAGTCTGGGCCGGCTGGGTAACTGAGAGACAACAGCAAGGACAGTGACAGAGTGACAGCGGGAGCAGTCTGGTCCGGCTGGGTAACTGAGAGACAACAGCAAGGACACTGACAGAGTGACAGTGGGAGCAGTCTGGTCCGGCTGGGTAACTGAGAGACAACAGCAAGGACACTGACAGAGTGACAGTGGGAGCAGTCTGGGCCGGCTGGGTAACTGAGAGACAACAGCAAGGTCGCTGACAGAGTGACAGTGGGAGCAGTCTGAGCCGGATTGGTAACTAAGAGACAACAGCTAGGACACTGACTGAGTGACAGTGGGAGCAGTCTGGGCCGGCTGGGTAACTGAGAGACAACAGCAAGGACACTGACAGAGTGACAGTGGGAGCAGTCTGGACCGGCTGGGTAACTGAGAGACAACAGCAAGGACACTGACAGAGTGACAATGGTGGGAGCAGTCTGGGCCGGCTGGGTAACTGAGAGACAACAGCAAGGACACTGAAAGAGTGACAGTGGGAGCAGTCTGGGGCGGCTGGGTAACTGAGAGACAACAGCAAGGACACTGACAGAGTGACAGTGGGAGCAGTCTGGGGCGGCTGGGTAACTGAGAGACAACAGCAAGGACACTGACAGAGTGACAGTGGGAGCAGTCTGGACCGGCTGGGCAACTGAGAGACAACAGCAAGGACACTGACAGAGTGACAGCGGGAGCAGTCTGGGCCGGCTGGGTAACTGAGAGACAACAGCAAGGACACTGACAGAGTGACAGTGGGAGCAGTCTGGGCCGGCTGGGTAACTTTGAGACAACAGCAAGGACACAGACAGAGTGATAGTGGGAGCAGTCTGGGACGGCTGGTTAACTGAGAGACAACAGCAAGGACGCTGACAGAGTGACAGTGAGAGCAGTCTGGGGCTGCTGGGTAACTTTGAGAGACAACATGCAAGAACACTGACAGAGTGACTGTGGGAGCAGTCTGGGCCGGCTGGGTAACTGAGAGACAACAGCAAGGTCGCTGTCAGAGTGACAGTGGGAGCAGTCTGGGCCGGCTGGGTAACTGAGAGACAACAGCAAGGACAGTGACAGAGTGACAGTGGGAGCAGTCTGGGCCGGCTGGGTAACTGAGAGACAACAGCAAGGGCACTGACAGAGTGACAGTGGGAGCAGTCTGGGCCGGCTGGGTAACTGAGATACAACAGCAAGGACACTGACAGAGTGACAGTGGGAGCAGTCTGGGCCGGCTGGGTAACTGAGAGACAACAGCAAGGGCACTGACAGAGTGACAGAGGGAGCAGTCTGGGCCGGCTGGGTCACTGAGAGACAACAGCAAGGACACAGACAGAGTGACAGTGGGAGCAGTCTGGACCGGCTGGGCAACTGAGAGACAACCGCAAGGACAGTGACAGAGTGACAGTGGGAGCAGTCTGGGCCGTCTGGGGAACTGAGAGACAACAGCAAGGACACTGACAGAGTGACAGTGGGAGCAGTCTGGGCCGGCTGAGTAACTGAGAGACAACAGCAAGGACACTGGCAGTGTGACAGAGGCAACAGGCTGTGCCGGATGGGTAACTGAGAGACAACAGCAAGGACACTTACAGAATGACAGTGGGAGCAGTCTGGGCCGGCTGGGTAACTGAGAGACAACAGCAAGGACACTGACAGAGTGACAGTGGGTGCAGTCTGGGCCGGATGGGTAACTGAGAAACAACAGCAAGGACACTGACAGAGTGACAGAGGCAACAGGCTGGGCCGGCTGTTTAACTGAGGGGCAACAGCAAAGATGCGACAGGGTGATAGTGGGAGCAGTCTGTACCGACTAGGTAACTGAGGGACAACAGCAGGGACACTGACAGAATGAATGTCAGAGCAGTCAGGGCTGTCTGGGTAACTGAAAGACAACAGCCATGACACTGACAGAGGGACAGTGCTGGGAGCAGTCTGGGCCGGCTGGATAAATTAGAGAAAACAGCATAGTCACTGATAGAGTGACAGTGGGAGCAGTTTGGACCGGCTGGGGAACTGAGAGACATCAGCAAGGACAGTGACAGAGTGACAGTGGCAGCAGTCTGGACCGGCTGGGTAACTGAGAGACAACAGCATGGACAGTGACAGAGTGACAGTGGGAGCAGTCTGGGCCGGCTGGGTAACTGAGAGACAACAGCAAGGACACTGACAGAGTGACAGTGGGAGCAGTCTGGACCGGCTGGGTAACTGAGAGACAACAGCAAGGACACTGACAGAGTGAAAGTGGGAGCATTGTGGGCCGGCTGGGTAACTGAGAGACAACAGCAAGGACACTGACAGAGTGACAGCGGGAGCAGTCTGGGCCGGCTGGGTAACTGAGAGACAACAGCAAGGACACTGACAGAGTGACAGTGGGAGCAGCCTGGGCCGGCTGGGTAACTTTGAGACAACAGCAACGACACTGACGGAGTGACAGTGGGAGCAGTCTGGACCGGCTGGGTAACTGAGAAACAACAGCAAGGACACTGACAGAGTGACAGTGGGAGCAGTCTGGACCGGCTGGGTAACTGAGAGACAACAGCAAGGACACTGACAGAGTGAAAGTGGGAGCATTGTGGGCCGGCTGGGAACCTGAGAGACAACAGCAAGAACAGTGACAGAGTGACAGTGAGATCCGTCTGGGCCGTCTGGGTAACTGAGAGACAACAGCAAGGACACTGACAGAGTGACAGTGGGTGCAGTGTGGGCCGGCTGGGTAACTGAGACACAACAGCAAGGACACTGACAGAGTGACAGTGGGAGCAGTAGTGGCCGGCTGGGTAACTGAGAGACAACAGCAAGGACACTGACAGAGTGACAGCGGGAGCAGTAGGGGCCGGCTGGGTAACTGAGAGACAATATAAATGACACTGACAGAGTGACAGTGGGAGCAGTCTGGGCCGGCTGGGCAACTGAGAGACAATAGCAAGGACACTGACAGAGTGACAGTGAGAGCAGTCTGGGCCGGCTGGGTAACTGAGAGACAACAGCAAGGATACTGACAGATTGACAGTGGGAGCAGTCTGGGCCGGCTGGGTAACTGAGGGACAACAGCAAGGACGCTGACAGAGTGACAGTGGGAGCAGTCTGGGCCGGCTGGGTAACTGAGAGACTACAGCAAGGACAGTGACAGAGTGACAGTGGGAGCAGTCTGGGCCGGCTGGGTAACTGAGAGACAACAGCAAGGACAGTGACAGAGTGACAGTGGGAGCAGTCTGGGCCGGCTGGGTAACTGAGAGACAACAGCAATGACACTGACAGATTGACAGTGGGAGCAGTCTGGGCCGGCTGGGTAACTGAGATACAACAGCAAGGACACTGACAGAGTGACAGTGGGAGCAGTCTGGGCCGGCTGGGTAACTGAGAGACAACAGCAAGGGCACTGACAGAGTGACAGAGGGAGCAGTCTGGGCCGGCTGGGTCACTGAGAGATAACAGCAAGGACACAGACAGTGACAGTGGGAGCAGTCTGGACCGGCTGGACAACTGAGAGACAACAGCAAGGACACTGACAGAGAGACAGTGGGAGCAGTCTGGACCGGCTGGGTAACTGAGAAACAACAGCAAGGACACTGACAGAGTGACAGTGGGAGCAGTCTGGGCCGGCTGGGAACCTGAGAGACAACAGCAAGAACAGTGACAGAGTGACAGTGAGATCCGTCTGGGCCGTCTGGGTAACTGAGAGACAACAGCAAGGACACTGACAGAGTGACAGTGGGAGCAGTGAGGGCCGGCTGGGTAACTGAGAGACAACAGCAAGGACACTGACAGAGTGACAGTGGGAGCAGTAGTGGCCGGCTGTGTAACTGAGAGACAACAGCAAGGACACTGACAGAGTGACAGCGGGAGCAGTAGGGGCCGGCTGGGTAACTGAGAGACAATATAAATGACTTTGACAGAGTGACAGTGGGAGCTGTCTGTGCCGGCTGGATAACTGAGGGAAACCAGCAAGGACACTGACAGAGTGACAGTGGGAGCAGTCTGGGCCGGCTGGGCAACTGAGAGACAATAGCAAGGACACTGACAGAGTGACAGTGAGAGCAGTCTGGGCCGGCTGGGTAACTGAGAGACAACAGCAAGGATACTGACAGATTGACAGTGGGAGCAGTCTGGGCCGGCTGGGTAACTGAGGGACAACAGCAAGGACGCTGACAGAGTGACAGTGGGAGCAGTCTGGGCCGGCTGGGTAACTGAGAGACTACAGCAAGGACAGTGACAGAGTGACAGTGGGAGCAGTCTGGGCCGGCTGGGTAACTGAGAGACAACAGCAAGGACAGTGACAGAGTGACAGTGGGAGCAGTCTGGGCCGGCTGGGTAACTGAGAGACAACAGCAAGGACACTGACAGAGTGGCAGTGGGAGCAGTTTGGGCCGGCTGGGTAACTGAGATACAACAGCAAGGACACTGACAGAGTGACAGTGGGAGCAGTCTGGGTCGGCTGGGTAACTGAGAGACAACAGCAAGGGCACTGACAGAGTGACAGAGGGAGCAGTCTGGGCCGGCTGGGTCACTGAGAGACAACAGCAAGGACACAGACAGTGACAGTGGGAGCAGTCTGGACCGGCTGGGCAACTGAGAGACAACAGCAAGGACACTGACAGAGAGACAGTGGGAGCAGTCTGGGCCGGCTGTGTAACTGAGAGACAACAGCAAGGACAGTGACAGAGTGACAGTGGGAGCAGTGTGGGCCGGCTGGGTAACTGAGAGACAACAGCAAGGACACTGACAGAGTGACAGTGGGAGCAGTCTGGGCCGTCTGGGCAACTGAGAGACAACAGCAAGGACAGTGACAGAGTGACAGTGGGAGCAGTCTGGGCCGTCTGGGCAACTGAGAGACAACAGCAAGGACACTGACAGAGTGACAGTGGGAGCAGTCTGGGCCGGCTGAGTAACTGAGAGACAACAGCAAGGACACTGACAGTGTGACAGAGGCAACAGGCTGGGCCGGATGGGTAACTGAGAGACAACGGCATGGACACTTACAGAGTGACAGTGGGAGCAGTCTGGGCCGGCTGTGTAACTGAGAGACAACAGCAAGGACACTGACAGAATGACAGTGGGAGCAGTCTGGGCCGGCTGGGTAACTGAGAGACAACAGCAAGGACACTGACAGAGTGACAGTGGGAGCAGTCTGGGCCGTCTGGGCAACTGAGAGACAACAGCAAGGACAGTGACAGAGTGACAGTGGGAGCAGTCTGGGCCGGCTGGGTAACAGAGAGACAACAGCAAGGACACTGATAGTGTGACAGTGGGAGCAGTCTGGGCCGGCTGAGTAACTGAGAGACAACAGCAAGGACACAGACAGAGTAACAGTGGGTGCAGTCTGGGCCGGATGGGTAACTGAGAAACAACAGCAAGGACACTGACACAGTGACAGAGGCAACAGGCTGGGCCGGCTGGGTAACTGAGGGGCAACAGCAAAGATGCGACAGGGTGATAGTGGGAGCAGTCTGTATCGACTAGGTAACTAAGGGACAACAGCAGGCACACTGACAGAATGAATGTCACAGCAGTCAGGGCTGTCTGGGTAACTGAAAGACAACAGCCATGACACTGACAGAGGGACAGTGCTGGGAGCAGTCTGGGCCGGCTGGATAAATTAGAGAAAACAGCATAGTCACTGACAGAGTGACAGTCGGAGCAGTTTGGACCGGCTGGGTAACTGAGAGACAACAGCAAGGACAGTGACAGAGTGACAGTGGGAGCAGTCTGGACCGGCTGGGTAACTGAGAGACAACAGCATGGACAGTGACAGAGTGACAGTGGGAGCAGTCTGGGCCGGCTGGGTAACTGAGAGACAACAGCAAGGACACTGACAGAGTGACAGTGGGAGCAGTCTTGACCGGCTGGGTAACTGAGAGACAACAGCAAGGACACTGACAGAGTGACAGTGGGAGCATTGTGGGCCGTCTGGGTAACTGAGAGACAACAGCAAGGACACTGACAGAGTGACAGCGGGAGCAGTCTGGGCCGGCTGGGTAACTGAGAGACAACAGCAAGGACACTGACAGAGTGACAGTGGGAGCAGCCTGGGCCGGCTGGGTAACTTTGAGACAACAGCAACGACACTGACGGAGTGACAGTGGGAGCAGTCTGGACCGGCTGGGTAACTGAGAAACAACAGCAAGGACACTGACAGAGTGACAGTGGGAGCAGTCTGGGCCGGCTGGGAACCTGAGAGACAACAGCAAGAACAGTGACAGAGTGACAGTGAGATCCGTCTGGGCCGTCTGGGTAACTGAGAAACAACAGCAAGGACACTGACAGAGTGACAGTGGGAGCAGTGTGGGCCGGCTGGGTAACTGAGAGACAACAGCAAGGACACTGACAGAGTGACAGTGGGAGCAGTAGGGGCCGGCTGGGTAACTGAGAGACAACAGCAAGGACACTGACAGAGTGACAGCGGGAGCAGTAGGGGCCGGCTGGGTAACTGAGAGACAATATAAATGACTGTGACAGAGTGACAGTGGGAGCTGTCTGTGCCGGCTGGATAACTGAGGGAAAACAGCAAGGACACTGACAGAGTGACAGTGGGAGCAGTCTGGGCCGGCTGGGCAACTGAGAGACAATAGCAAGGACCCTGACAGAGTGACAGTGAGAGCAGTCTGGGCCGGCTGGGTAACTGAGAGACAACAGCAAGGACACTGACAGATTGACAGTGGGAGCAGTCTGGGCCGGCTGTGTAACTGAGGGACAACAGCAAGGACGTTGACAGAGTGACAGTGGGAGCAGTCTGGGCCGGCTGGGTAACTGAGAGACTACAGCAAGGACAGTGACAGAGTGACAGTGGGAGCAGTCTGGGCCGTCTGGGCAACTGAGAGACAACAGCAAGGACACTGACAGAGTGACAGTGGGAGCAGTCTGGTCCGGCTGGGTAACTCAGAGACACCAGCAAGGACAGTGAGAGAGTGACAGTGGGAGCAGTCTGGGCCGGCTGGGTAACTGAGAGACAACAGCAAGTACAGTGACAGAGTGACAGTGGGAGCAGTGTGGGCCGGATGGGTAACTGAGAGAGAACAGCAAGGGCAGTGACAGAGTGACAGTGGGAGCAGTCTGGACCGGCTGGGTAACAGAGAGACAACAGCAAGGACATTGACTGAGTGACAGTGGGAGCAGTCTGGGCTGGCTGGGTAACTCAGAGAAAACCGCAAGGACACTGACAGAGTGACAGTGGGAGCAGTCTGGGCCGGCTAGGTAACTGAGAGACAACAGCAAGGACAGTGACAGAGTGACAGTGAGAGCAGTCTGGGCCGGCTGGGTAACTGAGAGACAACATGCAAGAACACTGACAGAGTGACAGTGAGAGCAGTCTGGGCCGGCTGGGTAACTGAGAGACAACAGCAAGGATACTGACAGTGACAGTGGGAGCAGTCTGGGTCGGCTGGGTAACTGAGAGACAACAGCAAGGATACTGACAGAGTGACAGTGGGAGCAGTCTCGTCCGGCTGGGTAACTGAGAGGCAACAGCAAGGACACTGACAGCGTGACAGTGGGAGCAGTCTGGGCCGGCTGGGTAACTGAGAGACAACAGCAAGGACACTGACAGAGTGACTGTGGGAGCAGTCTGGGCCGGCTGGGTAACTGAGAGACAACAGCAAGGTCGCTGACAGAGTGACAGTGGGAGCAGTCTGGGCCGGCTGGGTAACTGAGAGACAACAGCAAGGACACTGACAGAGTGACAGTGGGAGCAGTCTGGGCCGGCTGGGTAACTGAGAGACAACAGCAAGGACACTGACAGAGTGACAGTGGGAGCAGTCTGGGCCGGCTGGGTAACTGATATACAACAGCAAGGACACTGACAGAGTGACAGTGGGAGCAGTCTGGGCCGGCTGGGTAACTGAGAGACAACAGCAAGGACACTGACAGATTCGATAGAGTTGATTTCAGCGTGAGCAGTGCGCAAGTGATTTCTGGGAGGTAAGTTTCTCCTTTAAAAAGAAACACTTATTTTCTGCTTTATTTTTTTTCGACCCGCGGACTTCTGGCAAGAGCCCCCCCCGCCCGCCTGCCAATAAATTCTGGTGGAGAGGAAACCTGAGACACTACACGTGTAGTGTCTCCCACCCACCCTCCTCCTCTAAACAAGTAATAAGACCCATTGGTGTAAGGCAAGTGCCATATTATATTATTATTATTATCATTATTATATTATATTATTAGCATTGCGCAGGTCAAGGGACACAGCCTGAGTGAGAGAGATACAGACAGTGATAATTTGCTAGTTTGGTGCAGTAAGGTAACCAGGAAAGGTAAGTGGTTAATCTAATTGTGTTGTTTTTCAGTTAAAAGTGCAGGGTAGTGTCTGATTGGCTGAAGCTGCCCCCACCATAAAATTAAATTAAATTAATTAATTAGTGATGTCTGGTGAGGTGATGTGCTTGAGCTGCTTGATGTGGGAGCTGGCAGATCCCATTGCGAGCTGCACCGACCACATCTGCATTAAGTGTTGGCTGCTCGAAGAACTCTGGCTCAGAGTTGATGAGCTGGAGTCTGAGATTCAAACACGGAGGCACATCCGGGAGGGGGAGACTTACCTGGACACTGTGTTTCAGGAGGCAGTCACACCTGTCAGAGTAAGTAGTTTAAATCCTGCTAGTGGCCAGGGACAGCAGGGTGTGACTGCAAGTCAGGCAGGTAAAGGGAACCAGCAGTCAGGAACTCAGGAGCCTCAGCCCTTGTCTCTGTCCAACAGGTATGAGGCACTTGCTCCCTGTGTGGATGGCGAACAGGGCTGCAGGAAGTATGAGTCAGCTGACCAAGGCACCATGGTTCAGCAGGCCATTCAAGGGGAGGGAGTAAATAGACAAGTTGTAGTTGTAGGGGATTCTATTATCTGGGGGATAGATAGTATCCTTTGTGAGCAGGATAAAGAGTCCCGCATGGTATGTTGCCTGCCTGGTGCTAGGGTGCGGGACATCTCTGACCGGCCTGAAAGGATACTGGAGAGGGAGGGGGAGGATCCAGTTGTTGTGGTCCATGTTGGTACCAACAACATAGGCAAGTCTAGGAAAGAGGACCTGTTTACAGATTATAAAGAGCTAGGATTCAAATTAAAAAACAGGTCCTCAAGGGTCATAATCTCCGGATTACTGCTCGAGCCACGTGCAAATTGGCATAGGGAGGCAAGAATAAGGGAAGTTAACACGTGGCTGAAAGAGTGGTGTGGGAAAGAGGGGTTCCTTTTCATGGGACACTGGCATCAGTTTTGGGACAGGGGGGACCTATACCGTTCGGATGGTCTCCACCTGAACCGAGCTGGAACTAGTGTTCTGGCGAAAAGAGTAAATAGGGTGATCAATAGGACTTTAAACTAATGATTGGGGGGTTGGAGGGGGAAATCAGGGAATCAAGAGGTGAAATAATCAGTGGGAAGCGTAGCTGCTTAGGAATACAAAAAAGCACGAAAAGACAAAACTCAGGAGAGGTTACGATTGTCCCCATCCCACAAAATATGACACAGTGTATGGAAAGGCTCAGTAAACCAAGGTCCACCCCACTAAGAAAACAAAAAGGGACGGTCAATAGAGGATTAAAGGTGCTATATTGAAATGCGCGCAGTGTACGGAACAAGGTAGATGAGCTTGTGGCCCAGATTGTGACTGGCAGGCATGATGTGGTAGGCATTACAGAGACATCGTTGCAGGGGGTTCAGGACTGGCATTTAAACATCCAGGGATTCACAACCTATCGAAAAGACAGAGAGGTGGGCAGAGGGGGCGGGGTTGCCTTGTTAATTAGGAATGAAATTAAATCACTAGCACTAAACGACATAGGGTCAGATGATGTGGAGTCTGTGTGGGTAGAGTTGAGGAATCACAAAGGCAAAAAAAACATAATGGGAGTTATGTACAGACCTCCTAACAGTGGTCAGGACAGGGGGCACAAAATGCACCACGAAATAGAAAGTGCATGTCAGAAAGGCAAGGTTACAGTGATCATGGGGGACTTCAATATGCAGGTGGACTGGGTAAATAATGCTGCCAGTGGACCCAAGTAAAGGGAATTCATTGAATGTTTACAGGAGGGCTTTTTGGAACAGCTTGTGATGGAGCCCAGTAGGGAACAGGCCATTCTGCACTTAGTGTTATGTAATGAGCCAGACTTGATTAAAGATCTTAAAGTAAGGGAGCACTTAGGAGGCAGTGATCATAATATGATAGAATTCAATCTCCAATTTGAAAGAAAGAAGGTAGAATCAGATGTAAAGATGTTACAGTTAAAAATAGGTAACTACAGGGGCATGAGGGAGGAACTGACGAAAATCGACTGGGAGCAGAGCCTAGTGGGAAAGACAGTAGAACAGCAATGGCAGGAGTTTCTGGGAATAATTGAGGACACAATACAGAGGTTCATCCCAAAGAAAAGAAGGGTTAACAGAGGGGGGGATTAGGCAGCCATGGCTGACAAAGGAAGTTAGGGAATGCATCAAAGCAAAAGAGAAAGCCTATAATGTGGCAAAGAGTAGTGGGAAGTCAGAAGATTGGGAAGGCTACAAAAACAAACAGAGGATAACAAAGAGAGAAATAAGGAAAGATAGGACCAAATATGAAGATAGGCTAGCCAGTAACATTAGGAATGATAGTAAAATTTTCTTTAAATACTTTAAAAACAAACGGGAGGCAAAAGTTGACATTGGGTCGCTCCAAAATGACACTGGTAATTTTGTGATGGGAGGCAAGGAAATAGCTGAGGAACTGAATAAGTACTTTGCGTCAGTCTTCACAGTAGAAGACATGAGTAATATCCCAACAATTACGGAAAGTCAGGGGGCAGAGTTGAGTATGGTAGCCATCACAAAGGAGAAAGTGCTAGATAAACTAAGAGGTCTAAAAATTGATAAATCTCCGGGCCCAGATGGGCTACATCCCAGAGTTCTAAAGGAGACAGCCGAAGAAATAGTGGATGCGTTATTTATGATCTTTCCAAAGTCACTGGAGTCAGGGAAAGTCCCAGAGGATTGGAAAATCGCTGTTGTACCCCCCCTGTTCAAGAAGGGAACAAGGAAAAAGATGAAAAATTATAGGCCAATTAGCCTAACCTCGGTTGTTGGCAAGATTCTAGAATCCATTGTTAAGGATGAGATTTCTAAATTCTTGGAAGTGCAGGGTCGGATTAGGACAAGTCAACATGGATTTAGTAAGGGGACGTCGTGCCTGGCAAACCTGTTAGAGTTCTTTGAAGAGATAATAAATAGGTTAGACCAAGGAGAGCTAATGGATGTTATCTATCTTGACTTCTAAAAGGCCTTTGATAAGGTGCCCCACGGGAGACTGCTGAGTAAAATAAGGGCCCATGGTATTCGAGGCAAGGTACTAACATGGATTGACGATTGGCTGTCAGGCAGAAGGCAGAGAGTTGGGATAAAAGGTTCTTTTTCGGAATGGCAACCGGTGACGAGTGGTGCCCCGCAGGGTTCAGTGTTGGGGCCACAGCTGTCCTCTTTATATATTAACGATCTAGATGACGGGACTGGGGGCATTCTGGCTAAGTTTGCCGATGATACAAAGATAGCTGGAGGGGCAGGTAGTATGGGGGAGGTGGGGAGGCTGCAGAAAGATTTAGACAGTTTAAGAGAGTGGTCCAAGAAATGGCTGATGAAATTCAACGTGGGCAAGTGCGAGGTCTTGCACTTTGGAAAAAAGAATAGTGGCATGGACTATTTTCTAAACGGTGACAAAATTCATAATGCTGAAGTGCAAAGGGACTTGGGAGTCCTAGTCCAGGATTCTCTAATGGCAAACTTGCAGGTTGAGTCCGTAATTAAGAAAGCAAATGCAATGTTGTCATTCATCTCAAGAGGCTTGGAATATAAAAGCAGGGATGTACTTCTGAAGCTTTATAAAGCATTAGTTAGGCCCCATTTAGAATATACTGTGAGCAATTTTGGGCCCCACACCTCAGGAAGGACATACTGGTACTGGAGCGGGTCCAGCGGACATTCACACGGATGATCCCAGGAATGGTAGGCCTAACATACGATGAACGTCTGAGGATCCTGGGATCATATTCATTGGAGTTTAGGAGGTTGAGGGGAGATCTAATAGAAACTTACAAGATAATGAATGGCTTAGATAGGGTGGATGTAGGGAAGTTGTTTCCATTAGCAGGGGAGACTAGGACCCGGGGGCACAGCCTTAGAATAAAAGGGAGTCACTTTAGAACATAGATGAGGAGATATTTCTTCAGCCAGAGAGTGGTGGGTCTCTGGAATTCTTTGCCACAGAGGGCGGTGGAGGTTGAGATTCTTTAAGACAGAATTTGATAAATTCTTGATTTCTCGAGGAATTAAGGGCTATGGAGAGAGAGCGGGTAAATGGAGTTGAAATCAGCCATGGTTGAATGGTGGAGTGGACTCGATGGGCCGAATGGCCTTACTTCCACTCCTATGTCTTATGGTCTTATGGGTGTGTGGTTTGCTGGTTGACTGACTGGGCTAAGGTACATTCAGCATGTGAGGGGTGTGTGGTTTACTGGGTGACTGACTGGGCTATGGTACATTGAGTGTGTGAGGGGTGTGGGTTGATTGAGTGACTGACTAGGATATGGTGCATTTCATATTTACGTAGAATTTACAGTGCAGAAGGAGGCCATTCGGCCCATCGAATCTGCTCCGGCTCTTCGAAAGAGCACCCTACACAAGGTCAACACCTCCACCCTATCTCCATAACCCAGTAACCCCAACCAACACTAAGGGCACTTTTGGACACTAAGGGCAGTTTATCATGGCCAATCCACCTAACCTGCACATCTTTGGACTGTGATAGAAACCGGAGGACAAGGAGAAAAAAACACGCACACAAGGGGAGGATGTGCAGACTCCGTACAAACAGTGACCCAATCCGGAATCGAATCTGGGACCCTGGAGCTTTGAAGCAATTCTGCTATCCACAATGCTACCGTGCTGCCCATGTGAGGGGAGTGTGGTGTATTGTGTGGCTGACTGGGCTATGGTACATTGCATATATGAGAGGTGTTGTGGTGATCTGGGTGACTGACTGGGCTGTGGTTCATTGTGTATGTGAGGGGTGTGTGGTGTAATGGGTGACAGATTGGGCAATCGTACATTGCGCATGTGATGGGTGTGTGGTTTGTTGGGTGACTAATTGGGCTATGGTTCATTGCATATGTGAGAGGTGCTGCGGTCTACAGGGTGATTGACTGGGCGATGGTACATTGTGTATGTGAGTAGTGTGTGTTGCATTGGGTGACTGACTGGGCTACGGTACAGTGCGTTTGTGAGGGGTGTGGTTTACTTGGTGACTGACTGGTCAATGGTATATTGGGTATGTCAGTTGTGTGTGGTGTATTGTGTGGTTAACCGGGATATGGTACATTGCGTATGTGAGGGGTGTGTGGTTTGCTGGATGGCTTAATGGGCGATGGTACATTGCGTATGTGAGCGGTGTGCTTACTGGGTGACTGACTGGGCTATTGCACATTGCCTGTGTGAGGGGTGTGTGGTTTGCAGATTGACTGATGGTGCTATCGTACGTTGCGTATGTGAGTGGTGTGTGTTTTGCTGGGTGGCTGACTCGGCTATGGTACATTACATTTGTGACAGGTGTTGTGGTGTACTGGTTACTGACTGGGCTATGGTACATTGCGTATGTGAGAATTGTTTTGGTGTACTGGTGACTGACTGAGCTATGGTACATTTCGTATGTGAGGGATATGTAATGTATTTTGTGGTTAACCTTGCTATGGTACATTGCGTGTCTGAGGGGTGTGTTGTTTACTGGGTGACTGACTGGGCTATGGTACATTGCGTTCTGATAGGTGTGTGGTGTTCTGAGTGACTTATTAGGCGATCGTACATTGCGTATGTGAGGGGTGTGTGGTGTATTGTGCGGCTAACTGGGCTATGGTACATTGCGTATGTGAGGGGCGTGTGGTTTACTGGGTGACTGACTGGGCTAGGGTACATTGCGGATGTGAGAGGAGTATGGTGTATTGTGTGACTGACTGGGCCCTGGCAAATTGCGTATGTGAAGGGTGTGTGGTGTATTGTGTGACTTACTGGCCTATGGTGCATTGCGTACGTGAGGGGTGCGTGGTTTGCAGATTGACTGACGGTGCTATGGTACTTTGCGTATGTGCGGTGTGTGTCTTTTGCTGGGTGGCTGACTGGGCTCTGGTACATTGCGTACCTGAGGGGTGAGTGGTTTACTGACTGACTGACAAGGCTATGGTACATAGCGTGTGTGAGGGATGTGTGGTTTACTACGTGAATGCCTGGGCTATGTTACATTGCATATGTGAGGGTGAGTGGTTTACTAGGTGACTGTCTGGGCTATGGTACATTCCAGATGTGAGGGCTGTGTGGTGTATTGGGTGACTGATTGTGGGATTGTATATTTCGTATGCGTAGGGTGGGTGGTGTATTGTGTCTAACCGGGTTATGGTGCATTACGTGTGTGAGGTTGTGTGGTTTGCAGGGTGACTGACTGTGCTATGGTAAATTGCGTTAGTGAGGGGTTAGAGCTTTATTGTTTGACTGCCTGGGATATGGTACATTGCCTATGTGAGGGGAGTGTGATGTACAGTGTGACTAACTGGGTTATGGTACATTGCTTATGTGAGGGGTGTGTGGTGTACTGTGTGGCTAACTGGGCTATGGTTCATTGCATATGTGATGTGTGCTGGGTTTATTGTGCGGCTTACTGGGCTCCGATACATTGCGCGTGTGAGGGGTTTGTGGTTTACTGAGTGACTGACTAGGCTATGGTACATTGTGTATGTGAGAGATGACTGGTTTACTGAGAGACTGACTATGCTATGGTACATTGCGCATTGAGGGCAGTGTGGTGTATTGTATGGCTGACATGACTATGGTACATTGCATATGTAAGAGGCGCAATGGGTGACTAATTGGGCGATCGTACATTGCGCATGTGAGGTGTGTGAGGTTTGTTGGGTGATTGAGTGGGCTATGGTTCATTCCATATGTGAGGGGTATGTGTTGTATTGTGTGGTTAACCGGGCTATGGTAGATTGGGTTTGTGGGGGTGTGTGGTTTGATGGGTGACTGCCTGGGCTATGGCACATTGCGTATGTGAGCGGTGTGTGGTTGACTGAGTGACTGGCTGAGCTATGGAACATTGCGTATGTGAGGACTGTGTGGTTTAGTGGGGGACTGACTGGGCTATGGTGTATTGCGTATGTAAGGGTTTTGTGGTGTTAATGGGTGACTGATTGGGCGATCGCACATTGCGTATGTGAGGGGTGTATGGTTTGCCTGGTGAAGAAATTGGAAATGAGCAGTCACCTTGTTAGAAGTTTTCTATAGCTCCCCCCCCCCCCCCCCCGCCCACCCCCCCAATAGTAACAGAGATGTGGAGGAACAGATTGGGAAACAGATTTTGGAACGGTGCAGAAGTCATAGGATAGTAGACATGGGCGACTTTAACTTCCCAAATATTGAGTGGAAACTCTTCAGATGAAATAGTTTGGATGGGGTGGTGTTTGTGCAGTGTGTCCAGGAAGCTTTTCTAACACAGTATGTAGATTGTCCGACCAGAGGAGGGGCAATATTGGATTTAGTACTGGGTAATGAACCAGGGCAAGTGATAGATTTGTTACTGGGGGAGCATTTTGGAGATAGTGACCACAATTCTGTGACTTTCACTTTAGTAATGGAGAGGGATACGTACGTGCAACAGGGCAAGGTTTACAATTGGTGGAAGGGTAAATACGATGTTGTCAGACAAGAATTGAAGTGCATAAGTTGGGAACGCAGGCTGGCAGGGAAGGGCATAAGTGAAATGTGGAACTTGTTCAAGGAACAGGTGCTTCGTGTCCTTGATATGTATGTCCCTGTCAGGCAGGGAAGAGATGGTCGAGTGAGGGAACCATGGTTGACAAGAGAGGTTGAATGTCTTGTTAAGAGGAAAAAGGTGACTGATGCAAGGCTGAGGAAACACGGTTCAGACAGGGCATTGGAGGGATACAAGATAGCCAGGAGGGAACTGAAGAAAGGGATTAGGAGAGCTAAGAGAGGGCATGAACAATCTTTGGCGGGTAGGATCAAGGAAAACCCCAAGGCCTTTTACACATATGTGAGAAATATGAGAATGACTAGAGCGAGGGTAGGTCCGATCAAGGACAGTAGCGGGAGATTGTGTATTGAGTCTGAAGAGATAGGAGAGGTCTTGAACGAGTACTTTTCTTCTGTATTTACAAATGAGAGGGGCAATATTGTTGGAGAGGACAGTGTGAAACAGATTGGTAAGCTCGAGGAAATACTTGTTTGGAAGGAAGATGTGTTGGGCATTTTGAAAAACTTGAGGATAGACAAGTCCCCCGGGCCTGACGGGATATATCAAAGGATTCTATGGGAAGCAAGAGATGAAATTGCAGAGCCGTTGGCAATGATCTTTTCGTCCTCACTGTCAACAGGGGTGGTACCAGGGGATTGGAGAGTGGCGAATGTCGTGCCCCTGTTCAAAAAAGGAACTAGGGATAACCCTGGGAATTACAGGCCAGTTAGTCTTACTTCGGTGGTAGGCAAAGTAATGGAAAGGTTACTGAAGGATAGGATTTCTGAGCATCTGGAAAGACACAGCTTGATTAGGGATAGTCAGCACGGATTTGTGAGGGGTAGGTCTTGCCTTACAAGTCTTATTGAATTCTTTGAGGAGGTGACCAAGCATGTGGATGAAGGTAAAGCAGTGGATATAGTGTACATGGATTTTAGTAAGGCATTTAATAAAGTTCCCCATGATAGGCTTATGCAGAATGTAAGGAAGCATGGGATAGTGGGAAATTTGGCCAGTTGAATAACGAACTGGCTAACTGATAGAAGTCAGAGAGTGGTGGTGGATGGCAAATATTCAGCCTGGATCCCAGTTACCAGTGGCGTACCGCAGGGATCAGTTCTGGGTCCTCTGCTGTTAGAGATTTTCATTAATGACTTGGATGAGGGAGTTGAAGGGTGGGTCAGTAAATTTGCAGCCGATACGAAGATTGGTGGAATTGTGGATAGTAAGGAGGACTGGTGTCGGCTGCAAAGAGACATAGATAGGATGCAGAGCTGGGCTGAGAAGTGGCAGATGGAGTTTAACCCTGAAAAGTGTGAGGTTGTAAATTTTGGAAGGACAAATATGAATGCGGAATACAGGGTTAACGGTAGAGTTCTTGGCAATGTGGAGGAGCAGAGAGATCTTGGGGTCTATGTCCATACATCTTTGAAAGTTGCCACTCAAGTGGATAGAGCTGTGAAGAAGGCCTATGGTGTGCTCGCGTTCATTAAAAGAGGGATTGAATTTAAGAGCCGGGAGGTGATGATGCAGCTGTACAAAACTTTGGTAAGGCCACATTTGGAGTACTGTGTACAGTTCTGGTCGCCTCATTTTAGGAAGGACGTGGAGGTCTGGAAAAGGTGCAAAGAAGATTTACCAGGATGTTGCCTGGAATGGAGAGTAGGTCTTACGAGGAAAGGTTGAGGGCGCTAGGCCTTTTCTCATTAGAGCGGAGAAGGATGAGGAGCGACTTGATAGAGGTTTACAAGATGATCAGGGGAATAGATAGAGTAGACAGTCAGAGACTTTTTCCCCGGGTGGAACAAACCATTACAAGGGGACATAAATTTAAGGTGAAAGGTGGAAGGTATAGGAGGGATATCAGAGGTAGGTTCTTTACCCAGAGAGTAGTGGGGGCATGGAATGCACTGCCTGTGGAAGTAGTTGAGTCGGAAACATTAGGGACCTTCAAGCAGCTATTGGATAGGTACATGGATTAAGTAAAATGATATAGTGTAGATTTATTTGTTCTTAAGGGCAGCACGGTAGCATTGTGGATAGCACAATTGCTTCACAGCTCCATGGTCCCAGGTTCGATTCCGGCTTGGGTCATTGTCTGTGCGGAGTCTGCACGTCCTCCCCGTGTCTGCGTGGGTTTCCTCCGGGTGCTCCGGTTTCCTCCCACAGTCCAAAGATGTGCGGGTTAGGTGAATTGGCCAAGGATAAATTGCCCTTAATGTCCAAATTGCCCTTGGTGTTGGGTGGAGGTGTTGAGTTTTGGTAGGGTGCTCTTTCCAAGAGCCGGTGCCGACTCAAAGGGCCGAATGGCCTCCTTCTGCACTGTAAATTCAATGATAATCTATGATTAATCTGGGACAAAGGTTCGGCACAACATCGTGGGCCGAAGGGCCTGTTCTGTGCTGTATTGTCTATGTTCTATGTTCTATGACTCACTGGGCTATTGTACAATGCGTATATGAAGGTGTGTTATACCAGGTGACTATCTGGGGTATTGTACATTGCGCATGTCAGGGGTGTGTGGTGAATTGTGTGGCTGACTGGGCTAAGGCACATTGCGTACGTAAGGGGTGTGTGGTTTACTGGGTGACTGAATGTGATATGGTACATTGCGTATGTGAGGGGTGTGTTGCGCTCTGGGTGACTGACTGGGCTATGGTACTTTGCGTATGTGAGAGGTGTGCAGTTTACTGGGTGACTAACTGGGCTATGGTCCATTGCGTAGGTGAGAGGTGTGCGGTTTAATGGGTGACTGACTGGGCTTTGGTACATTACGTATGTGAAGGGTGTGTACTCTATTGTGTAGCTGACTGGGCAATGGTACATTGAGTATGTGGCAGGTGTCTGGTTTGCTGGGTGTCTGCAGGGCCATGGTACTTTGAGTATGTGAGGGGTATGTGGTGTAATGTGTGGACAACTAGGCTATTGTATATAGCATGTTTGAGGGGTGTGTGGTGTATTGTGTGCCTAAGGGCGAGGGTACGTTGCGTATGTGAGGGGTGTTGGTGTACTGGGTGACTGATTGGGCTATGGTACATTGCCTATGTGAGGGGTGTGTCGTTTACCGGGTGACTGGCTCGGATATGGTACATTGCGATGTTAGGGGTGCGTTGTTTACTGGGTGACTGACTGCGCAATGGTCCGTTGCGTATGTGAGGGGTATGTGGTTCATTGTATGACTGGTTGGGCTGTGGTACATTCCGTATGTGAAGGGTGTGTGGTTTACTGGGTGAGTGACTGGGCTATCGTACATTGCGTATGCGAGGCGTGTGAGGTGTATTGTGTGCCTAACTGTGCTATGGTACATTGCGCATGTGAGCGGTGTGTCGTGTAATGTGTGTCTGACTGGGCTATGGTTCATTGCGTATCTGACGGGTTTGTGGCTTCCTGGATGGCTGACTGGGCTATGGCTCATTGCGTAAGTGAGGGATGAGTGGTTTGCAGTGTGACTGACTGGGCTGTGGTAAGTTGCGTCTGTGAGGTGTGTGTGTTTTGCTGGGTGGCTGACTGGGCTTTGGTACATTGCGTATGTCAGGGGTGAGTGGTTTACTGGGTGACTGACTGGGCTGTGGTACATTGCGTATGTGAGAGGTGTGTGGTTTACTGGGTGAAAGACTGGGCTATGGTACATTGCGTGTGCTAGGTGTGTGAGGTTTAAACATAGAACATAGAACATTACAGCGCAGTACAGGCCCTTCGGCCCTCAATGTTGCGCCGACCTGTGAAACCACGCTAAAGCCCATCTACACTATTCCCTTATTGTCCATATTTCTATCCAATGACCGTTTGAATGCCCTTTGGTTTGGCGAGTCCACTACTGTTGCAGGCAGGGCACTCAACGCCCTTACTATTCTCTGAGTAAAGAACCTACCTCTGACATCTGTCCTATATCTATCTCACCTCAATTTAAAGATATGTACCCTCGTGCTCGACATCACCATCATAGGAAAAAGGCTATCACTGTCCACCCTATCCAATCCTCTGATCATCTTGTATGCCTCAATTAAGTCACCTCTTAACCTTCTTCTCTCTAACGAAAACAGCATCAGGTCCCTCAGCCTTTCCTCATAAGATTTTCCCTCCATATAAGGCAACATTCTGGTAAATCTCCTCTGCACCCTTTCCAATGCTTCCACATCTTTCCTATAATGCGGCGACCAGAATTGCACGCAATACTCCAAATGCGGTCGCAGCAGAGTGTTGTATAGCTGCAACATGACCTCATGGCTCCTAAACTCAATCCCTCTACCAATAAAAGCTAACACACCGTACGCCTTCTTAACGACCCTCTCAACCTGGGTGGCAGCTTTCAGGATCTATGTACATGGACTCTCTGCTCATCCACACTGCCAAGAATCTTACCATTAGACCAGAACTCAGTCTTTTTGTTATTCCTTCCAAAATGAATCACCTGACACTTTTCTGCATTAAACGCCATTTACCACCTCTCAGCCAGGCGCTGCAGCTTATCTGTGTTCCTCTGTAACTTGTAACATCCTTCCGCACTGTCCACAACTCCACCGACTTTAGTGTCATCTGCAAATTTACTCACCCATCCTTCCACGCCCTCCTCCAGGTCATTTATAAAAATGACAAACAGCAGTGGCCCCAAAACAGATCCTTGTGGTACACCACTAGTAACTGGACTCCAGTCTGAACATTTCCCAGCAACCACCACCCTTTGTCTTCTTCCAGCTAGCCAATTTCTGATCCAAACTGCAAAATCACCCTGAATCCCATGCCTCCGTATTTTCTGCAGTAGCCTACCATGGCGAACGTTATCAAACGCTTTACTGAAATCCATATACACCACATCAACTGCTTTACCCTCATCCACCTGTTTGGTCACCTTCTCAAAGAACTCTATAAGATTTGTGAGGCACGACCTACCCTTCACAAAACCGTGTTGACTATCTCTAATCAAATTATTCCTTTCCAGATGATTATACATCCTATCTCTTATAAACCTTTCCAATATTTTTCCCACAACAGAATTAAGGCTCACTGGTCTATAGTTACCGGGGTTATCTCTGCTCACCTTCTTGAACGAGGGGACAACATTTGCTATCCTCCAGTCTTCTGGGACTATTCCTGTAGACAAAGATTAGTTAAAGATCAAGGCCAAAGGCTCAGCAATCTCCTACCTAGCATCCCAGAGAATCCTAGGATAAATCCCAACTGGCCCAGGTGACTTATCTATTGTCACACTTTCCAGAATTGCTAACACCTCCTCCTTATGAACCTCAAGTCCTTCTAGTCTAGTAGCCTGTATCTCGGTATTCTCCTCGACATCACTGTCTGTTTCCTGTGAGAATACTGACGAAAAATATTCATTTAGCACCTCTTCTATCTCCTCGGACTCCAAGCACAACTTCCCACTCCTGTCCTTGACTGGCCCTACTCTTACCCTTGTCATTCTTTTATTTCTCACATAGCTATAGAAAGCTTTAGTGTTATCCTTGTTCCTACCTGCCAAAGACTTCTCATGTCCCCTCCTGGCTCTTCTTAGCTCTCTCTTTAGGTCCTTCCTAGCTAACTTGCAACTCTCGAGCGCCCTAACGGCACCTTCATGTCTCATCTTTACATAAGTCTCCTTCTTCCTCTTGACAAGTGTTTCGACTGGTTTAGTAAACCACGGTTACCTCACTCGACCACTTCCTTCCTGCCTGACAGGTACATACTTATCAAGGACACTCAGTAGCTGTTCCTTGAACAAGCTCCACATTTCCATTGTGCCCATCTCCCGCAGTTTTCCTCTCCATCCGATGCATCCTACGTCTTGCCTCATCGCATCATAATTGCCTTTCCCCCAGATATAATTCTTGCCCGGCGGTATATACCTATCCCTTTCCATCACTAAAGTAAACGTAATCGAATTGTGGTCATTATCAGCAAAGTGCTCACCTACCTCCAAATCTAACACCTGTCCTGGTTCATTACCCAGTCCCAAATCCAATATGGCCTCGCCTCTCGTTGGCCTATCTACATACTGTGTGAGGAAACCCTCCTGCACACATTGGACAAAAACGGAACCATCTAATGTACTCGAAATATAGCCTTACTGCGCTATGGTACATTGCGTATGTGAGGGGTATGTGGTGCATCGGCTGAATAATTGTGGGATCGTACAATGCGTATGTGAGGGGTGTGTGGTGTATTGTGTAGTTAACCAGCCTATGGTCAATGTACATTGGGTATTAGAGGGGTGTGTGGTTTACTGGGTGACTGACTGGACTATGGTGCATTGCGTATGTGAGGGGTGTGCGGTGTACTGGCTGACTGACAGGGTAATGGTACATTGCGTATGTGAGGGGTGTGTGGTTTGCTGGGTGACTGACTGGGCTACGGTCCATTGCGTATGTGAGTGTTGTGTGGTTTACTGCGTGACTAACTGGGCTATGGTACATTGCGTATGTGAGGGGTATGTGGTTTGCTGGGTGACTGACGGGTCTTTGGCACATTGTGTATGTGAGGAGTGTGCGATTTACTGGGTGACTAACTGGGCTATGGTACACTATGTATATGAGGGGTGCGTGGTTTGCTGGGTGACTGACGGGGCTTTGACACATTGTGTATGTGAGGAGTGTGCGGTTTACTGGATGACTGACTGGGCTTTGGTACATTTTGTATGTGTGGGGTGTGTGGTGTACTGGGTGACTGTCTGCGTTATGGTACATTGCGTATGTGAGGGGTATGTGGTGTATTGGCTGACTAAATGTGGGATCGTACAATGCGTATGTGATAGGTGTGTGGTGTATTGTGTGGTTAACCAGCCTATGGTCAATGGTACATTGAGTATGTGAGGGGTGTGTGGTTTACTGGGTGACTGACTGGACTATGGTACATTGCGTATATGAGGGGTGTGCGGTGTACTGGCTGACTGACAGGGCAATGGCACATTGCGTATGTGAGGGGTGTGTGGTTTACTGGGTGACTAATTGGGACATGGTACATTGCGAATATGAGGGGTGTGTGGTTTACTGGGTGACTGTCTGCGCTATGGTACATTGCGTATGTGAGGGGTATGTGGTGTATCGGCTGACTAATTGTGGGATCGTACAATGCGTATGTGAGGGGTGTGTGGTGTATTGTGTGACTGACTGGTCTATGGTCCATTGTGTATGTGAGGGGTGTGTGGCGTAATGGGTGACTAATTGGACGATCTTACATTGCGCATTTGATGGGGGGGGGTGTACAGGATAACTGAATGGGCGATGATACATGGCGTATGTGAGTGGTGTGTGGTTTATTGTCTCTAACTGTGCAATCGTACATTGCGTAGGTGAGGGGTATGTGGTTTACTGGATGACTGACTGGGCAATGGTTCATTGCATATGTCAGGTGTGCTAGGTTTATTGTGTGGCTCGCTGGGCTCCGGTACATTGCGTATGTGAGGGGTGTGTACTTTCCTGGGTGACTGACTGTGCTATGGTACATTCCGTACGTGAGAGGTGAGTGGTTTACTGAGTGACTGATTGGGCGATCGTACATTGCGTCTGTCAGGGGTGTATGGTTTACTGGGTAACTGACTGGGCCAAGTACAATCAGTCTATGTGACTATCGTTCGTTGCGTGTGTGAGTGATTTACTGGGTGACTTACTGGGCTATGGTTCATTGCGTGTGTGAGGGGTCTGTGGTTTACTGGGTGACTGACAGGGCAATGGTACATTGCGTATGTGAGGGATGTGTGGTGTACTGGGTGACTGTCTGGGCTATGGTTCATGGCGTGTGTGAGGGGTTTGTGTTTTTTTCTGGCTGACAGACTGGGCTACAGTACATTGCGCATGCGAGGGGTGTGTGGTGTACCGGGTGACTGACTGGTCGATGTTCCATTGCTTATGTGAGCGGTGTGTGTGTATTGTGTGGCTAACTGGGCAATGGTACATTGCGTATGTAAGGGGTGTGTGGTTTTCTGGGTGACTGACTGGACAATGGTACATTATCATAACATTTACAACGCAGAAGGAGGCCATTCGTCCCATCGAGTCTGCACTGGCTCATGGAAAGAGCACCCAACCCAACGTCAACACCTCCACCCTATCCCCATAACCCAGTAACCCCACCCAACACTAAGGGCAATTTTGGACACTAAGGGCAATTTATCATGGCCAATCCACCTAACCTGCACATCTTTGGACTGTGGGAGGAAACCGGAGCACCCGGAGGAAACCCACGCACACACGGGGAGGATGTGCAGACTCCGCACAGACAGTGACCCAAGCAGGAATCGAACCTGGGACCCTGGTGCTGTGAAGCAATTGTGCTATTCACAACGCTACCGTGCTGCCCTACACATTGCGTATGTGAGGGGTGTGTGGTGTACTAGGTGACTGACTGTGCTGAGGTACATTGCGTATGTGAGGGGTTTGTGGTTTCCAGGGTGACTGACTGGGCTATGGTACACTGTGTATGTGAGGGGTGCGTGGTTTACTGGGTGACTGACTGGCCTTTGGTACATTGTCGATGTGAGGAGTTTGCGGTTTACTGGGTGAACGACTGGGCTATGGTACATTGCGTAAGTGAGGGGTGCGTGGTTTTCTGTGTGGCTGTCTGGGCTATGGTACATTGCTTATGTGAGGGGTGTGTGGTGTATTGTCTGGCTGACTGGGCAATGGCACATTGTGGATGTGACGGTTGTGCGGTTTCCGAGGTTACTGACTGGCTGTGGTAAATTGCGTGCGTGAGGGGTGTGTGTGGTTTACTGGGTGACTGACTGCGCTATGGTACATTGCGTATGTGAGTGGTGTGTTGTTTTCTGTGTGTCTGTCTGGACTCCGGTACATTGCTTATGTGAGGGGAGTGTGGTTTACTGAGTGACTGACTGGGCAATGGGACTTTGCGTATGTGAGGGGTGTGTGCTGTATTTTGTGGCTACTGAGCTATGCTACATTGCGTATGTGAGGGGTGAGTGGTGTATTGTGTGGCTGACTGGGCTGTGGTATATTGCTTATGTGAGGGGTGTGTGATTTACTGAGTGATTGACTGGCACATTGCGTATGTGAAGGGTGTTTGGTTTTCTGGTTGGCTTCCTGGGCTATGGGACATTGAGCCTGTGAAGGTTGTGTGGTTTACTGGGTGACTGACTGGGCTATGGTACATAGCATGTGTGTGTGGTGAGTGGTGTATTGTGTGGCTAACTGAGCGATGGTCATTGCATATGTGAGGGGTGTATGGTGTACTGGGTGACTGATTGGGCTTTCGTCCATTGCGTATGTGAGGGGTATGTGGTGTACTGGGTGACTGACTGGGGTATGGCACATTGCGTCCGTGAAGAGTGTGTAGTTTAATGAGTGACGGATTGGGATATGGTACCTTGCGCATGTGAGGGGTGTATGGTATTGTGTGGCTAACTGAGCGATGGTACATTGCATATGCGAGGGCTGTGAGTTTTATTGGGTGACTGACTTGGCTATGGTATATAGCATGTGTGGGTGGTGTATGGTGTATTCTGTGGCTAACTGAGCGATGGTACATTGCGTGTGTGAGGGGTGTGTGGTTTGTTGGGTGTCTGACTGTGCTGCAGTACAATGCGTATGTGAGGGGTGTGTGGTTTACAGGGTGACTGACTCGATAAGGTACATTGTGTGTGTGAGGGGTGTGTGGTCTATTGTGTGGCTGACTGGGCTTTGGTTCATTGCGTCTGTAATGGGTGTGTGGTGAATTGTGTGGCTAACTGAACGATGGTACATTGCATATGTGATGGGTGTGTGGTTTACTGGGTGACTGACTGTGCTGCAGTACATTGCGTATGTGAGGGGTGCGTGGTTTACAGGGTGACTGACTCGGTAAGGTACATTGTGTGTGTGAGGGGTGTGTGGTCTATTGTGTGGCTGACTGGGCTATGGTTCATTCCGTCTGTAATGGGTGTGTGGTGATTTGTGTGGCTAACTGAACGATGGTACATTGCATATGTGATGGGTGTGTGGTGTACTGGGTGACTGACTGGGCTGTGGCACATTGCGTGTGTGAGGGGTGTGTGGTTTACTGGGTGACTGACTGGGCCGTGGTACATTGCGTGCGTGAGGGGTGTGTGTGGTTTAATGGGTGACTGACTGGGCTATGGTACATTGCGTATGTGAGGGGTGTGTGGTTTATGGGTGACTGACTGTGCTGTGGTACATTGCGTATGTGATGTGTGTGAGGTTTCCTGAGTGACTGACTGGGCAATGGGACTTTGCGTATGTGAGGGGTGTGTGCTGTATTGTGTGGCTTACTGAGCGATGGTACATTGCATATGTGAGGGGTGTGTGTTTTACTGGGTGACTGACTTGGCTATGGTTCATAGCATGTCTGGCTGGTGTGTGGTGTATTGTGTGGCTAACTGAGCGATGGTACATTGCGTTTGTGAGGGGTGCGTGGTTTACAGGGTGCCTGACTCAGTAAGGCACATTGCGTGTGTTAGGGGTGTGTGGTCTATTGTTTGGCTGACTGGGCTATGGTTCATTGCATCTGTCATGGTTGCGTGGTGAATTGTGTGCCTAACTGAGCGATGGTAAATTGCATATGTGAGTGGTGTGTGGTGTACTGGGTGACTGACTGGGCTGTGGTACATTGCGTGTGTGAGGGGTGTGTGGTTTACTGGGTGACTGACTGGGCTATGGTACATTGCGTATGTGAGGGGTGCGTGGTTTTCTGTGTGGCTGTCTGGGCTATGGTACATTGCTTATGTGAGGGGTGTGTGGTGTATTGTCTGGCTGACTGGGCAATGGCACATTGTGGATGTGACGGTTGTGCGGTTTCCTAGGTTACTGACTGGCTGTGGTAAATTGCGTGCGTGAGGGGTGTGTGTGGTTTACTGGGTGACTGACTGCGCTATGGTACATTGCGTATGTGAGTGGTGTGTTGTTTTCTGTGTGTCTGTCTGGACTCCGGTACATTGCTTATGTGAGGGGAGTGTGGTTTACTGAGTGACTGACTGGGCAATGGGACTTTGCGTATGTGAGGGGTGTGTGCTGTATTTTGTGGCTACTGAGCTATGCTACATTGCGTATGTGAGGGGTGAGTGGTGTATTGTGTGGCTGACTGGGCTGTGGTATATTGCTTATGTGAGGGGTGTGTGATTTACTGAGTGATTGACTGGCACATTGCGTATGTGAAGGGTGTTTGGTTTTCTGGTTGGCTTCCTGGGCTATGGGACATTGAGCCTGTGAAGGTTGTGTGGTTTACTGGGTGACTGACTGGGCTATGGTACATAGCATGTGTGTGTGGTGAGTGGTGTATTGTGTGGCTAACTGAGCGATGGTCATTGCATATGTGAGGGGTGTATGGTGTACTGGGTGACTGATTGGGCTTTCGTCCATTGCGTATGTGAGGGGTATGTGGTGTACTGGGTGACTGACTGGGGTATGGCACATTGCGTCCGTGAAGAGTGTGTAGTTTAATGAGTGACGGATTGGGATATGGTACCTTGCGCATGTGAGGGGTGTATGGTATTGTGTGGCTAACTGAGCGATGGTACATTGCATATGCGAGGGGTGTGAGTTTTATTGGGTGACTGACTTGGCTATGGTATATAGCATGTGTGGGTGGTGTATGGTGTATTCTGTGGCTAACTGAGCGATGGTACATTGCGTGTGTGAGGGGTGTGTGGTTTGTTGGGTGTCTGACTGTGCTGCAGTACAATGCGTATGTGAGGGGTGTGTGGTTTACAGGGTGACTGACTCGATAAGGTACATTGTGTGTGTGAGGGGTGTGTGGTCTATTGTGTGGCTGACTGGGCTTTGGTTCATTGCGTCTGTAATGGGTGTGTGGTGAATTGTGTGGCTAACTGAACGATGGTACATTGCATATGTGATGGGTGTGTGGTTTACTGGGTGACTGACTGTGCTGCAGTACATTGCGTATGTGAGGGGTGCGTGGTTTACAGGGTGACTGACTCGGTAAGGTACATTGTGTGTGTGAGGGGTGTGTGGTCTATTGTGTGGCTGACTGGGCTATGGTTCATTCCGTCTGTAATGGGTGTGTGGTGATTTGTGTGGCTAACTGAACGATGGTACATTGCATATGTGATGGGTGTGTGGTGTACTGGGTGACTGACTGGGCTGTGGCACATTGCGTGTGTGAGGGGTGTGTGGTTTACTGGGTGACTGACTGGGCCGTGGTACATTGCGTGCGTGAGGGGTGTGTGTGGTTTAATGGGTGACTGACTGGGCTATGGTACATTGCGTATGTGAGGGGTGTGTGGTTTATGGGTGACTGACTGTGCTGTGGTACATTGCGTATGTGATGTGTGTGAGGTTTCCTGAGTGACTGACTGGGCAATGGGACTTTGCGTATGTGAGGGGTGTGTGCTGTATTGTGTGGCTTACTGAGCGATGGTACATTGCATATGTGAGGGGTGTGTGTTTTACTGGGTGACTGACTTGGCTATGGTTCATAGCATGTCTGGCTGGTGTGTGGTGTATTGTGTGGCTAACTGAGCGATGGTACATTGCGTTTGTGAGGGGTGCGTGGTTTACAGGGTGCCTGACTCAGTAAGGCACATTGCGTGTGTTAGGGGTGTGTGGTCTATTGTTTGGCTGACTGGGCTATGGTTCATTGCATCTGTCATGGTTGCGTGGTGAATTGTGTGCCTAACTGAGCGATGGTAAATTGCATATGTGAGTGGTGTGTGGTGTACTGGGTGACTGACTGGGCTGTGGTACATTGCGTGTGTGAGGGGTGTGTGGTTTACTGGGTGACTGACTGGGCTATGGTACATTGCGTATGTGAGGGCTGTGTGATTTACTGAGTGACTGACTGGGCTGTGGTTCATTGCGTATGTGAGGTGTGTGTGGTTTGCTGGATGACTGACTGGGCTATGGTACATTGCGTATGTGAGTGGTGTGGTGTTTTCTGTGTGGCTGTCTTGGCTGCGGTACATTGCTTATGTGAGGGGAGTGTGGTTTACTGAGTGACTGACTGGGCAATGGGACTTTGCGTATGTGAGGGGTGTGTGCTGTATTGTGTGGCTTACTGGGCTATGGTACATTGCGTATGTGAGGGGTGTGTGGTTTACATGGTGACTGACTCGGTAAGGTACATTGCGTGTGTGAGGCGTGTGTGGTCAATTGTGTGGCTGAATGGGCTATGGTTCATTGCGTGTGTAATGGGTGTGTGGTGAATTGAGTGGCTAACTGAGCGATGGTACATTGCATATGTGAGGGGTGTGTGGTGTACTGGGTGACTGACTGGGCTGTGGCACATTGCGTGTGTAAGGGGGGTGTAGTTTACTGGGTGACTGATTGGGCTATGGTACATTGCGTGTGTGAGGGGTGTGTGATATACTGGGTGACTGACTAGGCTATGGCATATTGCGTGTGTGAGGTGTGTGTTGTTTACTGGGTACTGGGCTATGGTACATTGCGTATGTAAGGGGTGTGTGGGTTACTGAGTGACTGACTGGGCTGTGGTACATTGCGTATGTGAGGTGTGTGTGGTTTGTTGGGTGACTGATTGGACTATGGTACATTGATTATGTGAAGGGTGTGTGGTGTATTGTCTGGCTGACTGGGCAATGGCACATTGCGTATGTGAGTGGTGTGTTGTTTTCTGTGTGGCTGTCTGGGGTGCATTACATTGCTTATGTGAGGGGTGTGTGATTTACTGAGTGACTGACTGGACATTGCGTATCTGAAGGGTGTATGGTTTGCTGGTTGGCTTCCAAGGCTATGGTACATTGAGCCTGTGAAAGCTGCTGTGGTTTTCTGGGTGGCTGCCTGGGCAATGGAACATTGCGTATGTGAAGGGTGTGTGGTTTACTGGGTGAATGGCTGGGCTATGGTACATTGCGTATGTGAGGGGTGTGTGGTTTGCTGGGTGACTGACTGGGATTTGGTACATTGTGTATGTGAGGGGTGTGTTGTTTACTGAGTGTGAGATGAGATGTGTCGATGATTTCGCTCACATTGACCACCCAAGTGAAGTTATTTACCGCCTTGCCACACTGCCGCCATGTTCGCGAAGCCGTGCGCTGGACATTAATATCCCGCAGAATCGGAACCACTTCCCTTTGTAAGGTCAGTACAAAGACTTCCTGTGTCCTCCTCCTTAAACTGACATCTAAAGTGTAACATCTGAACCATACAGGGCTGCACGGTAGCACAGTGGTTAGCACAATTGCTTCACAGCTCCAGGGTCCCAAGTTCGATTCCGGCTTGGGTCACTGTCTGTGCGGAGTCTGCACATCCTCCCCGTGTGTGCGTGTGTTTCCTCTGGGTGCTCCGGTTTCCTCCCACAGTCGAAAGATGTGCCGGTTTGGTGGATTGGCCATGATAAATTGCCCCCAGTGTCCAGAATTGCCCTTAGTGTTGGGTGGGGCTACTGGGTTATGGGGATATGGTGGATGTGTTGACCTTGGGTAGGGTGCACTTTCCAAGAGCTGGTGCAGACTCCATGGGCCGAATGCCCTCCTTCTGCACTGTAAATTCTATGATAATCTATGATTCTAAACATTTATAATGTTTGACCCTCCATGCCATTGCACACAGTCGGTGGTGTTGACAATATTGGATGAAGAACAGCTAACCAAGTCATACATACACACTGTGAAGCACAAAAATAATGATTGTACCCTCATGATGGTGGTGGTATGAAGGGGCATTACTGTGGGTATGGAGTCACACAGAGGTCAGACTGGGTAAGGATGGCAGACTTCCTTCCCTAAAGGACTTCAGTAAATTATATTGATGATTACAACAATCAATGATAGTTTCTGAGGCAATAGGGCTCCTGGAATCAGAGCCCGCTTACCTCTCCCATCAAGCATTGCGCCTTCCAATTCAATCGCAGAAGGTGTAACACCTGCCCCTGTAGCTCTTCCATGCTTAACATCCCAGGCCCAAAACACTCATTCCAGGTTAAGCACCGTTTCACTTGCATCTCTTCCAATTTGTTCTACTGCGTGCGCTGCTCCCAATGTGGTCTTCTCTCTCGGAGAGACGAAACGCAGACTGGGTGGTCGCTTTGCTGAGCACCTTCGATCTGTGCGCATTCAGGACCCTGACGTCTCTGTTGCTTGCCATTTTACAAGACCCTGCTCCCATGCACACATGTCTGTTCTTGGCGTACTGCAATGTTCCAGTGAAGCTCAACGCAAACTGGAGGAACAACATCTTATCTTCCGGTTCGGCACGCTACAGCTTTCCGGTCTCAACATTGCATTCAACAACTTCAGATGATCAGCCCCACCTCGACCCATTTGTTTTCATTTCATTTTAACTGTCTTTTACCACTTCTTTCTTTCCTAATATTCATTTAATCCACCCCCCCACCCACCAAATCTTATCCACCTTTCCTTCACCGTGTCCTCTTTGCTTCCCCGCCCCCCTCCCCCACATCTACAGTTCACCCTCTGATGTTAGTTTCCCCGCAGTTTGACCTTTCACACCTTTTGTTCTCTCTGGGGACGACCATTAGCGCTCTTTCCCCTTGGTTTCTGTGGCCATTAGCACTCTTTCCCCTTGGTTTCTGTGGCCATTAGCACCCGGTTTCCCTGGGTTTCTGTGGCTATGACGCATCTTTCATTGTCACTCTACAGTATAGATACTTCTCACTTTCTCTGTCTGTTAGCTTTGACAAAGAGTCATCGGACTCAAAACGCTCCATCTTTTCTCTCCCGACAGATGCTGCCAGACTTGCTGAGATTTTCTAGCATTTTCTCTTTCGGCCCCTCACGGTCCACGTGACCAATTCGGGACCTATTGTATGTGAGCACGCGAATCACAACATAAGAACATAAGAACGAGGAGCAGGAGTAGGCCATCTGGCCCCTCGAGCCTGCTCCACCATTCAATGAGATCATGGCTGATCTTTTGTAGACTCAGCTCCACTCTCCGGCCCGAACACCTCCATAACCCTTAATCCCTTTATTCTTCAAAAAACTATCTATATCTTAAAAACATTTAATGAAGGAGCCTCAACTGCTTCACTGGGCAGGGAATTCCATAGATTCACAACCCTTTGGGTGAAGAAGTTCCTCCAAAACTCAGTCCTTAATCTACTTCCCCTTATTTTGAGGTTATGCCCCCCCCCCCCCCCCCCCAAGTTCAACTTTCACCCGCCAGTGGAAACAACCTGCCCGCATCTATCCTATCTATTCCCGACAACCAATGGGGGAAAAGCGCGGTTCGCTGGGAGCAGGAGGCGGGCAGTGGGGACCTGGGTGTTGCAGAATGAAAACGTGTTCCGTTTTCTGAGTGGGCAGTCCCCAACGTCCCTGTGTTGAAGCCTGATCACTTTGTCAGAATCTGTGGGCACAATAAGATTCGAATTAACCAGCTGCCCAAATTACAAAGTGTCCAATTCCCCAGACAAAAGATCTTTGTGCGGTGTTGGTGGTGGCCCTCAGGTTTACATAGTTTGTCTTAAGTCACGCTTCTTTACTATTGGAACAGGACGAGGATTCCGGGAATAATGATGCAATTAATACACACAACAGCCTTTTTAATCCTTCGGATTAACTTTGGGAATCTGTTCGACCTGCGCAATGTTTCAAGGCACAATGGAAACACTGTTCCAACGCGTCCCAAAGGCTGTAGTCTACCTCGATGATGTTTCAGTGAGAGGAACAACACAGAAAAACACTTGGTCAATTCAGAAGAGACAGTAAGATGATTCAAAGATGCTGGCATCGGATTGAAGTGCGCAAAGTGTAGTTTCCAGGCCAGTGAGGTCACACACTTAGGATTCAAAGTAGCCTCAAAAGGCCTGCACAGTCTGAGGACAAGGAGAGGGACCGAAAGGAAGAGCTGCCACCCAATAATGTGTCGATGGTAGCCACGATGTGGAGATGCCGGCGTTGGACTGGGGTGAGCACTGTAAGAAGACTTACAACACCGGGTTAAAGTCCAACAGGTTTGTTTCGATGAATTCACCTGAGGAAGGAGCAGCGCTCCGAAAGCTAGTGACATCGAAACAAACCAGATGGACTTTAACCTGATGTTGTAAGACTTCTTACCAAATACTGTGGCATAAATAAAATGGTTTTAGGGATTGGAAACTGCTGTGGTCAGTTCATCCGCAATCTGACCCGCACATTGGCTGCCCGACAGCTCCTGTTGAATAAACACCAGTTCAGGCATTGGAAAGAACCACAAGAACATGATTTACACCACGTCAAGCAGGCCCGACAGTCACCAAGCCTGTATGTGCACTTTGATCCCAGTAAACTGATCAGCCTGTCCTGCGGCACTTCGCCTTATTGAATAGGTGTGGTCCTGTCTCATGGGATGGAGGATGACTCAGAGAGACCGAGTGCCTTTGTCCCCCGAACTGTCAGCGACTCCGAATGGAAGTGTGCACAGATTTACAGAAGACGGCCTCGCTGTAAATAATGCTGTGAATAAATTCCACCAGTACATGCAGGGCAGTGCTTTAACCATCCAGCAGACTCTCAGTCACTGCTGGGGCTCCTGGGTGAAGACAAGCCAATTCCCATAATTGCCTCAGTCAGGGTCCGGCGGTGGATTGGTGTTGGCGGCCTCCAGCTCCATTGCCCAGCAGCAGCAGCCGGGGATGCAAATCACAAACACCGATGTCCAGAGTGGGCTCCAGCTCCCAAATGTTTGACATCCAAATCCGCCCAGCAGGAGATTGTCCGGCTGGGAGACTATACAGCCACCCCCTGGGCTCGTTCGTCCAGATAAAGAACTGGACTCACCGCGATCCGGTACTTTCCAGGGACAAGCGAATGATCCTCACCGGATGGCATCCAGACAATTCAGACCAGCTAAGGCCCCACCTCATCAGAAACCATGAACTGCGTTGTGAGGACAGAGTCCTCCTCTGGCCTGCCGGGAGGGGATTCAAACCCCAGCGAGGCAGCCACTGCTGCAGGGGGTATACAGTGCACACTCTGGCCACACAGGGATGGGAATGCTGACCAGGAGCTGCAGGGGTTATACAGAGCACACTCTGGCCACACAGAGATGGGAATGTTGACCAGGAGCTGCAGGGGTTATACAGAGCACACCCTGGCCACACAGAGATGGGAATTTTGACCAGGATCTGCAATGAATTGCCAGGCAGACTGTCCAGTTTTAGACATGGTGGAATTGTCAGACAGTCGGTCCCGTATCAGACATTGTGGAATTGCCAGGCAGACGGTCCAGTGTCAGACATGATCGAATTGCTAGGCAGATGGTCCAGTCTCAGACATGGTGGAATTACAAGGCAGACGGTACAGTGTCAGACAGGGTGGAATTGCTCGGCAGATGGCCCAGTGTCAGACATGGTGGAATTGCCAGGCAGACGGTCCAATGTCAGACATGATGGAATTACAAGGCAGACGGTCCAGTGTCAGACATGGTGGAATCACAAGGCAGGCGGTCCAGTGTCAGACATGGTGGAATTGCCAGGCAGTCGGTCCAATGTCAGACATGGTGGAATTGCCACGGAGATGGTCCTGTGTCAGACATGGTGTAATTGC
This sequence comes from Scyliorhinus torazame, assembly GCF_047496885.1. NCBI lineage: Eukaryota > Metazoa > Chordata > Chondrichthyes > Carcharhiniformes > Scyliorhinidae > Scyliorhinus > Scyliorhinus torazame. The sequence goes on along the minus strand of NC_092726.1, from coordinate 88,927,793 downwards.
CAGGCAGACGGTCCAGCATCAGACATGGTGGAATTGCCAGGCAGACGGTCCTGTGTCAGACATGATGGAATTGCCAGGCAGAGGATCCAGTGTCAGACATGGTGGAATTGCCAGGCAGACGGTCCAGTGTCAGACATGGTGGAATTGCCAGGCAGAGGATCCAGTGTCAGACATGGTGAAATTGACAGGCGGACGGTGCAGTGTCAGACATGGTGGAATTGCCAGGCAGACGGTCCAGTGTCAGACGTGGTGGAATTGTCAGGCAGACGGTCCAGTGTCAGCCATGTTGGAATTACGAGGCTAACGGTCCAGTCTCAGATATTGTGGAATTGCCAGGCAGACGGTCCAGTGTCAGACATGGTGGAATTGCCAGGCAGACGGTGCAGAGTGAGACATGGTAGAGTTGCCAGGCGGACTGACCAGTGTCAAACATGGTGGAATTACAAGGAAGACGGTCCTGTATCAGACATGCTGCAATTGCCAGGCAGACGGTCCATCCTCAGAAATGGTTGAATTGCAGTTACCGTCCAGTGTCAGCCATGGTGGAATTGCCCGGCAAATGGTCCAGTGTCGGACCTAGTGGAATTGCCAGGCAGACGGTCCAGTGTAAGACATGGTGGAATTGCCAGGGAGAAAGTCCAGTGTTAGAATAGCAGTATATCCAGGCAGACAGTGCAGCGTCAGACATGTTGGAATTGCCGGGCAGACTTTCCCGTGTCAGACATCGTGGAATTACAAGGCAGACGGTCCAGTGTCAGTATTGGTGGAATTGCCAGGCAGACAGTCCAGTATCTGACATGGTGGAATTGCCAGACAGACGGTCCAGTGTCAGACATGGTGGAATTGCCAGGCAGACGGTCCAGTGTCAGACATGGTTGAAGTGCCAGGCTGACGGTCCAGTGTCAGACATGGTGGAATACCAGGCAGACGTTCCAGTGTCAGACATGATGGAAATTCCAAGCAGACAGTCCAGTTTCAGACATGGTGGAATTGACAGCCAGACGGTCCTGTGCCAGACATGGTGGAATTACAAGGTAGACGGTCCAGTGTCTGACATGGTGGAATTGCCAGGCAGACGTCCAGTGTCAGACATGGTACAATTGTCAGGTAGACAGTCCAGTGTCAGACATTGTACAATTGTCAGGCAGAGAGTCCAGTGTCAGACATGGTGGAATTACGAGGCAGACGGTCCAGTGTCAGACATGTTGGAATTGCCAGTCAGACGGTCCAGTGTCAGACCGGGTGGAATTGCCAGGCAAGAGCCCAGTGACAGACATGGTGGAATTGACAGGCAGGCGGTCCATTGTCAGACATGGAGGAATTGACAGGCAGACGGTCCAGTGTCAGACATGGTGGAATTGCCAGGCAGACGGTCCAGTGTCAGACATGGTGGAATTGCCAGTCAGACGGTCCAGTGTCAGATATGGTGGAATTGCCAGGCAGAAGGTCCAGTGTCAGACATGGAGTAATGATAAGGTAACTGTCCAGTGTCAGACATGGTGGAATTGTCAGGCAGACGGTCCACTGTCCAACATGGTGGAATTACAAGGCAGACGGTCCACTGTCAGACATGCTGGAATTGCGAGGCAGATGGTCCATAGTCAGACATGATGGAATTACATGTCAGGCGGTCCAGTGTCAGACATTGTGGACTTGCCAGGCATACATTACAATCACTGACATGGTGGAATTGCCAGGCAGACGGTCCAGTGTCCGACATGGTGGAATTGCAAGACAGACGGCCCAGTGTCAGACATGGTGGAATTGCAAGACAGACGGCCCAGTGTCAGACATGGTAGAATTGTCAGGCAGACGGTTCAGTGTCAGACATGATGGAATTACAAGGCAGGCGGTCCAGTGTCAGACATTGTGGACTTGCCAGACAGACGGTCCAGTGTCAGACATGGTTGAATTGCCAGGCAGATGGTCCAGTGTCAGACATGGTGGAACATGCCTGGCAGACGGTCCAGTGTGAGACATGGTGTAATTGCAAGGCAGACGGTCCAGTTTCAGACATGGTGGAATTGCCAGGCAGACGGTCCAGTGACAGACATGGTGGAATTGCCAGGCAGATGGCCCAGTGTCAGACATGGTGGAATTACAAGGCAGACGGTCCAGTGTCAGACATAGTGGAATTGACAAGCAGACGGTCCAGTGTCAGACATGGTGGAAAATGCGTGGCAGACGGTCCTGTGTCAGACATGGTGGAATTGCCGGGCAGACGGTCCTGTGTCAGACATGGTGGAATTACAAGGCAGACTGTCCAGTGTCAGACATGGTGGAATTGACAAGCAGACGGTCCAGTGTCAGACATGGTGGAAAATGCGTGGCAGACGGTCCAGTGTCAGACATGGTGGAATTGCCGCACAGACGGTCCAGTGTCAGACATGGTGGAAAATGCGTGGCAGACGGCCCAGTGTCAGGCATGGTGGAATTGCCGGGCAGACGGTCCTGTGTCAGACATGGTGGAATTACAAGGCAGTTGGCCCAGTGTCAGACTTGGTGGAATTGCCAGGCAGACTGTCCAGTATTTGACACGGTGGAATTAGAAGGCAGACGGTACAGTTTCAGACATTTTTGAAATACAAGTCAGTTGGCCCAGTGTCAGACTTGTTGGAATTACCAGGCAGACGATCTAGTATCAGACATGGTGGAATTGACAGGCAGACGGTCCAGTGTCAGACATGGTGGAATTACCAGGCAGACGATGTAGTGTCAGACATGGTGGAATTGGCATGCAAGAGCCCAGTGTCAGACATGGTGGAATTGCCAGGCAGACGTCCAGTGTCAGACATGGAACAATTGTCAGGTAGACAGTCCAGTGTCAGATATTGTACAATTGTCAGGCAGAGAGTCCGGTTTCAGACATGGTAGAATTACGAGGCAGACGGTCCAGTGTCAGAAATGGTGGAATTGCCATGCAGACTGTCCAATGTCAGTCATAGTGGTATTTCCAGCCAGACGGTGCAGTGTCAGACATGGTGGAATTGCCAGGCAGACAGTCCAGTGTCAAACATGGTGGAATTGCCAGGCAGACGGTCCAGTGTCAGACATGGTGTAATGATAAGGTAACTGTCCAGTGTCAGACATGGAGGAATTGTCAGGCAGACGGTCCACTGTCAGACATGCTGGAATTGCGAGGCAGATGGTCCATAGTCAGACATGATGGAATTACAAGGCAGGCGGTCCAGTGTCAGAAACGGTGAAATTTCTAGGCAGACGGTCCAGTGTCAGACATGGTGGAATTGCCAGGCAGAGGATCCAGTGACAGACATGGTGAAATTGACAGCCGGACGGTGCAGTGTCAGACATGGTGGAATTGCCAGGCAGACGGTCCAGTGTCAGACATGGTGGAATTGCCAGTGTCCAGTGTCAGACATGGTGCAATTACAATGCAGACGGTCCAGTTTCAGACATCGTGGAATTGCCAGGCGGACGGTCCAGTGTCAGACATGGTGGAATTACAAGGCAGACGGTCCAGTGTCAGACATGGTGGAATTGCCAGGCAGACGGCCCAGTGTCAGACACGGCGGAATTACTAGGCAGACGGTCCAGTCTCAGACATGGTGGTATTGACAGGCAGACGGTCCAGTGTCAGACATGGTGGAATTGACACGCAGACGCTCCAGTGTCAGGCATAGTGGAATTGACAGGCAGACGGTCCAGTGTCAAACATGGTTGAATTGCAAGGCTGACGGTCCAGTGTCAGACATGGTGGAATTACAAGGCTGACGGTCCAGTGTCAGACCTGGTGGAATTGCCAGGCAGACGGTCCAGTGTCAGACATGGTGGAATTGCCAGGCACATGGTCCAGTGTCAGACATGGTGGGTTTGCCAGGCAGACGGTCCAATGTCAGACATGGTGGAATTACAAGGCAGACGGTCCAGTGTCAGACATGGTGGCATTGCCAGGCAGACGGTCCAGTTTCAGACATGGCGGAATTACCAGGCAGACGGTCCAGTCTCAGATATGGTGGAATTGACAGGCAGACGGTCCAGTGTCAAACATGGTTGAATTGCAAGGCTGACGGTCCAGTGTCAGACATGGTGGAATTACAAGGCAGACGGTCCAGTGTCTGACATAGTGGAATTGCCAGGCAGACGTCCAGTGTCAGACATGGTACAATTGTCAGGCAGACAGTCCAGTGTCAGACATGGTACAATTGTCAGGCAGACAGTCCAGTTTCAGACATGGTGTAATTACGAGGCAGACGGTCCAGTTTCAGGCATGGTGGAATTGCCAAGCAGACGGTCCAGTGCCAGACATAGTGGAATATCCAGGCAGACGGTCCAGTTTCAGACATGGTGGAATTGCCAGGCAGACGGTCCAGTGTCAGACATAGTGGAATTTCCAGGCAGACGGTCCAGGTCAGACATGGTGGAATTGCCAGGCAGACGGTCCAATGTCAGACATGGCGGAATTACTAGGCAGACGGTCCAGTCTCAGACATGGTGGAATTGACAGGCAGACGGTCCAGTGTCAGACATGGTGGAATTGCCAGGCAGACGGTCCAATGTCAGACATGGCGGAATTACCAGGCAGACGGTCCAGTCTCAGATATGGTGGAATTGACAGGCAGACGTGCCAGTGTCAGACATGGTGGAATTGCCAGGCAGACGGTCCAGTGTCAGACATTGTAAAATTGACAGGCAGACGCTCCAGTGTCAGACATGGTGGAAATGACAGGCAGACGGTCCAGTGTCAGACATGATGGAATTACAAGGCAGACGGTCCAGTGTCTGACATGGTGGAATTGCCAGGCAGACGTCCAGTGTCAGACATGGTACAATTATCAGCCAGACAGTCCAGTGTCAGACATGGTACAATTGTCAGGCAGACAGTCCAGTTTCAGACATGGTGTAATTTCGAGGCAGACGGTCTAGTTTCAGGCATGGTGGAATTGCCAGGCAGACAGTCCAGTGTCAGACATCGTGGAATTTCAAGACAGACGGTCCAGTGTCAGACATGGTGGAATTGCCAGGCAGACGGCCCAGTGTCAGACATGGTGGAATTACCAGACAGACGGTCCAGTGTCAGACATGGTGGAATTGCCAGGCAGATGGTCCACAGTCAGTCATGATGGAATTACAAGGCAGACGGTCCAGTGTCAGTCATTGTGGACTTGCCAGGCAGACGGTCCAGTCACAGACATGGTGGGATTGTCAGGCAGACGGTCCAGTGTCTGACATGGTACAATTGTCAGGCAGACAGTCCAGTTTCAGACATGGTGTAATTACGAGGCAGACGGTCTAGTTTCAGGCATGGTGGAATTGCCAAGCAGACGGTCCAGTGTCAGACATGGTGGAATTTCCAGGCAGACGGTCCAGTGTCTGACATGGTGCAATTACAAGGCAGGCGGTCCAGTGTCAGACATGGTGGAATTACAAGGCAGGCGGTCCAGTGTCAGACATGGTGGAATTGCCAGTGTTCAGTGTCAGACATGGTGCAATTACAATGCAGACGGTCCAGTTCCAGACATGGTGGAATTGCCAGGCAGACAGTCCAGTGTTAGACATGCTGGAATTGCCAGACAGACAGTCCCGTGTCAGGCATCGTGGAATTGCCAGGCGGTCTGTCCAGTGCCAGACATGGTGGAATTGCCAGGCAGTCGGTCTCGTGTTAGACATCGTGGAATTGCCAGGCAGATGTCCAGTCTCAGACATGCTGGAATTACAAGGCTGACGGTCCAGTGTCAGACCTGGTGGAATTGCCAGGCAGACGGTCCAGTGTCAGACATGGTGGAATTGCCAGGCACATGGTCCAGTGTCAGACATGGTGGGTTTGCCAGGCAGACGGTCCAATGTCAGACATGGTGGAATTACAATGCAGACGGTCCAGTGTCAGACATGGTGGCATTGCCAGGCAGACGGTCCAGTTTCAGACATGGTGGAATTTCCAGGCAGACGGTCCAGTGTCAGACATGGTGGAATTCCCACGCAGACGGTCCTGTGTCAGAAATGGTGGAATTGCCAGGCAGACGGTCCAGTGTCAGGCATGGTGGAATTGCCAGGCAGGCTGTCCAGTGTCAGACATGGTGGAATTGGCAGGCAGACGGTCCAGTGTCAGGCATGGTGGAATTGCCAGGCAGACGGTCCAGTGTCAGACATGGTGGATTATCCACGCAGACGGTCCAGTGTCAGAAATGGTGGAATTGACAGGCAGACGGTCCAGTGTCAGACATGGTGGAATTGCCAAACAGGCGGTCCAGTGTCAGACATGGCGGAATTACAAGGCAGGCGGTCCAGTGTCAGACATGGTGGAATTGCCAGTGTCCAGTGTCAGACATGGTGCAATTACAATGCAGACGGTCCAGTTTCAGACATGGTGGAATTGCCAGGCAGAGAGTACAGTGTTTGACATGGTGGAATTGCCAGGCGGACTGTCCAGTGTCAGACATGGTGGAATTGCCAGGCACATGGTCCAGTGTCAGACATGGTGGGATTGCCAGGCAGATGGTCCAATGTCAGACATGGTGGAATTACAAGGCAGACGGTCCAGTTTCAGACATGGTGGCATTGCCAGGCAGACGGTCCAGTTTCAGACATGGTGGAATTCCCACGCAGACGGTCCTGTGTCAGAAATGGGGGAATTACAAGGCAGACGGTCCACTGTCAGGCATGGTGAAATTGCCAGGCAGACGGTCCAGTGTCAGACATGGTGGAATTGAGAGGCAGACGGTCCAGTGTCAGACATGGTGGAATTGCCAGGCAGACGGTCCAGTGTCAGACATGGTGGAATTGACAGGCAGACGCTCCAGTGTCAGACATGGTGGAATTGACAGGCAGACGGTCCAGTGTCAGACATGGTGGAATTACAAGGCAGACGGTCCAGTGTCTGACATGGTGGAATTGCCAGGCAGACGTCCAGTCAGACATGGTACAATTGTCAGGCAGACAGTCCAGTGTCAGACATGGTGGAATTGCCAGGCAGAGGATCCAGTGTCAGACATGGTGAAATTGACAGGCGGAAGGTGCAGTGTCAGACATGGTGGAATTGCCAGGCAGACGGTCCAGTGTCAGACATGGCGGAATTACAAGGCAGGCGGTCCAGTGTCAGACATGGTGGAATTGCCAGTGTCCAGTGTCAGACATGGTGCAATTACAATGCAGACGGTCCAGTTTCAGACATGGTGGAATTGCCAGGCAGAGAGTCCAGTGTTTGGCATTGTGGAATTGCCAGGCGGACTGTCCAGTGTCAGACATGGTGGAATTGCCAGGCACATGGTCCAGTGTCAGACATGGTGGAATTGCCAGGCAGACGGTCCAATGTCAGACATGGTGGAATTACAAGGCAGACGGTCCAGTGTCAGACATGGTGGCATTGCCAGGCAGACGGTCCAGTTTCAGACATGGTGGAATTTCCAGGCAGACGGTCCAGTGTCAGACATGGTGGAATTCCCACGCAGACGGTCCTGTGTCAGAAATGGTGGAATTACAAGGCAGACGGTCCAGTGTCAGGCATGGTGGAATTGCCAGGCAGACGGTCCAGTGTCAGACATGGTGGATTGTCCACGCAGACGGTCCAGTGTCAAAAATGGTGGAATTGACAGGCAGACGGTCCAGTGTCAGACATGGTGGAATTGCCAGGCAGACGGTCCAGTGTCAGACATGGTGGAATTGACAGGCAGACGCTCCAGTGTCAGACATGGTGGAATTGACAGGCAGACGGTCCAGTGTCAGACATGGTGGAATTACAAGGCAGACGGTCCAGTGTCTGACATGGTGGAATTGCCAGGAAGACGTCCAGTCAGACATGGTACAATTGTCAGGCAGACAGTCCAGTGTCAGACATGGTACAATTGTCAGGCAGACAGTCCAGTTTCAGACATGGTGTAATTACGAGGCAGACGGTCCAGTTTCAGGCATGGTGGTTGCCAAACAGCCGGTCCAGTGTCAGACATGGTGGAATTGCCATGCAGACAGTCCAGTGTCAGACATGGTGGAATTACAAGGCAGATGGTCCAGTGTCAGACATGGTGGAATTGCCAGACAGACGATCCAGTGTCAGACAGGGTGGAATTTCACGGCAGACGAGTGAGGAAGTACGTTGACCATTTAAGAAGCAGGGAGGTCACAGAGCCAATGTCTGAACAGTTGTAGCCAGCTTGCATCAACACTGCCACACGGCAGAACCGGAACCGAGGGACCCAGAGAGTTCTGCAGAGAATACCAAGACGTCTTACAACACCAGGGTAAAGTCCACCAAGTTTTTTTTCGAGTCACTAGCTTTCGGAGCGCAGTTCCTTCCTCAGCTCAATCCAGTGGAACTCAGCGTTGACTCCAATGGATCTGGAGACGGAGAGTCCCCGAAGTGGTGTAGAATCCTCGCGGCAACATCTTGCTGCTGACAACAACACCATCCCATTGGTGAAGGGGCCGGATCGGGTCCAGGGTGAGCCACCATGCCTCAGAGTACCCCTGTGAAGGACTGTTCTAATCTGTCCCTTTTCAATGTCTCCATCTTTCTTGTACACAGTTCACTGTAAATGACTCAAGTTGTTTATATGTTACTGAGGGACGTAAGGGGAGGAATCTGATGCCGCTGCATATTTCAGGGGTGATTCCATGTGGTCCACGTTACGCGCTCGGGGCCCATCGTGTGTGAGTGTGTCATCCCCGACTAATGGGGAATAATGCCTGGGAGCAGGAAACAGGCAGTGTGACCTCGGGAGCTCCCATTTAAAAAGCTGTTTCAGAGACCTCTGTGCTGCATATAGTTAACCATTTACTGCTCAATAATCCCTGGAAGCAGGGGACAGGCAGTGAGGCTCCGTAAGCCCCCAATTAAAAAGCTGTTTCAGAGACCTCTGTGCTGCATATAGTTAACCATTTACTGCTCAATAATCCCTGGAAGCAGGTGACAGGCAGTGAGGCTCCGTAAGCCCCCAATTAAAAAGCTGTTTCAGAGACCTCTGTGCTGTATATCGTTAACCATTTACTGCTCAATAATCCCTGGGAGGAGGGGACAGGCAGTGTGGCTCCGGGAGCCCCCAGTTAATAGCTGTTTCAGAGACCTCTGTGCTGTATATAGTTAACCATTTACTGCTCAATAATCCCTGGGAGCAGGGGACAGGCAGTGTGGCTCCGGGAGCCCCAGTTAAAAAGCTGTGCCAGAGACCTCTGTGCTGTATATCGTTAACCATTTACTGCTCAATAATCCCTGGGAGCAGGGGACAGGCAGTGTGGCCTCGGGAGCCCCCAATTAAAAAGCTGTTTCAGTGACCTCTGTGCTTTTATATAGTTAACCATTTACTTCTCTTTTTTTTAACCAGAGAGGATACAGCCAGAGTGAGACACCAAAGAGTGAGTTTGGGAATTTGAATCTAGATGGGAATTCGAAGCTGGGTGGGGAGGAGGTGCATTTTTCCCCTGGTAAGTGACTGGTACGTAGTTTTCTTTTTCATTGTCCAATTAATTGATTTGTTCTTTGGTTTTTTGGAATTGTAGTTGTGTACATTTACCTAAGGTTTAAGACATGGCACGAGATCTCAGACCCGTGGCATGCTCCTCGTGTGCGCTGTGGGAGCTCAGGGACACGTCCACTGTCCCTGGCTCCTTCACGTGCAAGACGTGTGTCCAGTTGCAGCTCCTGTTAGACCGCTTGACGGCTCTGGAGCTGCGGATGGACTCACGTTGGAGCACCGCGATGCTGAGGACGTCGTGGATTACACGTTTAGTGAGTTGAACACAGCGCAGGTGAAAGGTACTGAGGGAGACAGAGAATGGTTGACCAAGAGACAGCGCAAGAGTAGGAAGGCAGTGCAGGTGTCCCCTGCGGTCATCTCCCTGCAAAACAGATATACCGCTTTGGATACTGTTGAGGGAGATGGCTCACCAGGGGAAGGCAGCAGCTGCTGGGTTCATGGCACCGTGGCTGGCTCTGCTGCGCAGCTGGGCAGGAAGAAGAATGGCAGGGCTATAGTGATAGGGGACTCAATCGTAAGGAGAATATACAGGCAGTTCTGCGGACGCAATCGAGACTCCAGGATGGTATGTTGCCTCCCTGGTGCAAGGTTCAAAGATGTCTCGGAGCGGCTGCAGGACACTCTGGGGGGGGGGGGGGGGCGGTGAACAGCCACCTGTCGTGGTGCACATAGGCATAAAAGATAGAGGTAAAATGCGGGACGAGGTCCTACAAGCTGAATTCAGGGAGTTAGGAGTTAAACTAAAACGTAGGACCTCAAAGTTAGTAATTTCAGGAATAGCTACCACGAGCTAGTCAGAGTAGGACTGTCAAAATAGATAGGATGAATGCGTGGTTCGACAGTTGGTGCAAGATGGAGGGATTCAAATTCCTGGGGCATTGGAACCGGTTCCGGGGGAGGTGGGACCAGTACAAACCGGAAGTCTGCACCTGGGCAGGACTGGAAGCGATGTCCTAGGGGGCGGGGTGGGGGGTGGGGGGGGGGGTGGGGGTTGCTAGAGCTGGTGGGGAGAGTTTAAACTAATGTGGCAGGGGGATGGGAACCAATGCCGGAAGTTGGAAAGTAGTAAGACAGGAACAGAAACAAAAGGCAGTAAGGGGGAAAATGTGAGGCAGACAAGCCATAGTCAAAAATCAAAAAGGGCGACAGTACAAGGTACAGTGACTGAGGGGAGCTCAGTGAATAGGACCAGTAATACTAAAAGGAATAAAACGGTAAGTAAAAACATTAATGGTAAGCGACGCGGCAGGTTGTTACATGAAGTTATGGGTTCAACGACAAGGAAAATTAGGAGAAAAGTTAAGAGGAAATATAACTTAGGAGAGGTTACTGATCGAGGTGTGAAGATTCAGAAGAGAGGTAAACAAGCCAACATAAGTGTACTTTACCTGAATGCTCGTAGTATTCGGAATCAGGTAAATGTGTTGATGGCGCAAATCATCGTGAATAACTATGATTTAGTGGCCATTACTGAAACATGGTTAAAGGATGGTCAAGACTAGGAGTTAAATATCCAAGGGAATCAAACTATTCGTAAGGACAGAGTGGATGGTATGGGGGGCGGTGTAGCTCTGTTCTTTAAGGATGACATCCGGGCAACAGTAAGGGCTGACATCGGTGCAATGCAAGATAAGGTTGAATCCATTTGGGTGGAAATCAGGAATAGTAAGGCGAAAAAGTCACATATAGGAGTAGTCTGTAGGCCACCAAGTAGTAACATTTTGGCGGGGCAGGCTATAAACAAAGAAATAACGGATGCATGTAGAAATGGTACAGCAGTTATCATGGGGGATTTTAATCTACATGACGATTGGTTTAACCAGGTCGGTCAAGGCAGCCTTGAGGAGGAGTTTATCGAAGATATCCGCGATTGTTTCCAAAACAGTATGTAATGGAACCTACGAGGGAACAAGCTGTCCTAGATCTGGTCCTGTGTAATGAGACAGGATTGATTGATGATCTCATAGTTAGGGATCCTCTCGGAAGAAGCGATGACAATATGGTGGAATTTAAAATACAGATGGAGGATGAGAAGGTAAAATCAAATCTTTTTGATTACGTGTTTTGTGCGTAAACACAGGAGATTACAATGGGATGAGAGAAGAACTAGCTAAGGTAGACTGGGAGCAAATACGTTCTGGTGAAACAGTTGAGGAACAGTGGATAAAATTCCAAGCGATTTTTCACACTGCTGAGAAAGATAGATTATGAGAGTAAACTTGCTCAGAATATGAAAACAGATAGTAAAAGATTCTACAAATAAATAAAACAAAAAAGAGTGACTAAGGTAAATACTGGTCCTTTCGAGGATGAGAAGGGAGATTTAATAATGGGAGATGAGGAAATGGCTGAGGAACTGAACAGGTTCTTTGGGTTGGTCTTCACAGTGGAAGACACCAATAACATGCCAGTGACTGATGGAAATGAGGCTATGACAGGTGAGGACATTGAGAGGATTACCATCACTAAGGAGGTCGTGATGGGCAAGCTAATGGGGCTAAAGGTAGACAAGTCTCCTGGCCCTGATGGAATGCATCCCAGAGTGCTAAAAGAGATGGCTAGGGAAATTGACAATGCACTAGTGATAATTTACCAAAATTCACTAGACTCTGGGGTGGTCCCGGCGAATTGGAAATTAGCAAACGTGACACCACCGTTTAAAAAAGGAGGTAAGCAGAAAGCGGGTAATTATAGGCCAGTGAGCTTAACTTCGGTAATCGGGAAGATGCTGGAATCTATTATCAAGGAAGAAATAGCGAGGCATCTGGATGGAAGTTGTCCCACTGCGCAGACGCGGCATAAAGGGCAGGTCGTGCCTAACTAATTTAGTGGAATATTTTGAGGACATTACCAGTGCGTTAGATAAAGGGGAGCCAATGGATGTGGTATATTTCGATTTCCAGAAAGCCTTTCTCAAGGTGCCACACAAAAGGTTGCTGCATAAGATAAAGATGCATGGCATTAAGGGGAAAGTAGGAGCATGAATAGAGGATTGGTTAGTTAATTGAAAGCAAAGAGTGGGGATTAATGGGTGTTTCTCTGGTTGGCAATCAGTAGCTAGTGGTCTCCCTCAGGGATCAGTGTTGGGCCCACAGTTGTTCACAATTTACACAGATGATTTGGAGTTGGGGACCAAGGGCAATGTGCCCAAGTGTGCAGACGACACTAAGATGAGTGGTAAAACAAAACGTGCAGAGGATACTGCAAATCTGCAGAGGGATTTGGATAGGTTCAGTGAATGGGCTGCAGTCTGGAAGATGGAATCCGATGTTGACAAATGTGAGGTTATCCATTTTGGGAGGAATAACAGCAAAAGGGATTATTATTTAAATGATGAAATATTAAAACATGCTGCTGTGCAGAGAGACCTGGGTGTGCTAATGCATAGGGGCAGCACGGTAGCCTTGTGGATAGCACAATTGCTTCTCAGCTCCAGGGTCCCAGGTTCGATTCCGGCTTGGGTCACTGTCTGTGCGGAGTCAGTCACCCTGTAAACCATGCACCCCTCACATACGCAATGTACTGCAGCACAGTCAGTCACCCAGTAAATCACACACCCCTCACAAATGCAATGTACCATCGCTCAGTTAGCCACACAATACACCACACACCATCCAGACATGCTATGTACCATAGATAAGGTCAGTCACCCAGTAAATCACACACCCCTCACATATGCAATGTACCATCGCTCAGTTAGCCACACAATCCCACACACCCGTCACATGCGCAATGTACCATATCCCAATCCGTCAGGCATTAAACTACACACTCTTCACAGACGCAATGCGCCATACCCCAGTCAGTCACCCAGTACACCACACACCCCTCACATACGCAATGGACGATAGCCCAGTCAGTCACCCAGCAATCCACACATCCCTCACATACGCAAAGTACCATAGCCCAGTCAGTCACCCAGTAAACCGCACACTCCTCACATAGACAATGTACCAAAGCCCAGTCAGTCACCCAGTAAACCACGCACCCCTCACATACACCGTCTACCATAGCCCAGTCAGTCACCCAGAAAACCACAAACCCCTCACATACGCAATGTACCTCAGCACAGTCAGTCACCTAGTACACCACACACCCCTCACATACGCAATGTGTAGGGCAGCACAGTAGCATTGTGTATAGCACAATTGCTTCACAGCACTAGGGTCCCAGGTTCGATTCCTGCTTGGGTCACTGTCTGTGCGGAGTCTGCACATCCTCCCCGTGTGTGCGTGGGTTTCGTCCGGGTGTTCCGGTTTCCTCCCACAGTCCAAAGATGTGCAGGTTCGGTGGATTGGCCATGATAAATTGCCCTTAGTTTCCAAAATTGCCCTTAGTGTTGGGTGGGGTGACTGGGTTATGGAGATAGGGTAGCGGTGTTGACATTGGGTAGGGTGCTCTTTCCAAGAGCCGGTGCAGACTCGATGGGCCGAATGGCCTCCTTCTGCACTGTAAATTCTATGATAATCTATGAGTCGCAAAATGTTGGTTTACAGGTGCAACAGGTGATTAAGAAGGCAAATGGAATGTTGTCCTTCATTGCTAGAGGGATGGAGTTTAAGACTAAAGAGGTTATGCTGCAATTGTATAAGGTGTTAGTGAGGCAACGCCTGGAGTATTGCGTTCAGTTTTGGTCTCCTTAGTTGAGAAAGGACGTACTGGCACTGGAGGGTGTGCAGAGGAGATTCACGAGGTTAATCCCAGAGTTGAAGGGGTTGGATTAAGAGGAGAAGTTGAGTAGACTGGGACTATCCTCGTTGGAATTTAGAAGGATGAGGTGGGATCTTATAGAAACATATAAAATTATGAAAGGAATAGATAGAATAGATGCGGGCAGATTGTTTCCACTGGCGGGTGACAGCAGAACTAGGGGGCATAGCCTCAAAATAAGGGGAAGGTGATTTAGGACTGAGTTGAGGAGGAACTTCTTCACCCAAAGGGTTGTGAATCTATGGAATTCCTTGCCCAGTGAAGCAGATGAGGCTCCTTCATTAAATGTTTTTAAGATCAAGATAGATAGTTTTTTGAAGAATAAAGGGATTAAGGGTGATGGTGTTCGGGCGGGACCGTGGAGCCGTTTCCACAAAAGATCAGCCATGACCTCATTGAATGGCGGAGCAGGCTTGAGGGGCCAGATGGCCTACTCCTGCTCCTAGTTCTTATGTTCTTATGTTCTCAATAATCCATGGGAGCAGAGGACAGGCAGTGTGGCCTCGGGAGCCTCCAATTAAAAAGCTGTTTCAGAGATTTATGTGCTGGACATAGTTAACCATTATCTTCTCAATAATCCCTGGGAGCAGGGGACAGGCTGTGTGGTCCGGGAGCCCCCAGTTAAAGTGCTGTTTCAGAGACCTCTGTAACTGTATATAGTTAACCATTTACTTCTTCTCAATTAACCCCATTCTTGTTATACAATAAGCCCCTGCAGTGTTGCCACAAACGACCACAGTTCTGTAACCAGCTCCTTGTTATATAAGATTTGACTGGACCATCCACACCCTGGTGTCAGGCTCCAGGCCGTGCTGAAGGTGGCGACACCGTTCTGTAACCAGCATCTTCTTATATCAGATTTGACAGGACCATCCACATCCTGGTGTCAGGCTCCAGGCCGTGCTGAAGGAGGCGACACCGTTCTGTAACCAGCACCTTGTTATATCAGATTTGACAGGACCATCCACATCCTGGTGTGAGGCTCCAGGCCGTGCTGAAGGAGGCGACACCATTCTGTAACCAGCACCTTGTTATATCAGATTTGACAGGACCATCCACAGCCTGGTGTCAGGCTCCAAGCCGTGTTGAAGGAGGCGACACCGTTCTGTAACCAGCTCCTTGTTATATCAGATTTGACAGGACCATCCAGAGCCTGGCGTCAGGCTCCAGGCCGTGCTGAAGGAGGCGACACCGTTCTGTAACCAGCTCCTTGTTTATCAGATTTGACAGGACCATCCACAGCCTGGTGTCAGGCTCCAGGCCGTGCTGAAGGAGGCGACACCGTTCTGTAACCAGCTCCTTGTTATCTCAGATTTGACAGGACCATCCACAGCCTGGTGTCAGGCTCCAGGCCGTGCTGAAGGAGGCGACACCGTTCTGTAACCAGCACCTTGTTATATCAGATTTGACAGGACCATCCACAGCCTGGTATCAGGCTCCAGGCCGTGCTGAAGGAGGCGACACCGTTCTGTAACCAGCTCCTTGTTATATCAGATTGCCTCACACTTTGCTCCTGGGTTCGGAGTAGGTTGGTAAAGTGTTCTTGTAATTCCCCAAGATGCTGGTACAAAGACCATTCTCCTCTATCTGTTCGGCTCTTCCCTCTCTGCAGCCTTTGTTCCATTTGTTGGTCATGTTCCAGACCCAGATTCACTGTAACTACAGTCCCCAGACCTCGTTCAGAGCTGGGTGACCAAATTATCTGTTCTCCCTTAATGTCTGCAACAGCTCACAACACAACCTGCAGAAAACCATCCTCGGCATCTTCACTCACCTTCCAATAACACAACCTGCAGAAACCCATCCTCCGCATCGTCACTCACCTCCCAAAAACACAACCTGCAGAAACCCATCCTCAGCATCTTCACTCTCCTCCCAATAACACAACCTGCAGAAACCAATCCTCAGCATCTCCACTAACCTCCCAATAACACAACCTGCAGAAACCCATCCTCAGCATCTTCACTCACCTCCCAATAACACAACCTGCAGAAACCCATCCTCAGCATCTCCACTCTCCTTCCCATAACACAACCTGCAGAAACCCATCCTCAGCATCTCCACTCACCTCCCAATAACACAACCTGCAGAAACCCATCCTGAGCATCTCCACTCACATTCCAACAACAGAATTGTAAAAGTAATAGATATAACTCATTTCCACGTTCATTGAAAATAGACATGGGCTTGGTCTAATTTCATTGAGTGAGACTGTGGAGAATTCCAATCACTGAATGAGAATTCAGATAGTGAGATGCTGCCAGACTGGGAACCAATCTACATCAGTGAGCACAGGGATGACAGGTGACTGGGATTGGGTGAGGGTTAGGATCCAGACTGGGAACCAATCTACAGCAGTGAGCACAGGGATAATAGGTGACTGGGATTGGGTGAGGGTTAGAATATGGCAGCAGAGTTGGAGATCAGCTGCACTTCATTAAGATTTGTATCAGAAATTGTGTGACAGAATACCATTGGATTAGTCGAGTGTGGATTTAACAAAGACACAGATGATGATTTATTCTGCAGCTGAGATGAAGCAGAGTTGGTGATGGCAAGTGAACGGGATTGGGAATGGAGAGAGCGTCTGGCAATAATAATTTTACTGTCAAAGGGAGAGCAGGGATTGTGAACAGCTTCCGATATTAACCAGAGAGCGAGTGGAGCCACTGGATAAGGAATGACCTCAGTGACTGGAATCGATGTTGATATTTATAGCTAAAGGCACAGAGCTTCAAGGTAAGGAAATGTTATTACAACTATTCCAGATGTTGGTCAGACCGCACCTGGAGCATTGCACAGTTCTGGCCCCTGATTTGAGGAAAGATGGAGTGGCTTTAGAGGCAGTTCACAGGAGGTTGAGTAGATTGATCGCAGAGATGAGGGCTTTGTCTTATCAAGAGAGTTGTAAAGAAGGATTAGAGATCAAATTGTGGTTTATAAAATGTTTAAAGGTGTGGGTAAAGTGGAAATGGAGCGAATGCTTTCTCTTGTGGGGCATTCTAGAACGAGAGGTCATCATCTCAGGATAACAGGAAGCAAATGTGAATCAGAGCTGAGGAGAATCTACTTCTCCTAATGGGATGTGAACCTGTGGAATTCGCTACCCCAGAGTGCGGTGCATGCTGGGACAGTGAGTAAATTTAAGGAGCAGTTAGGTAGATGTTGAATTGGCAATGGGTTGAGAATATTGGATAATAGGCAGGACGACGGCGTTAATCCGAGGATGAGATCAGCTAAGACCGAATGACGGAGCAGACGCGATGGACCACATGGCCTCATTCTGCTCCTGGACCTTATGAACTTACAAACTTCTGAACTGAAGAACGTGGAGTCAGTCTTTCCAAGATGTAAATGACCAGAGCAATATTACACTTAAAGTGGTTTATACAATAAATAACTGGACAGGGAGACTTACCAGGGACGCCTACAACAGCCAGGAGGGGATAGTAACCCACTTGCGTTATCATCAGTGCGCCGCGGATCCGCTCTGGTAAAGACTGGAGAGACATATAGTAAATACCCCAGGATAAACTCCTGTCCATTGCTGTAACGTTCCTGTGGATAGTTCCCAGATTCTGCTCCATTGCTGTAACGCTCCTGTGGGTAGTTCCCAGATTCTGCTCCATTGCTGTAACGTTCCTGTGGGTAGTTCCCAGATTCTGATCGTTTGCTGCAATGTTCCTGTGGTTTGTTCCCAGATTCTGATCCATTGCTGTAACGTTCCTGTGGCTAGTTCCCAGATTCTGATCCATTGCTGTAACGTTCCTGTGGATAGTTCCCAGATTTTGCTCCATTGCTGTAACGTTCCTGTGGGTAGTTCCCAGATTCTGATCGTTTGCTGCAATGTTCCTGTGGTTTGTTCCCAGATTCTGATCCATTGCTTTAACGTTCGTGTGGGTAGTTCCCAGATTCTGCTCCCTCCTCTCGGTCTCTCTGGAGCCGCTGATCTCTGGCACTGTTGGAGTTGACGGTCCCGCTGACAGTTTGGGATAACACAATGAAAGGAATCGCTTATTAATAGCAGAGACAAACCCTCCAGTGATACGGTTAGGATCCATAGAGACAGACATTAATCACAGTTACTAAACAAACAGGCTTAGTTAACCCCTTTCAATCGAATACTCTTTCTATCACAATGAAATAGAAGATTAGACCGGTCTGGATTGGCTGTGTGACAGTGACTGAGGGATGGAGTGTGGAAATAGTGCAAACACTGACCCTGATATTCAATCCTCATTGATCTCTGAGTGGTTCCAGGGGACTGGGGCATTTTCAATGTCCATTCTGTTTATAAAAGGAGAGAGAGGGATAAACCCTGGAGTGACAGAGCAGTCACTATAATGTTAGTCACCAGGACATTTCTAGAGGTCAGAATGGACAACAGGAATATTGCTCCTTCGCGAGGAAATGGTGTTATCTGACCAGAAACACGGCGACATTCGTGGGAAATCACATCGCATGTTGTTATTGCAGTTATATTTCAAAATAACTGGGGGATTAATGGGGGAACTGATATGAATTTATGTACTGGAAGAAATTGTGATCAAATGTCATTGATTAGAGTTGTTGTCGAGTCCCAAAGCCGTGGATTAAAGGGTCTATGACAGTGAGAATGTGATATTGGCTAAGAAACAGGAAGCACAGAGAAGCGGTGAATGATAGTTATTCAGGCAGGAGGGGGGAGACATTGATGTTCACTCGGGGTCCACATGAGGAAAATTGCTCTTCAAGATACAATTCACTGATATAGGCTTCAATGGAAAGAATTTCAACATTCACAAATGACAGACACTCAGCAATGACACAGTGAGCAGGGTAAGCAGCAATCTTCAGCAGGATGTTCCCTGATCTGTGAAAGGGAGAGTCACGGGGAAAGTAAATTTAAATCACTGTCGTGTATGTGATGCATGAGGGAGGAGGGCTGAGGACAGGAAATATAAACTAAACGGGACAATTTAAAAAGTGTACAGGAAGGGAGCGGGGACATGTCCACACTTTGCACTGGAAGATCATGGTGATAAGATTGGAAAAACCTCAGAAGATATTTAACATGATCAATAGAGGCGGAGACTCCTAAAAGAAGGGTTAGGATCATAGAGTCATCGACGTCCAGAGCACAGAAAGTCCATTCGGCCAATCTGGACTGGGCTGGTCAAAAACATCCACCTGAGTATTTGAACCCCACTTTCTAATACTTTGCCAATAGCCTATAGAGTTAGAACTAGGTTTATAGATAGGGCCATAGCTGAGGAATTGCTTCTTGTTCTGCCGCTAAATATACAAAAGGAGGTGAGGATCTTGGCGAGAAAACAAAGGATTTCATAGAATTTACAGGCCATCCGTCCCATCGGGTCTACACAGACTCTTGGAACGAGCACCCCACCCAAGGTCAACACCTCCACCCTATCTCCATTATCTAGTAACCCCATCCAACCTGAGGGCAATTTAGCATGTCCAATCCACCTAACCTGCACATCTTTGGGCTGTGGGAGGACACCGGAGTACCCGGAGGAAACCCACGCACACACGGGGAGAACGTGCAGACTCCGTACAGTCAGTGACCCGAGCCGGGAATCGAACCTCGAACCCTGGAATCCTGGGGCTGTGAAGCAACAGTGCTAACCACCATGCTACCGTGCTGGATACTTAATGGAGTGTTGTCGGGGATGGAGGATTTCAGTTCAATATGGGGATTAGTGAACTGGAATTGTAATCTGTAGATCAGTTTAAAGTAAAGAGCAATTTCACAGAGGACTCCAAATGAGGAAGGAGTGTAGAGAGAGTGAGCAGAAAGTGTTCCACTGGACCCAGCACCAGTAACAAGAATTACAATAATTCATCAAAGATGGTGTGAGCATATTGATAGGACATTTAATACAGAGCTGTTAGAATCTGGAATACACTGTCGGAAGACACGATGGGAGCAGCTTCTACTGAAAGTTTCACAATGGAGCTAGAGACATACTGACAGGGGATGCTTATAATCTGGAATACACTGTCTGAAGAAACGATGGGAGCCCATTCAACAGTACATTTCACAATCGAACTGGATAAATACTGCTAGGGGATTGTTATAATCGGGAATACACTGTCTGAAGACAGGCTGGGAGCAGTTTCAACAGTAAATTTCACAATGGAACTGGATAAATACTGACAGGGGATGGTTATAATCTGGAATACACTGTCTGAAGACAGGCTGGGAGCAGTTTCATAGAACATAGAACATTACAGCGCAGTACTGTTACAACAGTAAATTTCACAATGGAACTTGATAATCATCATACCGGGCTACAAAGCGAAGCTGAACAGAATGTCCAGCAGCAGCGGCCTTGTCCCTGATGAGCTCAATGCATTCTATGCTCGGTTCGTGCAGGACACCATCAAAGCGCTGCCGACTGTCCCAGCAGCCCCGGTCACACCAAACACAACGTCACACCTTCCTAAATCAGATCGGTGAACTTCGAAGTGAACCCTCGGAAGGCGACGGGCCCGGACGGGGTCCGTGGTCGTGCACTCAGATCCTGCGCGGAGCAGCTGGCAGATTAGTTCAAGGACATCTTCAACCTCTGCATACTCTGCTCTGATATCCCCACCTGCTTCAAGAAGACCACCATCATTCCGGTGCCAAAGAAGAGCCAGGTAACGTGCCTCAAGGACAATTGTCCACTGGCCCTGACTTCGAAAGTAATAAAGCGCTTCGAGAGGTTTGTCATGAAACACATGAACACCATACTCCCAAAATGCCTACATCCACTGCATTTCGCCCATCACAGCAGCCGGTCCACAGCAGACACCATCTCCATGGCCCGACACTCATCCCTGGAGCATCTTGACAACAGGGACTCCTACATCAGACTCCTGTTCATTGACTACAGCTCCGCATTCAACACCATGATCACAGCCAAGCTCCTATCAAAGCTCCAAAACCTAGGACTTGGCTCCTCTCTCTGCAACTGGATCCTCGACTTTCTGACCCACAGACCGCACTCAGGAAGAATAAAGAACAACACCTCCTCCACAATGTTTCTCAATACCGGGGCCCACAAGGCTGTGTACTTAGCCCACTACTATACTCCCTGCTCATACACGACTGCGAGGCAAAATTTGGCTCCAACTACATCTGAGAGTTTGCTGACGACACGACCATAGTGGGCCGGATCTCGAACAACGATGAGTCAGAAAACAGGAGAGCTATAGAGAATCTAGTGGAGTGGTGTAGCGACAACAACCTATCCCTCAACACCAGCAAAACTAAAGAGCTGATCATTGACTTCAGGAAGCAAAGTACTGTACACACCCCTGTCAGCATCAACGGGGCCGAGGTGGAGATGGTTGACAGTTTCAAATTTCTAGCTGTGAAATCAGCAACAATCTGTCCTGGTTCACCCACGTCGACGCAATGTCCAAGAAAGAACAACAGCGCCTATACTTACTCAGGGAACTAAGGAAATTCGGAATGTCCACATTAACCCTGACCAACTTTTACAGATGCACCATAGAACGCATCCTATTGGGCTGCATCACAACCTGGTATGGCAACTGCTCGGCCCAGGACCGCAAAAACACTTGGGAGAGTCCTGAACACCGCCCAGTCCATCACACGAACCTGCCTCCCATCCATTGACTCCATCTGCACCTCCCGTTGGCTGGGGAAAGCGGGAAGCATAATCAAAGATCCCTCCCACCCTGCTTACTCATTCTTACAGATTTTCCCATTGGGCAGGAGATACAAAAGTCTGAGAACACGCACGAACAGGTCCAACACCAGCTCCTTCCCCGTTGTTACCTGTCTCCTAAACGGCCCTCTTCTGGACTGATGGGGTTATAGACTGATCTTATTTCTTCAGACATCTTCTCTCCTGAGCTGTACTGCGCTCTGTATGCTTCAGCCGAGGCCTGTGTCTCTGTATTTGCATTGTGTACCTTGTGTTTGCCCTATTGTGTATTTTATTTTTATGTGCGGAATGATCTGCCTGAGTTACACGTCGAACAATCCTTTTCACTGCTTCTCGGTACACGTGACAATGGCGCAAACCAACAGGCCGCTGCGGAACTGCTGACCTTGCAGACAACAGAGATTGAGTTCCCCCTGTCACATTAACTAGGGAGCTCGCACTCTGCAAGGGTCTTGGGAAAGACAATCATTCCCACCGCTAAGTCCAGTGGGTGTTGGGACATTATTGACAGGGGATTGTTATATAGAAACATGGAGCATGGGAGCAGGAGCAGGCCATTCGGCCCTTTCAGTCTGCTCCACATGCATTGTGTACATCGCTGATCATCCGACTCACTAACATGTTCCTGCTTCCCTCCCTATCCTTGGATCCCGTTAGCCCCAAGTCCCATAAACAACTGCTCCTTGAAAATATGCAATGTTTCAGCTTCAACTACTTTCTGTGGTGGAGAATTCCACAGGCTCGCAGCTCTCTGTGTGAGGAAATGGCTCCTTCTATCAGATTTAAATGCCTGTCCGTATCCTCAGACTGTGCCCCTAGTTCCGGTCCCCTGTGCCATCCGGAACATCATTCCTACATTCCCCTTTTTCATAGGTTTCTATGGTCCAGCCCCTCTCATTATTCTGAACTGGAGCGAATATTGTTGCGACCTCCTGGGCGAGCGTGCGGCCAGTTCCAGTCCCACAGACCCCGGAGTCCCAACAGGAGTGAATCAACCAATCATTAGTGTGTTTTCCAAAGGGTTTTAACCATTGACTTCTCCACTGAGCTACTGACACAAGATTGATAGTTAAAATATTAATACACTATTTATCAGCGTCTGAAGGAAATAATCTCCCTATTTGGGGAAAACCCCGTCCCACCCTCCACCCAGACACGCATCAGACAGCCACACGGTGAAGAGGTTGGGGAGGAATCAGAATAATTGGAATTAAAGGGGAGGGTTCGAGATGAATCTGCGCTGTTCCGGTTATGGCATTTTTAGGCGCTGGTTTTCTCTGAATGGCTCTGGGGAATGGATTCACACAGGTCAGTACAATTCTCACCTTCCAACATCAGATGGAGCCTTTACACAAGAGATTCCGGTCGGTGCAATTGAAAGACAAAATGTTTATTTTGCTGTTTCAAGGAACAGTTACAGAATAGAAAAGAAAAAGAGTTTCTCACATTGAATATTAAACAACGATCAAAAAGAAAGCTACATATCTCACAACCTCCTGCCCTGAGCCCCCGCTGTCACCATGGCCGTGACTGGTCTCTGATGCCGGATATTACTGACAGTTTCACATTGCTGTGTATTTGTTGACCCTGGTTTATTGGGTTCCACTGGGGCCCCTGCCGCTTGGCGATAGTGGTTGTCCCCAGTTTCCCCCTCCTGTGTCTTGGCGCTCAGCGTTCCTCCCCTTGTTTGTCTGCAGACTTCTTTCTTTAAAAATAAAATAAATGGAGAGAACCGAATTAATTTCTCCAACCCACCTAACCTGCACATCCTCGGGTTGTGGGAGCGAAACCCACGCTAACACGGTCAGAGTGTGCAAACTTCACACGGGCAGTGACCCAGAGCCGGGATTGAACCTGGAACCTCGGCGCCCTGAGGCAGCAGTGCTAACCACTGCGCCACCCTGCTGCCTTTGTCCATTTCTTTCTGATAGTGGGGGAGGGGGTGATGAGGTTCCATTCCTCTCTTGGTTCACAGGTCTTCCAGGGAGGGTGGGTCTGCTTGTTACCCGGGTTTCTCCCCGTGTAGGGTCCAGGGAGGGTGGGTCTGCTTGTTCCCCCGGTTTCTCCCCGTGTAGGGCCCAGGGAGGGTGGGTCTGCTTGTTACCCCGGTTTCTCCCCGTGTAGGGGAGGCCTGCCCTCCCTCCAATAAATGGCCTTCCCCCAGCCCCGACCCCGGTTGGCTGCTGGCTGCAAACAGGGCTGGAGATAGGCTTGTGAATTTGCCGCCTGTGCTGTGGAATCCCGGCTCAGACCCTCTTATTTCTAATGTTATTTTCTCCAGCCTCAGGAATTCGGCGAGATCTGAGAGTCATTCTGAGCCTCCGGGGGGGGGGGGCGCTGCCGTCTCCCCCCCCCCCCCCCCCCCACTCCTCCGGCAGGAGTCTCCGCCTGACGAACAGTGAGGCGAAGGCCAGGGCGTCTCCCTCTCTCCCTGACCAGAGCTCCGGCTGCTCTGACACCCCGAAAGCCAGGGCGTCTCCCTCTCTCCCTGACCAGAGCTCTCTCTGCTCTGACACCCCGAATGCCAGGGCGTCTCCCTCTCTCCCTGACCAGAGCTCCGGCTGCTATGACACCCCGAAGGCCAGGGAGTCCTCCTCTCTCCCTGACCAGAGCTCCGGCTGCTCTGACACCCCGAATGCCAGCGCGTCCCTCTCTCTCCCTGACCAGAGCTCCGGCTGCTCTGACACCCCGAAAGCCAGGGCGTCCCCCTCTCTCCCTGAGCAGAGCTCCGGCTGCTCTGACACCCCGAAGGCCAGGGAGTCCCCCTCTCTCCCTGACCTGAGCTCCGGCTGCTCTGACACCCCGAAGGACAGGGCGTCCCCCTCTCTCCCTGACCAGAGCTCTCTCTGCTATGACACCCCGAAGGCCAGGGCGTCTCCCTCTCTCCCTGACCAGAGCACCGGCTGCTCTGACACCCCGAAGGCCAGGACGTCTCCCTCTCTCCCTGACCAGAGCTCTCTCTGCTCTGACACACCGAAGGCCAGGGCGCTCCCCTCTCTCCCTGACCAGAGCTCCGGCTGCTCTGACAACCCGAAGACCAGGGCGTCTGCCTCTCTCCCTGACCAGAGCTCTCTCTGCTCTGACACCCCGAAGGCCAGGGCGTCTCCCTCTCTCCCTGACCAGAGCACCGGCTGCTCTGACACCCCGAAGGCCAGGGCGTCTCCCTCTCTCCCTGACCAGAGCTCTCTCTGCTCTGACACACCGAAGGCAAGGGCGCTCCCCTCTCTCCCTGACCAGAGCTCCGGCTGCTCTGAAAGCCCGAAGACCAGGGCGTCTCCCTCTCTCCCTGACCACAGCTCTCTCTGCTCTGACACCCCGAAGGCCAGGGCACCTCCCTCTCTCCCTGACCAGAGCTCCGGCTGCTCTGACACCCCGAAGGCCAGGGCACCTCCCTCTCTCCCTGACCAGAGCTCCGGCTGCTCTGACACCCCGAAGGCCAGGGCGTCCACCTCTTTCCCTTACCAGAGCTCCGGATGCTCTGACACCCCCAAGTCCACCAGTGTCGGGTATAACTCCATCCCGACTCCCACCACCTTGGACACAGCCTCGAAGGTGGCCGTGCAGAATTCCCTGAGTCTGGGGCAGGACCAGAACATGCGGGTGTGGTTGGCCGCCCTCCTCCCCCGGGAACCTCTCGCATTGTCCAGCAGCTCCGGGAAGAACCCGCTCAGACGCGGCTTTGTGAGGTCGCTCTGTGCACCACCTTGAGCTGCATCAGGCTGAGCCCGGCGGAGGAGGAGGTGGAGTTGACTCTGTGCTGCGCCTCGATCCAGAGTCCTCTCCCTCTCTCTGTCCAGTTCCCCCCCCCCAATTTTGTCCTGTCCCCTCCAGTGGAGTCCTGACGTTTTCTACCTGTCTCCTGTATATGTGGCCGCATTTGCCGTCCCATAACCAATCCAGTCGTCCCACCGTGTCCAGGAATGTGTGTGTTTCTGGGGGAAGGGTTTCCTTCTCCTTGTGGGGGAGGTTACACAGCTGCAGCAATCTGAGGTTGTTTCCTCGAGAGTTGGAGCTTCTCTGTGAGATTCCCAGAATCGACAGCCTGTCGTGTGCGGACATGTACTCAACCGTCAGCATTCCTCTGTCACCCCCCCCCCCCACATTCAAAATGTACCGTCCATCCCTGCCGGCCCGAACCTGTACTGTGCAGAGAGAAGGGCCCGCGGGCCTCTCGCCCAGTTCAATAATAATAATCACTTATTGTCACAAGTCGGCTTCAATGAAGTTACTGTGAAAAGCCCCAAGTCGCCACATTCTGGCGCCCCGCACAGGAATTGTTTCACGTCATAAGGTGGCTCCTACCACTGCGCTCCTGAGTGTGTGTGTGGGCTGGCCGGGAGTGGCCTGGAGTGTGTGTGTGGGCTGGCCGGGAGTGGCCTGGAGTGTGTGTGTGGGCTGGCCGGGAGTGGCCTGGAGTGTGTGTGTGGGCTGGCCGGGACTGGCCTGGTGTGTGTGTGTGGGCTGGCCGGGACTGGCCTGGTGTGTGTGTGTGGGCTGTCCGGGATTGGCTTGGAGTGTGTGTGTGGGCTGGCCGGGAGTGGCTTGGAGTGTGTGTGTGGGCTGGCCGGGAGTGGCCTGGAGTGTGTGTGTGGGCTGGCGGGGAGTGGCCTGGAGTATGTGTTTGGGCTGGCCGGGAGTGGCCTGGAGATTGTGTGTGGGCTGGCCGGGAGTGGCCTGGAGTGTGTGTGTGGGCTGGCCGGGAGTGGCCTGGAGTGTGTGTGTGGGCTGGCCGGGACTGGCCTGGTGTGTGTGTGTGGGCTGTCCGGGATTGGCCTGGAGTGTGTGTGTGGGCTGGCCGGGAGTGGCCGGGAGTGTGTGTGTGGGCTGGCCGGGAGTGGTCTGGAGTGTGTGTGCGGGCTGGCGGGGAGTGACCTGGAGTGTGTGTGGGGGCTTGCCGGGCGTGGACTGGAGTGTGTGTGGGAGCTGGCCGGAAGTGGCCTGGAGTCTGTGTGTGGGCTGGCCGGGAGTGGCCTGGCCTGGAGTGTGTGTGTGGGCTGGCCGGGAGTGGCCTGGAATGTGTGTGTAGGCTGGCCGGGAGTGGCCTGGAATGTGTGTGTGGGCTGGCCGGGAGTGGCCTGGAGCGTGTGTGTGTGGGCTGGCCGGGAGTGGCCTGGATGTGTGTGTGGGCTGGCCGGGAGTGGCCTGGAGTGTGTGTGTGGGCTGGCCGGGACTGGCCTGGTGTGTGTGTGTGGGCTGTCCGGGATTGGCCTGGAGTGTGTGTGTGGGCTGGCCGGGAGTGACCTGGAGTGTGTGTGTGGGCTGGCCGGGAGTGGCCTGGCGCGGGTGTGTGGGCTGGCGGGGAGTGGCCTGTAGTGTGTGTTTGGGCTGGCCGGGAGTGGCCTGGAGATTGTGTGTGGGCTGGCCGGGAGTGGCCGGGAGTGTGTGTGTGGGCTGGCCGGGAGTGGCCTGGAGTGTGTGGGCGGGCTGGCGGGGCGTGGCCTGGAGTGTGTGTGGGGGCTGGCCGTGAGTGGCCTGGAGTGTGTGTGCGGGCTGGCGGGGAGTGGCCTGCAGTGTGTGTGTGGGCTGGCCGGGAGTGGCCTGGAGTGTGTGTGGGGGCTGGCCGGGAGAGGCCTGGAGTGTGTGTGTGGGTTGGCCGGGAGTGGCCTGGAGTGTGTGTGCGGGATTGCCGGGAGTGGCCTGGAGTGTGTGTGTGGGCTGGCCGGGAGTGGCCTGGAGTGTATGTGTGGGCTGCCCGGGATTGGCCTGGAGTGTGTGTGTGGGCTGGCCGGGAGTGGCCTGGAGTGTGTGTGTGGGCTGGCGGGGAGTGGCCTGGAGTATGTGTTTGGGCTGGCCGGGAGTGGCCTGGAGATTGTGTGTGGGCTGGCCGGGAGTGGCCTGGAGTGATGTGTGGGCTGGCCGGGAGTGGCCTGGCCTGGAGTGTGTGTGTGGGCTGGCCGGGAGTGGCCTGCAGTGTGTGCCGGTTGGTCGGGAGTGGCCTGGCCTGGAGTGAGTGGCTGGCCGGGAGTGGACTTGCATCCAGCGCTCAGAGTGAGTTACCCGTCCAGGTGGCCTCCTCCATTCAGACCCAGTCCACCTCCAGCTCCCGTAAACATCCCTTCACCCTCTCTGCGCTCGCTGCCCAGTGATACAACAGAATACTACTGGAACCACTGTAGAAAATGATATACTACCCAGGGACCACTATATACACCATAGAAAAATACAGCAGAGAAGAGGCCCTTCGGCCCACAATGTTGTGCCAAACGTTTGTCCCAGATTAATCATAGATTATCATTGAATTCACAGAGCAGAAGGAGGCCATTTGGCCCATTGAGTCTGCATCAGCTCTTGGAAAGAGCACCCTACCCAAGGTCAACACCTCCACCCAACACTAAGGGTAATTTTAGACACTAAGGGCAATTTATCATGGCCAATCCACCTAACCTACACATCACTGGACTGAGGGAGGAAACCGGAGCACCCAGAGGAAACCCACGCACACATGGGGAGGATGTGCAGACTCCGCACAGACAGTGGCCCAAGCCGGATTCGAACCTGGGACCCTGGAGCTGTGAAGCAATTGTGCTATCCACAATGCTACCGTGCTGACCTTAAGAACAAAGTAATCTACACTATATCATTCTACCGTAATCCATGTATCTATCCAATAGCTGCTTGAAGGTCCCTAATGTTTCCGACTCAACTACTTCCACAGGCAGAGCACTCCATGCCCCCACTACTCTCTGGGTAAATAACCTACTTCTGACATCCCCCTTATATCTTCCACCATTCACTTTAAATTTATGTCACCTTGTAATGCTTTGTTACCCTGGGGAAAAAGTCTCTGACTGTCTACTCGATCTATTCCCCTGATCTTCATATAAATCTCTATCAAGTCGCCCCTCATCCTTCTCCGTTTTAATGATAAAAGGCCTAGCACCCTCAACCTTTCCTCGAAAGACCGACTCTCCATCACAGGCAACATCCTGGTAAATCTCCTTTGCATCTTTTCCAAAGCTTCCACATCCTTCCTAAAATGAGGCGACCTGAACTGTACACAGTACTCCAAATGTGGCCTTACCAAAGTTTTGTACAGCTGCATCATCACCTCACAGCTCTTAAATTCAATCCCTCTGTTAATGAACGCTAGCACACCATAGGCCTTCTTCACAGCTCTATCCACTTGAGTGGCAACTTTCAAAGATGTATGAACATAGACCCCAAGATCTCTCTGCTCCTCCACATTGCCAAGATATGCTACCCTGGGACAACTGTAAAAAATGATATAATACCAAGGGACCACTGTAAAAAATGAAATACTATAAAAGAACCACTGTATACCAGGGACAGGCCTCCACTGTGACACCTTCGTTGTAGAATGGATTTGCGTTTTCTAGACACTCTCCCTATTTATTACAGTAGTCCCAGGGAAGAATTTCATAATTTACAGTGGTCCCTGGGTAGAAGATCATTATTACAGTGGCTTCGGGTAGTATATCATTATTTACAGTAGTCCATGGGAAGTATATCATTATTTATAGTGACCTTGGCTAGGTAACATCATTTACAGTGGTCCCTGGGCAGTATATCACCATGTAAAGTGGTCCCTGTGCAGTATATCATTACTTACACTGGTCCCTGTGCAGTATATCATTACTTACAGTGGTCCCTGTGTAGTATATCATTCCTTACAGTGGTCCCTGTGTAGTATTCCGTTATTTACCCTGGTTCCTGTGTTGCATTTCATTATTTACAATAGTCCCTGGGTAGTATATCATTATTTATAATAGTCCCTGGGCAGGATTTCATTATTTACAGTGGTTCCTGTGTAGTATTTCATTATTTACAGTGGTCCCTGGATAATATCGCATTATTTACAGTGGTTGCTGGGTAGTATATCATTATTTCCAGAGTCCCCTAGGTAGTGTATAATCATTTACAGTGGGCCCTGGATAGTCCCTCATTATTAGTGCGTCACGATTTACAACGGTCCCAGGGTGGAATTTCATTATTTACAATGATCCCTGGATAGTATATCATAATGTACAGTGGCCCTTGGGTAGTATATCATTATTTACAGTAGAGTATCATTATTTGCAGTGGTCCCTGTGTCGTATTTCATTATTTACCGTGGGCCCTGGGTAGTAGATCATTATTTACAGTGGTTCCTGTATAGTATTTCATTATTTACAGTGGTCCCTGGGAAATATATCATTAATCACAGTGGTCTCTGGGTAGCATATCATTATTTACAGTTGTCCCTGGGGAATATGTCATTATGTATAGTGTTACTTGTATAGTACATCATTGTTTACAATGGACCCAGTGTGGGATTTCATTATTTACAGTGGTCCCTGGATAGTAGATCATTATTTACAGTGGTCCCTAGATATTATATCATCACTTACGGTGGCTCCTTGATAGTATATCATTATTTACAGTGGTCTCTGGATAGTACATCATAACTTACAACGGTCCCAGGCTGGAATTTCTTTTTTACAGTGGTCCCTGTGTAATACATCATTATTTACAACAGCCGCATGTTGGAATGTTGTTATTGACAGTGGTCCCTGGATTGTTTATCATTATTTACAGTTGTCCCTGGATATAACATCTTATTTGCAGTGGTCCCTGGACAGTATGTGATTATTTGCAGTGGTCACTGTGTAGTAAATCATTGTTTACAACGGTCCCATGGAGGAATGTCATTACTTACAGTGATCCCTGGATAGTGTATCATGATTTACAGTGTTCCCTGGGTATAATATCATTATTGACAATGGTCCATGGGTAGTTCATCATTATTCACAGTCGTCCCTGGGCAGTATGTCATTATTTACATTATTTCCCTGTGTAGTACATCATCATGTACAACGGTCCCGGAGTGGAATTTCATCAATTACAGTGGTCCCTGGATAGTATCTCATCATTTACAGTGCTCCCTGAGTAGTACATACATATTTACAGTGGTCCCTGGGTAGTATATCCTTATTTACAGTGGTCCCTGTGTAGTATGTCATTATTTACAGTACGATGTCTTACAACACCAGGTTAAAGTCCAACAGGTTTGTTTCGATGTCACTAGCTTTCGGAGCGCTGCTCCTTCCTCAGGTGAATGAAGAGGTATGTTCCAGAAACAAATATATAGACAAATTCAAAGATGCCAGACAATGCTTGGAATGCGAGCGTTAGCAGGTGGTTAAATTTTTACAGATCCAAAAATGGGGTAACCTCAGGTTAAAGAGGTGTGAATTGTATCAAGCCAGGACAGTTGGTAGGATTTCGCAGGCCAGATGGTGGGGGATGAATGTAATGCGACATGAATCCCAGGTCCCGGAACTTGGCTATAAGTTTCTGCTCGGAGATTCTGCGTTGTCGCGCGTCCTGAAGGCCGCCTTGGAAACCGCTTACTCGGAGGCCAGAGGCTCAACCGGGTACTGTGAATATGATGTTATTGGTATTACTGAGACTTGGGGGGGGGGGGATATGTGCTGATGCTCTTCGGGAGGGTTTAAACTAGTTCAGCAGGAGCTTGGGAACCTGAATTGTAGCTCCAGTATACAGGAGGTTGAGAGTAGTGAGGTCATGAGTAAGGTTTCAAAGTTGCAGGAGTATACCGGCAGGCAGGAAGGTGGTTTAAAGTGTGTCTTCTTCAATGCCAGGAGCATCCGGAATAAGGTGGGTGAATGTGCGGCATGGGTTGGTATCTGGGACTTCGATGTTGTGGCCATTTCGGAGACATGGATAGAGCAGGGATAGGAATGGTTGTTGCAGGTGGCGGTGTTTAGATATTTCAGTAAGCGCAGGGAAGGTGGTAAAAGAGGGGAAGGGGTGTTTTTGTTAGTCAAGGGCAGTTGTACGGTGGCAGGAAGCACGTTTGATGAGGACACGTCTACTGAGATACTATGGGCTGAGGTTAGAAACAAGAAAGGAGAGGTCACCCTGTTCGGGGTCTTCTATAGGCCTCCGAAAAGTTCCAGAGATGTAGAGGAAAGGATTGCAAAGATGATTGTGAATAGGAGCGCAATCAACAGGGTAGTTGGGTTTTAACTTCCCAAACATTGAGTGGAAACGCTGTAGTTCGAGTACTTTAGATGGGTCCGTTTTTGTGAAATATGTGCAAGAGGGTTTCCTGTAGATAGGCCAACGAGAGGTGAGACCATATTGGATTTGGTACTGGGTAATGAACCAGGTCAGGTGTTAGATTTGAGGTAGGTGAGCACTTTGGTGATAGTGAAGGGATAGGTATATACCGCAGGGCAAGAGTTGTATCTGGGGGAAAGGCAATTATGATGCGATGAGGCAAGACGTAGGATGCATCAGATGGAGAGGAAAACTGCAGGGGATGAGCACAATGGAAATGTGCAGCTTGTTCAAGGAACAGCTACTGCGTGTCCTTGATAAGTATGTACCTGTTAGGCAGGGAGGAAATGGTCGAGCAAGGGAACCGTGGTTTACTACGGCAGTCGAAACACTTGTCAAGAGGAATTAGGAGGCTTATGTAAAGATGAGACATGAAGGTTCAGTTAGGGCGCTCGAGAGTTAGAAGTTAGCTAGGAAGGACCTAAAGAGAGGGTTAAGAAGAGCCAGGAGGGGACATGAGAAGTCTTTGGCAGGTAGGATCAAGGATAACCATAAAGCTTTCTATATATATGTCAGGAATAAACGAATGACTAGGGTAAGAGTAGGGCCAGTCAAGGACAGTAGTGGGGAGTTGTGTTTGGACTCCGAGGAGATAGGAGAGGTGTTGAATGAATATTTTTCGTCAGTATTCACACAGGAAAAAGACAATGTTGTCGAGGACAATACTGAGATTCAGGCTACTAGACAAGAAGTGCTTGAGGTTCATAAGGAGGAGGTGTTAGCAATTCTGGAAAGTGTGAAAACAGATGTCCCCTGGGCCGGATGGGATTTATCCGAGGATTCTTTGTGAAGCTACGGAGGAGATTGCTGAGCCTTTGGCTTTGACCTTTAAGTCATCTTTGTCGACAGGAATAGTGCCAGAAGACTGGAGGATAGCAAATATTGTCCCCTTGTTCAAGATTGGGAGTAGAGACAATCCCAGTAACTATGGACCAGTGAGCCTTACTTCTGGTGTGGTCAAAATCTTGGAAAGGTTTATAAGAGATAGGATGTATAATCATCTGTAAAGGAATAATTTGATTAGAGGTAGTCAACACGGTTTTGTGAAGGGTAGGTCGTGCCTCACGAACCTTATTGAGTTCTTTCAGAAGGTGACATAACAGGTGGATGAGGGTAAAGCAGTTTATGTGGTGTATATGGATTTCAGTAAAGCGTGTGATAAGGTTCCCCATGGTAGGCTATTGCAGAAAATACAGAGGCATGGGATTCAGTGTGATTTAGCAGTTTGGACCAGAAATTGGCTCGCTGGAAGGAGACAAAGGGTGGTGGTTGATGGGAAATGTTCAGACTGGAGTCCAGTTACTAGTGGTGTATCACAAGGATCTGTTTTGGGGCCACTGCTGTTTGTCATTTTTATAAATGACCTGGAGGTGGGTGTAGAATGATGGGTGAGTAAATTTGCAGATGACACTAAAGTCAGTGGAGTTGTGGAAAGTGCGGAAGTATGTTACAAGTTACAGAGGGACATAGATAAGCTGCAGCGCTGGGCTGAGAGGTGGCAAATGGAGTTTAATGCAGAAACGTGTGAGGTGATTCATTTTGGAAGGAATAACTGGAAGACAGAGTACTGGCCTAATGGTAAGATTCTTGGCAGTGTGGATGAGCAGAGAGATCTCGGTTTCCATGTACATAGATCCCTGAAAGCTGCCACCCAGGTTGAGAGGGTTGTTAAGAAGGCGTACGGTGTGTTAGCTTTTATTGGTCGAGGGATTGAGTTTCGGAGCCATGAGGTCATGTTGCAGCTGTACAAAACTCTGGTGCGGCCGCATTTGGAGTATTGCATGCAATTCTGGTCACCGCATTATAGGAAGGATGTGGAAGCATTGGAAAGGGTGCAGAGGAGATTTACCAGAATGTTGCCTGGTATGGAGGGAAGATCTAATGAGGAAAGGCTGAGGGACTTGAGGCTGTTTTCGTTAGAGAGAAGAAGGTTAAGAGGTGACTTAATTGAGGCACACAAGATGATCAGAGGATTGGATAGGGTGGACAGTGAGAGCCTTTTTCCTTGGATGGTGATGTCTAGCATGAGGGGACATAGCTTTAAGTTGAGGGGAGATAGATATAAGACAGATGTCAGAGGTAGCTTCTTTACTCAGAGAGTAGTAAGAGCGTGTAATGCCCTGCCTGCAACAGTAGTGGACTCGCCAACACTAAGGGCGTTCAAATGGTCATGCGATAGACATATGGACGATAAGGGAATAGTGTAAATGGGCTATAGAGTGGTTTCACAGGTCGGTGCAACATTGAGGGCCGAAGGGGCTGTACTGCGCTGTAATGTTCTATGTTTATGTTCTATGTTCTATTGGTTGAGGGAAGGGCAAGACTGGCAACTAAATATCCCAGGGTACAGATGCTTCAGGAGGGATAGAGAGGGAGGTAATGCATAATTGTTATACCACACCTGGAGACGAAGCTGTGTGCTTCAAAAATAACAAAACATTAAAAGAAGACGTTGGTTGAGCTCCATGATACATTTTGAGGTTCTGAAAACGCCGGTCCCATCACACAGGCGGGAGAGAGAGGGAGGTAAAAGGGGTTGAGGAGTTGCACGACTGGTCAGAGATGATCTTACCGCTGTGATTAAGGAGGGCGCTATAGCGGATTCGAGCACTGAGGCAATATGGGTAGAGCTAAGAAATAGGGAGGGGACAGTAACATTGTTGGGATTTTGCGACAGGCCTCCCAAAAGTGAGCGTGAAGTAGAGGTACAAATATGTAGACAGATTATAGAAAAATGTAGGAGAAATAGGATGATCGTAATGGGAGATTTTAACTTCCCCAACATTGAATGGGACTCATGTAGTGTTGGAGGCGTAGATGGAGCAGAATTTGTAAGGAGCATCCAGGAGTGTTTTTTTTAGAGCAGAATGTAAATTGTCCAACTCTGGAAGGGGCCATACTGGGCCTGGTATTGGGGAATGATCCCGGACAGGTGGTTGAAGTTTCAGTCGGTGATTACTTTGGGAATAGCGATCACAATTCCATAAGTTTTAGAATATTCAGAGACAAAGACGAGAGTGTGAGGGGAGGGGGGTGGGCGGGGGGAGAGAGAAAGAGAAAAAGAGAGAGAGCGAGAGGGACAGAGAGCTTTCTGCCTCTTTCTCTTTCTGTCTCTCTCTGCCTCATTCTTTCTCTCTCTTTCTGTGGCTATGTCGATGTGTATATGTGTGTGTGTGAGAGAGAAGGGGAGGGTGGTAGAGAGAGCGAGAGAGAGGCAGTCTGTGTCTCTATGTGTGTGCCTGAAACAGTGCAAGAGTGAAGCAGGAACAGTCTATAACTGAGAGGCTGAGCGAGACATACCTGTCCAGAAAGAGTATGTGGCTGTGTCTGAGAGAGAGAGAGAACGGGAAAGAGAGAGAGAGAGAGAGAGAGAACGAGAGAGAGGAGGGAGAGGCAGAGAGAAATAGTGGGAGAGAGAAAGTGAGAGTGTCTGTGTTTGTATGTGCGCGTCGGAAGAGTGAGTGAGGCAGAAAGAGTCTGTATGTGTGTCTGATAGAGGGTTAGAAAATGAGACAGAGATGGTATGTTTCTGCATGCGTGTGTCTCATCCAGAGCGTGTAAGAGAATAATACAGAGAAAATCTTTGGCAGATGTGTGTGTCTGATAGAAAGAGTGAATGTGAGACAGAAAGAGACTGTCAGTCTGTGTGTCTGATAGAACCAGAGTGAGACAGAGTCTGTGTCTGTGTGTGTGTGTCTGATAGAGAGTGTGGGTGAATCCTAGTTAGTCTTGTGTGTCATAATATTTGTGTGTGCGTGGCTGTTAGAGAGGAGCGAGTCAGAGAGAGAAAGAGAGAGAGATTAAGGCAGAGAGAGAACCAGGCCAGAAAGAGTCTGTGTGTGTGTCTGTGTCAGAGAGACAGGCAGAGTCTGTGTGTGTCTGTGTCAGAGAGACAAGCAGAGTCTGTGTGTGTGTCTGTGTCATAGAGACAGGCAGAGTCTGTGTGTGTCTGTGTCAGAGAGACAAGCAGAGTCTGTGTGTGTGTCTGTGTCATAGAGACAGGCAGAGTCTGTGTGTGTGTCTGTGTCAGAGAGACAGGCAGAGTCTGTGTGTGTGTCTGTGTCAGAGACGCAGGCAGAGTCAACTGACTTACGGGAGTGCTTTGGGGGGAGCAACGCAGCTAGGGGGGTCGTATTGGCCAATCTCTCTCCTCAACATGGACGCGAAGCTGCTAGCGAAAGTGTTGGCTACCTGAATTGAGGACTGTGTCCCGAGGGTGATTCACGAGGACCAGACGGGTGTTGTTAAGGGAAGGCAGCTGAATCCCAATGTGCGGAGGCTCCTTAACGTAATCATGATGCCTACAGTGGAGGGGGAGGCGGAGATTGTGTCGGCGATGGACACGGAGAAGGCCTTCGATAGGGTGAAGTGGGGGTACCTCTGCAAGTGTTGAGGAGGTTTGGCTTTGGGGAGAGGTTCATTAGTTGGGTTAGGCTACTTTACAAAGCCCCAGTGGCGAGTGTGGCCACGAATCGGAGGAGGTCGGAATACTTTCGGCTGTGCCGGGGGCCGAGGTAGGGGTGCCCCCTATCCCCCTTGCTATTTGCATTGGCAATTGAGCCTTTGGCTATGGCTCTTAGGGAGTGCAGGAACTGGAGGGGCTGGTCCGGGGGGGGGGGGGGGGGCGGGGGACCGGGTATCGTTGTATGCCGATGACCTGTTACTGTATGTGGCGGACCCAGTGGGGGGGGGGGATACCGGAGGTGATGCGGTTCCTCAGGGAGTTTGGGGACTTTTCCGGATATAAGCTCAACGTGGGGAAGAGTGAGCTCTTCGTGATACACCCAGGGGACCAGGGAAGGGGGATAGATGAGCTTCCACTGAAGAGGGCGGAAAGTGGTTTTCGGTACCTGGGGATCCAGGTGGCCAGGTGCTGGGGGGCCCTACACAAGCTCAACTTGACGAGGCCGGTGGAGCAGATGGAGGAGGAATTTAAAAGGTGGGATATGCTGCCACTCTCCCTGGCGGGTAGGGTGCAGTCGGTGAAGGTGACGGTGCTCCCGAGGTTCCTTTTTATATTCCAGTGCCTCCCCATCCTGAACCCTCAGGCCTTTTTTAAGCGGGTCAGTAGGAGCATCATAGGATTCGTGTGGGCGAAAACAACCCCGAGGGTGAGAAGGGTGTTTCTGGAGCGGAGTAGGGACCGAGGAGGGTTAGCATTACCTAATCTGTGTGGGTATTACTGGGCTGCCAATGTGGCGATGATACGCAAGTGGGTAATCGAGGGGGAGGGGACGGCGTGGAAGAGGCTGGAGATGGCATCCAGTGTGGGCACGAGTCTGGAAGCGCTGGTGACAGCACCGCTGCCGCTCCCACTGACTAGGTACACCATGAGTCCGGTGTTGGCGGCGACTTTGAAAATTTGGGGGTAGTGGAGGCGCCACAGGCTTGAGGTTGAGGCTTTGGTTTGGTTCCCGATCCGGGAGAACCATCGGTTTATCCCGGGGAGAATGGATGGAGGGTTCCTGAACTGGCACAGAGCAGGAATTAGAAGGATTGGGGACCTGTTTTTAGATGGGACGTTTGCGAGCCTTGGGGCGCTGGAGGAAACATTCGGGCTTGCCCCCGGAAATGCCTTCAGGTACTTGCAGGTAAGGGCGTTTGTAAGACGGCAGGTGAGGGAGTTCCCGCTGCTTCCAGCACGCTCGATCCAGGATTGGGTGCTCTCGAGGTTGTGGGTTGGAGAAGCCAAGGTCTCGGCGATCTACCAGGAGATGCAGGAGGAGGAGGAGACCTTGGTGGAGGAGCTAAAGAGTAAATGGGAGGAGGAGCTTGGGGAGGAGATAGATGAGGTGTAGCGCACAATGACTTACGAGAGAGACGAGTGGTGATGAAGTCGATGAGGCTTTATTAAGCGAGACTTGTCCCCAGCAGTTCAGCAACAGAATGAAGCGGCGGGGAGAAGCTTGGGTTCTTATCCTCCGCCTTCAGGGCGGAGCCAGGAGTCAACAGCCAACCAGGACCCGGGATCTGTCAGCCAATTGCATCACGGCTTCACAGCCCCACATGACCCCTAATACATACCACCACATTCACCCCTTGCTAAAAATGAACCCGGCGGGGTGGTGGTTCGTATGGTGGTAGGGGTTTACAAGGCTGGTCCTGTGAGGAAAATTTCGGGCAAGTTTTTACAGTTGTAGCCCTACACTGGGCTATGTACAAGGTTTGTGGAACTATTTACAATATTCGTAAGATAATTTTTTTTTGTTACAGTCCAACAACATTCTTGGTTTCACGCCGATGCCACAAGTCGAGCGGGCGGTCTGGTCTTCCTCGTCGATCGCCTCAGCCCCGGTGATGGTGCAGGTGCTTGTCCCGGCGTTGTCGCTCCGGGAGCGTTTCGGTGTTTGTTCCTGTTTTACTCCTGGGCGGGCACGGGAGGAGGACCGATCCTCCCGGGAAGGGGGCGGTCGCGGGGTGCGCCGGTGGCAGGGAGGGGACGATCGGTGTCGGGGACGTGTGTGTGTTGCCGGCGGGCGCCAGGTCCCGCAGGGAGACCGTGTCCTGTCAGCCGTCGGGGTACGCCACGTAGGCGTACTGCGGGTTCGCGTGGAGAAGGTGAACCCTCTCGACCAACGGGTCCGACCTGTGCGCCCGCACATGTTTCCACAGCAAGATGGGTCCTGGGGCCGCCAGCCAGGTCGGCAGCGACGTTCCGGAGGAGGACTTCCTGGGGAAGACAAGGAGGCGCTCGTGATGCGTTTGGTGAGTGGTGGTACACAGCAGCGACCGGATGGAGTGGAGAGCGTCCGGGAGGACCTCCTGCCACCGGGAAACTGGGAGATCCCTGGACCGTAGGGCCAGTAGGACGGTCTTCCAGACCGTGCCGTTCTCCCTCTCTACTTGCCCGCTCGCCCGGGGGTTGTAGCTGGTCGTCATGCTCGAGGCTATGCCTTTGCTGAGCAGGAACTGGCGCAGCTCGTCACTCATGAAGGAGGACCCCCTGTCGCTATGGATATATGCGGGGCAACCGAACAGTGTGAATATGGTGCCAAGGGCTTTAATAACTGTGGCCGCTGTCATGTCGGGGCAGGCGATGGCGAAGGGGAAATTGGAGTACTCGTCCACCACGTTCAGGAAGTATGTGTTGCGGTCGGTGGAGGGGAGGGGCCCTTTGAAATCCAGACTGAGGCGTTCAAAGGGAACGTGCGGGAAGCCTTGATCAGGTGCGCTCTATCCGGCCTGAAAAAGTGCGGTTTGCACTCCGCGCAGATGTGGCAGTTCCTGGTGACTGTACGGGCCTCCTCCACAGAGTAGGGGAGGTTGCGGGACTTTATAAAATGGTAGAACCGAGTGACCCCCTGGTGGCAGAGGTCCTCGTGGAGGGCTTGGAGACGGTCTATTTGTGCGTTGGCACATGTGCCGCGGGATAGGGCATTGGACGGCTCGTTCAGCTTTCCGGGACGGTACAAGATCTTGTAGTTGAAGGTGGAGAGCTCGATCCTCCACCTTAAGATCTTGTCATTTTTAATTTTGCCCCGCTGTGCATTATCGAACATGAAGGCTACCGACCGTTGGTCGGTGAGGAGAGTGAATCTCCTGCCGGCCAAGTAATGCCTCCAATGTCGCACAGCTTCCACTATGGCTTGGGCTTCCTTTTCCACTGAGGAGTGGCGGATTTCGGAGGCGTGGAGGGTTCGGGAGAAAAAGGCCACGGGTCTGCCCGCTTGGTTAAGGGTGGCCGCCAGAGCTACGTCGGAGGCGTCGCTCTCGACCTGGAAGGGGAGGGACTCATCGATGGCGCGCATCGTGGCCTTTACGATATCCGCTTTGATGTGGCTGAAGGCCTGGCGAGCCTCTGTCGACAGGGGGAAGGTAGTGGTCTGTATTAGCGGGCGGGCCTTGTCTGCATACTGGGGGACCCACTGGGCGTAATATGAAAAGTACCCCAGGCAACGTTTCAGGGCTTTGGAGCAGTGGGGGAGGGGAAATTCCATAACGGGGCGCATGCGTTCGGGGTCGGGGCCTATTATCCCATTGCGCACTACGTATCCCAGGATGGCCAACCGGTTTGTGCTAAAAACGCACTTTTCCTCGTTGTATGTGAGATTCAAGGCGTTAGCGGTCTGGAGGAATTTTTGGAGGTTGGCGTCGTGGTCCTGCTGATCGTGGCCGCAGATGGTTACGTTGTCGAGATACGGGAACGTGGCCTGCAACCCGTGCTGGTCAACCATTCAGTCCATCTCCCGTTGGAAGACCGAGACCCCGTTCGTGACACCAAATGGGACCCTTAGGAAGTGGTATACATGCCCATCTGCCTCGAAGGCTGTGTACTTGCGGTCACCTGGGCGGATGGGGAGCTGGTGGTAGGCGGACATGAGGTCCACGGTGGAGAAAACCTGATACTGGGCAATCCGATTTACCATGTCGGATATGCGGGGGAGAGGGTACGCATCTAGCTGTGTGTACCTGTTGATGGTCTGGCTATAGTCTATGACCATCCTTTGCTTCTCCCCGGTCTTTACTACTACCACCTGTGCTCTCCAGGGACTATTACTGACCTGGATTATGCCTTCCTTCAGCAACCGCTGGACTTCAGACCGAATAAATATCCGATCCTGGGCGCTGTACCGTCTGCTCCTAGTGGCAACGAGTTTGCAGTCCGGGGTGAGGTTTGCAAACAAGGACAGCGGTTCAACCTTGAGTGTTGTTAGTCCGCAGATAGTGAGTGGGGGTATTGTGCCGCCGAATTGAAATGTTAGGCTCTGCAGGTTACACTGGAAATCTAATCCCAGTAATGTGGGCGCGCAGAGTTGGGGAAGGACGTAGAGCCTGTAGTTTTCAAACTCCCTCCCTTGCACCGTTAGGTTCGCGATGCAGAACCCTTTGATCTCTAGGGAGTGGGATCCTGCAGCTAGGGAAGTCTTCTGCGTACTTGGATGGATGGTCAGAAAACAGCGTCTTACCGTGTGTGGGTGAATGAAACTTTCGGTGCTCCCGGAGTCGATCAGGCATGATGTCTCGTGTCCGTTGATCAGCACCGTTGTTGTCGTCGTCTGGAGCGTCCGGGGCCATGATTGATCCAGCGTCACCGAAGCCAGTCGTGGTCGTAGTGTCTCGGCGTCTTCTTCGGACCCCGTGGAGCCGTCGATGCTGGGGACATTTGTTGTCATCCAAGATGGCGGCGTCCATGAATCGCACGCGGCCGGGGTTGGACAAAATGGCCGCCCCCATGGATAGCACGTGGTCGGGGGTGGACAAAATGGCCGCCCCCATGAATCGCACGTGGCTGGGGGGGTCACAAGATGGCGGCGCCCATCCTCCCCTCGTGGTGCCCGGGACCCAAAATGGCGGCGCCCGCGGGTCACACATGGGGCGCTGGGGGAGGGGGGGGGGGGTGGGGAGCGTTTGGGATGGGCTGGGCTCGTTCTTCTCCGGGGATTGTGGCGACCCCCCCGGGACCGGCACACAGCCACGTAATGGCCCTTCTTGCCGCAGCTTTTGCATATAGCTGCGCGAGCCGGGCAGCGCTGCCGGCGGTGTTTCACTTGCCCA
This sequence comes from Scyliorhinus torazame, assembly GCF_047496885.1. Lineage (NCBI taxonomy): Eukaryota > Metazoa > Chordata > Chondrichthyes > Carcharhiniformes > Scyliorhinidae > Scyliorhinus > Scyliorhinus torazame. Next base: position 88,886,401 of record NC_092726.1, on the reverse strand, counting down.
GAGAACTAGCAGCGGGCCTCCCTGGGATAGTCTGACGATTTAACCGCGCAAGCCTGTGAGGGAGGGGAGGGGGTTGTCGCGACGGGGGTCCATGGAGCCCAAGGGGCTGCCGCGCAGTCGGGGCCGTAGGCGCGGGCGTTTTGCGACTCTCTTTCAAAAGTCTTTGGCGGAGCTGGGGAGAGTTCATACCTGCCACAAACGCATCGCGAATTAGCATGTCCATGTGTTCGATCGCGTTCACCGGCGGGCAGCTGCAGCCCCGTCCCAAAATTAGCAGCGCAGCGTAGAATTCTTCTAACGATTCTACGGGACGTTGCTGTCTCGTTGCGAGTTGGTAGCGTGCGTAGACCTGGTTCACGGGGCGAACGTAGATGCTCTTCAGTGCTGCGAGCGCCGTCGGGAAATCCTCTGCGTCTTCTATGAGAGGGTAAATTTCCGGGCTTACCCTCGAATGCAGGACCTGCATTTTCTGGTTTTCTGTGATCCGGCCGTGGGCCGTTCGGAGGTAGCCTTCAAAACAAGCTTGCCAGTGTTTAAAAACTGCTGCCGAGTTCGCTGCGTGGGGGCTGATCCGCAGGCATTCCGGGCGATCCGGAGCTACATAGTCCTTTAAGCTCGCTTAATAAATTGTAGCGCACAATGATTTACGAGAGAGACGAGTAGTGATGAAGTCGATGAGGCTTTATTAAGCGAGACTTGTCCCCAGCAGTTCAGCAACAGAATGAAGCAGCGGGGAGAAGCTCGGGATCTTATACTCCGCCTTCAGGGCGGAGCCAGGAGTCAACAGCCAACCAGGACCCGGGATCTGTCAGCCAATAGCATCCCGGCTTCACAGTCCCACATGACCCCTAATACATACCACCACAGAGGGTACGTGGGCGGACGCCCTGGGTAGGGGTAATTCTTCCTCCTCTTATGCCAGGCTTAGACTGATACTATTTATGGTTCTTCACAGAGCGCATATGACAGGGGCGAGGCTGAGCAGGTTCTTTGAGGTGGAAGACAGGTGTGGGAGGTGCTCGGGGAGCACAGCAAATCACACCCACATGTTCTGGGCGTGCCCGGCGCTGGATGGGTTCTGGAGGGGTATTGCGAGGACAATGTCTAAGGTGGTGAACACCCAGTTTAAGCCGAGCTGGGGGTTAGAACTATTTGGGGTATCGGATGAGCCGGGAGTGCAGGAGGCGAAAGAGGCCGGCATTCTGGCCTTTGCATCCCTGGTAGCTCGGCGGAGGATTCTGCTACAGGGGAAAGATGCGAGGCCCCCGAGCGTGTAAGCCTGGATCAGCGACATTGCAGGGTTCATTAAATTGGAGAGGGTAAGATTTGCCTTGACAGGGTCTGTGCAAGGGTTCTTCAGGCGGTGACAACGGTTCCTAGACTTGCTAGCGGAGTGTTAGGAGGTGGTCAGCAGCAGCAAACCGGGGGGGGGGAGGGTGAGGGGGAGGGGGTTAGGGTGGGGTACGAGGGGTGTAGGAGGGGGTAGGGGAGGGGGTAGAAGGGGGAAGTAGGAGGGGGGTAGAACATAGAACATAGAAAATACAGCACAGAACAGGCCCTTCGGCCCACGATGTTGTGCCGAACCTTTGTCCTAGATTAATCATAGATTATCATTGAATTTACAGTGCAGAAGGAGGCCATTCGGCCCTTTGAGTCTGCACCGGCTCTTGGAAAGAGCACCCTACCCAAACTCAACACCTCCACCCAACACCAAGGGCAATTTGGACATTAAGGGCAATTTATCATTGGCCAATTCACCTAACCCGCACATCTTTGGACTGTGGGAGGAAACCGGAGCACCCGGAGGAAACCCACGCAGACACGGGGAGGACGTGCAGACTCCGCACAGACAATGACCCAATCCGGAATCGAACCTGGGACCATGGAGCTGTGAAGCAATTGTGCTATGCACAATGCTACCGTGCTGCCCTTAAGAACAAATAAATCTACACTATATCATTTTACCGTAATCCATGTACCTATCCAATAGCTGCTTGAAGGTCCCTAATGTTTCCGATTCAACTACTTCCACAGGCAGTGCATTCCATGCCCCCACTACTCTCTGGGTAAAGAACCTACCTCTGATATCCCTCCTATATCTTCCACCTTTCACCTTAAATTTATGTCCCCTTGTAATGGTGTGTTCCACCCGGGGAAAAAGTCTCTGACTGTCTACTCTATCTATTCCCCTGATCATCTTATAAACCTCTATCAAGTCGCCCCTCATCCTTCTCCGCTCTAATGAGAAAAGGCCTAGCACCCTCAACCTTTCCTCGTAAGACCTACTCTCCATTCCAGGCAACATCCTGGTAAATCTTCTTTGCACCTTTTCCAGAGCTTCCACATCCTTCCTAAAATGAGGCGACCAGAACTGTACACAGTACTCCAAATGTGGCCTTACCAAAGTTTTGTACAGCTGCATCATCACCTCACGGCTCTTAAATTCAATCCCTCTGTTAATGAACGCGAGCACACCATAGGCCTTCTTCACAGCTCTATCCACTTGAGTGGCAACTTTCAAAGATGTATGAACATAGACCCCAAGATCTCTCTGCTCCTCCACATTGCCAAGAACACTACCGTTAACCCTGTATTCCGCATTCATATTTGTCCTTCCAAAATGGACAACCTCACACTTTTCAGGGTTAAACTCCATCTGCCACTTCTCAGCCCAGCTCTGCATCCTATCTATGTCTCTTTGCAGCCGACAACAGCCCTCCTTACTATCCACAACTCCACCAATCTTCGTATCGTCTGCAAATTTACTGACCCACCCTTCAACTCCCTCATCCAAGTCATTAATGAAAATCACAAACAGCAGAGGACCCAGAACTGATCCCTGCGGTACGCCACTGGTAACTGGGATCCAGGCTGAATATTTGCCATCCACCACCACTCTCTGACTTCTATCGGTTAGCCAGTTTGTTATCCAACTGGCCAAATTTCCCACTATCCCATGCCTCCTTACTTTCTGCATAAGCCTACCATGGGGAACTTTATCAAATGCCTTACTAAAATCCATGTACACTACATCCACTGCTTTACCTTCATCCACATGCTTGGTCACCTCCTCAAAGAATTCAATAAGATTTGTTAGGCAAGACCTACCCCTCACAAATCCGTGCTGACTATCCCTAATCAAGCAGTGTCTTTCCAGATGCTCAGAAATCCTATCCTTCAGTACCCTTTCCATTACTTTGCCTACCACCGAAGTAAGACTAACTGGCCTGTAATTCCCAGGGTTATCCCTAGTTCCTTTTTTGAACAGGGGCACGACATTCGCCACTCTCCAATCCCCTGGTACCACCCCTGTTGACAGTGAGGATGAAAAGATAATTGCCAACGGCTCTGCAATTTCATCTCTTGCTTCCCATAGAATCCTTGGATATATCCCGTCAGGCCCGGGGGACTTGTCTATCCTCAAGTTTTTCAAAATGCCCAACACATCTTCCTTCCTAACAAGTATTTCCTCGAGCTTACCAATCTGTTTCACACTGTCCTCTCCAACAATATCGCCCCTCTCATTTGTAATGAGGGGTAGGAGGGGTTGTACTTTGAGTTTACTACTGTGTTTATTATTACTTAATGGGGGATTTGTATATTGGGGGAATTCGTGATGTAGTGGTAAGGTGTTTATTTATGTGATCTTTGTTTTTCTTTTGTCTGTAAGGGGGGGGGGGTTGTTGAAAATATGTAATCATTTGAATCAAAATATTTTAATAAATTTTACGGATGGAAATAATTTCCAATCATTTTTATTCCTCCTTCCTCAACAACACATTATTACTTCTCCTTCTATCTGCATATGCAATATACTTTGAATATTGACTCACTTTGATCCTCAATCATTAACACGCGAAGTGAACACCGGCATGGAGCAATGTTCTTTTCGAAGAGGTTTCTTCCCATCTTGCTTCAATGTTATGTATTGAATATTATGCCGAACGAGCTTCGTTATGGAATCCTCATCCTGTTAATTCAATCGTCGGGGCTGGTTTAGCACACTGGGCTAAATCGTTGGCTTTGAAAGCAGACCAAGGCAGGCCTGCAGCACGGTTCAATTACCGTACCAGCCTCCCCGAATAGGCGCCGGAATGTGGCGACTAGGGGCTTTTCACAGTAACTTCATTTGAAGCCGACTTGTGACAATAAGCCATTTTCATTTGTATCCAAAATGACTCACCGCCGCAACGAATTAATAACATGTGCCAAGTGCCCTGTGGTCTTCGTGGGCTTGGCAACTTCATTTCAGATAAAGAATTCTCAAGTATACTGCAAAGGATTTGACCGACTGGGAGCTAATGAATGTTGTACATGAGTCTTCGGAGAAATGTTCAATGTCAAACACTAATATATCAGCTGTTAAAGTTGCAATTCTCCAGAACGATTTTGAAAACAAAAGGATGCAAGCCATGAAATTATTCTATATTCTTTCAACGAACTCAGTGTGAATACACACTAAAATCCAACTGGAAGGTTCATTTTGCATTAATAATCATTTTCGAAGTTAGTAGTTTGTGTTCCATTCCCATGTCTGACACCAAGCCGGTGATGAGCATTTTAATTATTGTTCAACTAACTATGTGCGATCGTTTAATTCGTTTATGTTTTTATGCTGTGTTGCAGTTTTATAGGCGGAATTATGCGCACATAATGTAATCTAAATGTATTTGTAGGAAAAGAATTCTGAAGGTCCAACATCCATCAGATCGTTCTTCAAACTCATCACCTCAACAAACGTTTCGATGCTAAATGCTATGTTGGAGGGTGGGGGAGGCAGTGATTTATTTAGTCCTTTTGTCGTTTATATTGATCGTGGTTCTGGTTGAATATCATAATTTTCTGTGACAATCAGAACTCTATCCCATCGTGGTGCATCAGCATTGTCGCATGTTACTGAACGTCATAATATATTTTCAACGTCTGCAAAAGCTGCACCAGTTGTCCTCATTCGAAGTAATGTTATTTCACGCAAATGGAGGATTAATATTATATGGTTTTGCAATATTCTACAGTTGTATCCCATTGTTCATTCTGGGCCTATTTTTGATATCGTTTATTCGGTGAGAAATTCCGTGGCATTTCTCAAAATAAGATCGCTCAGGACTAAAGATTATCATGCCCAGTGTTGACTGACAATCGTGGGCCAATTTTGATTTGGGTTTTCCGAATTTGGATTAGGTCTACTTTGGGAATAGAGCATTCAGATTTTGCATCATCAGAATTGAGAAGGCATATAGCCTTTGGAGACGACATTAATCAGATTACACGTAAATACCTAAAGTCTAATGGAGGAATCTTAGCTTTTGTTCCCCTGATTATAGACGGTTGAAGCATGATTTATCAGAGTTACTTTAATTGTTCTGATCGTGCAACGTTTGGGGATTGGAAAACTCACCTTTCAGTGGGATACAGAAGAAGAAGGGCATGTCTTCAAAAGGAGAACAGGCCACGTGGGAACACATCGAAATACGGTAGCTTCTGCCCAGCCGCAGAAGATAATGACCTAACACCGGCATCAATATCTTTTTTTGGAAAGGGCTTATCGGGATTTGGCAGAGGAGTGAGGAAATGGATTCGAACTGAAAATCAGCCACAAGCAAATTCAATGAATAACATGATTTCAAAGATGTAATGTCCAAAACCATCTTCATGTGCAGCAAACATCATCGACACTTCTGAACTGAGTGTTATATTAATCTCGTGCAAATTTATAATGTGGCATAATCGCATTAATAGTTGTTATCTAAAATCAGGGAAGTTCTTTGCAATTAAGTGAAAATTAGTGAAAATACAAAACCAGACTCTGGATATTCCTGGTATCCCCCTCCTTGTGCTACCCATGGCCGTGATCTGTATTACTTCCCTTGAAGTCCTCCCCAGGTCTCGTATAATAATCTTTATTATTGTCACAAGTAGGCATACCTTAACACTGTAATGAAGTTACTTTGAAAATCCTCTTGTCGCACACGACTCAAACTAACAATATCCGATCGCCAGACTAAAGTAAAATGCATGGCACAATGCAGAGACTATTTCAAGTTAATTGTGTTGGTTAACGATCCCTGCAATTTGCAGCGTCCATGGCAGCACTGTGGCACGGGGTTAGCACCGTTGGCTCACAGGAAAAGCGAACAGATTTTAGTTCCCGCCTTGGATGACTTTCCATGTGGAGTTTGCACGTTTTCTGTGTAGGTTAGGTGGATTGTCTGTGGCAAATTTCCATTTGGTGTACAGGTATGTGCAGGTTAGGTGGGGTTACGATGATGGGGCTGCGGATTGGAATAGGTAGGGTGCTCTTTCAAAAGATCGTTGCAGACTTGATTGGCCGAAGGGCCTCAGTCTGCAATGTTGGGATTCAGTGGGCATCTCAACATGCAGTAAGACCTGGATAACATTCAGGCTTGGGCTGAGAAGTGGCAACTGATGTTGACGTGTTTTCACACAAGTGCAAACTGTGACCAACTCCAAGAAGAGTGGATGATAGATCGACGCACACATACACACACACACACGACCCCCACCCCCTGGGAATTGTAGTACAGCTTTGAGTTTGCCGAGTGTATCCATGTTAAATCAGGTATGTTTCTGGGAGACAACAAGGCAGATAATGCAGTTAATTAAGAAACTACGTCTGCAACGAATATGAATGGTAGCTGACAACAGTCAGTAGCTTCATTCGCCTGGAGGTCTCTCGGACATTACAGATTATTTTCCCCAACCACCTCTTCCCACCATCACCACCCTCAACCACAGCCCTGGGGGAAAGTATTAAAACTGTGAATCTGTTTTGCATCCAACGTGTTGGTTTGTTTCTGTGGTGAGGAATCTGGTTGGGTTAAAGACTGTCACCCCAATGGGCTGATGGAAAGCGGAACTCGTTTACTTGGCAGGGCCATATTCGAAGGAAAGACAGGTCGACGCATAAGTGGTATTGGCGTAATGCCAGTTGATGAAGGTGGCTCCTGGCACAATCCTTTGTGTGTGTCAGAGGTAAAGGACAAGGGGAGAGACCAATGCGATGGGGTTGCGACACGCTGACTCAGTGGTTAGTACTGCTGCCTCTCAGCGTCAGGGAGCTGGATTCCATTCCAGCCTTGGGTGACTGTGGAGCTTGCAAGTTCTCCCCGTGACTGGGTGGGTTCCCTGTTGGGTGACCCGGCTTCCTCTAACATTCGAACGATATGTCGGTTAGGTGGATTTGTCAAGGAAAATTTACACTTTGAGTCTAAATATGTGGATGTTCCGTGGATTTACCATGGCCAACGCATGGGGATACGGAGATAGGGTTTGGCTATGGGCCTGGGTAGACTGCAGGCATGATAGGTCGAAGATTCCCCTTCTGCACTGTATAAATTCCATGTTCAGTTATTGCAGGGGAGTATCGCCTTTTCAAGCAGAGGGTGTATGGAACTGGCCAAGATTGGGAGTGGTATCAGGGGACGGAAAGGGATTGGTGTTTATTCTGTACGAGGTAGGGGGATGAGGGACAATCTGCACGGACTAGAGGGAGGGGAGCGCCCATGGGAGGCAGAGGTGGAAAAATAATTCGAGGCAGTTCGCCTTTATTTTGAACCGATAAGTGAGACATGGTTCGGAGGCCGCAACACGCTCAAGGACTTTGAAGGTAAAGATAGGTTGAAATTCCAGGATATGGTGACTCCAAAACGAACACAGAAAACAATAAAAACAATCTGTAATAAGAAGGAATCCACATTAAAATATTGTCATCACGGCGAGCACGTTCTTTTCAGAAGAAGTTCGTCCAGAGATCTCAGAAAATGAGGATCAAACAGCTGGGGGAAATAGTGTGGCAGCTGTTTGAACACCTGTCCTCGTTCTTTCTCTCCTTCCCATTTATGGGGGATGCATCGGCTTTTTGCCTCAATAGTGCCCTGCTCTTGTTATTTGCTATTTGGGAGACTGGCATCCATGTTCCATTATGGAACTGGAAACACTGCTCGCACATGTTTGGTTTATTCACAAGTTGAATAACTTATGTAACTAGGAAGCTCAAAGCGGCCTTGATTTTTCCTCTGAACTTGGACTGAGTCGCCGCATAAATAAACGTGTTCGTGCAGCAACTTAAGTTCCGCAGCATAATTCCAACTTGCTGGAATATATATTCAGCCTCGGTGTAATCATTGGGATCTATTCCTGCAAGGTTGTAATATAAGAATTCTATAACATTTACCAGCCACAGAATTATGAAGCTGCCGGATATGGAGAAGAGTAAAATCAGAGACTTCCTTCTGCTCTCCATCTCTGGGTCACGGTGGTTGTCTCCCTTCCTCTGACCCTTCAGTCCCTTTCGGACCCGACTGGCCACTAAAATGTGTCTGACCGTCAGGGCGTTGATCAGCACAATTAAAGCAAATGGGAGCAAAGGGGTTAGAAATCTATCAAACCAATTGTATCTCACCCATCCGGTCTCTGAATAGAAGTCTGGCTTTGTATGACAGAACCACGGCACATTGTCAGTAATGCTTTCGGGTTCATAGGTGAAGTAGATGGGGATGTTGGCGAAACACAGAAAAATGCAGAATGTTGCTAGAACCACTGCCGCTGTTTTAGCTGTGCAATATTTGGCGTTAAGCTTCTGGCAACAAATAGCCACAAATCGATCAAAGGAGAAAGTGATAGTGAACCACACCGAACAGTCTCTGGCTGCCCCTCGCAGGACAGCATTAACGCTGCATATAGGGGTGATGTCTAGGAAACAGATTGGAAAATAGTAATGATTGATCTGCATAAGTATAACCTCAGTGATAATGACGAATAGATCTGACAGTGCCATGGCCAGCAGGTAACGAGTTGTACAGCTGGAGAGACCGCACTTTCCCCGGGACAGGATTAAGATGGCCAGCAAGTTAACTGTAAGAGAGAGAAGGGAAAATGCTGATAAAACATTCTCTGTGAGTGACACAGGAACGAAAGACTGGATCTTAACATGAAACAAGGTAGGACAGCGGCGATGAGAGGCAATAATTTAAAACAAATACCAGGACACTAACCTACCCCCAATCCAGACGAGCTCCAAGTTTAGTGGGCTAAGGATTGAGAAGAAACAACAACAAAGAATAAGACAGCACAGGAACAGGGTTTTCGCTCCTCCAAGCAAGCTCCAATCACGTGCCTTATCTAGACCAACCGCCTGTATATTTCTGTACCGCGTCTCTTCATGTGCCTATCCAGATAATTCTTATAGGTCGCTAGCGTATCTGCCACAACCACCTCAATTGGCAGTGCATTCCAGGCCACCACCATACTCTGCGTAAAAGAATTCCCCCGTACATCTCCACTGAACCTTTCCCCCCTCACCTTGAACTTGGGCGCCCTTATAATTTTTAATTCCGCCCTGAGAAAAAGCCTCCAATTGTTCACCCTATCTATACCGTTAATAATTTCCAAGTCGTTCTGGTAGTGCGGTGACCAGAATTCGACACAGCATTCCAGAAATGGCCTTACCAACGTTCTATAGAACTGCAACATAATTTTCGACCTTTTATAGTTGATACCCCGTCCTATGAAGGCAAGCATGCCATATGCTTTCTTTACTACCATTTCCACCTGTGTTGTCATTTTTAAGGCTGTGTGGTACTGCACGCTCAGATCTACCTGTGTCTCTATGCTTCTGATGGTTCTGCTAATTATTTTATAGATCCCACCTGAATTGGATCTACCAAAATGCATCACTTCGCATTCGTCCGGGATAAATTCCATCTACCATCTCTCCTCCCAATTTTGCAGTCTATCCCTCTCCTGTTGTATTCTCTGACAAGCTTCATCACTATCCGAAATGCCTGCAATCTATGTATCATCCGCACGCTTGCTAATCATACCCGCTAAGTTTTCTTCCAATCTATTTATATATTGCAAAGAGCAGAGGTCGAAGTACTGACCCCTGTGGAACACCAGTAGTTACAGACCTCAACTCGCAAAAATACCTACAGTTACTCTGACGAGATTTCTTGGCATTGTATACCTGTCCTCAGACTGAAGCTATCTGATTTAAGCCGTTCCACACGTTTATTACTGGTAACCCCTAATTTCCATGAGACCACACACCCATACAGAGACAGGATGGGCAAGCGAATCCGGCTGTCATAAAACACGTCATTTGCTTCTTCTTCACGATGTGATGCTTCTCAAGATCGGAACGTGCTCTGTCTCTATGCTGCTGATGGTTCTGCTAAATTCTGCAACCCACTTGTTCACCCTCCCGGACGTCAGTCCCAGCTCCTTGCACTTTTTTCAAACTCAAGCTCCATGAAAATGAAAAAAACGTTCTTGTGTTCGCGCCGCCTGCTACCAGCAGCTTTAGCCAAGTTGTGCGCATGGAGGAAATGCAGCTCTTTATGATTTAAATATTCCCAGTTACTCTGTGGCTGCACAATGAAATCAACAAAGAGGGAGGTCTCCCGCTCTTTACATCGGTCCCGGTTGTATCGAATCTATTGACAGAATTTCAGTCCATGTGCTCGACCCCGTAATGCCATACCTGCCATTGCCATGGGGGTACGCAAAGGATTTGATCACGGATGCGATGTCACAGAGAATGACGCGACCTCTCTGACATCTGACCTCCTTCCCAAAAACACTTTACAGCACCAACACACCCCAGAGGTCCGAAATATTATAAAATCAAAATAAAATATTGGTGCAGCGTAGACGTACAGGATAGAGTTACGAATAGAGGAAAGAAAATCATACTTGAATATATTTTTGGAAGTATTTTAATAATTACGATGAATTGTAGAACAGTTTTGTAGGACAGGTACGCAATCATTTTACTACACAAAAGCCTTGCATAAGGTGCCGCTTAGCAAACTCGGCACTAAATTTGGAGCAAGTAGAAGTTATGGGGAAAAGTTGCAGAATGAAGTGCAACAGAAAATCACCCAGAGAGTGGTCGACCTGATCAACTCGCAGCCCCAGAAATTAGTTGAAACCAAACACTATGTTTTCAAGGAGCAGTTAGATTTAGCACTTGGGGCGAAGAGGATGAAAGGCAACATCAGGCTATTGAGTTGCATGATCAGCCGTGATCATAAGATCATAATACCGGCGTTGGACTGGGGTGAGCACAGTAAGACGTCCTACAACACCAGGTTAAAGTCCAACAGGTAAGTTTCGAATCACTAGCTTTCGGAGCACTGCACCTTCCTCAGGTGAATGAAGAGGTGGGTTCCTGAAGCATACATATCGACAAAGTCAATGATGGAAGACGATACGGGTATCGTCCTGCTCATACTCTCTATGTTTCTATAACACAAGGTGTAGACGTTGAAGCGATTTCTTCAGTTTATTGGGGCGTGGGAAGTGACATTCCACAAGAATGAGCGCCGGCATTTCTGCCCTTCATCAACAATGTGGAGTTGGGAAGCAGAATCACAAAGTCCAATTTTAATGGCAAATCCAACTTGAGAACGTATTGATCACACAGGAAACAGGAACAGAACACGTGAGTATATTAATAATAATCACAGAACGTGCACAAGTGACATTCCAATGACAATTAATTCATTTCAACGTAGCTAAACGCCAGCTGATGTATTTTTGTTGAAGCAATACCTTTACAAAACATTCCTCGTTTCACAAAATATTTGCAGCAGCATCAATCCGGAAGAAGAGTATATATATCAAAGGTGAATGGATTTTTAAAAAAATGGAGCTGGCACTAAACAGCTCACAGTTTGGTTTCGACTAGACTAAATTAGCTCTTTCTGTGCGTTCCCCCTCTTACATGAAATGATGCTCTGTATAGGGTGAAAATGATTATGATCAGAATGCTGATAGAACTGAGAGTTCTGAAATAAGATTTTCCTCATCCAAAGCTCAACACATCCCTCCGACTAATCCCTGTGTTCGGAAAAAATGTGGCGTATCTTCAGTTTCAGGTCCCCCTTCTCACTGGGGCACACGTCACAGATCTTGTACAGGTGATATATTTAAACTCTTTGAAACATTGATCAGAATTGATGATAAAAATAATAATCATTCCGAATTGAACGGTGAAATGCTCCCATTTGAATGGTGATCCCGAGTAATAGTCAGAAATTGGAATTGAGTACTCAAGGCCCACAGGTTCTCAGGAACCTTTGCCTGGGGAGGAGGGTATTTGAAATGAAAACAAATGGAATGTTTACAGAAACAATAGTCAGAGTTAGAATACGTGATTATCAAATGAATGTGGTTATGGTAACAGTGCCGCCGAACTGTTTAACTGCCGGTAACTAGAATATCCTTTATTATGGCTCGGAAAACAGAAAATAATGAAAGATCAGTGCAGAACGAGGAGATAATGCCATCGAGTGGCACGGTCCCTTCCAAGAAGTATGCGATCTAGACCAACTCCTCCACCCTATCCCCGTACCCGCACCGAACCTGCACAGTTTCTGACACCAAGGGGCAATTTAGCCAATGTACTCCACCTAAACTGCACATCTTTGGACTGTGGGAGCAAGCTGAAGCACCCGGAGGAAACCCACGCTGACCAAGCGAGGGTGTGCTAACTCTAAACAGTACCCCAAGGCGAGGATTGAACTCGAGTCCCTAGCACTGTGGGGCAACATTGCCAACCACTGTGCCACCGAATCGAAATAGACCATTGTACAGACCCATTCCAAAACGCCTTCAACCATTAGCGACATATATTCTATTGCCAATCTACTGGAAGTATGCCACACAAGGGCAGATTCAAACAACGGATCTTATTTCAATTAAATTCGTGATTCAGATTATACAGGCACAGATATGTGGCCACAGGAATAACATGCAACAAGCTGATTGGTAAGCGCCGGTCCATGAATTTTACACTGAAACATATTCCAAGTAATGGTTAGTCAGATAGTTTACTCTGGTCACTCACACACGTTCAATATAATTCACGTTGGGTAATTTTTCCAGGAGCATATTCTCACTCGAGTCATCTCACGCACGGCGTTTAGCGATTCCCACTTCATTTAATTTAAGTATGTCTCCCACTCATACCTTACTGAAAGAGTTGTCCTTCACTGTGCTGTCATACAACAGAGCGTGATATTCCCCGCAATGCAAGGACATATTAACTTCGAGAAGCTGCGAGTTACAAACAATGATCACCATGAGTGAGGTAACAAAACATTACCACAGCAATAAATCAAAACATTTGCATGTATCAATGGACATCACTATTCTGGTGCCTGTGGAGTGGTGACAAATATCCTGCTGGTGAAATTATAATTAGCAGAGTAAAATAAGTCTGATCACAATGCCTATTGCCAGGAACATAATTGCTATAATCACGTACCTGGAATACCAATGGCAGCCAGGAATGTGTAGAAGATTTTATCTACACTGCGAAATGCGACAAGCATTTTCGGTGCTCAGCTCTCTGCCCCTTCGTGTGGCGGTTCGTCACATTGGTGATAGACTTTCAATCATTCAATATATATCTTGTGTGATCTCCATGGGGATATTGAACTTGCGACATCCTTCAATATCTTTTCTTTTCAAACAACTGAACAACGGATTACGACATCGAGTTGCGAAATAAATGTGGTTGGAAAGTCCAATGATCTGCAGGATGTCTGGATTGGCCATGTCAAATTACCCTTCGTGTGCAAAGAAAAGGATAGGTGGGGTTACTGTGTTGCATGGAGAGGGTGAAGGTGTGGGCTTGGGTAGGGTGCTCTTTCCAAGGGCCTGGGCAGTAACGAGGGGCCGAATGGCCTCCTTCTGCACTGTAAATTCTATGATCTACGATAGATGAAAGCAGTGGACATTTCTGATCACAATTATTAACCCCGAAAATCCCTCGTCGTCTTTTTTTCTCCTTTTAATTTTTCCGGAATGTCGGCTTCGCTGGCGAGTCTAACATATGTTTCCCATCCCTAATTTCCCTTCAGGTGCTGGTGGTGAGCTGCCTGCTTGAACCACTTCAGTCCCTGTGGTGTCAGAAAGTCCACTATGCTTTTAGAGAGCGAGGTTCAAATTTACCACAGACACAGTGAAGAAACGACAATATATTTATAAGGCAGGATGGTCTGCGAAACCTCCAGATGGAGGCGATTCCAGTTATCTACTGTCATAAGAACATAAGAGCATAAGAACTAGGAGCAGCAGTAGGCCATCTGGCCCCTCGAGCCTGCTCCACCATTCAATGAGATCATGGCTGATCTTTTGTGGACTCAGCTCCACTTTCCGGCCCGAACACCATAACCCTTAATCCCTTTATTCTTCAAAAAACTTTCTATCTTTATCTTAAAAACATTTAATGAAGGAGCCTCTACTGCTTCACTGGGCAAGGAATTCCATAGATTCACAACCCTTTGGGTGAAGAAGTTCCTCCTAAACTCAGTCCTAAATCTACTTCCCCTTATTTTGAGGCTATGCCCCCTAGTTCTGCTTTCACCCGCCAGTGGAAACAACCTGCCCGCATCTATCCTATCTATTCCCTTCATAATCTTATATGTTTCTATAAGAACCCCCCTCATCCTTCTAAATTCCAACGAGTACAGTCCCAGTCTACTCAACCTCTCCTCGTAATCCAACCACTTCAGCTCTGGGATTAACCTAGTGAATCTCCTCTGCACACCCTCCAGTGCCAGTACGCCCTTTCTCACGTGAGGAGACCAAAACTGAACACAATACTCCAGGTGTGGCCTCACTAACACCTTATACAATTGCAGCAGAACCTCCCTAGTCTTAAACTCCATTCCTCTAGCAATGAAGGACAAAATTCCATTTGCCTTCTTAATCACCTGTTGCACCTGAAAACCAAAGTTTTGCGACTCATGCACTAGCACACCCAGGTCTCTCTGCACAGCAGCATGTTTCAATATTTTATCATTTAAATAATAGTCCCTTTTGCTGTTATTCCTACCAAAATGGATAACCTCACATTTGTCAACATTGTATTCCATCTGCCAGACCCTAGCCCATTCACTTAGCCGATCAAAATCCCTCTGCAGACTTCCAGTATCCTCTGCAGTTTTTGTTTTACCACTTATCTTAGTGTCGTCTGCAAACTTGGACACATTGCCCTTGGTCCCCAACTCCAAATCATCTATGTAAATTGTGAACAGTTGTGGGCCCAACACTGATCCCTGAGGGACAACACTAGCTACTGATTGCCAACCAGAGAAACACCCATTAACCCAGAGAAACACCCTGTCCTTCTAGATTATACTGGTCGTGGGTTTGGGCGGTGCTGTTGAAGGGGTTTTGGTGCGTTTCTGCAATGCGTCTTGTAGATGGTACAGACGCCGCCCCTGTGTGTCGGTGGTGGCGGTGCTGCTTGTTTGCGGAAGGAGTGCCAATCAGACAACCTGCTTTGTTGTGGATGGTGTCGAGATTCTTGAGTGTTGTTGGAGCTGTTCCCATTTAGGCCAGTCAGGGCTATGTTATCACACTGCTTCACTGTGCCTTATGGACATGCTTGGGGGCCGGGGTGTGTATGTGGGGTGGGGTGGGGCAGCAGTTCAGTTACTCTCCGCAGGATTCCCAGCCTTTGACCTTCTTTTGTAGCTACATAATTTACATGGCTAGTCCACTTAAGTTTTGGGTCAAATCCGGAGTGCTAAATTGAAACATAAAAGATATCTCCCAAATTCAGAGCTGCAAGTGAGTCGTCATTCCAATCCAAACGGTACCTCCAATTAATATACAACGTTTCAGTATTTTGAACCTCCGATCGATAAGGACCCGTTAACTGATACAGAACACTCAATGGATACAATCGGCGGGATTATCCGTCGGCTGACGCCAGAATCGCGAAAAGCGACTGGGCGGAGAGTAGAATGCGTCAGGCGCCGATTTGATGCCAAATCGCAATTCACTGTCACCTCGACAGCGGCACCAATGCGGTCTGGAACGCGCGTACAGTATACACCGTTTGCATGTTATCAGTTGGCCTGACCGGACATCATCCATGGCCTTCGTGATTTGTTGCCTCTGATGAGCCGAGGTCACAAAGATGATTGATGCAGGTAGGGAAGCAGATGCTGTCTATATGGACTTCAGTAAGGCCTTTAACAAGTGCCCTCATGGCAGACTGGTACAAAAGGTGAAGTCACACGGGATCAGAGGTGAGCTGCAAGATGGATACAGAACTGGTTAGATCATAGAAGGCAGAGAGTAGCAATGGAAGTGTGCTTTTCTGATTGGAGGGCTGTGACCAGTGGTGTTCTACAGTGGTCAGTCCTGGGACCTTTGCTGTTTGTAGTATATATAAATGATTTGTAGGAAAATGTAACTGGTCTGATTAGTAAGTTTGTGGACGAAGCAAAGGTTGGTGGAATTGTGGATAGCGATGAGAAGTGTCAGACGATACAGCAGGATTTAGATCGTTTCGAGGGTTGGGCGACGAGATGGCAGATGGAGTTCAATCCGGAAAAATGTAAAGGAACTGCATTTTGGAAGGTCTGATACAGGTAGGGAATATACAGTGAATGGTAGAACCCTCAAGATTATTGGAAGTCAGAGAGATCTAGATGTACAGGTCCACAGGTCACTGAAAGGGGCAACACAGGTGGAGATATTAGTCAAAAAGGCATACGGCATGCATGCCTGCATTGGCCGGGCCATTGAGTATAAAAATTGGCAAGTCATGTTGCAGCTGTATTGAAACTTATGTTAGGCCACACTTGGAGTATAGTGTTCAATTCTGGTCGCCACATTACCAGAAGAATGTGGAGGCTTTACAGAGGGTGCAGAAGAGATTTACCAGTATGTTGTCTGGTATGGAGGGCATTAGCTATGAGGAGAGGTTGAATAAACTTGGTTTGTTCTCACTGGAACGACGGAGGTTGAGGGGCGACCTGAGAGCGGCCTACAAAATTATGAGGGGCATAGACAGATTGGATAGTCAGAGGCTTTTCCGCAGGGCAGAGGGGTCAATTACTAGGGGGCACAGCTTTAAGGTGCGAGGGGCAAGATTTAGACAAGATGTACGAGGCAACCTTTTTACACGGAGGGTAGTGGGTGCCTGGAACTCGCTGATGGAGGAGGTGGTGGAAGCAGGGACGATAGTGTCATTTAAGGAGCATCTTGACAAATACATGAATAGGATGGGAATAGAGGCATAAGGACCCAGGAAGTGTAGAATATTGTAGTTTAGTCGGGCAGCCTGGTCGACGCAGGCTTGGAGAGCCGAAGGGCCTGTTCCTGTGCTGTACTTTTCTTTGTTCTTTGTTGGTTGTTCTTTGAATAACTGAGGGAGATCAATATTGGTAGAGAAATGGGGCTGGGAGAATTGATGACATTAAGTACCCAGGGCCTGAGAATCTGCATCCCAAAGTGCTTAAGGAGGCGTCTCTGGAAATAGTGGACGCATTGGTGGTCATCGTGCGGGATTCTATAGACTCTGGAATAGTCCCTGCCGATTGGAAGGTAGCTAATGTCACTCTAATATTCAAAAATGGACGTAGAGAGAAAACAGGGGATTATAGATCGGTAAGCCTAACATCGGCAGTGGGGAAAATTATTGAACCATTGTCAAGGATTTATAGCGGAAGTTTAGAAAAAAGTGACAGGATCACTCAGATTCATAATGGATTTATGAAGGGGAAGTCATGCTTGACAAATCTGTTGGAATTCTTTGAAGATGCAACTCGTGCAGTTGACAAGGGGGGGCCGGTTGTTGTGGTATATTTGGACTTTCAGAAGGCGTTTGACAAAGTCCCCCGTAAGAGATTATTGTGCAATGATAAAGCGAATGGGATTGGGGGAAGTGCATTGAGGTGGATCGAATACTGGTTGGCAGAGAGGTAACATCAGTAATTAATGGTTCCTTTTCAAATTGGCAGGCAGTTACTAGTTTGGTGCCACAGGGATCAGTGCTGGGATCTCAGCTCTTCACAGAATATGTTAATGATTTGGATGAGGGAAAATCTCAACAATTTGCAGATGATACTAATTTGGATGGGAGGGTGAACGGTGAGAAGGATGCAAAGATCCTACATCATAATATGGACAGATGGGGCGAGTGGGCAAAGGATTGCCAGGTGCAGTATAATCTGGATAAGTGTGAGGCTATTCACTTTGGCAGAAAAAACGGGAAGGCAAATTACTACCTGAACGGTTATAAATTGCGAGAGGGCAGTCCTTGTGCACCAGTCGCTGAAGGTAAGCATGTAGGTGCAGCAGGTGGTAAAGAAGGCTAATGGTATGTTGACCTTCATTGCGAGAGGTTTCGAGTACAGGGGCAGGGATGTGGTGTTGCAATTATACAGGGCCTTGGTGGGGCCGCAAATAGAATGTTGTGTGCAGTTCTGGTCTCTTTTTCTGAGGAAGAATGTTCTCGACCTAGAGGTAGTGCAGCTAAGGTATACCAGGCTGATCCAGGGATGGTGGGACTGTCATATGAGGAGAGATTGAATAGGTTAGGATTGGTCTCGCTGGAGTTCAGAAGAATGAGAGGGGCATCTCATAGAGACTTAATACATTCTAACAGGACTAGATAGGATAGTTACAGGGAAGATTTTACCAATGATGGGTGTGTCCAGAACCAGCGGTCACAGTCTGAGGTTTCATTTCGGACAGAAAGGAGGAGACATTTTTTCAACCAAAGAGTGGTGAGCCTGTGGAGTTCATTACTTTAGAAAGTAGTTGATGTTAAAACATTGAATACATTCAAGCGTCGGCTAGAGAGAGCACTTGGGGAGAATTGGATCAAATGTTATTGGGAGAAAGCAGAATTTGGCTATTGAGGTAGATGATCAGCCATGATCTTGATGAATGGAGGGACAGTAAAAGGCCTGTTCCTGCTCCTATCTTCTATGTATCTATGTATATATGCTAACCCCTCCACAGCAGTTGAATCGATTGAGGTTCGGCGCCTGTTTTGCCGTCGTGAAAATCCACCAATTCTGATCCGCGTCAACACTTCGCCTCAGGAAAAGAGAATCCATCGCCCTTCTGTATGACTTCGTCGTCCCATTACCACGCTTCCTGTTAAATTCACAGCCCAGGTACATAAACGCCATGGTACTTGCTTTCAGAAAAAAATAAACAATTTTAAAGTCAGAGAACTTGCTCATTCAACTATAATATTAATGTGTTGAAAACTCCATTCGTGTATTTTCAAATATAGTATTAATTTTCAATTTGGACAGATGATTTCAACGAACTGCGGAATTCCACTATTGCAATGACAGGTTTAATTCTTTGTCAGCACATACGGGGAACTGAGCATCACATGTTGATCATTAAACAACCCTCATGCTAATCACGGCGCGCCTGGTGTCTCAAGATCAACTCCATGTTTTCTGCTGTTCAATCGATCAATGTTTAATAAACACATGAGTTGGAAACAGGGGGAAAATCAGCTGAACTCCTTTTAGTTGCCCTGTTTATTAATAACTGCATAATTAATGTAACTGGATATCTAAATGCCCTGTTGAACTGTTCCCGGAACTTGGCCTGAGTCACCACATAAATAAAAGTGTTGGTGCAGCCACTTAAACTCCTCAGCATGGATCCGACTTGTGGAAAATTAGATTCAGAATTATTGTAATTGGCAGGATCTTTTTCTGCAATTACATAATACAGGGACTCGAGAACAAATGTCAACCACAGAAGTATGACACGGACAGAAATGAAGAAGGGTAATACCACGGACAACTGCCGACTTTCTGTCTCTGGGTCACTGCGATTCTCTCCATTTCTTTGATGCATCAGTTCCTTACGAACTCGGTTGGCTTATATAATGTACCTGACTGTTACAGCATCGAGCAACAGAATTAAAACGATGGTGTTAAGACAGTATCAAACCAATCAAAAGCCACCCATCCTGGCCCCATTAAGTAGCTTGGCTTCCCATAACAAAACAATGCTACGTTGTTGATTATATCTCCAGGTTCAAATATAAAGAAGAAAGGGACGTTCTGTAAACAGAGAAAATTCAGTTTGTTGCTACAACCACAGTTGCAGTGTTGTCCGGGCAATATTTTATTTTCAACTTCCGGCAACAAATGGCAACACATCGATCCAAAGTGAAAGTGACGGTGAACAATACAGAACAATCTACGGCTGAGCGACTAATGATAAAAATGCCACTATGCACAGGAGCGATGTCCAGGGACGATCCAGAGAAATCAAGGGCAGCACGGTAGCACAAGTGGATCGGACTGTGGCTTCACAGCGCCACAGTCCCAGTTTCGGTTCACTGCTCGGTCGCTGTCTGTGCGGAGCCTGCGCGTTCTCCCCGTGTCTGCGTGGCTTTCCTCCGGGAGCTCCGGTTTGCTCCCACCGTCCAAAGTCGTGCAGGTTAGGTGCATTGACCACGGTAAATTGCTTTTAGTGGCCAAAAGGTTTAGAAGGATGTATTGGGTTCCGGGGAAAGCGTAGAAGTGAGGGCTTAAGTGGGTTGGTGCAGTCTCGATGGGCCGAATGGCGTCCTTCTGCACTGTATGTTCTGAATGTTCTAACAGTAATCACTGATCGATAGAGAATGACATCAGCGATAATTACAAGTAGATCTGCAGTCGCCATGGCCACCAGGTAGCGAGTCTTGAAGGCGGGAAGGCCGCATTTTCCCCGAGACAGGATCGCAATCGCCACAGAATTAACTTAAATAGAGAAAAGGGCAGGCTGATGGACTCTGAAGTTAAATCATTACTATTCTTAGAACTCCCCATGTACCAAAAATGGTCAATAAGATCTTCTCATTGTGCACAAGGAGTTTCACTCCTTGACTCCTTTGCAGACTTAAGTAGGTGCTATTCAGGTCAAACCAGTGTTTCAAGTTATCCCCGGCATAACTTATATCTTCAAATAAACTTTTATCTACTTACCACTTAATAGCTTCGATCCCGGGCCCCGCCTTGTTCTGAAAATATCGACACAGGAGATGTATCGATATTTTGTAAGAGCCACTGTTCAGGTTACGGTAAATTTAAAACTTGGTTTATTTTACTAAAAAAAAATAACATCACTGTCTTTACAACAAGGAAAAAGGGGGCTTTTCACAGTAACTTCATTTGAAGCCTTCTTGTGAGAATAAGCGATTTTCATTTCATTTCATTTCAAGATCTTGCTTCTGAATTCTCTTTGCCGGTTGATCAGACCTTCCGGGCATCCTTGACAATCATTCTTCTCTGTCGGTTGGTTTTCTCCTAGTTTATTCGCTGTTCTGTTCGTCGCTCGTTTTCAATCTCTCCCATATACGGAAGCAGCTCTGAGATCTGAGAGCAGAAAGTCGGCTGCTAGTGATTCAGGATTTTGTATCCCCTTCTCACAGCCATGTTGGTTACATCTTATTACCTTTAAATAATATCTTCTGCTCATTTATCCAATTTTTGTTCGTCCATTGTACACATCTAGTTTCCATCATGTCTGACCAGAGGATGTTTAATGATAAGCAATGTTCAAAATGCTTTAATGTTTTTCAAATCTTAGAGGAGTGATGCCGCCTGCTCTCGTCATGTTTCACTGACTCCTTCTTGGTGTTAATTTATGCCTCAGTGAATTTGTTATCTCCAAATTCCCACATCCAACTTGTGTCAGCAGGATTTTACTCATACACTTTATTGCCACTTAGCTCAAACAAAAAATCATGGCCATTCTTATTCCACTGCTTATTAAAATAATTCACGTCTATGTAAGTGAAAAATGAAAGAAAATCGCTTATTGTCACAAGTAGGCTTCAAATGAAGTTACTGCGAAAAGCCCCTAGTCGACACATTCCGCCGCTTGCTCACGGAGGCTGGTACGGGAATCGAACAGTGCTGCTGGCTTGCGTTGGTTTGCTTGCAAAGCCAGTGATTTAGCCCTGTGCTAAACAGCCCCTATAAATGGGGACTATTGTTCCCTTCATGTAACTAAAACTTAATTTGCTAGCATTTGTTTTACTTGAAAGGACGGCATCAGATGTCTCAAGTTGGCAAAGGTTATTTGCATCTTAAACCCTCTTTTCTGAATGCTGTTAACCCTTTGTGAGATTTATGCCTGCTTTTTCTCATATTCCTTCGGCTTCTGTAACACCTTTATGATTCAAATATCATAATTTCTTATTTCACTTTATAACTCGTAATCAAACTTTCTCTGTATCTAACAGTCTCTGTAGGGGAAGGGTGAAGACAATTTAATTGGTTGGTTAGAAATGCCTCAGAGTTCAATTCTAAAATGTTAAACTTAACACAGTAGCTAATATATTGGCTTAATAACCACTGCTGATTTTGTGAATGCGAGACATTGCAAGACGGTCAGACTTCACATCTGCGAGTAACTCATTACCTCCTTTTAATACTACCCATCTGCTTTGCCAAAAACTCTGTATCAGTCAGTCACACAGATTACCGAATTGCGGAACACAACCTCAATAGAAGTGAGTAATTTAGGGAGTGAGCAAAATTGACATTGTGGGTCGAAGTGCTGCATTGGTGCTTTGCAATGAAACAACTTTCAGAGAGATGGCGAGACAGACAGCGGGACCTGATAGCTCCGGTCCAGTACATTTAGTCAGGTCTACAGGCAATTTCTATTTGTGACGTTTTCTTGTTCTTCTCCCCATATATTTGGAAAGCAGGCTTGAAAAAAAAGAGCGGGGTGACTTTCAGAATTCTGGAGCTGGATTAGTTACATTTTGCGATGTTAGTAAAATTGTTGGGAGCTGTATTTCTTTAATTGAAAACATAATCATTTAAATAAGTAGAATATCTACGACAGGGGAGGAGATGTTTGCAGATAGAACATTTGGTACCTGCTGGATGCCAAAGTGATTCATCGCAATTATACCTGCATTAAATATCTACAATGTCAGGAACTTGGGTATGAATTGATGAATTGGAGTCGGAGCTTTCGGCTCTGTCATATTTCAGACAGGGGTTTGTGAACTGGAAGCACTGTTTCAGGGAACAGTCGTGCGGTTGATAATTGGGGTATAGTTTCTGCATTTTAAGGAAAGGTTGAGCAATTTGACACATACTCCGAAGCTTGGACGAATGAGAGCTGACTACACTGCAACATATGAAATTCTCGGGGACACTTACAACGAAAATGCGGATAGGTTATTGTCCTTTGTGAAGGATCTAAATTTGAACGGATGAAGTCATATTAAGGCACTGCTTTCCAAACAATTTGATCCCAGTTCAATGCTTCGTAAACAATGTGAAACTGTCAATGAAAGAAGTTTGATTGCTGCCGTTCAACATATAATTGTTACATTTTTATTATATATAAACAGAGAATGCGCCGGACAATAAAAACAAAATTCCAAAAGTGCAGAAAATCTGGAAAAGGAACGAAAATGTTGAAAAACTCAACTGGGGTTGATTCCTGTAACTCAACTGGCAGCTTCCGTGGAGAAAAACGAATAAAGGTAAGGTCACAATTCCGTTATAATCTTCGACTGGACATTTGTACTGATAAAGCCGTTTCCTACTCCCATGCATTATATGTCAATCGTGACATTCGGAAAGTGGAGGTCTTCCGGCCATGTTTAGAAACTAATGCGCGACAGTTCATGGCCAGTGACGTACCGGCCAAGCTCCTCAAATTCCAAAATTATAATAAATAAATTTAGAGTTCCCAATTCTTCTTTTTCTAATTAAGGGGAAATGTAACGTGGCTAATTACCCTAGCCTGCACATTCTTTTGGGTTGTGGGGGTGAGACCCATGCAGACAGGGGGTGATTGTCAACACGGATCGAACGCGGGTCCTCGGAGGCGTGAGGCAGCAGTGCGAACCACTGCACCACCATGCCGACCCTCAATTGCCAAGAAAACAGAAAACTCAATGAAGCTCGCTTCCCTACAGACATGACTGACGGGCACACGCCGCACTTACGCTTCAATACAATGGAATGAGCCATTACTAGCTCTCCTCACGAAACATTCAGTCACCTCTCCCCACCTGGAACTGACTACAAGCATAAACTATGCTCAAACATTTGCAAGCACCTCTACACACCACATGTTGTGATCCCTCCACCCACAGCGGAGACACTTTAGCTCCTAGATTCCCTCGCCCCACACACACACATACACACTCACAAACACACTCACATATACTCACACACAGACTAACTCGGCCCCCCCCCACACACACACACACACTCACATATACTCACACCCAGACTAACTCGGCCTCACACACACTCACAAACACACTCACATATACTCACACCCAGACTAACTCGGCCCGACACACACATACACACTCACAAACACACTCACATATACTCACACCCAGGCTAACTCGGCCCCACACACACATACACACTTGCAAACACACTCACATATACTCACACCCAGACTAACTCGGCCCCACACACACACATACACACTTGCAAACACACTCACACATACTCACACCAACAAATACACACACACAAAAGCAAAGATACATTCACATGCACAGAAACACACACGTACACACTTTCACACACCCAAACACACTCAGACTCTGAACCACAGACTCATACGCACACTCGCACCCACGCAAGCACAAACACAAATACACTGACCCCCCTCACATACTCAAACTTTCATACAAACAAGCGCAGTCACACACTCAAAGACTCAGACACACACACTTACACACATTCACACCCAAAGTCCGCACACACGCACATTGAAAAGTCCACGCTCGCACACACACGCACACACCGGCGCTCGAACCACACATTCACACAAACTCACACATTCCCACAGTTCAATAAATACATACACCTACTCACATAAAGTGTAATCAGACTGGTCTCAACATTGCCTCTGTGAGAGTAATCCCCATTAACCGCGGACACACTCACAGCATCCGCTGTCCTGGGACATATTTCCCGAAGGACACACGGTATGAGCAACTGATACAGCAACCCCTCCCCCCGCCCCCACCCACCACCCCGCTGAAAGCAATCTTCTCTCCCACAATAACAATAACAGACCCAAACGCGCGCACAGACGCACAACATTCCCATTGGCTGTTTGTTGGAAAACATCCATTTGACCAAGAGCAATCCTGCCAACGCACCCGGACAGATTGGAATTTGGATCGGCGACATACTGTGTTGTGTACGGCTCCTGTGAAGTGTCTGCAATATTCTATCACATTAAATGTGCAATATGAATCGTAACTATGTTGTAATCATTGGAAATCAGAATCTTTTTATCAAAGAATTTTCCACCTTTCCGGGGATTGTACATCATGTTTTACGATACCCTCCAGAACAATGACGTATTATTCTGTAAAACACTGGATCAGATTAATTTTGGTTTCAGGCTAATCGAAAGATCTCCCACATCAGAGGCACGCTCATTAAGGACTAATTGAAACTGGCATTTCAAGAGCAGCTCAAAAGCTAATGCAACATTCGGGGCTGACTCCAACTGTGCCTGCTCCATGTTGTCAATGTTCCTGCCTGAATTATTTCCTCCGCTCGCTCATTCCGCATACGTACCACCCCCTGTGTAAAAGAGTTGCTCCTCAGGTTACCATTAATTATATTGCCCCTTAAATTAAACATATGGTCTTTTGTTCTCGATTCCCAAAATCTGGGGAAAAGACGGAGTGCATTCATCCTGTCCATGCCTCTCATCATCTTACACACCTCAATAAGATCACCACTCAATCTCCTACGCTCCAAAGACAAAGTCACTCGCCTGTCCTATCTCTCTCTATTACTCAGTCCCTTGGGTCCTGGCAACATCCTTGTAAATCTCTTCTGCACACCCTCCAGTTTCATAACATCTTTCCAATAGCAAGGCGACTAAAACTGAACACAATACTCCAGGTGCGGCCTCACCAAAATCCTGTACAACTGCGCCATACCTTCCCAACTTCTGTACTCAACGCCCTGACTGATTAAGGCCAACATGCCAAAAACTTTCTTCACTGCCCTATCTAACTGTGACTGCATCTTTAGATAACCGTGCACCTTAACCTCCGTTCCACGATACTCCCTTCCTACCATTTATCTTGAAAGTCCTACCTTGATTTGACGTTCCAAAATGCAACACGTCACACTTATATGTATCGAACTCCAATTGCCATTTATCGGCCACTTCCCCAGCTGATTAAGATCCTGCTGCAAATTGTGATAATCTTCCATACGGTCTACAATACCACTTATTTCAGTACCATCTGCAAACTTGCCGATCATGCCTTGTACATTGTCATAAATATCGTTGAGATAGATAACAAACAGAAATAGGCCCAGCATTGACCCCGGAGGCACACCATTAGTCACAGTCCTCCAGTCCAGGTATCCTTCCACCATTGCCATTTTCTTCCAACCATCAAGTCAGTTGTACATCCAGTTTGCCAGCTCTCCCTGGATTTCAGATGATCTAACCTATGAGTGCAGCTTACCTCGTGCAACGTTATCAAAGGATTTACTGAAATCCATGTAGACTACGTCTACCGCCCTACCCTCATCAATAGCCCTGCTACATACAGCCGGGAATGGTGGTGGACAATGAAACAAGATAATGTGGAAGGTTCTACAAATATCCCCATGCCCACTTACGTTGGAGGCCACCACATTCGTGCATAAAGTACGGTTATATAGTTTGCAACAATCGCCAGACCGAAATTTCGAATGAATGGTGCTGGACCACAATTGCTCCCTCCCTGAAGAACCGTCCTCACTCATTTCTCTTCTCTCAATCACTCACATTCGGTCTCTCTCTTTTTGTCTCACTCGTCTCTTTCTGTCTCCCAAACACTGTGTCGCTCATTCCTCCCTTCTCAATCTCGCTCTCATACGATGCGTTTTTCTCCTCTTTTTTCTATCCCCTGGTTGTCTGGCTCCCATCGCCCTATCTCTCTTGGTTGCTCCTATTTTTCGCTCTTCGTGCAGGAGTCATGTTTGTAGGAAGTTCCAAGCTGAACATAAGACCAATAAAAAAACAAATTCCGCATCAACAGCAAAATATCGAGAACGTGCAATGCATTCCAAATGTTAAACAGTAAATCCAGTTAGGGGAGCAATGTTTTTTCCCCCAAATCTAAATAGAAAGTACGGAAAATACCCAACCTGTCTGGAAGCATCTTTGGAGAGCAAGAGAGACAGGGCTAATGTTCCGAGTCATTAACCTCTTCATCTAAGCTGTGGAGGGATAAACATGCAATGGATTCAATAGTGGGAGAGAGGTGCTGTCGCTGGAGCAGAACAATGGAAGCGGATTCTGTGTAAACTGGGTGACCACAATGAGGAAAAGTGTCGGCCAGCGGGCAAGCATAACGCTAAATTCCCTGCCGCAGTCCAATCAATTCACTCTCTTACTCCGTTGTCTACATGTCAAACATTGGCCGACTGCAATGTTCTGGTGAAACAAAACACATTGGAGCAACTGGACCTCATCTTCCAATTAGGCACCAAACATTGAATTGAACATTTAAATTAATTTATTCTCTCTTTCATTTAGATATTATGTTTACCAAGTCCCTTCCAAAATTGATTCCAAACTTCAGACCACACGTTCACCACGAACGAATGAGTACTGAAAGATCCAAATGTGATGGGTTCAAAAAAGTGCCGTCGAAGACTCAAAGTAATGAACCAATTACAGTGGCCGGATAATTTCGCTGCAACGTTCAAGGTCGCAATCATGTGAATTGGTTGTGGCTATGGGTGCGTCCCCATCGCGGGGAGATTTATCTTTCGGGCTGATTCAGATGGACTAAACCAGCATGAAAAGAGATTCACCACAGTATAAAATGATACCCGAGGATTTTTAGGAGTTCTGGAACAGTTTGAGGTAAATATCCACCATGGATTTAAACAAAGCTAATGTACATCAAACTTTCTGTAAAACAAAGACTTAGAATGGAATTTTGCCCGATGGAAGTGCTGAAAACAGTCACATAACAAAGACATATTTCACTGGAAAGGATTATTACATTTCTGATTGATTATCAGGAATTTATTTTCTTTCGCCATTTGTCTGGAAGAAATAGATATGTCATTTTGAACGGCATTAATTCTGGTGTTTAATTTTTGATCTTTATTATGCAAGAGTAATGTTTCGTTTTCTCAGTTGATCAGCGTCTTTAATCCTTTACATTAGCACACACCGATTATTTCACGCATTAGTTGCCAATGGATGGAATGGAAAATTTACCTTTGAAACCTTCTTTTAGCATTTCCTCCATTATTCCAGCTGCATTGTTGACTGGGCCTTGGTCTTGCTCCTCTGCAAAAACCCATTCTACTCTTATCTGCCTTCACATAATCACAAAATACTACAGTTTAGAACAGAACCTTCGGCATATCGGATGTGCACCGAGGCATGAAAAGCCATGACCTTCCAACCTAATGCCATTTGCCAACACTTGGCCGATAGCATTGAATGATAGGACGTGCCAAGTACTCACCCAAGTACTTTTTAAAGGACGTGAGGCATCCAACGCTACCACCCTCCCAGTCAGTGCATGCCAAACAGTTACCCCCCCCCCCCCCCCCCCCCAACTGGGTAGAACGTTTGTTCCTCAAATCCTCCCTGAACCTCCCACCCGTCACTTTGAACTTGTGTCTCCTTCAACTAAGGGGAACAGCTGCTCCAGATCCACCCTGTCCATGCCCCTCATAATCTTGTACACTTCAATCAGGTCACCCCTCAGTCCTCTCTGCTCCAGAGAAAACTACATAAGCCTATCCATCCTCGCTATCTAACTTAAATGTTCCATCCCAGGCAACATTTTGTTCAATCATTTCTGACCCCCTCCAGTGCAATTACATCATTCTTATAATCCCGGGACTAGATTTGCACAGTGTACTCCAGATCAGGTGCTGGTTTAGCACAGGGGCTGGTTTAGCACACTGGGCTAAATCGCTGGCTTTTAAAGCAGTCCAAGGCAGGCTAGCAGCACGGTTCAATTCCCGTACCAGCCTCCCCGAACAGGCGCCGGAATGTGGCGACTAGGGACTTTTCACAGTAACCTCATTGAAGCCTACTCGTGACAATAAGCGATTTCCATTTCCATTCCATTTCATGTGGCCTCACCATGTCTATAATGCTCATAAAAGTTCTACTCATCACAGAATTGAGGCAAATCATTGAGTCTTAAACTCCAGTTGGGGTTCCAATTGGCTCTGGTAGAACTGGAGCAACAATTCCTCACTTATTAGTTGTAATCTCAGCACGTTGGTGAGAAAGGTCACTCTTCCTTTTTACATTTTCCAATTATCCTTTTTTGCCAGAGGAATAGATTTCACTCATCTCTTGAGATCGGTGTATTTATTCGAAGGGACCTCTTTTAAATCGTTGTCTGCCCCCTTTTTTCCTTTTTAATATCTGGACTGCTGGCTGATTAAATACTGAAAACTGTAGTTTTAACTTGACACCCCCCTGATCTAAACTGTCATTTGAACTGGCCAAAGACTCCCCTTGGAACAGTGTGCTCTGTGGCAGGGTCCCGAGATTTACTTCCGTAGGACGCGGCTAGCAGCCGTCCTATCCAATTCTCAAGTTTGTTGGGCAGGGCCATCGGCAGCTTATGGAAGAAGGGAGTAGCCTCCATTTTAATTCAGTTTTGTTTAGAACTCCAGAGCTGCAACACGCGGGTAAAACACTGTCTTCTATCAGATCTCTGCCTGGCGATTTCAATGCTTCCAGCCAGCCGGTGAAAGTTCCACCCCTGAGCAACGGGCTGGCAAGCAATGCCAGACCTCTCTCATTTGGTGACTTGTGACAAAATATCTTCCATTTCTGCACAACCTGGGAGCGGTTTTCAACAGTCATTTATATTCGGACCAGTAAACTGTTAAGTCAGAGCTCTGAATTCCCTGGCACTTGTTGGATTCTTTTGGATTTTCCAGAATAATCTGAGGAGAATCCAATCCAGTTCCATAACGGTATTCAATTGTTTATTTTGTCACAGCTCCAAGATTCTAGACATCAAAACAATGCTGTGTTTTTTCTATCTCAGGTCCATCATGGATACCTGACGCATATTTGACTTGAGGTTACATAATTTGTGCTGTTCACTGAATCTGTACATTTCTCAGATTTCTAATCCGATTACCAAAAAGCAATTTGCCTCCTTTTGTTAACGCCATCGGCAAATTTGAGTGTAAAGAACATTAGATCTATGTACAAGACATTAATGTGCACGGTAACATGTTTCTCCATTGCTCATGAATTGGTGAATTGTCGCAATGCTTCGTGATGGGAAAGTAGATAATTGCACAAATATTATGAGAGCTGCAAAGCAAACGCTTCTAATTTAACAGTGAAATGCAAACAATGCTAACGTGTGATCTGCAAATGTCTGAATCTCCCATGCCCTGGATTGTGGTACTTCAATTAAAACAACTTGACGGACACATAACAGTGCTGATCAGAATGTAAATGTTTGGTAAATGGCCGGGAATTGATGCCCGAACTCACCAGCCATGTGTCCCAGTGGGAATATATATGTTATATAAATAGGGGGTGGCCTCTAAAAAAAAGCAGCACATCGTGTAAAAGAGACAGGAAACGCCCACACAATGATAATAGAATGGAGAAAGAAATAATTCTTCAGATCGAAGATGTTTTCTTTCATGCTCTTGCAGTATAGGGTATACCAGGTAGGATGCTAAATATGTTCAAATCATTGTTAACTCCATTGGATATATCCTCTCTCCTGACCATTGGTATAGAACCACCTTTCTATCCTTATATTAATCTTAGTTCCTTTTCATTTTTTTGGCTGTAAATTTTAACTTCTCAGAAATCTGCTGCCGTGATTTCACCAGCCTCCTTTATGTTCTCCGACCAGCATTGCTTCCCGCTGCAGGAAAGTCTCCATTCTAAAATCCTGAAGTTAAAATAATCACTCTCGTGTTGTCAGTAACCAGTTCCTCAACCGTGACCACCCGAGGTCTCGATTTCCTCCAATTACTTTTTCCTAATCATGTACTCATGTTAATTCTCTTAGGTATTATGCTTTCAACGGCTTAGCCCTGGAGCTCCGTAATTCAATGTCTACATTTCAATATTTTATTTTACAATAGAAACAGTAAATTTTATAAACACTCGGCCTCTCTGGCAGCACCTGTGGATAGCAAATATTTCGGTGTGACTCCGGACAATAATTGCGATTTGAGGATAGTTACGTAAGTGCAATTCTACGTGAAAATGCTGGACATTTTGTTTCTATTCATTGGATACGGGTGTACCAGATTCCGTTGCCTATCCCTAATTTAGCTGTGGGCCTGGGGTTAAATGTACCAAAAACAGTACATGTCTTCCCTGAAGGACAGAAGTGAAACGGGTGTTTTATTTGCAACAACGGTTTAATGGTCAAGCTTCGACATGTATTTCCAAATTTCTGTTGTTTTCAATTGTTACCATGTACTGGAAGTGTGACTCGAACTGGAATCGCAGAGCACTACCCTGGATTTAAACATCGCGAGCTCAGTGGCGGTGACAAACTTTCTCCCCAAACCCAAGCATACGGAAGTGATCATTAACTCTGTTCTTCTCCACAGCTGCTGCCTGATCTAAAGAGATTTTTCACCAGTATTTTAAGTCTTATTTAAGATAACTAACTTGCCATGCATTTTGAATTCATTTTCCTTTAACATTCTCCGCACAATTTATATCTTTCATCAAGCTATTTATCGTCTATTTGAAAATTCAAATTCTGTGGCAGAATGTCAATTGTTGTAATTTGACAGATTTTTGGATCATAATTGTTTTACTCTGTGAAATGCAAACTCCAGCTACAAGTATTAGTTACTGAAACGAGAACGTGCCTGTGGCACTAGAAAAAGGGTTTTATTTTGTTGAGGGTTGTTGCAGCAAACGAGTGTATCAAGGCATTTGGGTTGACAAGATCAATATGGGCCCCATCGCAAAAACAGACCATCACAGTTTGCTCGTTTAATGAGTTGATCTAATTTAGTCCATCAGCTTGAGTGTAAAGTGGGGAAGCAATTCGAAATCAGTTGAATTTAAAATTTATACTGCCAATACCCTTCTGGTTCCTGGACCGTCTCGACCTTTTCGGAAAGTGGAAGGAGGAAGTGAGTATTCTGAATCCAGTGCAAAGTCACTTTCCATGAAGACCTGGGGCGAAATTCTCCCCCAACGTCGCGATGTCCGCCGACTGGCGCCAAAGACGGCGCCAATCAGACGGGCATCGCGCCGGCCCAAAGGTGCGGAATGTTCCGCACCTTTGGCGGCCTAACCCCAACATTGAGGGGCTAGGCCGACGCCGGAGGGATTTCCGCCCCGCCAGCTGGCGGAAATGGTGTTTGTTGCCCTGCCAGCTGGCGCAGTAATGCGGCGCCTGCGCGTGATCGTCAGCGGCCGCTGTCGTTTTCCCGGCGCATGCGCGGGAGTGTCAGCGGCCGCTGTCAGTTTCCCGCGCATGCGCAGTGGGGAGAGTCTCTTCCGCATCCGCCATGGTGGAGGCCGTAGCGGAGGCAAAAGGGAAAGAGTGCCCCCATGGCACAGGCCCGCCCGCGGATCGGTGGGTCCCGATCGCGGGCCAGGCCACCGTGCGGGCACCCCCCGGGGTCAGATCGCCTGGTCCCGCCGGTAAATACCAGGTTTGATTTACGCCGGCGGGACAGGCAATTTCTGGGCGGGACTTCGGCCCATCCGGGCCGGAGAATCCAGCGGGGGGGTCCCGCCAACCGGCGCGGCCCGATTGCCGTCCCCACCCAATCTCTGGCACCGGAGACTTCGGCGGGGGCGGGATTCACGGCGGCCAACGGCCATTCTCCGACCCGGCGGGGGGGGGGGGCGGGGGGGGGGGTCGGAGAATGACGCCCCTTGTTTCAGACAGACTCACTTCCTGCTAATTTAAGATCCATAACTCAGATTTTGGGGATAATAATTGACTGAGTCTATCTGTGCTGGCTGCAAACGCAGATTTTTTGAAAAGTTCTCATTGTTTTAAAAGAAAACAAAGATTTCTCTGGTAAAATGTTCTTTGCGTTACAGTCTTAAAATCGATATACTTTGTTGACAAACTACACAGCTGTTTACCAGAGACGTTACTATTGTTCCATGAAAAATTTAGGTTCATGTAGATATATATTTTTAAGTAACATTAAATGAGCCGAGATACCCTGAACAGCAACAGTCCAGGAACTACACGGTTTTGTCTATATCAAATCTCTTTCTGGCAGCGTCCTTTTTACTGGGTCAGCTATGGCTGTAGTGACGTTAAATAGAGAAAGTTTGTGCAAGCATATTCTGTCCTTTTAGGGTTTCTGTTTCAGCAGATTGTTTACATTAGTTAGCTTCTGGGATTCGCGTGCTTCAATAAAGTGTTCCTGTCTCCACAATGTGTAGTAGTTAATGGTTAACTAGATTGCATTGCAGTCGTTAATGGCTAATTGGGCATTGGTTTGGAGTCAGTTATTAAACACTAACTAGTGTTGTGTGCTGTTTACATTCGCCAATTTCGGCTGCAGTATGTTAGTTATATAAACTCCAATTATCGATCATTTAAACTCTATTTTAGTGTTCGGTTTATGTGGAGGCTACGGCTGGCGCAGTTTGAATATTCTCTCTTGTCGCATGTTGATGTTTAACTTCCAAACGAAAAAAGACGTGCAGGTTCGGTGGAATAGTCATGCTAAATTGCCCCTTAGTGACCAAAAGGTTAGCAGCTCGGCTTACTGAGTTACGGGGACTGGGTCAGAGGACAGGCATTGGTAGGGTGGTCTTTCCAGACTGGTTGGTGCAGACTTGATGGGCCGAATGGCCTCGTTCAGCACTGTGGGAGTCTTTGATTCTATCATCTGAAATCAGAACAGAAATAGAACGCAGCATGTACACAACGGATCTGGAACCTTCGACAGAGAGCTCTCCAACTGAACGTTTCAGCTCCAAGGCATATTCTTCAGGAAGAGTGACGTGTGATGAGCACTGTGCAAGTGAAAGTGTTGAGAGTAGAAACAGCACAACCTGTGAATGTGTAATGGGGAAGAGGTAAAATTACAAAAGTTGCCATGCTGCAAAACGTATTTGGAGCGGTAAATGTTGCAGTCAATGAACAAAGGTTTTACCCAGTGTGAAGAATGAACACCTTTGTCCAAAATAAATGACATGCAAGTTGGAAGATGTTTGGGAGAACGACGGCATTTGGTAGCGGTTCATGAGCCAATCTGGGTTGACGTCTTGAACTGAATGATGAGTTCTGAAGGCTGCAAAGTTTCCAACTGACAGAGAACGTGATGTCCAATCATTTTGTGTTTGCTTCATTTGAACAAAGCTGTAAGCGCTGGATATGGCTTAGAACAAAATTTGGCGATTGATACCCGGAATCTCTAAGTTATGCTTGAAGACCAGGGGCGTCATTCTCCGACCCCCCGCCGGGTCGGAGAATGGCCGTTGGCCGCCGTGAATCCCGCCCCCGCCCCCGCCGAAGTCTCCGAAGGGAGAAAAGTCGGCGGGGCGTTAATGGCGCCGCTGCCGCGGAGAATGTCACGGGTCTGCGCAAGGCAGCCGATTTTCGGCCTGCCGATATTCTCCCTTCCGGATGGGCCGAAGTCCCGTCGACGTGATGACCGTTCACGTCGACGTGAATCAAACCTCCTTTTCATCGGCGTGACCCGGTGCTCCAGGCTCACGCCGACCAGCGAGGAGGTGAGTGACGACCTGGGGGGTTGGCTCTGGGCAGGAAATGGCGTGGCCGCAGACTGATTGCGTGAGGAGAGGTGTGTCTCGGCTTGTGTGTGTGTGTGCGCGGCGGGGGGGGGAGGGGGGGTGGTTAGAGTAGGCTGGGCTCCGGGGGAGTGCCGGGAGGGGGTCCGTGCCGGGGTGGAGGTTGGGGGGGGGTCCGTGTCGGGGTGGAGGTTGGGGGTTAAGGAGGGGGTCCGTGCCGGGGTGGAGTTTGGGGAGGGTGTCCGTGCCGGGGTGGAGGTTGGGGGTTGGGGGGGGGGGTCCGTGCTGGGGTGGAGGTTGGGGAGGGGGTCCGTGCCGGGTTGGAGGTTGGGGAGGGGGTCCGTGCCGGGGTGGAGGTTGGGGGGGGGGTCCGTGCCGTGGTGGAGGTTGGGGGGGGGGTCCGTGCCGGGGTGGAGGTTGGGGGTTGCGGAGGGGGTCCGTGCCGGGGTGGAGGTTGGGGGGGGATCCGTGCCGGGGTGGAGGTTGGGGGGGGAGGGTCCGTGCCGGGGTGGAGGTTGGGGGGGGTCCGTGCCGGGGTGGAGGTTGGGGGGGATCCGTGTCGGGGTGGAGGTTGGGGGGGGGGTCCGTGCCGGGGTGGAGGTTGGGGGTTGGGGAGGGGGTCCGTGCCGGGGTGGAGGTTGGGGAGGGGGTCCGTGCCGGGGTGGAGGTTGGGGGTTGGGGGGGGGTCCGTGCTGGGGTGGAGGTTGGGGAGGGGGTCCGTGCCGGTGTGGAGGTTGGGAAGGGGGTCCGTGCCGGGGTGGAGGTTGGGGGGGGGGTCCGCACCGGGGTGGAGGTTGGGGGGGGTCCGTGCCGGGGTAGAGGTTGGGGGGGGGGTCCGTGCCGGGGTGGAGGTTGGGGGTTGGGGAGGGTGTCCGTGCCGGGGTGGAGGTTGGGGAGGGGGTCCGTGCCGGGGTGGAGGTTGGGGTTTGGGGGGGGTCCGTGCTGGGGTGGAGGTTGGGGAGGGGGTCCGTGCCGGGGTGGAGGTTGGGGGGGGGTCCGTGCCGGGGTGGAGGTTGGGGGGGGGGCTCCGTGCCGGGGTGGAGCTGGGGGGGGGGGTCCGTGCCGGGGTGGGTGATGGGAGGGCAAATGAGTTGGTCCACCTGGCCAGGTGCCAGCCTCCAACAGTTGGACCCATGCGGTCCATGCCACCTGGCTGGGGGGAGGAGCGGATATGGGCAATGATGACATGTCGTCGTTCCCCTCCCCCCCCACCAGGCCGTCATGTTTTCAGACCATCCAGCGATGTTGGCCGCTGTGGTGGCAGCCGCTCATGTCTATGTTGCCCTGGATGAGGAGGAGGAGGAGGAGGAGCGTGCCAGAGAGGCGGCGCAGGCTGCCGCAGAGGGGCAGGCGGCAGCCGCCCAGGCTGGAGGGACACCTGACCGACAGGACGAGGAGGGGGAGGAGGACGTCGCGGCCCCACGGCAACGGAGGCACCCGAGGGCGCCCCGTGTGTACCGGCCCCGGCAGTCATACCAGGACCTCACGGACCGGGAATGCAGGAGGAGACTCCGGATGAGCCGGGAAACCGTGGCACACATCTGCCACCTGCTGGCACACCTGTCACCGCGTGGCACTGGCGGGGGACACCCTCTCCCCGTGTCCGTCAAGGTTACGGTGGCCCTGAACCTTTATGCAACGGGGTCATTCCAGGCACCGAGTGGGGATCTGTCCGGCATATCGCAGACATCGGTGCATCCGGGCAGTGACAGATGCCCTTTATGCCATGGCGCACCGCTACATCCGCTTCCCCGTGGACCGGGCCAGCCAAGATGCCCGGGCCGTGGGCTTCTCTGCCGTTGCCGGGTTCCCCATGGTCCATGGCGCGATCGATGGGATGCACGTCGCCATGCGGCCACCTGCAGAGAACAGGGCCGTGTTCACTAATAGGAAGGGGACCTAATCAATGAACGTACAGGTGGTCTGCGACCACCGCATGATGATCCTGCACGTCTGCGCCCGTCACCCAGGCAGTGTACACGACTCATTCATGTTGTCGCGGTCATCCATCCCCGGCATGTACGAGGGACGCCATCCCCGGCTGAGGGGCTGGTTGCTGGGCGACAGGGGCTACCCATTGCGATCGTGGCTGATGACGCCTATACGGAGGCCACGCAATGAGGCGGAGAACCGCTACAATGATGCCCATGTAGCGACAAGGGGAGTGATCGAGAGGTGCTTTGTTGTGCTGAAGATGCGTTTCAGGTGCCTGGCCCTCTCTGGGGGCGCCCTCCAGTATCGGTCAGATAGGGTCGGCCGCATCATTGTGGTGTGCTGCGTCCTGCACAACATAGCCCAGCAGAGGGGCGATGTGCCGCAGGCAGAGGAGGGCGGAGTGGAGGAGCAGCAGGAAGAGGCCCAGTCCTCCCCAGATGAGGGGGATGGGGGCAATGGTCAGGGCAGACGGGGTAGACACAGGCGGGTGGCTGTCCACCGTTACCGGCTGGCCCAGCGGGCACGGGACAGACTGATAGACGCCCGCTTCACTGACTAGATGGGCGTGGGAATCGGGTAGTATGGCCACAGACCGCACACCATGACAACAGCCGACCACCCACACCCCCCACCCATCCACCCACCCAGCACCCTCACCCCCCTCCCCAGCCCCACACACCCCACCCGCATGCACACCACCCCCCCACCCCCAATTGCCGATCCACCGGCGGCACAACGGGCCGGGCTCACCCAGTTGCGGGTGGACGCGTGTCTATCGCAGGCCATGGAGGATGATGACAACCCGCCTCCGATGAGCTCCTGGCTCTACATCGTTGGACTATGTCTGACCCATGGCCACAGTACCACCATCCAGCCGGACCATCCCTGCATGCGGCTGTGACACTGCAGCACATGGTCCCGTCCTCTGCCCGGGGGATGTTGATGGCGGCCCAGGGGGAAGGGGGCAGACTCACCTGGGGCTGAGGTAAGACCACCCGTCACACACACACTTGCGCTCAACGTACATGACACGCCCGCACACTTTGGACAGAGCACAAAGGCAGCTTCGGTAGGTGTAACATTGACTTTAATAACCAAAGGAGTTCATGCACGTGCCCTAGCCCCTAAAACTCATCTGTGCCCTGCACCCGTGCCAACTTACTCCGTGTCTAATTGTTTGGCCTTACGGGCCCTTTGACTACGTCTACGTGGTTCCCCAGACGGTACAGCAGAACTGGAGGTGGACTCCTGTGATTCCTGCCCTCTGACACCGGATCCCTTTGGCGGCCGTTTCCTGAGGCGTCCTGGCCTAGATGGGCCAGGCTGCGGCCCGGGCGACTGGGATGGCGAGCTGCCAGCCTGTCCTGCCCGTTGCCCACCCGATGCACCTGGGACGGAAGGGGGGGAGTCCGAGGTGTCGCGGTGTACCGGGACCTCCCCTACAGAGGGAGCCGGGACGGACCACACCACCTCCTCCTCCCTCGGGGTGCCCGATGGCCCCCAGGCCTCTACATGGGTGGGGGATGCGAACGGACTGGCCATCCGACGCGCCCCCGACATCTGGCGCTGCCAGTCCTGGAGGCCCGTGCTGGTATCGACATGGGTCTGCAGGTTTGCAGCCATGGAGCCCTGGGGGTTGACGAACCCTGTCTGCGACAGTGCGACGCCAGCTCGCACATGGCCACTGGCGCCGATGCCCTCAGCGATGGCCTGCTGAGACTGGGCCATGGCCTGCAGAGACTGTGCCATGGCCTGCAGAGACTGGGCTATGGCCTGCTGAGACTGGGCCATGGCCTGCTGAGACTGGGCCATGGCCTGCTGAGACTGGGCTATGGCGTTGAGCGCCTCTGCCATCTGGCGCTGGCACTGGCTCATGGCCTCCTGTGAGAGGGCAGCCATTTCCTGGGCCACAGACGCCGCCTGCACGGAAGGCCCCAGGCCTCGCAAACCGTTCCCCATGTCTGACACCATCGCACCCATTGCCTCCACCGCGGACGCTACCCGTGCGGTGTCAGCCTGGGTGGCACGCATGACCGGGACCACTCCCAGCTCCTGGACGCGGGTGGACTCCTCCACCTGCGACCGCAGCCGCCGCAAGCCACCCGTCACCCGATTCGCTCGTCTCCGTGTCGGTGGTTGCATCGGATCTATGTGTGGGTGTGGTAACTGCAGGAACCCGGGATCCATCTGGGCGGCAGATGTTCGCTTGGCCTGGGCTGCCCTCCGACCGCCCGGTCCCTCTGCTGCTCCTACCTCCACCTGCTGTACCGGGACGGCTGTGTTGTGCGCACCAGTGAGTGTAACAGACGCCTCATCACTAAAGTGCCCAACCGTGGTGAGTGTTTCTGCGATGGTGGAGGGTGTTGGTGACAGCAGTGGCGTTGTGTCGTGCTCTACGTCCCACTCTGAGTCCATGGCACTTTGGGGTGGGGGTTCGTCTCCACCCATCCACTCTGAGTCACTGTCCGGTATTTCGTCTTCCCGGGTAGGGGTGTCCTGGGTAGTGCTGTCCCGGGTAGTGCTGTCCCGGGTAGTGCTGTCCCGGATAGTGCTGTCCCGGGTAGTGGTGTCCCAGGTAGGGGTGTCCTGGATAGTGGTGTCCTGGGTAGTGGTGTCCTGGCTCGGATGTGACGGGGGCCTGTGGCTGCCCCCCTCATCGCTGGGTGGTCGCTCCCGCACGTGACGGGGGTGTCGTCTCCCTGTTGCTCCAGGTCTCTCCGTCTCCCGTGGTGTGCGAGGGGCATCCTGCGGGCGTCGCATGCTGGAGGGTCCGGGTCTCTCCGTCTCCCGTGGTCTCCGAGGGGCATCCTGCGGGCGTCGCATGCTGGAGGGTGCGGGTCTCTCCGTCTCCTGTGGTCTCCGAGGGTCATCCTGCGGGCGTTGCATGCTGGAGGGTGCGGGTCTCTCCGTCTCCTGTGGTCTCCGAGGGGCATCCTGCGGGCGTCGCATGCTGGAGGGTGCGGGTCTCTCCATCTCCTGTGGTCTCCGAGGGGCATCCTGCGGGCGGTCTGCATCTGCGGGGATGGGTGCCTGGACGTTTGGTCCTGCGATACACAATGAAGCATGCATGGTTAGACATCAGGCAGTGATCAGGTGATACGGGGGAGGGGGATATAGGGGAGGGGGGATATGGGGACGGGCTGTTGGTGGCTCACTTGCTCGTGGGGCCCCGACCTCTGCATCAGCAACTTCCCGGTCCTCAGGTCCGCCAGCCAGTTCCAGGGCCCTTTCCTCGTGTACGGCCAGTGGCCTCTCATCAGCGGGCCCTCCTCCAGTCCTCACATGCTCCCTATTGTTGTGTGCGCGCTTCTCCTGGGGGGGGGGGGTGGTGGCAGGGGTAAAAGGCAACAGTGTTAGGCAGGTATATGAATGCACGCCATCGGTTGCGCGTGCATTGCAGAGGTTAAGGTTAGGGCTGGATTCACTTGGGGATATGGGGGATATGGGGGAGGGGGGATATGGGGGAGGGGGGGATATGGGGGAGGGGGGATATGGGGGAGGGGGGCATGGGGGAGGGGGGATATGGGGGAGGGGGGATATGGGGGATATGGGGGAGGGGGGAATATGGGGATATGGGGAGGGGGGATATGGGGAGGGGGGAATATGGGGGATATGGGGAGGGGGGATATGGGGGAGGGGGGAATATGGGGGATATGGGGGAGGGGGGATATGGGGGAGGGGGAATATGGGGGATATGGGGGAGAGGGGATATGGGGGAGGGGGATATGGGGGAGGGGGGATATGGGGGAGGGGGGAATATGGGGGATATGGGGAGGGGGGATATGGGGGATATGGGGGAGGGGGGGCTATGGGGGAGGGGGGATATGGGGGATATGGGGGAGGGGGATATGGGGGATATGGGGGAGGGGGGATATGGGGGAGGGGGGATATGGGGGTGGGGGGATTTGGGGGAGGGGGATATGGGGGAGGGGGATATGGGGGATATGGGGTATATGGGGGAGGGGGGGATATGGGGGAGGGGGGTTATGGGGGAGGGGGGATTTGGGGGAGGGGGCATATGGGGGATATGGGGGAGGCTCACCCTGCCTGCTCTAACAAGGTCGTTCACCTTCTTGTGGCACTGGGTGCCTGTCCGTGGTGTTAGGGCCACAGCGGTGACGGCCTCTGCCACCTCCCTCCACAGACGCCGGCTGTGGCGTGGGGCAACTCTGCGGCCGTGCCCGGGATACAGGGCGTCCCTCCTCTGCTCCACCGCGTCCAGGAGCGCCTCCACATCGCGTGACTCGAACCTCGGGGCTGAGCGATGGCCAGCCATCAAGCCGGGTGTTGCGGTCGGCTGTTCCGGTCGGGTGGGGGGGAGCTGCGCGGTCTTATGAGCCGTCACGCCGTGCAGCGCGTATGACGCTGCACGGCGTGAACCACTGCGCAAGCGCGGATCCCGTTACGTCGCTGCTAGCCCATTTCGGGCCGCAGACTATCGGCCCATTTTTATGACGTGACGCAAGTGGGATTTGCGCCATTTTTTGCGCCGATCGGCGGACTTTCCGCCGATAATGGAGAATTTCGCCCTATGTTCCTTTTTTGGAATCATTGTATCGCCGTCACACTGTGGTACGGAAAAAATATTTTGGGCATCAATAAATTTGAAACCACATTTGAGGTGGCCCTGTGGCACAGTGGTTATCACTGCTGCCTCAAAGCGCCAGGGACCCGGGTTCGATTCCGATCACGGGTGAATGTCTGTGCGGAATCTGCATATTCTTGCCATGTCAGTTTCCCCTTGGTGCTGCGGTTTCCTCCCACAGTCCAAATATGTGCAGGTTAGTTGGATTGTCTATGCTGAGTTGCACCTAGGTGGGATGCGGGGATAGGGCCGGGGAGTGGTTCTGTATAGATTGAACTTTCAGTGGGTCGGTGCAGACTCGTTGGGCCTCATGGCCTTCTTCTCCACTGTAGGAATTCTATTATTCCATGATAACGCCTGACACAAGCTTTAATTCTTTAATTGCTATATGATTTGTCAACACTGACACCGATGTACCAGGACTGGTTGGTAATAGGGAAGCACTAACTTTACTGGTACTGGATTAAAAGGTGCAATATGCAAGGTTGATGGACAGGATCAAGATTTAGGGTGACAACTTAGAGATAATTGACTGAAAGACATGGGACGGAATGTACGCAGTGTGGGCCATTTTAACAGGCGGAAGGCTGAGATTGGTGGTTTAGCAGGAGAGGTGCGATGGTCAGCGCTTGTAATGAACTATACTGACAAATTTGTGAAGTTGCAAAGAATGCCGTGACTAAGCTTGCTGATTTCCGTTCGTCTAACAGTAATTCCTTATCTCTTTATATCCTTATTTCTTCGTGTCCTGAAGCACTGATAACGCCACTCCGTCTTCAAACCGTGTGTCAAGCAATGATTTCCTGGCTAACTTCCAATTTCCCTCCTTCCACAAACATTAGTTTTTCGAAATTCAGGTGTTCATGTCCGACCGGGCACATTGACAACCCCTGTGCTCTCTGACCAGTATGCACCCCGTTAGAGAAACACATCAAAATCTATATTGTTTCTGCAAACTATTCCATGTCATGGCCCCGCTGTCCTCATTAATTAAATACAACGCCAGCACAATCAGTGATATCTGCATTCATCCGTTGAGAATCCCAGATTTACTCAGTCCATTATCCGTTCAGTTTTTTTCAGCTAACAAGTCCTCCCACTCGGGACATCTCTCCATAGATATATCCGTCCCTTCCTCCCTCTTTACGTATTTGAGATACCCTCAAAGAGTTTAATTCAGCAGATTTACTCTGAATGCCAGAATAGTTCCTGATTCTTTCCGGATGCAGCTTAGTTTCGTTTATAGTTGCATAACTTTGCTGCAGAGTATTTTTGTCCATTGTTCTAAGTGTATGTCTTTTCTCTTTGGATTAGTGCAACTAGTTGCAATTGTTCTTAACTTTCACGGCGAATATATATCGGAAGAAGAGCTTGATACATATTCGATAGCAAGAGAGTTGAACAGGAGAGCAAAACCAAAACGGCAAGGCATTTTAACGGGCATTTCGAAGGAGAAGAGAACCGTGCTGTTTAAGAAGGGAATTCAATAAATTATCGATGAATCAGTTGAAACATGGACACGGAATAAAACTAATGGAAGGGAAAGGCTGGAGTTCGTTGTCATCTACAGAATACAGTGTTGAAGGAGGCTTTTCGGTCCACCGAGTCTGCACCAACCCTCTGGAAGTACACAAAACCCGCAACCACAATACTCCAATCCAGCATGGGCCAATCCACCTGAATGACACATCCTTGAACTGTAGGGCAGAGGCTATTACAAACATAAACAGGGGAATGAGACAGATCGCTAAAGAGGTTGGGCGCGATTCTCCACTCCCTCGCTGCTTGGGAGAATCGCCTGGGCCGCCAAAATTTCCCGCGACGCCGGTCCGACGCCCTCCCGCGATTCTCCTAAGCGACGGGAACGGCACGGTCGAGTTTCGCGGGCCGCAGGCCGGAGAATCGCCCGAGACACCCAAAACGGCGATTCTCCGACACCACTGCTATTCTCAGGCCCGGATGGGCCGAAGTCCCGACGGCGTGACCCCAGTTCACGCCATC
This sequence comes from Scyliorhinus torazame, assembly GCF_047496885.1. NCBI lineage: Eukaryota > Metazoa > Chordata > Chondrichthyes > Carcharhiniformes > Scyliorhinidae > Scyliorhinus > Scyliorhinus torazame. The sequence continues at coordinate 88,843,350 of NC_092726.1, read as the reverse complement.
GCCGTTCACACCTGCGGGGGGTGCGGGAGGGTGTGCAGGTGGGAGGGGGAGGGAGGGAGAGTGTGCAGGTGGGGGGTTGAGGGAGAGTGTGCAGTTGGGGGGGAGGGAGAGTGTGCAGGTGGGGGGGATGAGGGAGAGTGTGCAGGTGGGGGGATGAGGGAGAGTGTGCAGGTGAGAGGGAGGGAGAGTGTGCAGGTGTGGGGGATGAGGGAGAGTGTGCAGGTGGGGGGGGGGGTGAGGGAGAGTGGGCAGGTGGGGGGGTGAGGGAGAGTGTGCAGGTGGGAGGGGGAGGGAGGGAGAGTGTGCAGGTGGGGGGGTGAGGGAGAGTGTGCAGTTGGGGGGGGAGGGAGAGTGTGCAGGTGGGGGGGATTGAGGGAGAGTGTGCAGGTGGGGGGATGAGGGAGAGTGTGCTGGTGGGGGGGAGGGAGAGTGTGCAGGTGGGGGAGGGATAGTGTGCAGGTGGGGGAGGGAGAGTGTGCAGGTGGGGGGAGGGAGAGTGTGCAGGTTGGGGGGGGGGAGAGTGTGCAGGTTGGGAGGGATGAGGGAGAGTGTGCAGGTTGGGGGGGATGAGGGAGAGTGTGCAGGTTGGGGGGATGAGGGAGAGTGCGCAGGTGGGGGAATGAGGGAGAGTGTGCAGTTGGGGGGGAGGGAGAGTGTGCAGGTGGGGGGGATTGAGGGAGAGTGTGCAGGTGGGGGGATGAGGGAGAGTGTACTGGTGGGGGGAGGGAGAGTGTGCAGGTGGGGGGAGGGGTAGTGTGCAGGTGGGGGAAGGGAGAGTGTGCAGGTGGGGGGAGGGAGAGTGTGCAGGTTGGGGGGGAGAGTGTGCAGGTTGGGAGGGATGAGGGAGAGTGTGCAGGTTGGGGGGGTGAGGGAGAGTGTGCAGGTGGGGGGGTGAGAGAGAGTGTGCAGTTGGGGGGGAGGGAGAGTGTGCAGGTGGGGGGGATTGAGGGAGAGTGTGCAGGTGGGGGGATGAGGGAGAGAGTGCTGGTGGGGGGAGGGAGAGTGTGCAGGTGGGGGGAGGGATAGTGTGCAGGTGGGGGAGGGAGAGTGTGCAGGTGGGGGAGGGAGAGTGTGCAGGTTGGGGGAGAGAGTGTGCAGGTTGGGAGGGATGAGGGAGAGTGTGCAGGTTGGGGGGATGAGGGAGAGTGTGCAGGTTGGGGGGATGAGGGAGAGTGCGCAGGTGGGGGAATGAGGGAGAGTGTGGAGGTGGGAAGGGGTGAGGGAGAGTGTGGAGGTGGGAGGGGGGTTCAGGGAGAGTGTGGAGGTGGGAGAGGGGTGAGGGAGAGTGTGGAGATGGGAGGGGGTGAGGGAGAGTGTGGAGGTGGGTTGAGGGAGAGTGTAGACGTGGGAGGGGTGAGGGAGAGTGTGGAGATGGGAGGGGGTGAGGGAGAGTGTGGAGGTGGGAGGGGGTTAGGGAGAGTTTGGAGGTGGGAGGGGGTGAGGGAGAGTGTGGAGGTGGGAGGGAGTGAGGGAGAGTGTGCAGGTGGGGGGAGGAGGGAGAGTGTGCAGGTGGGGGGATCTGGGAGAGTGTGCAGGTGGGGGGAGGAGGGAGAGTGTGCAGGTGGGGGGATGAGGGAGAGTGTGCAGGTGGGGGGGGTGAGGGAGAGTTTGGAGGTGGGAGGGGGTGAGGGAGAGTGTGGATGTGGGAGGGGGTGAGGGAGAGTGTGCAGGTGGGGGGAGGAGGGAGAGTGTGCAGGTGGGGGGATCTGGGAGAGTGTGCAGGTGTGGGGAGGAGGGAGAGTGTGCAGGTGGGGGGATGAGGGAGAGTGTGCAGGTGGGGGGGAGGGAGAGTGTGCAGGTGGGGGGGGGGTGAGGGAGAGTGTGGAGGTGGGGGGGATGAGGGAGAGTGTGCAGGTGAGGGGGATGAGGGAGAGTGTGCAGGTGGGAGGGGGGATGAGGGAGAGTGTGCAGGTGGGGGGGGAGGGAGAGTGTGCAGACGGGAGAGGGGGGTGAGGGAGAGTGTGGATGGTATCGTCCATCCGCGGATGCCACATGTCAGCCGCCCTGATAAGGCAGGACGGTGACGAGGACATGGCCGCAGGGTGCGTGTGGCTGATGGGCACAGGAGAGTGGCACACTGGTGAGGAGTACGGTGTGAACTGACCGTTGGGCGCAGACAGTGACCAGGTGTTAGGCTGGCTGCGTATCTGCAGCGCGACCAGGCCACCGGGACACACAGGGATCCCATGCAGCCCGGCTGGCGAGGTGTGGAAGAACTTGGTGTAGCATGTCGTTTCTATGCCCCCCACCACCCTCCTGCAGGTCATCATGTATGCCAACCAGACAGCGATGTTCACTGCCGTGGTTGGAGCCGCAGTTCTGGAGTTTGCCATCCGGCAGCCGAGAGTCAGACGGCCCACGGTGGCTGCAGATGCAGCGGTCGCCGGTGCAGCAGAGGGGATGGCCGCGGAGTGGCCCGTCGTCGCCGCGCAGGCCGCAGGCGCTCAGGACCCGAATGTACAGGGGAATGCCGAGGGGAACATTGACCGCCAGACGGCGAGGAATGCAGAAGAAGTGCTTGGCGAGCAGGAGGAGGAGGAGGAGCAGGTGGAGCAGGAGGATCCACTGATGGTGGTGCCAGGGCGCCACAGGCGTCCAGCAAGGCCGAGGGTAACCGTGACAGAATGTCGTTCGAGACCCTAACGGACGTCACATGCAGGAGGAGACGACGGTTCAGCAGGGAGACGGTCGCACATTTATGCCAGCTCGTGGCGCACCTCGCACCACGTGGAATGGGAGGAGGACACACGATACCAGTCTCTGTCAAGGTGACGGTGGCCCTAAACCTTTACGCTACCGGTTCCTTCCAGGCACCGAGCGGGGACCTATCCGGGATATCACAGGCATCGGTCCACAGGTGCATCAGGGCCGTCACCGACGCCTTGTGCGCCATCGCGGACAGGTACATTCAATTCCCCGAGGACCGAGCACAGCAGGAAGCATGGGCACGTGGATTCTCCAAGTTGGCCGGGATACCGATGGTCCAGGGTGTCATCGATGGTGTGCACGTCCCCATGCGCCCGCCTGCAGACAACAGGGGCGTGTTCATGAACAGGAAGGGCGCGTACTCCATGAACATTCAGGTGGTGTGCGACCCCCACATGAAGATCATGCACGAGTGTGCAAAGTACTCCGGCAGTCTGCATGACGCCTACATTCTGGCACAGTCGTTCATCCCCGCAATGTTCTATGGATCCCCCCCCCCCCAGCCCGCCTGAGGGGCTGGTTGCTGGGCGACAGGGGCTATCCGTTGAGGTCATGGCTGCTGACACCAATACGGAGGCCTCAGACCAACGCGGAGAGCCTATACAACGAGACACATGCAGCAACCAGGGGTGTGGTGGAGCGGTGCTTCGGGCTGCTGAAGATGCGATTCAGATGCCTGGACCGATCAGGATGGGCCCTGCAGTACCGGCCCGACAGGGTCGGTCACATGGTTGTGGTCTGCTGTGCGCTGCACAACATTGCCATGCGGAGGGGAGATGACCTGGTGGAGGAGCCGGAGGGAGGACCCGACGGCACCGGAGCCAACGCAAACGAGGGGATGGGGAAGAGGAGGATGCGGAGGATGAGGATAATGGGGCGCATCAGGGTGGGGGAGGGGCGCAGGCCACAGACACTGCCCGGCTGCTCGTTACATCCAGGAGGCTGCGCAACGGCACCGCCGCGGACAGCGGGCACGCGACGCGTTGCTGGCCGCACGGTTCACGCACCTTGGGGGTGGGATTCGCTGAAGACTGCCACTTGCACCGTCAGTTCTGCACACGGGCACCACACAGCGCCCCCCCCGCCCCCGCACCGCGTTCACGGCAACAATTCCACATCACCTTACCACTACGGCACTACGGGATTGCACAACAGTGATGATTGGGTAAGCGGGTGTGATCAGTGCCATGTTGAATGATGACGGCCCGCTATGCGATGAGCTGTGTGCTCAGATTGGCCAGCCGTGGTCTGACCCATGGCTATAGCTGAACCATGCACTCCGGTGGTCACAGCCTTCGTGACGGATATTTCACCACATGCCCGTGGGGTGGCTGGCGTCGGTGTACCGAGGACAACGGTGTCCGATTATGGGAGGCAGGGAGGAAAGTGTCAGCACATCCGGAACAGACCTTGAACGGCTCGCATACCACGGCGCCAATCGGGCACCCTCACGAGCCCCCTGGCACCGGACATAGCACACAGTCTTACAAGTCAAATTCTGCAGTGAGCTTATTCGTGTGGTTAACATAGGTGCCTAACCCACTTCAACCAGACTGTGCCCTGCACCCGTGCCAACTTCTTACGTGCCTAACGTCTTTGCCTTACGGGCCCTACTACTATGTCTATGTGTGTTCCCAGATGGTACAGCAGGAGTGGAGGCGGACTGTTGTGAATCACGCCCTTCCACATGGCTCCTAGTCGGCACACGTTTCCTGGGGCGGCCCAGCTTCGATGGGCCAGGCTGCTCGGCACGCGTGCTGGCTGGCGTAGTGCCACCCTGACCTGCCCGCTCCCCACCAGATGCGCCAGGGACGGAACGAGGGGAGGCCGAGTGTACCGAACGTCCCTTGCTGGAGCTACAGGGACGGGCCCCAGAACGTCCTCCTCCCACGGGGAGCCCGGTGTCCCCCGGGCCTCACTGTGGGACGGAGATGCGTTGGGAGACATGCCCCGTCGCACCACCGACACCTGCGCTACCAGTCCTGGAGGCCTGCAGCGGTATCGTCCACGGTCCGAATGTTCGCCGAGATGGAGCCCAGGGAGTGCCACATTCCTGCCAAGGTCTGTGCGATCTCGATCTGTGAGTGCGCGACGCCATCCATCACGTGCTCGAGGCGGTCAATGCTCTCCGCGACCGACTGCTGGGACTGTGCCATCGCTTGCTGGGACCGGGCCATGGCCTGGTGAGACTCAGCCAGGGCCCCAAGAGCGGCGGCAATGTCCTGTTGGCTCTGTGAGATGGCTGTCTGTGAGAAGACAGCCCTCTCCTGGGCCATGGATGACGCGTGCACGTTAAGCCCAACGCCTTGCCGAACCTGACCCATGGCCGAAACCCTTTCGCCCATTGCCTCCACCGCGGACGCCACCTGTGCGGTGTCGGCCTGAGTGGCTGCGATGAGCGGCACCACTCCCTGCTCCTGGACGCAGATAGACTCCTCCAGCTGCGTGTGCAGGTCCTGGAAGATGGCCCTCATCCCGTTACTCAGTCCCTGGGTGTCCACATGCATCGGTTGTCCGGGTGGGTCAATTACATCCAGGAACCCGGGAACCGTCTGGGTGGCAGCTGGTGGCTGGGCCTTGGCTGCCCTCCGACCGTCCAGCCCCTCGGCTGCTCCAAACTCCACCTGCTGTACCGGCTCGGCTGTGGGGTGCGCACCAGACAGTGACCCGGGAGCCTCATCACTTATCTGCCCAACCGAGGTGAGTGTCTCTGCGATGGTCGACAGTGCCGCAAGCTCGAGGTCATCATCCGTCAGGAAGTCTGGTGTGTACTGGTCCCCCTCATGGCCCGGCGCAAGCTCCATGCCGGCCATGTCGTCTTGACCTCCAGGTGGATCCAGCGGGTGAGTGGCCGTGATGTGGGCTTCGGCATGACTGTCCACTATGTGCCCCTCACTAATGTCTGTCTCGGTGGTCTGAGTGTCCCGGTCCTGCGTCCGAGGCTGAGAGGTCTGCCCTCCTGTCCGACCGTCTGCCAACCTCTGGCGTGCGTCCCTGGGTGCAGTTGCGGTTGGCGATGTTGCGCTGTTTCCTGGGCGAGACGTCCCTGAAGGTTCGGCGGGTGGCCCTGGGGAACATAAAGATTCGGGGTTGGTTAGACACGGTGGCCCGGGTGTATGGTGGTGGTGGGTGCACACTGTGAGGGGGGGATGGGATCGGGGGTGCAGTGGCCAGAGTGTGAGGCGTGATGGGATCGGGTGTGCAATGGCCAACGTGTGGGGGGGGGAGGGGATCGGGGGTGCAGTGGCCAGAGTGTGAGGGGGAATGGGATCGGGGTGCAGTGGCCAGAGTGTGAGGGGGGAGGGGATCGGGGTGCAGTGGCCAGAGTGTGAGGGGGGATATGGGATCGGGGGTGCAGTGGCCTGAGTGTGTGGGGGGATGGGATCGAGGTGCAGTGGCCAGAGTGTGAGGGTGGGTGGGATCGGGGTGCAGTGGCCAGAGTATGAGGGGGGAGGGGATCTGGGGTGCAGTGGGCAGAGTGTGAGGGGGGGTGGGATCGGGGTGCAGTGGCCAGAGTGTGGGGGGTGATGGGATCGGGGGTGCAGTGGCCAGAGTGTAAGGGGGGATGGGATCGGGGTGCAGTGGCCAGAGTGTGAGCGGGGGATGGGATCGGGGGTGCAGTGGCCAGAGTGTGAGGGGGATGGGATCGGGATGCAGTAGCCAGAGTGTGGGGGGTGATGGGATCGAGGGTGCAGTGGCCAGAGTGTGAGGGGGGATGGGATCGGTGTGCAGTGGCCAGAGTGTGAGGGGGGAGGGGATCTGGGGTGCAGTGGGCAGAGTGTGAGGGGGGGGTGGGATCGAGGGTGCAATGGCCAGAGCGTGAGGGGGGGGGGATGGGGTTCGGGGGTGCAGTGGCCAGAGTGTGAGGGGGATGGGATCCAGGGTGCAGTGGCCAGAGTGTGGGGGGAGGGGATCGGGGTGCAGTGGCCAGAATGTGAGGGGGATGGGATCGGGGGTGCAGTGGCCAGAGTGTGAGGGGTGGGGGCGGGGTCTGGTGTGCTGTGGCCAGAGTGTGAGGGGGTGGGGTCTGGTGTGCTGTGGCCAGAGTGTGAGGGGGGATGGGACGGGGGTGCAGTGGCCAGAGTGTGAGGGGGGGTGGGGTCTGGTGTGCTGTGGCCAGAGTGTGAGGGGGGAGGGGATCGGGGGTGCAGTGGCCTGAGTGTGAGGGGGGATGGGATCGGGGGTGCAGTGGCCTGAGTGTGAGGGGGAGGGGGTCGAGGGTGCAGTGGCCAGAGTGTGAGGGGGGATGGGACGGGGGTGCAGTGGCCAGAGTGTGAGGGGGGGTGGGGTCTGGTGTGCTGTGGCCAGAGTGTGAGGGGGGAGGGGATCGGGGGTGCAGTGGCCTGAGTGTGAGGGGGGAGGGGATCAGGGTTGCAGTGGCCAGAGTGTGAGGGGGGATGGGATCGAGGGTGCAGTGGCCAGAGTGTGAGGTGGGGAGGGGATCGGGGGTGCAGTGGCCAGAGTGTGAGGTGGGGATGGGATCGGGGGTGCAGTGGCCAGAGTGTGAGGGGGGATGGGATCGCGGTGCAGTGGCCATAGTGTGAGGGGGTGGGGTCGGGGGTGCAGTGGCCAGAGTGTGAGGGGGTGGGGTCTGGTGTGCTGTGGCCAGAGTGTGAGGGGGTTGGGGTCGGGGGTGCAGTGGCCAGAATGTGAGGGGTGGGGCTCGAGGGTTCAATGGTCAGAGTGTGAGGGTGGATGGGATCGGGGGTGCAATGGTCAGAGTGTGAGGGGGGATGGGATCGGGTTTGCAGTGGCCAGAGTGTGAGGGGGGAGGGGATCGGGGGTGCAATGGCCAGAGTGTGATGGGGAATGGGATCGGGGGTGCAGTAGCCAGAGTGTGAGGGGGAGGGGCTCGGGGGTGCAATGGTCAGAGTATGAGGGGGAATGGGATCGGGGGTGTAGTAGCCAGAGTGTGAGGGGGATGGGATCGAGGGTGCAATGGCCAGAGTGTGAGGGGGAATGGGATTGGGGGTGCAGTCGCCAGAGTGTGAGGGGGAGGGGATCGGGGTGCAGTGGCCAGAGTGTGAGGGGGGATGGGATCGGGTTTGCAGTGGCCAGAGTATGAGGGGGGGAGGGGATCGGGGGTGCAATGGCCAGAGTGTGAGGTGGGATGGGATCGTGTTTGCAGTGGCCAGAGTGTGAGGGGGCTGGGATCGGGGGTGCAATGGCCAGAGTGTGAGGGGGATGGGATCGGGGGTGCAGTGGCCAGAGTGTGAGGGGGAATGGGATCGGGGGTGCAGTAGCCAGAGTGTGAGGGGGAGGGGCTCGGGGGTGCAATGATCAGAGTGTGAGGGGGGGATGGGATCGGGGGTTCAATGGTCAGAGTGTGAGGGGGATGGGATCGGGTTTGCAGTGGCCAGAGTGTGAGGGGGATGGGATCGGGGGTGCAATGGCCAGAGTGTGAGGGGGAATGGGATCGGGGGTGCAGTAGCCAGAGTGTGAGGGGGAGGGACTCGGGGGTGCAATGGTCAGAGTGTGAGGGGGGGGATGGGATCGGGTTTGCAGTGGCCAGAGTATGAGGGGGGAGGGGATCGGGGGTGCAATGGCCAGAGTGTGAGGTGGGATGGGATCGTGTTTGCAGTGGCCAGAGTGTGAGGGGGATGGGATCGGGGGTGCAGTGGCCAGAGTGTGTGGGGGGGGGATGGGATCGGGGTTGCAATGGCCAGAGTGTGAGGGGGAGGGGATCGGGGTGCAATGGTCAGAGTGTGAGGGGGGTGGGATCGGGTTTGCAGTGGCCAGAGTGTGAAGGGGGGATGGGATCGGGGGTGCAATGGCCAGAGTGTGAGGGGGAATGGGATCGGGGGTGCAGTCGCCAGAGTGTGAGGGGGAGGGGATCGGGGTGCAGTGGCCAGAGTGTGAGGGGGGATGGGATCGGGGGTGCAGTGGCCAGAGTGTGAGGGGGGGGATGGGATCGGGTTTGCAGTGGCCAGAGTATGAGGGGGGAGGGGATCGGGGGTGCAATGGCCAGAGTGTGAGGTGGGATGGGATCGTGTTTGCAGTGGCCAGAGTGTGAGGGGGATGGGATCGGGGGTGCAGTGGCCAGAGTGTGGGGGGGGGGATGGGATCGGGGTTGCAATGGCCAGAGTGTGAGGGGGAGGGGATCGGGGTGCAATGGTCAGAGTGTGAGGGGGGTGGGATCGGGTTTGCAGTGGCCAGAGTGTGAAGGGGGGATGGGATCGGGGGTGCAATGGCCAGAGTGTGAGGGGGAATGGGATCGGGGGTGCAGTCGCCAGAGTGTGAGGGGGAGGGGATCGGGGTGCAGTGGCCAGAGTGTGAGGGGGGATGGGATCGGGGGTGCAGTGGCCAGAGTGTGAGGGGGAGGGGATCGGGGTGCAGTGGCCAGAGTGTGAGGGGGGATGGGATCGGGGGTGCAATGGTCAGAGTGTGAGGGGGATGGGATCGGGGAGCAATGGCCAGAGTGTGAGGGGGAATGGGATCGGAGGTGCAGTCGCCAGAGTGTGAGGGGGAGGGGATCGGGGTGCAGTGGCCAGAGTGTGAGGGGGGATGGGATCGGGGGTGCAGTGGCCAGAGTGTGAGGGGGAGGGGATCGGGGTGCAGTGGCCAGAGTGTGAGGGGGGATGGGATCGGGGATGCAGTGGCCAGAGTGTGAGGGGGATGGGATCGGGGTGCAATGGTCAGAGTGTGAGGGGGATGGGATCGGGGTGCAATGGCCAGAGTGTGAGGGGGATGGGATCGGGGGTGCAATGGCCAGAGTGTGAGGGGGGATGGGATCGGGGTGCAATGGCCAGAGTGTGAGGGGGGATGGGTTCGGGGGTGCAGTGTCCAGAGTGTAAGGGGGATGGGATCGAGGGTGCAATGGCCAGAGTGTGAGGGGGGCGATGACGGGTTGGAGGAGGGGAGGACATGCCGGTTCTCTCACTTGCTTCTGCGCCTCCGACCTGGCATGGCGCGACCTCCCGGGTGGCGGGTCCCCCAGCGAGGTCCAGGGCCCTCTGCTCGGGAACGGTTAGGGGGTGCAGGACAGGAACAAAGAACAAAGAACAAAGAACAAAGTAATGTACAGCACAGGAATAGGCCCTTCGGCCCTCCAAGCCAATGCCGACCATGCTGCACAATAGCATTGTGGATAGCACAATTGCTTCACAGCTCGAGGGTCCCAGGTTCGATTCCGGCTTGGGTAACTGTCTGTGTGGAGTCTACACATCCTCCCCGTGTGTGCATGGGTTTCCTCCGGGTGCTCCGGTTTCCTCCCACAGTCCAAAGATGTGCAGGTTAGGTGAATTGGCCATGAGAAATTACCCTTAGTGTCCAAAATTGCCCTTAGTATTGGGTGAGGTTACTGGGTTATGGGGATAGGGTGGAAGTGTTGACCTTGGATAGGGTGCTCTTTCCAAGAGCCGGTGCAGACTCGATGGGCCGAATGGCCTCTTTCTGCACCGTAAAATCTATGATAAGCTACAATCTTCTACACTCCCTGTAACGTATCCCTCTATTCCCATCCTTTTCATGTGTTTGTCAAGGCGCCCCTTAAATGTCACTATCGTCCCTGCTTCCGCCACCTCCTCCGGTAGCGAGTTCCAGGCACCCACTACCCTCTGTGTAAAAACCTTGTCTCGTACATCTACTCTAATCCTTGCCCCTCTCACCTTAAACCTATGTCCCCCTAGTAATTGACCACTCTACACTGGGGAAAAGTCTCTGACTATCCACTCTGTCTATGCCCCACATAATTTTGTAGACCTCTATCAGGTCGCCCCTCAACCTCCGTCGTGCCAGTGAGAACAAACCGAGTTCATTCAACTTCTGCTCATACCTAATGCCCTCCATACCAGGCCAAATTTTGGTAAATCTCTTCTGCACCCTCTCCAAAGCCTCCACATCCTTCTGGTAGTGTGGCGACCAGAATTGAACACTATACTCCAAGTGTGGCCTAAATAAGATTATATACAGCTGCAACATGACTTGCCAATTCGTATACTCAATGCCCCGGCCAATGATGTCAGGCATGCCGTCTGCCTTCTTGACTACCTTCTCCACCTTTGCTGCCCCTTTTAGTGACCTGTGGACCTGTACTCCGAGATCTCTCTAACTTTCAATACTCTTGAGGGTTCTACCATTCACTGTATATTCCCTACCTGCATTCGACCTTCCAAAATGCATTACCTCACATTTGTCCTGATTAAACTCCATCTGCCATCTCTCCGCCCAAGTCTCCAAACAATCTAAATCCTGCAGTATCCTCTTACAGTCCTCATTGCTATCCGCAATTCCACTAACCTTTGTGTCGTCTGCAAACTTACTAATCAGACCAGTTACATGTTCCTCCAAATCATTTATATATACTACAAACAGCAAAGGTCCCAGCACTGAGCCCTGCGGAACACCACTGGTCACAGCCCTCCAATGAGAAAAGCATCCTTCAATTGCTACTCTCTGCCTTCATTGACCTAGCCAGGTCTGTATCCACCTTGCCAGCTCACCCCTGATCCCGTGTGACTTCACCTTTTGTACTAGTCGACCATGAGGGACCTTGTCAAAGGCCTTACTGAAGTCCATATAGACAACATCCACTGCCCTACCTGCATCAATCATCTTGTGACCTCCTCGGAAAACTCTACCAAGTTAGTGAGACACGACCTCCCCTTCACAAAACCATGCTGCCTCCCACTAATACGTCCATTTGCTTCCAAATGGGGGTAGATCCTGTCTCGATGAATTCTCTCCAGTAATCTCTACCACTGAATTAAGGCTCACCGGCCTGTAGTTCCCTGGATTATCCTTGCTACCCTTGTTAAAAAGAGGAACAACATTGGCTATACACCAGTCCTCCAGGACATCCCCTGAAGCCAGTAAGGATCCAAAGATTTCTGTCAAGGCCTCAGCAATGTCCTCTCCAGCCTCCTTCAGTATTCTGGGGTAGATCCCATCAGGCCCTGGGGTCTTTTCTACCTTAATATTTTTTAAGACGCACAACACCTCGTCTTTTTGAATCTCAATGTGACCCAGGCTATCTACACCCCCTTCTCCAGACTCAACATCTACCAATTCCTTCTCTTTGGTGAATATTGCTGCAAAGTATTCATTTAGTACCTCGCCCATTTCCTCTGGCACCACACATAGATTCCCTTGCCTATCCTTCAGTGGGCCAACCCTTTCCCTGGCTACCCTCTTGCTTTTTATGTACGTGTAAAAAGCCTTGGGATTTTCCTTAACCCTATTTGCCAATGACTTTTCGTGACCCCTTCTAGAACTCCGGACACCTTGCTTAAGTTCCTTCCTACTTTCCTTATATTCCACGCAGGCTTCGTCTGTTCCCAGCCTTTTAGCCCTGAAAAATGCATCCTTTTTCTTTTTGACGAGGCCTACAATATCTCTCGTTATCCAAGGTTCCCGAAAATTGCCGTATTTATCCTTCTTCCTCACAGGAACATGCCGGTCCTGAATTCCTTTCACCTGACACTTGAAAGCCTCCCACATATCAGATGTTGATTTGCCCTCAAACATCCGCCCTCAAACTAGGTTCTTCAGTTCCCGCCTAATATTATTATAATTAGCCTTCCCCCAATTTAGCACATTACCCAAGGACCACTCTTATCCTTGTCCAACAGCAGTTTAAAACTTACTGAATTGTCGTCACAGTTTCCGAAATGCTCCCCTACTGAAACATCTACCAACTGGCCGGGCTCATTCCCCAATACCAGGTCCAGTACCGCCCCTTCCCTAGTTGGACTGTCTACATATTGTTTTAAGAAGCGCTCCTGGATGCTCCTTACAAACTCTGCCCCGTCTAGGCTCCTGGCACTAAATGAGTCCCAATCAACATTGGGGAATTTGAAGTCTCCCATCACCACAACCCTGTTGTTTTTACTCTTTTTCATAATCTGTCTCCCTATCTGCCCCACTATCTCCCGCTGGCTGTTGGGAGGCCTGTAGTAAAACCCCAACATTGTGACTGCACCCTTCGAATTCCTGATCTCTACCCATATAGCCTCAGTGCCCTCTGAGGTGTCCTCCCGTAGTACAGCTGTGATATCCTCCCTAACCAGTAGCGCAACACAGCCACCCCCTTTACATCCCCCTCTATCCCGCCTGAAACATCTAAATCCTGGAACGTTTAGCTGCCAATCCTGCCCTTCCCTCAACCAGGTCTCTGGAATGGCAACAACATCATAGTTCCAAGTACTAAACCAAACTCTCAGTTCATCTGCCTTACCTGTCATACTTCTTGCATTAAAACGTATGCACTTCAGGCCACCAGACCCGCTGTGTTCATCAACGTCTCCCTGTCTGCTCTGCCTCAGAACCCCACTGTCCCTATTCCCTAGTTCTCCCTCAATGCTCTCACGTTCTGACCTATTGCCCCAGTGCCCACCCCCTGCCATAGTTTAAACCCTCCCGTGTGACACTAGCAAACCTCGCGGCGAGGATATTTATGCCTCTCCTGTTTAGATGCAACCCGTCCATCTTATACAGGTCACACCTGCCCCGGAAGAGCTCCCAGTGGTCCAGATAACAGAAACCATCACTCCTACACCAACTGTTTAGCACGTGTTTAGCTTCTCTATCTTCCTATTTCTAGCCTCACTGGCATGTGTCACAGGGAGTAATCCCGAGATTACAACCCTAGAGGTCCTATCTTTTAACTTTCTGCCTAGCTCCCTGAATTCCTGCTGCAGGACCTCATGCCCCTTCCTGCCTATGTCGTTAGTACCAATATGTACAACGACCTCTGCCTGTTTGCCCTCCCCCTTCAGGATGCCCTCTACCCGTTCAGAGACATCCTGGACCCTGGCACCAGGGAGGCAAGATACCATCCTGGAGTCTCTTTCACGTCCACAGGAGCGCCTATCTGTGCCCCTGACTACAGCGTCCCCTATTACTATTGCTCTTCTGCGCTTTGACCCTCCCTTCTGAACATCAGAGCCACGGCTCTGGCTGCTGCTGTTTTCCCCTGATAGGCTATCCCCCCCGACAGTATCCAAAGGGGTATACTTGTTCGACAGGGGGACAACCACAGGGGATTCCTGCACTGACTGCCTGCCCTTTCTGGTGGTCACCCGTTTCTCTGCCTGCACCTTGGGTGTGACCACATCTATATAACCGCGATCTATGACGCTTTCCGCCACCTTCATGCTCCTAAGTGCATCCAATTGCTGCTCCAACCGAACCATGCGGTCTGTGAGGAGCACTTTCAGTTGGGTGCACTTTCTGCAGATGAAGCCATTCGGGGCGGTGGAAGCCTCCCGGACCGGCCACATCTCACAGACAGAGCACTGCACACCTCTAACTGACATTGCGTCAATTAATTAGTAAATTAAAGTTAAAAGTTAAAATTTAAATTTGTTTAAAAAAAGTTACTGTTAACTATCTGTTTCCCAGCACTAGATTTCTACTATAAATGTGAAAGCTAAATATAGTACTCTCCGATCTCTGGCTTAGATGCCCCTCTAAATTATAATTAAGTAATTTTTTTAATTAGTTACCAATGCTTAATTTTTAAAATTTTGTGTAGATTGCAAACCAGCCACTAAGGTCACAGGTTTTCTGTGATTTCACTTCAGTTCCCGCCCCCCCCCCCCCCCCCACCCCCGCCAACACACACAATTTGAATACGTAATAAAAGTAAAAATGAGTAAAAATCAATGTATTTTGTTCGCCTCTCCATCTCTGTACCTCTGCATCTTTCTATCTAAACCCATGTTGTACGTGTCCTGGGAATATTTGATGGGGACAGTGTAGAGGGAGCTTTACTCTGTATCTAAACCAATCCTGTACCTGTCCTGGGAATGTTTGATGGGGACAGTGTAGAGGGAGCTTTACTCTGTATCTAACCCCATGCTGTACCTGTCCTGGGAGTGTTTGATGGGGACAGTGTAGAGGGAGCTTTACTCTGTATCTAAACCCATGTTGTACCTGTCCTGGGAATGTTTGATGGGGACAGTGTAGAGGGAGCTTGACTCTGTATCTAACCCCATGCTGTACCTGTCCTGGGAATATTTGATGGGGACAGTGTAGAGGGAGCGTTACTCTGTATCTAAACCCATGTTGTACCTGTCCTGGGAATGTTTGATGGGGACAGTGTAGAGGGAGCTTTACTCTGTATCTAACCCCATGCTGTACCTGTCCTGGGAATGTTTGATGGGGACAGTGTAGAGGGAGCTTTACTCTGTATCTAACCCCATGCTGTACCTGTCCTGGGAGTGTTTGATGGGGACAGTGTAGAGGGAGCTTTACTCTGTATCTAAACCCATGTTGTACCTGTCCTGGGAATGTTTGATGGGGACAGTGTAGAGGGAGCTTTACTCTGTATCTAACCCCATGCTGTACCTGTCCTGGGAATATTTGATGGGGACAGTGTAGAGGGAGCTTTACTCTGTATCTAAACCCGTGCTGTACCTGTCCTGGGAGTGTTTGATGGGGACAGTGTAGAGGGAGCTTTACTCTGTATCTAACCCCGTGCTGTACCTGTCCTTGGAGTGTTTGATGGGGACAGTGTAGAGGGTGCTTTATTCTGCATCGAACCCCATGCTGTACCTGTCCTGGTAGTGTTTAATGGTGACAGTGTAGATGTGGTGGTATGTATTAGGGGTAGTACGGTACCTGTGAAGCCGAGTGGCTGTTGGTTGACAGGTCCCGGGTCCTGGTTGGATCTGCCGCCTGCTGGCTCCGCCGTGAAGGCGGAGTATAAGAGCTCGAGTTCTTCCAGCAGCCGCATTCTGTAACTGAGCTGCTGTGGAACAAGTCTTGCTTAATAAAGCTTCCATTGACTTCATCACTTCTCGAGTTGAGTGAGTAATTGTTGCGCTACAGTAGATCTGTTGCTGTGCCCTGAATTAACATAACCATTGAAGGACAAATGCCTCTGGCCTCTCCTGTGAAGACACATCTTTAGCAAACCATTGCAGCGGACTGACTAAAAACATTCATGACAGAAGGTCAGGGCGTAGGTCTGTACACAGATCTCTGAGGAGATCCCAACCAATGCTGATTCAAATCATTTCCCAACAGTATTTGAACTGAGCACTGGCTGAGGCCTGTTCTGCAGGCTTTGCCCAGGGTGAGTTGTGTCTGGTTATTACCCTGACCGAGGTGTAATTTTAATATCTGAGGCATAGTGAGTGAGGAAGGGAGACAGAAATAAAAATGAGTGAGGGGCCGAGAGACAGAGAGAAACATAAGGGAAGGGAGAAACTGTCTCTCATCTTTTTTTAGCCTCTGGTTGAAAGCTGTACCATTTTTGTGTTTTAAAATTGCTGAGAGTTTGTGTAACTGAAAAGTGGATCCTGGGATCTCGCTATATCAAATAGTGTCAACGTTTTCCTCTCTTTTTGGATTGGATTGGATTGGATTTGTTTACTGTCACGTGTACCGAGGTACAGTGAAAAGTATTTTTCTGCGAGCAGTTCCACAGATCATTTACTACATGAGAAGAAAAGGAAATAAAAGAAAATACATAATAAGGCAACAGAACATATACAATGTAACTACATAAGCACTGGCATCGGGTGAAGCATACAGGGTGTAGTGTTAATGAAGTCAGTCCATAAGAGGGTCATTTAGGAGTCTGGTAACAGTGGGGAAGAAGCTGTTTTTGAGTCTGTTCGTGTGTTATCAGACTTCTGTATCTCCTGCCCGATGGAAGAAGTTGGAAGAGTGAGTAAGCCGGGTGGGAGGGATCTTTGATTATACTGCCCGCTTTCCCCAGGCAGCGGGAAGTGTAGATGGGGTCAATGGATGGGAGGCAGGTTTGTGTGATGGACTGGGCGGTGTTCACGACTCTCTGAAGTTTCTTGCGGTCCTGGGTGTGGTAATGCCAGGTATTGCAGTACCTGAGAGGTGAATTGCCATTGGCTAGACCGAGGGGTCTACCATTGGATAATGTACATAGCCCCGCCCTGAGAGGCGGGGTATAAGAACCGATGCTGGCCCAGCAGCCCTCACTTTCTGTATCACCGCTGCTGGGTACAGTTCTCGCTGATTAAAGCCGATTAGATATGACTCCTCTTTGTCTCGAGAGTATTGATTGTGCATCAATTTAATCAGCTAGAACTTTTGAAGGATGGATCTCCGCATCAAGCCGGCGTGCCTTCAGCTCAGCCCCCACGCAGAAAACTCCGCTGCTATTTTTAAGCATTGGCTGGCGTGTTTTGAGAGCTACCTCGAAACGGCTGCCGTCACCCCACGGAAAGGCAAAAGATACACCTCCCACGCTCGCGGGTCAGCCCGGCGATCTACCCCTGATCGAAAGGGTGGCAAACTATTCTGCAGCCATGGAGCTGCTAGGAGGACATTACATTTGTCCACTGAACCAGGTCTTCGCCCTTCACCTGCTGGCAACGAGACGGCAGAGCCCAGATGAGACACTCGAAGACCTGCGGCAAAACTGTGGCTGCCCAGCGGTGACGGGGGACGAGCACACAGAACTTTTAATTCGAGATGCTTTCGTGGTAGGTATGGCTTCCCCCGACATCCGCCGAAGACTCCTCGGGTTCACTGAGGCCCCGGGCCCTGGCAGGGTCCATGGATGTTGCATACAAGAACGCACTCGTGTACGCCCCCGCGCGCACGGCGCCCCCCTGGGCTGCGTGGCACCCCGCCGCGGCAGTACCCCAGACTTACCCGCTAACCCCGCAGACTTACCCGCTAACTCCGCAGGCCTGCGCGGCAAGACGCCCCGCAACCGCCGCCGGCCAACGCTGCTTCTTCTGCGGCCAGGCGAATCACCCACGCGTGCGTTGCCCGGCCCGCACCGTCACCTGCAAAGGGTGCGGCAAGAAAGGCCACTATGCCATGGTTTGCCTAGCCCGCGCTATGGCCGCGGTATCCAGCGACCATCAACAGCCGTTCTTTCAGGTCCCAGCAGCCCAAAGCCCACTGCAGTCCTTTTTCCAGCTCGCGCCAGCCCAACGCCCACCGCAGCCTTTGTCGCTCCAGCCAGCGTGCGACCCGCGGCCGCGGCCATTTTGCCCCCCGGCAACCACGCTGGATTGGTAGGCGCCGCCATTTTGT
Source organism: Scyliorhinus torazame (assembly GCF_047496885.1). Lineage (NCBI taxonomy): Eukaryota > Metazoa > Chordata > Chondrichthyes > Carcharhiniformes > Scyliorhinidae > Scyliorhinus > Scyliorhinus torazame. The sequence continues at coordinate 88,825,674 of NC_092726.1, read as the reverse complement.
CCCTCGCCGCCGCCATCTTCGGAGTCCCCGGACTCCATGTGCGACCGATGGCCGGCGCCATATTGGATGAGGCCTCAAGCTCCCAGCACGGCTGACTACGTGCTGCCCGACCAGAACTCCTTGCTGCAGCTGGCCTCCGTTACCCTGGATCACAGGGGCTGTTTCGCACAGGGCTAAATCGCTGGCTTTGAATGCAGACCAAGACAAGCCAGCAGCACGGTTCAATTCCCGTAGGAGCCTCCCCGAACAGGCGCCGGAATGTGGCGACTAGGGGCTTTTCACAGTAACTTCATTGAAGCCTACTTGTGACAATAAGTGATTTTCATTTTTCAGAGTCGACCCCGGACGCTAGCAAAGGCCACACAACGATCGCCATCAACGGCCACGTGACGTTGTGCCTGATCAAGTCCGGGAGCACGAAAAACTTCGTCCACCCCGACACGGTAAGGCGCTGTTCTCTGGTCACCTACCCCGTCAAACAAAGGATCTCCCTGGCCTCCGGGTCACACGTAGTGCAGATAAAAGGGTTCTGCCTCGCGAACCTCACCATCCAAGGCAGGGAATTCCGCAATTTCTGCCTATTCGTGCTGCCGCACCTCTGCGCAGCCACCCTTCTGGGACTGGACTTCCAGTGCCACCTACAAAGCCTGACCTTTAAATTTGGCGGCCCTAAACCCTCCCCCCCTTACTGTCTGCGGCCTCGCGACCCTTAAGGTCGACCCGCCTTCCCTGTTTGCGAACCTCACCCCGGATTGCAAACCCGTCGCCACCTGGAGCAGACGGTACAGCGCCCAGGACCGGACCTTCATCAAGTGCGAGGTCCAAAGGCTGCTGAAGGAAGGGGTCATCGAAGCAAGCAACAGCCCCTGGAGGGCACAAGTAGTGGTGGTAAAGACCGGGGAAAACATAGGATGGTCATCGACTATAGCCAGACCATCAATCGGTTTACGCAACTGGACGCGTACCCTCTTCCCCGTATTGCCGACATGGTAAACAAGATTGCGCAATACAAGGTCTTCTCCACGGTGGATCTCAAGTCCGCCTACCACCAGCTACCCCTCCGCAATAGTGACCGCCAGTACACTGCCTTCGAAGCAGATGGGTGGCTCTACAACTTTTTAAGGGTTCCCTTCCGTGTCACGAACGGGGTCTCGGTCATCCAGCGTGAGATGGACCGAATGGTTGACCGGTACTGCTTACGCGATACGTTTCCGTATCTCGATAACGTCACCATCTGTGGCCATGAGCAGCAGGACCACGACACCAAACTCCCTAAATTTCTCCAGACCACGCACCTCCTTAATATGACCTACAATAAGGAGAAGTGTGTGTTTAGCACCGACCGTCTAGCCATCCTAGGCTACGTAGTGCGAAATGGAGTCATAGGCCCTGGCGCTGAATGCATGCGCCCCGTCATGGAGTTCCCCTCCCTCACTGCCCCAAGGCCCTAAAGCACTGCCTCCGCTTCTTTAGCTACAATGCACAATGGGTCCCTCATTACGCCGACAAGGCTCGACCCTGATCCAATCCATAACCTTCCGCATGTCGACGAAGGCCCGCCAGGCCTTCTGCCGCATCAAAGCAGACATCACAAAAGCCACGATGCGCGCCAGAGACGAATCCCTCCCCTTCCAGGTCGAGAGCGATGCATCTGACGTAGCTCTGGCCGCCACCCTCAACCAAGCGGACAGGTCCGTGGCTTTCTTCTCCCGAACTCTCCATGCTTCCGAAATTCGCCACTGCTCGGTCGAAAAGGAGGCCCAGGCCATAGTCGAAGCTGTGCGACAGTGGAGGCATTACCTGGCCGGCAGGAGATTCACTCTGCTCACGGACCAACGGTCGGTGGCCTTCATATTCGATAATACGCAGCGGGGCAAGAAAAAAAACGACAAGATCTTGCGGTGGAGGATAGAACTCTCCACCTACAATTACGAGATCTTATACCGCCCCGGAAAGCTGAATGAGCCTCCTGATGCCCTGTCCCGCGGCACTTGTGCCACCGCACAAGTAGACCGCCTCCGAGCGCTCCACGAGGATCTCTGCCACCCGGGAGTCACTCGGTTCTTCCATTTGGTTAAGACCCGAAACCTGCCTTACTCCATCGAGGAGGTCAGGACAGTCACCCTTGACAGCTAAATCTGCGCGGAGTGCAAACCACACTTCTACCGACCAGAGAGGGCGCATCTGATAAAGGCTTCCGGTCCCTTTGAACGCCTCAGCATGGACCTCAAAGGCCCCCTTCCCTCCACCGAACGCAACACATACTTCCAGAACGTGATTGACGAGTACTCCCAGTTCCCATTCGCCATCCCCTGCCCGGACATGACCATCGTCATCAAGGCCCTCCAAAGTGTTTTTACACTGTTCGGTTTCCCCGCATACATCCACAGTGATAGGGGGTCCTCCTTTATGAGCGACGAGCTGCGTCAGTTCCTGCTTAGCAAAGGCGTCGCCTCGAGCAGGACGACCAGCTATAACCCCCGGGGAAACGGGCAAGGTTGAAAGAAGAACGGAATGGTCTGGAAGACCGTCCTGCTGGCCCTTCGGTACAGGAATCTCCCAGTCTCCTGCTGGCAAGAAGTCCTCCCAGTGGCCCTTCACTCCATTCGGTCACTGCTATGTACTACCACAAACCTGACACCTCATGAACGTCTCCTTGTTTTCCCCAGGAAGTCCTCCTCCGGGACCACGCTCCCCACCTGGCTAGCGACACCCAGACCCGTCCTGCTGCGGAAACATGTGAGGGCGCACAAGTCGGACCCATTGGTCGAGAGGATCCACCTGCTGCATGCCAACCCCCAGTACGCCTACGTAGCATTCCCCGACGGCCGGCAATACACGGTCTCCCTTCTGGACTTGGCGTCCGCCAGAGCCCCACACGCGCCTGCGCCATTGTCCCCCCCTCCCCCCCCCCCCCCCGCAGCACCTGACCGGAGGGTCAGTATTGCCGCCGGAACCCCTACCCAGCGCCGAACAGGCAACGACGCCCCCTACAGGCGCCCCTCCCCCTGCCCACTTTTCGCCCCTACAGCGCCGCCTAGGGGTGACGAAGCTGCCTGGGAGGAAGACACCACGTTCCCGGAGTCACAATCGCCGGGGCCCTCACCAGGATCGTAGCCGAAACTCAGACGCTCCAGAAGGACGACCGGGCCACCCGATCGTCTGATTGCTGCACCATTTTTTAAAAACTTTCTCCGTTACCCTTGACAGCATGGTACCTACAATACCTGGTCCTACCATGCAAAGGCGACAGTAACACTGGCCATCACCCCGCTGGGTTCTTTTTTAACAGGGGGTGAATGTGGTAATACCAGGTATTGCAGTACCTGAGAGGTGAATGACCATTGGCTAGACCGTAGGGGGTCTACCATTGGATAATGTACATAGCCCCGCCCTGAGAGGCGGGGTATAAGAACCGATGCCGTCCCAGCAGCCATCACTTTCTGTATCACCGCTGCTGGGTACAGTTCTAGCTGATTAAAGCCGATTAGATATGACTCCGCTTTGCCTCGAGAGTATTGATTGTGCATCAATGGGCCGAGCCGTTGCCATACCAGGCTGTGATGCAGCCCGATAGGATGCTTTCTATGGTGCATCTGTAAACGTTGGTAAGAGTCAATGTGGACATGCCGAATTTCCTTAGTTTCCCTTCCTTCTTTTCCCCAGTGTAATAACCTGCACAGGACTCATCCACCTGGGGATGATTGTTCCCCATGTTCAATTGGACTGAGTTAACCCAGCACCAGTATAAAAGGCAGGCAGCTGTAGAGTGTGCTAAAAATGAATGAGGACCTGGTGAAAGGGAACCGGGCCCTGCATATTGCTTAATACAGGACGTCTCAGACTCGTTGGACTCCCCTGGCTTTATCACACCCAGGAATTTGAATTTTGAAGACTGCAATGTGAGCAGAAATCTTTGGACAGGGATTTTCTCCAGAGGACAAATAGATGGACTGAGGCCTACTCCACAGGCTGCACTCACGTGAGTTGTCTCTTTATTGCCGCCCCGGCCTTGCACTTAGACACAAACACATTAACTCTTTGGTGGGTGACAAAGAGTAAATTATAAATCTGTAATATGAAGCTGTCTCAATTTTGTTTATGTACCCAAAGTAACAAGGGTTCTTTTAAATCCGGGTGTCCTGAAAGACAGTGGGGGTTTGATTTCATTGACTGAGCCCTGTTCACTCTCCGTATATCCTGGTAGCTATTTTAAACGACATTCAACACTGCTGACTGCACCATCTGGGATCTTTCTGTGTACCAGGGATTTTGTTTTAAAAAGGTTCTTCTTAGTTATGAGAGGCAGTTTAACTCTTTCCGAGGATTGAAGGGAGTTCTTTAGACTTGGTCCAATCCACACACACTGGTTGTTGGGGGAGGAAGGGGTTTAGATCCAGGGGGGGAATAGGGCTCGTAGCAGGAATGAGGGGGGGGGGGGCAAAGAAAGACAGCATCCCGCCTGGTTAGGTTCACATTGCTGCTGCTGTGGTATCTTGCTGTTCACGCACAGGCTTGTGGCCTTTGCCCGCAAAGCAATTGAGATCACAGCTCTTAAAATAAAAAAGCACACGGACTGCAAAGTGGGTTCGAAGGTCTCAAATTTTAAAGTCTTGGAATGAGTGAGTTGATGAACCATTTTCACAGGTGACTGAGGGGATATTCAGCTAGGATCACACTGCTGTGTGTGGGATCTTACTGTGCAATCAATACTGCTGTCAGTGTCTACAATGCAACAATGATGTAGAAACCGAGACATCCACGATGTGAAACTCTGAACTCAATAATGAAAGTGTTATCATTTTGGGGATCTCCCTGTGCACAGGTTGCCTGTCGAGTTCACAAAATTAACAATAGTGGGGTCACTTTTAGAATGTATCCATTCACTGTAAAGTAATTTTGATGGCGTGGAATTAAAGTCCCTTAACCTGAAGCGGGTCTAATTCTGGAATGGAGCCTGTATTTTAGGCCGAGACATAAATGTGAGGGTGAAATGAAATCCGCAGGGGGCCTTTTGAATTCAGTTTGCTGTGGTTGTGATTGTTGGATTCCTGTCTGTGACCCCCTCCCTCTCTCTCTCTCTTTCTCTCTCTCTCTCCTTCCCAACTACTGGAATGAGAGAGAATTACAGAAAGAGTGTGGGGCTGGGGGGTGATGGAGATTAAAGAGATGGAGGAAGACAGAGAGGGAGGCAGTGAAAAAGAGTGTCTTCTCTCTATTTCTGCCTTCTTTCCATTCTTGTCTCTCTCTCTCTGTCTCCCCAGCGTTCTGCCGATATCTGTCCATCTCTCTCCAGCTTCTTCGTGTCTCTATAAACCTTCAATCATTGAAAACCATCCCACCAAACTGCAATGGGGAGCCTCCAGCACACCTTTCCGAGGATTCATTGATTTGGGTAAAGAATAAAAATAAATGCAGGGAGGGTGATTTTTAAAAAGTCCCCTCATGGACCGGGGCAGTGGTTTCCCAGTTTAAAGAGGAGTTTTAACTCTTCTGAGCGCGGATGTGTCTCCAGACTCAGAATACCCGTGCTGTTCAGGGGTTGGGGTGTGGTGAAGGAAGATGGACGAACGAATATAGCAGTCAAAGGAAAGAATATGTCCCCCCACCCCCTGCTCACCTGCATGTCCCACCGTGACAGGATCACATTGCTGTGTGTGGGATCCTGCTGTGCACCAATGGCCTGCAGCCTTTCCTGAACTGTCAACTTAGTGAGCACATACAATTAAAATAAACTGGCTCACTGAGTGTGAAGCAGTCGGGAGAGGTTGAGGGAGTGGGTCCGAAATGAAGAGGCCGCAGCCTGGGTACAGGTTTGTCCTCAATGGTGGTGTTTGTGTTTTCGACAGAGCGGTGGGGTTGGAAGGATTTCTGAGGGGGGGGGGGGGGGTAATGGGGTTAAATATCCCTGTCTCTGTCCCTCCAGCTTTATATCTATCCCTTTCCAATCATTTATTTGTATATTGAACCTTCTAATAAATGGGTTTGAGAATCCCAAGGTGATTTGTAGTTATTTCAATTGGGGGGGATTGGTAGGTTAAGGGGGAGGGGAGGTCAGTGGGGGTCCCCTGTCCCTCTCGCTCCCTCATGCTCTGTCTGGGAGGTTTCGGGACTGAGTTGTTGATGCTGAGGAATGTTCTGTTTAACTGGGGGCGGAGGCGAGGGAGGTGGATGGGGGGGTGGGGTGGAGGAGGGGCGGATTTGTTTTTTGTCCCTGCGGTTTAATGCAGCCTCCCTGACTAGGCCTCAATGTTGCACCCTGCGAAACATCTAGGGTTTAGTGGATGTGGGGAAGCATGTTGAATGGAGTTTATTGAGGACTTGCCTGAGTATCTCTCTCTCTGTCTCTGCCTGTCTGTATTCCACCGTTTGAAACTCCGAGAGAGGGAGAGAGAGGCGTGCACACACATTTCCCACTCACTTCAACCCCAATTCTCACTTAAAAGTCGCTTTGTATCTGACCATACCCAGGTTTGTGTGGGATCCTGCTGTGTACACATGCTCTGCCCTCCCCCCTCCCCCCTCCCCCCCTCCACCTTATAGTCCTCACACCGCCACAGTGTCCAGACATAGATTGAGGGAAAGGAGGAGGGTGGAGGTAGAGGGAGAGAAAAACCTTTAATTGACTGACTGAGAGGAGGCGAAGGGGATGGACCTCTGGAATTACAAATATTAAACATGTCCAGTGTGGTGGAACGTGCATTACAAATGGGAAGACAGAAACCTTTCAGAGGACATTCCCTCTGGCAGCACGGTGGCAAAGTGGTTAGCACAGTTGCTTCACAGCTCCAGGATCCCAGATTCGATCCCGGCCGGGTCACTGTGCGGAGTCTGCACTTTCTGCACGTGTCTGCGTGGATTTCCTCCGGGTGCTCCGGTTTCCTCCGGGTGCTCCGGTTTCCTCCCACAGTCCAACGATGTGCGGGTTAGGTTGATTGGCTGTTCTAAATTGCCCTTTGTGTCCAAAAAGTTTAAGTGGAGTTACTAGGTTCTGGGGATAAAGTGGGACAGGCTGGAGGTGTGGGGCTTGGGTAGGCTGCTCTTTCCAAGGGCTGGTGCAGACTCGATGGGCCGAATGGCCTCCTCCTGCACTGTGAATCCTATGATTTCAATTCCGCCCTCACAAAGGGGGCTGGAATGAAAAAGGTTGGGATGCGGGGGCGGGGGGCAGTTTAATCTCCCAATCGCACAGTGCCCGTGTTTCACTGTAATTAATGTCACGCTTCCTTGTGAAAGTCCAATCAAACACTTCTGGGTATACCCTGATTTGGGAAGAAACAGAAACCAATGCTGGGAGGTATGGAATGCTCGGAGGCCGGTTTGAAAAAGACTCAAGGTCTGGGCAGCTGGTTTCATTGCTATCTGTGTGATCCTGCTGTGCGTCAGTTACCCGGGGCCTTTCCTGAACTGCAACTGGTAACCACCCAATTAAAAGAAGCAACGCAGCTTCACTGAGTGTGAAGGAGTCGGGAGGAGGTGAGGGAGTGGGTCTGAAATGAATAGGCCGCAGCCTGGGTAAAGATTTGTCCTCCTTCCCAGTGGTGTTTGTGTTTTTAGACAGGGCGGTGGCATTGGAAGGATTTCTGAGGTGGTTTTGTGGTGAAATATCCCTGTCTCTGTCTCTCTTTCCAAACGCCCCCCCTTTCCAAACGCCCCCCCTTTCCAAACGCCCCCCCCTTTCCAAACGCCCCCCCCTTTCCAAACGCCCCCCCTTTCCAAACGCCCCCCCCCTTTCCAAACGCCCCCCCCCCCTTTCCAAACGCCCCCCTTTCCAAACGCCCCCCCTTTCCAAACGCCCCCCCCTTTCAAAATCTTGTAATAAATGTAAAAGCAAACACCAATGTGATTTGTCGAGAGGTAAGAGAGAGGGTGAGAGGGTGAGAGGGTGAGAGGGTGAGAGGGTGAGAGGGTGAGAGGGAGAGAGAGGGAGAGAGAGGGAGAGAGAGGGAGAGAGAGGGAGAGAGAAAGAGAGGGGGGAGAGAGAGAGAAAGAGAGAGGGGGTGGGAGATAGACAGAGATATTGTGGAAAAGAGGGTCTGGGGGTGGGGGTCTGCTGTGTGCAGTCACGGCCCAGTTACATGTGTTAGAAAGTACGATTTTACACAAGCTATAATCCTGAGACGGTCGATTTGAAAATGTCTCTGGAGGGAGAGAACCCGTGAGAGAGAAACAGATCTGAGGGGGAGTGGGGGAAATTCCCTGTCTCTTTCGTTTCCACTCCATCCGTTCTTCCATCCATCCATAGCTTTACTCTGTAACTCACACCGTGCTGTACCTGTCCTGGGAGAGTTTGATGGGGACAGTGTAGAGGGAGCTTTACTTTGTATCTAGCCCCGTGCTGTACCTGTCCTGGGAGTGTTTGATGGGGACAGTGTATAGGGAGCCTTACTCTGTATCTAACCCAGCGCTGTACCTGTCCTGTGAGTTTTGATAGGGACAGTGTAGCGGGAGCTTTACTCTGTATCTAACCCCGTGCTTGTACCTGCCCTGGGAGTGTTTGATGGGGACAGTGTAGAGGGAGCTTTACTTTGTATCTAGCCCCGTGCTGTACCTGTCCTGGGAGTGTTTGATGGGGACAGTGTATAGGGAGCTTTACTCTGTATCTAACCCAGCGCTGTACCTGTCCTGGGAGTGTTTGATGGGGACTGTGTAGAGGGAGCGTTTTTTCTGTATCTAGCCCCGTGATGTACCTGTCCTGGGAGTGTTTGATGGGGACAGTGTAGCGGGAGCTTCACTCTGCATCTAATCCAGTGCTGTATCTGTCCTGGCAGTGTTTGATGGGGACAGTGGAGCGGGAGCTTCACTCTGTATCTAATCCAGTGCTGTACCTGTCCTGGGGATGTTTGATGGGGACAGTGTAGAGGGAGCTTTACTCTGTATCTAGCCTGTGCTGTACCTGTCCTGAGAGAGATTGATGGGACAGTGTAGAGGGAGCTTCACTGTGTAGAACATGGGGAATCTTTGTTATACTATTCCAGAGGGCTGTGGAAGCTCAATCATTGAGCATGTTCCAGACACAAATCGACTGTGTGTAGTAACATAGGAATGTGTGTGTGAGTGTGCGTGAGTCTGGGCTTGCCAAGATCTGTTTGAATGGTGGGTCAGGCTCGATTGGCTGAATGGACTGCATCTGCTCCTAGGTTCCCTTGAGACATAAATGCAAACACACACACTCTCAGATGCACACACGAGCACACACACACAAGCACACACACAGAGGTTTACTGAATATCTTAGTCATTTAATACAATTTGACAGAATGCTACACATCCTAGATTGCCAACGACACCAAACATTATACAGCATTGTAAGCAGCATAGCTGGGAACATCAAATTGCAGACAGGTGTTACTGTTTTGTAAGTAGACACAACTGGTGGACGTGTTTCAGTGTAGGGAAATATAAGACTATGTACTTTTGACTTGGAACTGATAGAACCTTGTTCTTTATAAATGATGAGAAGATATAAACAGTGGAAGTTCAAAACGTACAACATTTCTGTGATAGGATTGAGGCATCAGCTAAAATAGTTCTGTTTCAAAATTTAATATAACCTGTCTCTTCTGTGGCAGATTTCGGAATCTCTCAGTGGAATTTACCTTTTGCAGTCAAGTGTTAACAAGTGTATGGGAACTGAAGTTTGATTGAGACATTCCTGTATTATGGAAACGTGTGAGATCTATTTAGGGATAGGAAATGGATTGATTATCAAAGGATGCAGTTGTTTGTTAACTACATCAGACTGTGAGGCTTGAATGTTCACAACTTCCATGTGCTGATTGAAAGGACTGATTAACCAAGGCATATTATTCAAATACTTCAGACAAGTCACAAAGCAGCAGGAACAGCGAATACACAACCAGAGACAAGCAGCCATCTTTAATTGGACTTAAACTTCACGTTTCAATATGAAGCGCTGAGCTCATGATTGAAATAAGCAAGAGTTACCCCTGGGATTGTGTGCAATTTGAGTTATGTATTTCCAAATAATAAAAATAAAAACCTGAATGAAAAATTCCTTGAATCAGAGGGATTTTGACTCTGTATTTAACCCCAGACAGTATTTGGGTTGTGGGTGTTTGATGGAAAGTGTAGATGAAGCTTTACTCTGAAACAATGGAATTTAGGTTACGGGGTGATTTAATCAATTGCTTCAAAACAATAATTGATATTGTACATTTTGTGTGTGTCTCAGTGTGAGCTCTCAAACATGTACAGATGTCCACATCAACATGGCATAATGTCGTATTAACTGGGACAAGATCTTATAATATAAACAGTGACCGGGTCAACTGCAGTGATCACTGGGAAAGGTGCTAATGTCTTCTCAATAGCGATTATGGAAGAGAACCGTTATATATTACAAGCTAATATTCACAATGCCATTCTCTAATGCAGTAATATTTCAGACAGAGTGTACAGCAGCATTTACAGCTACTGATGCTGCCAGGAATAGAGCCTGTATTTTAGGCAGATACATAAATATGAGGGTGAAATAAAATCCGCAGGGGGCCATTTGAATTCAGTTTGCTGTGGTTGTGATTGTTAGATTCCTGTGTCTGGCCCTCTCTCTCTCTCTCTTCTTCCCAACTACAGGGTTGAGAAAGAGAGAGAGAGAGAGAGAGAGAGAGAGAAGTACAGAAAGAGTGTGGGGCTGGGGGGTGATTGAGATTAGAGAGAGGGAGAAAGACCGAGAGGGAGGTAGTGAAAAAGCGGCTTTCTCTCCATTGCTGCCTTCTTTCCATTCTTGTCTCTCTCTCTCTGTCTCCCCAGCGTTCTGCCGATATCTGTCCATCTCTCTCCAGCTTCTTCGTGTCTCTATAAACCTTCAATCAATGAAAACCATCCCACAAACTGAATGGGGAGCCTCCAGCACACCTTCCCGGGGAATCCTTGATTTGGGAAAAGATAATAAATAAATGCTGTGAGGTCGATTTTAAAAAGTCCCCTCGTGGACCGGGCAGTGGGTTTCCCAGTTTAAAGATGGGAGTTTAGCTTTCTGAGGGCGGCTGTGTCTCCAGACTCGGAATACCCGTGCTGTTCAGGGGTTGGGGTGGTGGCGAGGGGAGATGGAAGAAAGAATATAGCAGTCAAGGGAAGGAACATGTCCCCCACCCCCTGCTGACCTGCCTGTCCCAACCTGACAGGATCACATTGCTGTGTGTGGGGAGGGGGGGCGGGGAGGGGAGGGGGGGCGGGAGAGGGGAGGGGGGGCGGGGGGGCTGGGGAGGGGAGGGGGGGCGGGGGGGCGGGGGAGGGGAGGGGGGGCGGGGGCGGGGGAGGGGAGGGGGGAGCGGGGGGAGGGGGGGAGGAAGGAGAGAGAGGAGGAAGGAGAGAGAGGGGGGAGAGGAGGAAGGAGAGAGAGGGGGGGAGAGGAGGAAGGAGAGGGGGGGGAGAGGAGGAAGGAGAGGGGGGGAGAGGAGGAAGGGGGGGGAGAGGAGGGGGGAGAGGAGGAAGGAGAGGGGGGGGAGAGGAGGAAGGAGAGGGGGGGGAGAGGAGGAAGGAGAGGGGGGGGAGAGGAGGAAGGAGAGGAGGAAGGAGAGGGGGGAGGAAGGAGAGGGGGAGGAAGGAGAGGGGGAGGAAGGAGAGGGGGAGGAAGGAGAGGGGGAGGAAGGAGAGGGGGGGAGAGGGGGAGGAAGGAGAGGGGGGAGGAAGGAGAGGGGGGAGGGAGGGGGGAGAGGGGAGGGGGGAGAGGGGAGGAAGGAGAGGGGGGGAGAGGGGAGGAAGGAGAGGGGGGGAGAGGGGAGGAAGGAGAGGGGGGGAGGGGAGGAAGGAGAGGGGGGAGAGGGGAGGAAGGAGAGGGGAGGAAGGAGAGGGGAGGGGGAGAGGGGAGGAAGGAGAGGGGAGGAAGGAGAGGGGGGGAGAGGGGAGGAAGGAGAGGGGGGAGAGGGGAGGAAGGAGAGGGGGGAGAGGGGAGGAAGGAGAGGGGGGGAGAGGGGAGGAAGGAGAGGGGGGGGGAGGGGAGGAAGGAGAGGGGGAGGAGAGGGGAGGAAGGAGAGGGGAGGAAGGAGAGGGGAGGAAGGAGAGGGGAGGAAGGAGGGAGGGAGGAGAGGGGGCAGAGGGGAGGGAGGAGAGGGGGGGAGAAGGGGAGGAAGGAGAGGGGGGAGAGGGGGAGGAAGGAGAGGGGGGGAGAGGGGGAGGAAGGAGAGGGGGGGAGAGGGGAGGAGGAAGGAGAGGAGGGGGAGGAGAGGAGGAGGGGGGGGAGGGGGGGAGGGGGAGGAGAGGGGAGAAGGAAAAGAGGGGACTTCAATCCAATCCGCACTTAAAAATCGCTTTGTATCTGGCCATACCCAGGTTTGTGTGGGATCCTGCTGTGTACACATACTCTGCCCTCACCCCCCCCCCGCCCACCCCCCCTCCCTCCTCCACCTGATAGCCCTCACAGCGCCACAGTGTCCGGAAATAGATTGAGGGAAAGGAGGAGGGTGGGGCTAGAGGGAGAGAAAAATCTTTAATTGGCTGACTGAGAGGAGGCGACGGGGATGGATCTCTGGAATTACAAATATTAAACATGTCCAGTGTGGTGGGACATGTATTACAAACGGGAAGACAGAAACCTTTCAGAGGACATTCCCTCTGGGCAGCACGGTGGCACAGTGCTTAGCACAGTTGCTTCACAGCTCCAGGGTCCCAGGTTCGATCCCCGGCTGGGTCACTGTCTGCGGGTTCTGCACGTGTGTGCGTGGGTTTCCTCTGGGGGCTCCGGTTTCCTCCCACAGTCCAAAGATGTGCGGGTTAGATGGATTGGCTGTTCTAAATTGCCCTTCGTGTCCAAAAAGGTTAAGTGGAGTTACTGGGTTCTGGGGCGAAAGTGGGACAGGCTGGAGGTGTGGGGCTTGGGTGGGGTGCTCTTTCCAAGAGCCGGTGCAGACTCGATGGGCTAAATGGCCTCCTTCTGCACTGTAAATTCTATGATTTCAATTCCGTCCTCACAAAGGGGCTGGAATGAAAAAGGCTGCGATTGGGGGGGCGGGGGGGGCGGGGGTGGGGGGCGGGGGGGGGGCAGTTTAATCTCCCAATCGCACAGTGCCCGTGTTTTACTGTAATTAATGTCACGGTTCCTTGTGAAAGTCCAATCAAACACTTGTGGGTACACCCTGATTTGGAAAAAAAGAAACAAATGCTGGGAGGTATGGAATGCTCGGAGAGCCGTTTGAAAATGTCTCCCAGGGTCTGGGGCAGCTGGTTTCAGTGCTATCTGTAGGATCCTGCTGTGTGTCAGTTACCCGGGGCCTTTCCTGAACTGCAACTCGTAACCACCCAATTAAACAAAGCAAAAGATGGGGACAGTGTAGAGGGAGCTTTACTCTATATATAACCCCATGCTGTACCTGTCCTGGGAGTGTTTGATGGGGACAGTGTAGAGGGAGCTTTACTCTGTATCTAACCCCGTGCTCTACCTGTCCTGGGAGTGTTTGATGGGGACAGTGTAGAGGGAGCTTTACTCTGTATCTAACCCCGTGCTGTACCTGTCCTGGGTGTGTTTGATGGGGACAGTGTAGAGGCAGCTTTACTCTGTATCTAACCCCGTGCTGTACCGGTCCTGGGAGTGTTTGATGGGGACAGTGTAGAGGGAGCTTTACTCTGTATCTAACCCCATGCTGTACCTGTCCTGGGAGTGTTTGATGGGGACAGAGTACAGGGATCTTTATTCTGTATCGAGCCCTGTGCTGTACCTGACCTGGGAGAGTTCTTTGGGGACAGTGTAGAGGGAGCTTTACTCTGTATCTAACCCGTGCTGTACCTGTCCTGGGGGTTTTTGATGGGGACAGTGTAGAGGGAGCTTTACTCTGTATCTATCCCCGTGCTGTATCGGTCCCGGGAGTGTTTGATGGGGACATTGTAGAGTTTGCTTTACTCTGTATCTAACCCTGCGCTGTACCTGTCCTGGAGTGTTTGATAGGGACAGAGTAGATGGAGCTTTACTCTGTATCTAACCCCGTGCTGTACCCCACGTTTGAGTGTTTGATGGGGACACTATAGAGGGATGTGCAACTTGTAACTAACCCCATGATGTACCTTTGCTGGCAGTGTTAAATGTAATTTCAAATTCTCAAATGAATATATTTTGTTATCCTCTCCATCTCTGCATCTCTGCTCTCTCTATCTAAACCCATGTTGTACCTGTCCTGGTAGTGTTTGTTGGTACAGTGTATAGGGAGCTTTATTCTGTATCGAACTCCATGCTATACCTGTCCTGGGAGTTTTTAATGCTGACAGTGTGGATCTGTTGCTGTGCCCTGAAGTAACATGATCATAGACAGGACACATGCCTCTGACCTCTCCTGTGAAGTCACATCTTTAGCAAACCATCGCAGCGAACAGACTGAAAACATTCATGACAGAAAGTCAGGGGGTAGGTCTGTACACCCATCTCGGAGGAGATCTCATCCAATACTGTTTCTAATCATTTCCCAATAGTATTTGAACTGAGCACTGGCTGAGGCCTGTTCTGCAGGCTTCACCCAGGGTGAGTTGTGTCTGGTTATTACCCTGACTGAGGTGTAATTTTAATATCTGAGGGATCGTGAGTGAGGGAGGCAGACAGAAATATAAATGAGTGAGGGACCGAGAGACAGAGAGATACATAAGGGAAGGGGGAAACTGTCTCTCATCTTTTTTTAGCCTCTGGTTGAAAGCTGTACCATTTTTGTGTTTGATCATTGCTGAGAGTTTATGTAACAGAAAAGTGGATCCTGGGATCTCGCTATCAAATAGTGTCAAAGTTTTCCTGTCTTTCAGTTAACTTTCTCCCTCTTTTCCCCAGAAATTTGAATTTTGAAGACTGCAATGTGAGCAGGAATCTTTGGACAAGGGCTATTCTCCAGAGGACAAGTGGATGGACTGAGGCCCACTCCACAGGCCGCACTCACGTGTGTTGTCTCTTTATTGACGCCCCGGCCTTGCACTTAGACACAAACACATTAACCCTTTGGTGGGTGACAAAGAGCGAATTAAAAATCTGTAATATGAAGCTGTCTAAATTTTGTTTATGAACCCAAAATAACCGGGGTTCTTTAAAATCTGGGTGTCCCGAAAGGCAGGGGGGGTTTGATTTCATTGCCTGAGCCCCGTTCACTCTCCATATATCCTGTTGGCTATTTTAAACGACACTCAACACTGCTGACTGCAGCTTCTGGGATCTTTCTGTGTACCAATGGATTTTGTTTTAAAAAGGGTTTTCTTAGTTCCAAGAGGCAGAGGCAGTTTAACTCTTTCCGAGGATTGAAGGGAGTTCTTTAGACTTGGTCAAATCCCCACACACAGGTTGATGGGAGAGGAAGGGCTTTACATCCAGGGGGGGAATAGGGCTCGTAGCAGGAGTGAGAGGGGGCGGGAAGAGGAAAGACAGCATCCCGCCTGGTTCGGTTCACATTGCTGCTGCTGTGGGATCTTGCTGTTCACGCACAGGCTTGTGGCCTTTGCCCGCAAAGCAATTGAGATCACAGCTCTTAAAATAAAAAAGCACACGGACTGCAAAGTGGGTTCGAAGGTCTCAAATTTTAAAGTCATGGGAATGAGGGAGTTGCTGAACTGTTTTCACAGACGACTGAGGAAGATATTCAGCCAGGATCACATTGTTGCATGTGGGATCTTACTGTGCAATCAATACTTCCGTCAGTGTGTACAATGCCGCAATGATGGAGAAACAGAGAGAAAGAGAGAGATAGAGAAATCCACGATGTGAAATTCTGAACTCAATAATGAAAGTGTTATCATTTTTGGGATCTCTCTGTGCACAGGTTGCCTGCAGAATTCACAAAATTAGCAACAGTGGGGTCACTTTTAAAATCAATCCATTGATGGCGTGGAATTACAGTCCCTTAACTTGAAGTGCGTATAATTCTGGAATGAAGCCTGTATTTTAGGCCGACTCATAAATATGAGGGTGAAATGAAATCAGCAGGGGGCCATTTGAATTCAGTTTGCTGTGGTTGTGATTCTTAGATTCCTGTGTCTGACTCTCTCTCTCTCTCTCTCTCTCTGGGGGTGATGGAGGTTAGAGAGGGAGAAAGACAGAGGGAGGTATTGAAAAAGAGAGGCTTTCTCTCCCTTTCTGCCTTCTTTCCATTCTTGTATCTCTCTCTCTCTCTCTGTCTCCCCAGCGTTCTGCCGATATCTGTCCATCTCTCTCCAGCTTCTTTGTGTCTCTATAAACCTTCAATCATTGAAAACCATCCCACAAACTGCAATGGGGAGCCTCCAGCTCACCTTCCCGGTATTCCTTGATTTGGGAAAAGAATAGATACGAATGCTGGGAGGGCGATTTTAAAAAGTCCCCGCATGGACCGGGCAGTGGGTTTCCCAGTTAGAAGAGGGGAGTTTACCTTTCAGAGGGGGGATGTGTCTCCAGACTCGGAATACCAGTGCTGTTAAGGGGTTGGCGTGGTGGTGAAGGGAGATGGGAGAAAGAATATAGCAGTCAAGGGAAGGAACATGTCCCCCACCCCCTGCTCACCTGCCTGTCCCACACTGACAGGATCACATTGCTGTGTGTGGGATCCTGCTGTGTCACTTGTCTGAAGTATTTGAATAATAGGCCTTGGTTAATCAATCCTTTCTCTCAGCACATGGAAGTTGTGAACATTCAAGCCTCACAGTCTGATGTAGTTAACAAACAACTGCATCCTTTGATAATCAATCCATTTCCTATCCCTAAATAGATCGGACAGATTTCCATAATACAGGAATATCTCAATCAAACTTCAGTTCCCATACACTTGTTAACACTTGACTGCAAAAGGTAAATTCCACAGAGATTCCGAAAGCTTCCACAGAAGAGACAGGTTATATTAAATTTTGAAACAGAACTATTTTAGCTGATGCCTCAATCCTATCACCCAGAAATGTTGTACGTTTTGAACTTCCACTGTTTCTATCTTCTCATCATTTATAAAGAACACGGTTCTATCCTTTCCAAGTCAAAAGTACATTATCTTATATTTCCCTACACTGAAACATGTCCACCAGTTGTGTCTACTTACAAAACATTAATATCTATCTGCAGTTTGATGTTCCCAGCTATGCTGCTTACAATGCTGTCTAATGTTTGGTGTCGTTGGCAAACTGGGATGTGTAGCATTCGATCAAATTGTCTTAAATGACGAAGATATTCAGTAAACCACTGTGTGCATGCGTGTGTGTCCTCGTGTGTGTATCTGAGAGTGTGTGTTTGCATTTAAGACACAAAGGAACATAGGAGCAGATGCAGCCCATTCAGCCCATCGAGCCTGACCCACCATTCAAACAGATCTTGGCAAGACCAGACTCACGCACACTCACACACTCATTCCTATGTTACTACACACAGTCGATTTGTGTCTGGTACATGCTCAATGATTGAGCTTCCAAAGCCCTCTGGAATAGTATAACAAAGATTCCCCATGTTCTACAGAGTGAAGCTCCCTCTACACTGTCCCCGTCAAACACTCCCAGGACAGGTACAGCACGGGGTTAGATACAGAGTAAAGCTCCCTCTACACTGTCCCCATCAAACACTCCCAGGACAGGTACAGCACGGGGTTAGATACAGAGTAAAGCTCACTCTACACTGTCCCCATCAAACACTCCCAGGACAGGTACAGCACGGGGTAAGATACAGAGTAAAGCTCCCTCTACACTGTCCCCATCAAACAGTCGCAGGACAGGTACAGTGTGGTGTTAGATACAGAGTAAAGCTCACTCTACACTGTCCTCATCAAACACTCCCAGGACTGGTACCGCACGGGATTAGATACAAAGCTCCCTCTACACTGCCCACATCAAATACTCCCAGGACAGATACAACATTGGATTCGATACAAAGTGAAGCTCCCTCTACACTGTCCCCATCAAACACTCCCGGTACCGATACAGCACGGGGTTAGATACAGAGTAAAGCTACCCACAACCTGCACTGCCTGTGCTCCTCCCACCCCCCACCCCCCGCCCCCACATCCAGCACTGACAGTGCTCCTCACCCCCCTGCCAGCACTGCCAGTGCTCCCCGCCCAGCCCCATAGTCTGCACTACCAGTGCACCCCCACACCCTCACAGCCAGCACTGCCAGTGCCCTCCCCACAGCCAGCGCTGCCAGTGCTCCTGACAAATTCCAAATTTCTTTACCCGTCAGTCTGGCCTCAATAAAAGTCGAGATGGATTTGCAGGTACAGCATTAGTTATTTTATTTGACTTGCAAGTCTTTCTCAATTGACAGCAAGTACAAAGCACATCTTGCTTCGTACACCTCTGGAATCAACTGAGTCTGTAGGACAAAGAGATCTCTACTAATAACACAACTGGCATCAAGTTTCACATACACGATTCCCATAGGTCATCCTATACCCCTCCTGACCTAGCCATACACTCTAATTGGCTCACTTCCAATCCCTTCCTCTGGCCCCTATTACCCAGCATCCTTTTCTCCTCCTTTGGTGGACACACCTCTTCCTGCTTTGCCATGCGGTCTGAAATCCTTTGTCTGTGAACTCACCAGAATGAGACTGGCCTTTCTCTACATTACAGTAACTAATATCTCTAAAGTAACTATTTTAGATCACATTCGTCATTTCCTCCTATTATCATTCCATGATAACCGAACTATCAATCCATAGCTACGGTCCCTCATCTAAAAGGATCCGTCGCTGCATTTGCAATTCCTGGCGTAGCCGCCCCCCCCCCCCCTCATCTGCTGCATCCTCATGGATTTTGACAGCCAAGATTTTAGGGGCGTTGATGTGTTCCAGTGCACCCCGCATTCTACCCATCACACATTTAAGGATGGCTGGGCCCACAAAGATGCAGCCGATAGCCACCACTAAATACATGGCCATTTTTATCAACCAGTCCTTCCAACCTCCAAATCCCCAGTTATCCCAAGCGCCAGGATCCTGCATTCCGTCCAGGTGATCCCGTATGTGATCCACAAATTTAGTGATGTTAGCGGTCAAGTCCTGAACTCCCATGATACACTTGCCCTGTACTATGGCGCATACCCCACCCTCATGGGCCAGAAGATAGTCAAGAGCATACCGGTTCTGCATTGCAAACAACCTCAGCTGAGACAATTCCTTGGTTACTGCCCCGAGGGCTCCCAAGGTTTCATTTCCCAAGATGGTAAGGCCACAAATAAAATAATTCCTATCGCTGACAGCCAAGGAACCCCCCACACCTCCCAGTGTCAAGACGCTCAGAATGCCCCACCCAGCTGAGTGGCCCCGGTTGGGTGCGAGAACCTGAGGTTTTTTCCAGTTCTCGCAAAATTCAGCTGAGACTGCCCTGCGTGCTAACTGATTATGCAGCATCCACGCCGAGCTGCAGGCGACAGTGGTCGGTACTAGAGTCCCAGTAGCAATTTGGCGGAGAAATGGGGGTGACAAAACATTGGTCGCTGTGCCATTAAATAAAAAGTAGTGTCCTTGCTCCGTGTGCAGGCTAGCATCACAATCAGTATATCGGTTGCGTAAGGATCCCCCAGTAGCTTAGTTTATCCAGCTTCGAAACTCCCATTCGGGCCGCCTAGCAATGCGGAAAGCCCTAGTCCCAACAGTGATATGAGAGACATTCGCCCAGCCACAATGGAGCTGGAGGCCGGCGTTCAATGGAACGCAGGTGGTGTTGTAACAAACGCATTGGCCAGACGCCTGGGTGATATGACACCTCCTGTCTGTACAGGTGGGGAACAGACATGTTATATTCGTTTCCACCTCTACCAGCAAACAGCCGTATCATTCACTGCTGAAACACTTCTCGTACGACCGGGAATCCCTATTGGGAGCGAAGTGGCTAGGTATATACGCCCTCCACCGTTGCAACCTATCATACTGTGAGTGGGAATTATCCCGAGGAAGGGGAAGGCAAATAGCCGGTGGTGCTGAACCCGGATCATAAGGAAGAGTGACTTGCTCGGGCGGTGCCTCGGAACGCTGACAATGAACCACCGTTTGGGGAGTGCCCCAAAGCGGTGAAACAGAAAATAACCTAGACCCCGCTGCAGGGTTCAGGTAGCAGACAACCCGTCCGTGGCCATACAAGCGGTGGTAAATCTGGTAGAAGAGATTCATACTACCCGGGTTTTCCTAAGTTTGGCCTTTAACTAAATTAAATGTATCCCCTGATAAGCTACGTTCTAACTGTACTTCCCTTCTCACACGCCCCATCCTCTCTCTAGTCCCCCTCTCTCTCTCACAACCTCTTCCTACGCTCCCCTGACGGTCTGATGTTACCTTTATCGCACCAATCTTAACACATGCAAAATCAAATTTACATGTACTCCAAAAACAAGGCAATGTCCATATAATGTTCCCTTCCCATCGCCGGGACCGGTGCAATTGCTTCATGAGTCCTGCATTGTCCGTGAACTTGATGACCTTCCATGAGTCGAGACCATGTCCTTGTTTATGGGGGCAGCGAAGAACATCACCTTTGCATAAATGAAATGTCCTTGTAGATTGGTTGGGGTTACAAATGTAGATAATATTTCCCTTTTCCATGTCCGTCGCGAATAACACGCCAAACGAGGTGAGGCCGAAGATCACACTGGCGGTGCGTAGCCACCCCATCATGCTCCACACCTGTAAAATAGCACTGAGGAATGGAGGCAGGTTAGTCACCGACCTTTTTACAGTAGTGGAGGTGGACCCAATTTACAGTGATGGAGGTGGACCCAAGCACTCCGCCCCTCCACTTTAACTGCTGTGGGGGTGGTAGGGGGAACTTGGAATGACTCGTCCCATCGCGGCTCCGACCCCTTCCTAGTCCAAATTTTGACCAGGACATAACTACCGGGCTGGACTGAAAGTGAGCTGAGCACTGGGGGCAATGGCTGCTGAGCCGCGCAGACCTGGCCATGGAGCTCCTTGAGCACCTGAGTGAGGGCGAGAACATAGGTGGTCATCTCTTCAGTCATATGGTGAAACCGAACCAGTCTGGAAGCATGCAGGCCCCAGGGAGTTCTAAGAGGCCTGCCATAAAGAATCTCGGCAGGAGAGAGCTAGGCTGGTCCAGCAGGTGTAACCCGCAGCTCTAAGAGGGCAACGGGGAGCAACTCAAGCGATGTCAGTCCCGTGTCCGCTCTTAACTTAGCCAATTTAGTTTTGAGGGTCTGATTGTGTCTCTCAACCAACCCAGCCGCCTGCGGTCTGTAAGCACAGTGTAACTGCTGGCGTATGCCCAACTGGGAGAAAAACTCCTTGTTAATTTGTCCAATAAAATGAGGCCCATTATCAGAACTTAACTGAGCTGGTATACCGTACCGGGGAATGATTTCCCGCATCAAAACTTTAACCACAGTAGCAGCTTTATTATCGATAGTGGGATACGCCTCGACCCATCTGCTGAGCACATCCACAATGACCAAAACATATTTATAACATTGACACCTTTCCAACTCAATGTAATCCAGTTGTAGCGTCTCAAAGGGACCACTGGGCAACGGGGTTTGCCCCTTCCCACAAGGGATACCTTTGCCGGTGTTATATTGCTGACAAATCAAACACCGATTACTGATACTCTGGGCCAACCCTTGCATTTTAGGGTGCCACCAAGTGTCCAGCAACAAATCACTAGTCCCCCGAGCCCCACAATGAGTTGCAAAGTGTACACATTCGATGACCCATAAAGCCAGTACATCAGGCATACAAGTCTGATGTGCTGGCGTGGTCCATAAAGAGGAAACAGAATCATATGCACAACCGTTCCCACATTTGTTTATAATTCTCAGGAGCGTCCTCCTGTAACCTTATGACGTCTTGGATGGTTGGCATTGGCTTGTCAGAGGCAGACCTATTTATAGCAGAACGTTTAGTCTGACTTAACATTTTAGTCACCATCACTTGCTGAATTTGCGCGGCTGTCCGCGCTGCACAATCTGCTTGTTCATTACCAACGTCGACTGGGGTCTTACCGTTTGTGTGGGCAGCGCATTTAATGATGGAAATCTGCGCGGGCATAAGGAGGGCCTGTAGTAGGGCATTAACTAATCCCCGGTGGGATATTTGACCACACATAATCATGTCAGGTTGTTCTGACGAAATATCACTCAAATCGTCCCTTATTGTGGTAGTTTCCTGAATCAAGGCTAAACAGCCGTGGCCAGGTGCGTCTTCATGGACAGGGGAACCGCTAAGAAAACAGACTGGATTGATAGTGGTACAGTGTTTAAATGTCAGACGTGGATTGTTCAAAAGGTATATCTTATACCTATTCTGACGAGCTGCGGTAACATGCTGAGTCTGCAGTTTCCTCAGTAGTGCGATGACCGAGTGGGAGCGATGCACCGTAATATCCTGTTGGAGAGTGAGAGCATGTAACGGCTGTGCGAAGGCATTGATTGAACGTAAATCCTGTACTAATCAGTACTGGTCTGGCTTGGCTGGTTTAGGCACAGCAAGTATGGGGGTGTTACATTCTGATTGGCAAGGGACCAAAATACCCTGTTGCAACTGCTCTCGGATTAATTTGTCCATAGACGGGGCTGCAGTCGAGTGTTAATTGTTTCAGGGACCTCAAAATATTTTATGGCACAGCCGTCTGGCATGACTTGACGTGCGTACTCTGTTGGATCTGAATGATCCACTGCCCTCCTTACCATAGGCCCCAAATCCCTGGCATGGTACTGGTCGTGGACCTGACGTGTAATATGAGGGCTTACCGAAGCTGACTGTGGCCATAAATGTGGTGGTATTGTAACAGAATCGGCTGTACCTTCTTTTCCCGTGACTGTGGCTGTAACTTTGACTGGCCATTCGGTCCCAATTAATGGCTGGTATTTGTCCTCCAACTCCCTGTTTGTCAAATGCCAGGGTAACGTGGTGCAGTGAATGTTCAATGTCTAACGTCCGCCACTGGGGTGTGATAGAAATATAGCACTGTTTCTCATCCTCCATGATTGGACCGTTACCCCTTCGTCTCCGAACTCTAGCTGTAGCTGGAAGATACACAGTAAATCTCGGGCCAACAATTTACAGTCCAATCCAGTAGTCACTACAACTGATGATCTGCAGACTTATTCTCGTAAGTGACTGTCACAGGTTCAGAAATAGGATACTCACACACCTGTCCTTGGAACCCCGACAAATGCTGCGTGTGGTCAGATAGTGGTAGTCGAAGTACTGATAGCAGAGAAGACATGGCTGCTCCAGTGTCGATTACAAATGGGTGATGTTCATCTCCTATCTGCAGAGAGATAATAGGTTCCCTGACCGATTGGAGAGTCCTTATGACTAAATTAGCTAGTCAATCCTGTGTTGGGAAAGGGTTTGCCTGGGAGAAGTCAGTGTATCTCGTCTGTCCTCCCCTTGGTGGGTACCCCCTCCTTCTGCTGCCTGTCTTTTAAAGGGGCATTCCTGTTGCCAGTGATCTGCACGGCCGCAATTAAAACATGCATTGCTCCCTCTATATCTGCCCCGTCCTCTTCTCCCAGTAGACCAATGGCCCCTCAGAGGGGGTGGCGGTTGTAAAACTGTTGGTGCATACGGTGGGCCATAAAAAGGAGCTGAGGGTCCCTTTGGGTGGGTTTGATATCCTCCCCCTCGCTGATCCACCCACCCAAAGTCACAATATTGGGGATCCAGCTGGTAAGCCACCGTTTCTGCCGCTGGTTGGGGTCGCAGATCATCCTTTTTCATTACATACTCAGTCTTAATCTTTGTAACTGAGCCTCCTTCCTGGCCTACACCCTCCTTCCAATAAAATCTGACTGCCCTTGCCATCTGAGAAGGGTCGTTCTCTGTCCAATTCATGTTATTACATTTCACGGCAGTAGCCACAGAAGGTGGTAGGCAATGCATTAACATAGCACAATATTGAGGGGAATTCTGACCCTTTGGATATGGCAAGTCGCCTGACTGCCCATGGTAGATTTCATAAAACGTTCCAGAAAATCCTCTGGCTCTTCAATCTTCTTAGGTTTTAGGTCTAAGATAGCAGAAATATTTATGGGCTTTTGAAATGTGCTATTCAACGCATTCAGGATTTGTGTCCGTCTATCGTCGTCTAACGCATGGGCTTGCTGAAGTGTGGCCTGGCTAGCATAATTCAAGTGATTAAGATGATTGCGGTACTCTGCTGGGGTTAGAACCTGCTGGACTAGGGCCCAGAGGTCCCTAGAATCAGCGTGATAAATTGTGATGGTAGTTCTCAGGGAATCCACGAAAGCAGCAGGAGATTTTTTCTATCTGGGATTGTAGCCATAATAGCCATCATCTGATTGGGTGTCCATGGGAAATAAACGTCTATCGTGGGCTGGGCCCCGGCAGACACTGCGTCAAGGTTTGGTATCTTCCTAATCGGCAACTGTCTCCGAGTCTCACCAGGGGGCACTCTAGCTATTTCCTCTGGTTCTTCCAAGACTTCGACGTCCCTCCCTGTCACTAGAGGGAGTTCTTTCTCTTCAGAATCATCCCTGGCATCTCCCTTTGTTCTCGAAATTTGCGGTTTCCCCTTGGTCTGAAGGGATTTAGGTGGTATGCTTAATTGTTTCTGGTTAGGATCAAGCCCTTCTCTCGCTGTCCGAGATCGGGTCCTAGAGCTAACTGGGCTTGCGGAACAGAGTTCCTCTTCCCCTACTGATCGTGAAGATGGCAAATCGGGACCCACGCTATCAACCAAAAGGACTGGAGTTACTGGCATGATTGGAATCTGGGGAGCAGTGACTGGATATAAATTATTATACACTGTTGGTTCTGGAATTAGTGCAGACAATGCTACAGGTGCAGTCGGAACTTTTACTGACATTTTTAAATCATCGAATTGATCATTTTCTGTCAATTCAAGGCCAGCCATTGAACTACGTAGCCCATCTTTTGTTTGACCCGTGCCTTTCATGTCTTTACTTGCGCGTTTTTTTTTGAATGCACATTCCTTTTTCAAGACCTGTAATGTTTTTTTTTTAACACTGTTCACTAATTGGAATTCCCATTTTAAGGGCATTGTCCTGCCAACTTGATAACATGATCCTATCTCTTTCCTCTTGACAATATTGTCTCCATAATCTAATTAACTCTTTAGCTTTCATACTTTGGCTCTTTCTTTTTTTTTAATATATATATTTTTTTATTTGCTTATTTATAACCAATGGCAATTGTTCTTTTAACAGTGTTCTTTTAAAACTTAAAATGTTTGAAAATTCAAATTGAATGACTGCAACTTGCAAGCTTAGCTCTGATCTCAACTCAGAACTAAATTTACGATTTGCTCAACACAAACTTGTATAACATTTACAACTTAATTAATTGTTTATTTTAAATATTTTTCTTTTAACAAGTTTTTCTTACATTCTCAAAAATGTTGGCTGCTATCAATGAGGGAGCAGTTAGCTGCGGTGATGTATACCGGAGCAAAGTCAACTGTCATCTCCAGATTTACACTTTTTGAAATGTTGTCAGTGAGTTTCTTTAAGTTTCTATTAATTCACAAAGAAAATGAGATAAACATTATTTCAAGTAAGTAAAACTTAAGATTCTGGCAATTTCAATCAATTGCTTTCGAAAATAATAATTTTTATCAAAGAGGTGGAGAAACCCACTGGTTTCCTTTAATTAATTCAAAACGTAACTTTGCTGGAGTTCACTGACTCAAAGGAAAGGTATCCGATTACACTACAGGCTGCTGCTGTTATCACAAGGTCTGAGTGAGAAGCACTGTCTGTCGTCTTTAACTTTGGCTGCTGCTGTTAACCCTTCGAGAGACTTCTGCTTTAACTAACATGCAGCATCCAGTTCTATGGATGTTCTTTGTTACGAAATTTATCCAAGCAATTCCCCACAATCTCAACTAGTCCTCAGAACTGCGTTTTTCGCCACTACAGTCCAAGGGTACAATTTTAGCTTAATCAACTATAGATTTAAAACACTCACACATGGAATTGAATCATCTGTTTTAGATGTCACATCAACCCATAACCTAACCCAAGCCGAATCAGAACTCACACATGGAGTTGAACCATCTGTTTTAGATGTCGCATCAACCCATAACCTAACCCAAGCCGAATCAGAACTCACACATGGAGTTGAACCATCTTCAGATTTAGATGTCACATCAACCCATAACCTAACCCAAGCTGAATCAGAACTCACACATGGAGTTGAACCATCTGTTTTAGATGTCGCATCAACCCATAACCTAACCCAAGCTGAATCAGAACTCACACATGGAGTTGAACCATCTTCAGATTTAAAAACACTTATTTAACTGAACCCTCATCTGCTGAAGTCACATCAGTCATCAACAACACAATTAACCCTAAACTGAACTATCAATTATGACATCCCATCAGTTTAATTTGCTAATCCCCAGACTGACCTTTGATTTCGTCAAGATGATCTTTCCGTACCAACCGCGAGTGACCAGACTAATCAGACGATAAGATGAGGGGAAAAAGCAATGCGCGGTCATTTTCTAGCTATACATTGTGGGCCCCTTCTTCCCTCTCTCCCTGTTGATAATCAGTCTAATTCTGATTTCGCGGTTGGTCAGAACCGTCTTGAGAAATCCCGGGTTTCCGGCACCAAATGACAAAATACAAATTTCTTTACCCGTCAGTCTGGCCTCAATAAAAGTTGAGATGGATTTGCAGGTACAGCATTAGTTATTTTATTTGGCTTGCAAGCCTTTCTCAATTCACAGCAAGTACAAAGCACATCTTGCTTCGTACACCTCTGGAATCAAGTGAGTCTGTAGGACAAAGAGATCTCTACTAATAACACAAATGGCATCAAGTTTCACAGACACGATTTCCATAGGTCATCCTATACCCCTCCTGACCTAGCCATACACTCTAATTGGCTCACTTCCAATCCCTTCCTCTGGCCCCTATTACCCAGCATCCGATTCTCCTCCTTTGGTGGACACACCTCCTCCTTGCTTTGCCATGCGGTCTAAAATCCTTTGTCTGTGAACTCACCAGGATGAGACTGGCCTATCTCTACATTACAGTCACTAATATCTCTAAAGTAACTATTTTATATCACATTCGTCACAGGCACCCACCACCCTCTGCGTAAAGAACTTTCCACACATATCTCCTTTAAACCTTTCCCCTCTCGTTTAGGAGACTGGTAACAGCAGGAATAAGCTGTTTTTCAGTCTGTTACTGCATGTCCTGAGACTTTTGTATCTCCTGCCCGATGTAAGACGTTGGAAGAGTGAGTAAGCCGGGTGGGACGGATCTTTCATTATGCTATCCGCTTTCCCCAGGCAGCGGGAGGTGTAGATGGAGTCAATGGATGGGAGGCAGGTTCGCGTGATGGACTGGGTGGTGTTCACGTCTCTCTGAAGTTTCTTGCAGTCCAGGGTCGAGCAGTTGCCAGACCAGGCTGTGATGCATCCCGATAGGATGCTTTCTATGGCGCATCTGTAAAAGTTGGTAAGAGTTCATGTGGACATGCTGAATTTCCTTAGTTTCCTGAGTAAGTATAGGCGCTGTTGTTCTTTCTTGTACGTTGCGTCAACGTGGGTGGACCAGGACAGATTCTTGCTGATTTCACACCTAGGAATTTGAAACTGTTAACCATCTCCACCTGGGCCCAGTTGGTGCTGGCAGCGGTATGTACAGCACTTTGCTTCCTGAAGTCAATGATCAGCTCTTTAGTTTTGCTGGTGTTGAGGGAGAGATTGTTGTCGCTGCACCACTCCACTAGATTCTCTATAGCCCTCCTGTTTTCTGACTCATCGTTGTTCGAGATCCGGCCCACTATGGTCACGTCGTCAGCAAACCTTCAGATGTAGTTGGAGCCAGATTTTGCCTCGCAGTCGTGTATGAGTAGGGAGTATAATACGGGGCTAAGGGCACAGCCTTGTGGGCCCCGGTATTCAGAACTATTGTGGAGGAGGTGTTGTTTATTCTTACTGAGTGTGGTCTGTGGGTCGAGGATCCAGTTGCAGAGAGAGGAGCCAAGTCCTAGGTTTTAGAGCTTTGATATGAGCTTGGCTGGGATTATGTTGTTGAATGCGGAGCCATGTGTCGGGCCATGGAGATGGCGTCTGCTGTGGACCGGCTGCGGTGATGGGCGAATTGCAGTGGATGTAGGCATTTTGGGAGTATGGAGCTCATGTGTCTCATGACCAACCTCTCGAAGCGCTTCATTACGTTCGATGCCAGAGCCAGTGGACAATTGTCCTCGAGGCACGTTACCCGGCTCTCCTTTGGCACAGGCATGATGGTGGTCTTCTTGAAGCAGGTGGGGATCTCGGAGCGGAGTATGCAGCGGGTGAAGATGTCCTTGAACTAATCTGCCAGCTGGTCCGCGCAGGATCTGAGTGCACGACCAGGGACACCGTCCGGGCCCGTCGCCTTCCGAGGGTTCACTTCTAAGTTCGCCGATCTGATTTAGGAAGGTGTAACGTTGTGTTTGGTGTGACCGGGGCTGCTGGGACAGTCGGCAGCGCTTTGATGGTGTCCTGCACGAACCGAGCATAGAATGCATTGAGCTCATCAGGGAGGGGGCGCTGCTGCTGGACATTCTGTTCAGCTTCGCTTTGTAGCCCGGTATGTTCATTATCCTGTTCCATTGTGAAATCTACTGTTGAAACTGCTCCCAGCCTGTCTTCAGACAGTGTATTCCAGATTATGAGCATCCCCTGTCAGTGTGTATCTAATTCCATTGTGAAACTTTCAATTGAAACTGCTCCCATCTTGTCTTCAGACAGTGTATTCCAGATTCTAACAACTCTGTATTAAATGTCCCAACCGTCTTTGATGAATTATTGTAAATCTTGTTACTATTGCTAGTTCCAGTGGAACCCATTCTGCTCACTCTCTTTAAACTCCTTCCTAATTTGGAGTCCTCTGTGAAATTGCTCTTTACTTTAAACTGATCTACAGATTACAATTCCAGTTCACTAATCCCCATATTTAACTGAACTCCTCCATCCCTGACAACACTCCATTAAATATCCAGCACGGTAGCATGGCGGTTAGCACTGTTGCTTCACAGCCCCAGGATTCCAGGGTTCCAGGTTCGATTCCGGCTTGGGTCACTGTCTGTGCAGAGTCTGCACGTTCTCCCCGTGTCTGCGTGTGTTTCCTCCGGGTGCTCCGGTTTCCGCCCAAAGTCCAAATATGTGAAAGGTAGTTGGAATGGCCACGCTAAATTGCCCTTAGTGTCCAAAATTGCCCTTAGTGTTGGGTGGGGTTACTGGGTTATGGGGATGGGTCGAGGTGTGGTCCTTGGGTCGGGTGCTCTTCCCAAGAGCCAGTGTAGACTCGATGGGCCGAATGGCCTCCTTCTGCACTGTAAATTCTATGAAATCCTTTGCTATGTCTCCAAGATCCTCACATCCTTTTGTATATTTAGCGGCAGAACAAGATGCAATTCCTCAGCTATGGACCTCTCTATAAACCTAGTTATAACGCTATAGGCTATTGGCAAAGTGTTAGAAAGTGGGATTCAAATACTCAGGTGGTTGTTTTGACCTGCCCAGTCCAGATGGGCCGAATGGCCTTTCTGTGCTCTGAACTTCGATGACTCTATGATCCTAACATCCTTCTTTTAGGAGTCTCCGCCTCTATTGCTCAAGTTAAATATCTTCTGAGGTTTTTCCAATCTTATCACCATGATCTTCCAGTGCAAAGTGTAGAGATGTACCCGCTCCCTTCCTGTACACTTTTTAAACTTGTCCCGTTTAGTTTATATTTCCTGTCCTCAGCCCTCCTCCCTAATGCATCACCCACACGACAGTGATTTAAATGTACTTTACCCGTGACCCTCCCTTTTCACAGATCTGGGAACATGCTGCTGAAGATTGCTGCTACCCTGCTCACTGTGTCATTCCTGAGTGTCTGTCATTTGTGAATGTTGAAATTCTTTCCATTGAAGCCTATTTCAGTGAATTGTATCTTGAAGAGCAATTGTTCTCATGTGGACCCCGAGTGAACATCAATGTCTCCTCCCCTCCTATCTGAATAACTATCATTCATCGTTTCGCTCTGCTTTCTGTTTCTTAGCCAATATCACATTCTCACTGTCACAGACCCTTTAATCCACGGCTTTAGGACTCGATAACAACTCTAATAAATGACATTTGATCACAATATGTTCCAGTACATAAATTCATATCAGTTCCCTCATTACTCCTCCAGTTATTTTGAAATATAACTGCAATAACAACATGCGATGTGTTCCCACGAATATTGCCGTGTTTCTGGTCACATAACACCATTTCCTCGCGAAGGAGCAATATTCCTGTTGCCCAGTCTGCCCTCCAGAAATGTCCTGGTGACGAACATTATACCGACTGCTCTGACACTCCAGGGTTTATCCCTCTCTCTCCTTTTATAAACAGGATGGGACAGTGAAAATGCCCCAGTCCCCTGGAACCACTCCGATATCAATGAGGATTGAGTATCAGGGTCAGTGTGTCCACTATTTCCACACTCCATCCCTCAGTCACTGTCACACAGCCAATCCAGACCCGGCTAATTTTCTATTTCATTGTGATATAAAAAGTGTTGGATTGAAAGTGGTTTGAAAGGGGTTAACTGAGCCTGTTCGTTTAGTGCCTGTGATTAATGTCTGTCTCTCTGGATCTAACCGTGTCACTGGAGGGTTTGTCTCTGCTATTAATAAGAGATTCCTTTCATTGTGTTATCCCAAACTGTCAGCGGGAGCGTCAACCCCAACACTGCCAGAGATCAGCGGCTCCAGAGAGACCGAGAGGAGGTAGCAGAATCTGGGAACTACCCACAGGAACGTTACAGCAATGGATCAGAATCTGGGAACTATCCACAGGAACGTTACAGCAATGGATCAGAATCTGGGAACTACCCACAGGAACGTTACAGCAATGGATCAGAATCTGGGAACAATCCACAGGAACGTTACAGCAATGGATCAGAATCTGGGAACTATCCACAGGAACGTTACAGCAATGGATCAGAATCTGGGAACTATCCACAGGAACGTTACAGCAATAGATCAGAATCTGGGAACTATCCACAGTGACGTTACAGCAATGGATCAGAATCTGGGAACTATCCACAGGAACGTTACAGCAATGGATCAGAATCTGGGAACTATCCACAGGAACGTTACAGCAATGGACAGGAGTTTATCCTGGGGTCTTAATTGGATTGCTCGAGATCCTTTCCTTTCACCATATTGGATCCAAGATGTACTTTATATAATTCAGGCGGGTTATTATCCACTCCTGGCTGTTGTTGGTGTCCCTGGTAAGTCTCACTATCCAGTTATTTATTGTATAAACTACTTTAAGTGTATTATTGATCTGGTCATTTCCATCTTGGAAAGATTGAATGCATGTTCTTCAGTTCCAGTCACTAATCTCAGTCCCTATCCAGTATCCACACACCGTTCTCTGGCTGAAATCGGAGACTGCGGTCACAATCTCCGCGCTCCCTTTGACACTGAAATTATTTATATCCAGATGTTCTTTCTATTCCCAATCCTGCCCACTTGCCATCGCCTCATCACAGCCGCAGAATAATACATCAGCTGTGTCTGTGTCAAATCCAGACTCGACTATTGCGATTAAATGATTAAATTCTAGTCACCCATTGATGTTACAAATCTTCATGAAGCACAGATCACCCCCAACTCTGCTGTCCATATCCTAACCCACACTCAATACCAGTCACGTACTGTCCCTCTGCTCACTGATCTACATTGATTCCCAATCTGGCACCATCTCAATATCAATGTTCTCATTCTGTGATTGAAATTCTCCACAGTCTCATACAATAATTTATACCGTTTCCAACGAAAGTGAAAACAGTTAATTTTCACTCCATGTCCAGTTCTGCTATTGGAAAGATAGTGGAGGTGATGTGGATGGGTTTCTGGAGTTTGTGTTATTGGGAAGTTAGTGGAGGTGATGTGGAGGGGTATCTGGAGGTTGTATTATTGGGAAGTTAGTGAAGCTGATGTGTTTCTGCAGGTTGTGTTATTGGGGAGTTAGTGGAGGTGATGTGGATGGGTTACTGGAGGTTGTGTTATTGGGAAGTTAGTGGAGGTGATGTGGTTGGGTTTCTGAAGGTTGTGTTATTGGGAAGTTAGTGGAGGTGATGTGGTTGGGTTTCTGAAGGTTGTGTTATTGGGAAGTTAGTGGAGGTGATCAGGATAGGTTTCTGGTGTTTGGGTCATTAGGAAGATGGTGGAGGTGATGAGAATGGATTTCTGTAGGTTATGTTATTGGGGAGTTAATGGAGGTGATGTGGATGGGTGACTGGAGGTTGTGTTATTATGAAGTTAGTGGATGTGAAGTGAATGTGTTTCTGGAGGTTGTGTTATTGGGAAGTTTGTGGAGGCGAAGTGGATGGGTTTCTGGAGGTTGTGTTGTTGGGAAGTTAGTGGGGGTGATGTGGATTCGTTTCCGGAGTTTGTGTTATTGGGAAGTTAGTGGGGGTGATGTGGATGGGTTTCTGGTGGTTGTGTTATTGGGATGTTAGTGGAGGCGATGTGGATGTGTTTCTGGAGGTTGTGTTATTGGGAAGTTAGTGGAGCTGATGTGTTTCTGCAGGTTGTGTTATTGGGAAGTTATTGGAGGTGATATGGATGTGTTTATGGACTTTGTGTTATTGGGATGTTTGTGGATGTGATCAGGATGTTTTTCTGGAGGTTGTATTATTGGGAAGTTAGTTGAGGTGACGTGAATATATTTATGGAGGTTGCGTTATTGGGAAGATATTGGAGATGATGTGAATGGATTTCTGGTTGTTCTGTTATTGAGAAGCTGGTGGAGGTGATCAGGGTGGGTTTCTGGAGGTAGTGTTATTTGGAATTTATGGAGGGGTTTCTGGTGGTTGTGTTATTCGGAAGTTAGTGGTGGTGATGTTGATGGTTTTCTGAATGCCATGTTATTGAGAAGTTAGTGGGGGTGACGTGAATGGTTTTCTGTAGGTTGTGTTATTACGAAGTTAGTAGAGGTGATGTGGATGCGTTTCTGGTGGTTGTGTTAGTGGAGGTGATGTGGATGTGTTTCTGTAGGTTGTGTTTTGGGGAATTTAGTGCAGGTGATGAGGATGTGTTTCTGGAGGTAGTGTTACTGTGAAGTCAGTGGGGATGATGAGGATGTGTTTCTGGACTTTGCGTTATTGGGTAGTTAGTGGAGGTGATGTGGATGTGTTTCTGGAGGTTGTGTTATTGCTACGTTAGTGGAGGTGCTGAGTGTTTCTGGACGTTGTGTTATTTGGAAGTTAGTGGTTGTTATCTGGATGTGTTTCTGGAGGTTGCGTTATTGGGAAGTTTTTGGAGGTGATGAGGAGGTGTTTCTGGACGTTGCGTTATTGGGAAGTTAGTGGTGGTGATCTGGATGTGTTTCTGGAGGTTGTGTTATTGTGAAGTGTCATGTGAGAGTACCTTTGAGACATTGATGTTTTAGCAATGTACCTTTAAGAAAACAGTGATGTCAGAGAGTGGGTGGAGCTGTGCTCAGGTCAGCCATTTTGCAGTTTAGTTTTGCAGTTTGGAGGAAAAGGGCTGGATGTGTGTCTGTGTTTGCAGTGAGCTGGATCACTGCCATGAAAGTCTATCTCTGGATCATTTGGGTGATTTAAACTCATAATTGCAAAGCCTTTAGCCTGATCTGATTTTGTTTAAAGGTGTTACTTCTCTTGGAAGTTTGAAGGAACATTTTAAGGTATTATTTACTCTTGCAATATTTTCTGAGTTATCTTTGAAGTAAGGGTGTTCAGAGAGCCAATGTTTATTTAAGATGTTAAGTTGACTTATGGAATAAACATTATTTTGTGTTTAAAAATCCTGGTGACCATAATTGTAATCCCACACCTGGGGAAAAAGCCGTGTGCTCGGAAAAGCAACACATCAATTTAAGGGAGTGGTTGGTTGAACTCCATGCTACATTTTGGGGTTCTGAAAACGCCTCGCCCATAACAGAAGATAGTGGAGGTGATGAGAATGGGTATCTGCAGAATCTGGGTCTGTAACATGACCAACAAATGGAGCAAAGTCTGCAGAGAGGGGAAAGGCTGTAAAGAGAGAGGGGGAAGTTCTCTGTACTAGCATATTGGGGATTTATAAGAACACTTCAACAACTGTGGTACCCGCAATAACGACGCTGAGAGTGTAAACAGTAAAGAAGGCGTTAATAAGCTATGAACTAGACTAGTGCAGAGACGTGTGCTAACTGCTGCACTGCCCACAAGTCGGCCCCTTATATACGGCTCCCAGGTAGGCGGAGCCGGAGGCGGAGTTCCTCCGGGTTCCAAGACCGGTGTTAAGGGGACATCACCTCACATGATGACAAGGGTATAGTGTTACAGTAACCGTTCATCACATTCACCCCCTGTTTAAAAAAGAGCCCGGCGGGGGTGAAGTGCCATCATAGGTCCATCCGGCTCGCTGGCCGGATCATCCTTAGCGACCTCCTCAGTTCGGGCGGTGGTGCGGCGGACATGGACGTCCTGGTTGAGGGTACATCCGGGAGCACGGCGGTCGGAGCTTCGGTCCGGGACAGGGCAGGGGAACATGGCGCAGGGAGAATAGGCGGGGCCGGGGTAGCGGTGCCGGCGCAGGCGGGGTGTATTGTAGGGGACGCCTCATGTGCCTCCGGAGAAGAACAGGTCCTGGAGCCGCCAGCCACGGTGGAAGCGAGACCCCGGAGGTAGACTTCCTGGGGAAGAGAAACAATCGGTCGTGAGGGGTCTCATCCGTGGCCATGCAGAGGAGTGACCTAATGGATTGTAAGGCATCGGGCAGGACCTCCTGCCAGCGGGTGGTTGGGAGACTTCTCGACCGCAGGGCCAGAAGGACAGCATTCCACACTGACTCGTTCTCCCTCTCTACTTGCCCGTTTACCCGCGGGTTATAACTGATCGTTCTGCTCGAGGCGATGCCTTTGCTGAGCAGACACTGACGCAGTTCATCGCTCATGAACGATGTACTCCGGTCGCTGTGGATATAAGCGGGGAAACCGAACAGGGTGAAAGTGCTGTGCAGTGCCTTAATCACCGTGGCTGAGGTCATGTCGGGGCAGGGAATGGCGAATGGGAAACGGGAGAACTCATCGATCACGGTGAGGAAATAGGCATAACGGTTGGTGGACGGGAGGGGCCTCTTGAAGTCCACTCTCAGTCACTCAAAGGGGCCCGAGGCCTTCACGAGCCGAACCTTGTCTGGCCGGTAGAAGTGCGGTTTGCACTCTGCACATATCTGGCAGGCCCTGACCATGGCCTTGACCTCCTTGGTTGAGTAAGGTAGGTTGCGGGACTTGATGAAATGGACGAGCCGGGTAACCCCCGGGTGGCAGGGGTCATTGTAGATGGCTTGCAGGCGGTCCTCCTGCGCGTTGGCGCATGTGCCGTGGGACAGGGCATCTGGGGGCTCATTGAGCTCCCCTGGACGATACTTGATATCGTATGTGTAGGTGGAGAGTTCGGTCCTCCACCTCAAAATGTTATCGTTTTTTATTTTGCCCCGTTGCGTGTTATCGAACATATAGGCGACTGACCGTTGGTCGGTGACGAGGGTGATCCTCCTACCGGCTAGGTAGTGCCTCCAGCGCCGCACAACCTCCACAATGGCTCGTGCCTCCTTCTCGACTGCAGAGTGTCGAACCTCGGAGGCGATGAGGGTCCGGGAGAAGAACGCTACTGGTCTGCCTCCTTGATTGAGGGTAGCAGCCAGGGCGATGTCTGATGCATCGCTCTCTACCTGGAAGGGGATAGTTTCGTCCGCCGCGTGCATGGCGGCCTTGACGATATCGGCCTTCATGCGACTGAAGGCTAATTGAGCCTCAGTCGAGAGGGGAAAAGTGGTGGTCTTTATGAGTGGGCGGACATTGTCCCCATACTTGGGGACCCACTGGGCGTAGTAGGGGAAGAGCCCCAAGCACCATTTGAGGGCCTTGAGGCTGCGGGGGAGGAAGAGTTCCTTTAGGAGGCGCATGCGGTCGGGGTCGGGACCGAGGACGCCGTCTTCCACGATATAGCCGAGGATGGCTAGCCGGGTTGTGTGGAAAATGCAATTTTCCTCATTATAGGTCAGGTTAAGGGCTCGGGCGGTCTGGAGGAACTTTGAGGTCAGCGTCATGGTCCTGCTGGTCATGGCCGCAGATGGTGACATTAGACCATAAGACATAGGAGTGGAAGCAAGGCCATTCGGCCCATCGAGTCCACCCCACCATTCAATCATGGCTGATTTCAACTCCATTTACCCGCTCTCTCTCCATAGCCCTTAATTCCTCGAGAAATCAAGAATTTATCAACTTCTGTCTTAAAGACACTCAACGTCCCGGCCTCCACCGCCCTCTGTGGCAATGAATTCCACAGACCCACCGCTCTCTGACTGAAGAAATTTCACCTCATCTCTGTTCTAAAGTGACTCCCTTTTATTCTAAGGCTGTGCCCCCGGGTCCTAGTCTCCCCTGTTAATGGAAGCAACTTCCCTACATCCACCCTATCTAAGCCCTTCATTATCTTGTAAGTTTCTATTAGATCTCCCCTCAACCTCCTAAACTCCAATGAATATAATCCCAGAATCCTCAGACGTTCATCGTATGTTAGGCCTACCATTCCTGGGATCATCCGTGTGAATCTCCGCTGGACCCGCTCCAGTGCCAGTATGTCCTTCCTGAGGTGTGGGGCCCAAAATTGCTCACAGTATTCTAAATGGGGCCTAACTAATGCTTTATAAAGCTTCAGAAGTACATCCCTGCTTTTATATTCCAAGCCTCTTGAGATGAATGACAACATTGCATTTGCTTTCTTAATTACGGACTCAACCTGCAAGTTTACCTTTAGAGAATCCTGGACTAGGACTCCCAAGTCCCTTTGCACTTCAGCATTATGAATTTTGTCACCGTTTAGAAAATAGTCCACGCCTCTATTTTTTCCAAAGTGCAAGACCTCGCACTTGCCCACGTTGAATTTCATCAGCCATTTCTTGGACCACTCTCCTAAACTGTCTAAATCTTTCTGCAGCCTCCCCACCTCCTCCATACTACCTGCCCCTCCACCTATCTTTGTATCACCGGCAAACTTTGCCAGAATGCCCCCAGTCCCGTCATCTAGATGGTTAATATATAAAGAGAACAGCTGTGGCCCAACACTGAACCCTGCGGGACACCACTCGTCACCGGTCGCCATTTCGAAAAAGAACCTTTTATCCCAACTCTCTGCCTTCTGCCTGACAGCCAATCGCCAATCCATGTTAGTACATTGCCTCGAATACCATGGGCCCTTACTTTACTCAGCAGTCTCAGCATTGTCCAAGTACGGGTATGTAGCCCGCAAACCGTACTGGTCCACCATTTGGTCCATCGCCCTTTGAACGACGGAGACCCCATTTGTGACACCGAAGGGGACCCTGAGGAAGTGGAAGAGCCGGCCGGCTGCTTCAAAGGCAGTATAGGGGGGTCTTTTGGTCGGATGGGGAGCTGGTGGTAGGCGGATTTGAGGTCGACCGTGGAAAAGACTCGGTATTGGGCGATCCGATTTACCATTTCCGCGATGCGAGGAAGGGGGTGCGCATCAAGCTGCGTGAATTGGTTTATCGTCTGACTATAATCCACGACCATCCGTTTCTTCTCCCCGGACCGGACTACCACCACTTGCGCTTTCCAAGGGCTGTTGCTAGCCTCGATGACCCCCTCTCCCAGTAAACGCTGGACCTCCGACTTGATAAAAGCCATATCTTGGGCACTGTAGCGCTGGCTCCTGGTGGCGACGGGCTTACAGTCGGGAGTGAGGTTCGCGAATAGCGAGGGGGGTGCGACTTTCAGTGTCGCAAGGCAGCACACCGTGAGGGGGGGGGGCAAGGGTCCGCCGAACTTCAGTGTCAGGCTTCGGTGGCTGCACTGGAAATCCAGTCCGAGCAGCAGGGGGGCACAGAGGTGAGGGAGGATATAAAATTTGAAACGGGTGTACTTGGCGCCCTGGATCAAGAGATCCGCGATACAGTACCCCGTGATTTGTACTGAGTGGGACCCGGATGCGAGGGCTATGGTTTGGGATGCGGGATGGGTGCGTAGGGAGCAGCACCTTACCGTTTCAGGGTGGATAAAGCTCTCCGTGCTCCCGGAGTCGAAGAGGCATGCAGTGTCGCGCCCGTTGACCTGGACCTGCATCATGAGTTCTGCAGATGTTTTGGCCGAGTTTGGTCGAGGGTGATCGCACCCACTCGAGGGTAGTCCGAGTCCTCAGGCGAGTCGGACTCGTAAAATGGCCGCCGCCGTCGGTCGCACGTGTCGGGTTGAGAAGATGGCCGCCGACAAGATGGCCGCTCGCATGATTCGCACGCGGCTGATGACGCGTCAGAAGGGGGCGTGTCGGGTCGGTGGGCAGCAG
The DNA here is from genome assembly GCF_047496885.1 of Scyliorhinus torazame. Lineage (NCBI taxonomy): Eukaryota > Metazoa > Chordata > Chondrichthyes > Carcharhiniformes > Scyliorhinidae > Scyliorhinus > Scyliorhinus torazame. The sequence goes on along the minus strand of NC_092726.1, from coordinate 88,787,436 downwards.
CATTGCGAGACCTGCGGGCCTAAGAGCCTGATTTTCGGGCCGGCTGTTCTTTGTTCTTCTGACCCCTGGGTCTGGCTGACCCTCGCAAAATGCCCCTTCTTCCCGCAGTCACTGCAGGTCGCGGAGCGGGCTGGGCAGCGTGGGTGTGGATGCTGGCCCTTCCCACAGAAGTAGCACGGTGTGCCCCCATGGTGAGCGGGTCGCCGCGTTGCGCAGGCCTGTAATACAGCTGAGTGTGAGGAAGTCCGGGGGGGCTCGCAGAGTCTGCGGGGTACGTACCCAAGTTGTCGGGCCACCACCAGCGAGGAGACGAGCGTTAGCATGTCCTGGAGGTCGTTTGCCCCGTTTTCAAGCAGCCGCTGCCGGATGTAGGTCGAGCGGATGCCGGACACGAAAGCGTCCCTGATATGCAGGTTCATATATACTTCCCCTGTCACATCCTGGTGGTCACAGCCCCTGGAAAGCGCGGCGAGTTTCTCAACAAACTCGTCTAGCGATTGCCCCGAGCGCTGCCGGCAGGTAGAGAGCAGATGCCAGGCGTGCACCTCATTGATGGGTTTGACGAACCACTTGCGGAGTAACTCGATCGCTTCCTCATAAGTTGTCGCCTTTTCGAGCGTGGCGGAGATTCTGTGACTCACCCGGGCGTGGAGTAGGCGCAGCTCGCGTCGCCGCAGGATGGGAGTCTCTGAAAAGTCCAGGTAGGCCTCGAAGCACCGCAGCCAGTATTTAAAAATGTCCTTTGACTCCGGTGTCCGTGCTTCCAGATTGAGCTTCTCTGGTTTTAGGCCTGTGTCCATCCTGATCCAGTTTAGTCTATTAAATTGTGGTACCCTCAATAACGATGCTGAGAGTGTAAACAGTAGACGAGGCTGGAAAAACTAAGAACTAGGCTGGAGCTGAGACGTGTGCTAACTGCTGCACTGCCCACACGGTGGCCCCTTATATACGGCTCCCAGAATGGCGGAGCCGGAGGCGGAGTCTCCCAGGGTTCCAAGTCCGGTCTTAAAGGGGGCATCACCTTACATGATGACAAGGGTAATGTGTTACAGTAACCGTTCATCACACCAACCTACTCCTAACCCAGGAGCAAAGTGTGAGGCAAATCTGATATAACAAGGAGCTGGTTACAGAACGGTGTCGCCTCCTTCAGCACGGCCTGGAGCCTGACACCAGGCTGTGGATTTTCCTGTCAAATCTGATATAACAAGGAGCTGTGAAAGTGTACAAACTCAGCAATAGCATGATGGGAAAAATAGCCAACTTATGTAACCAAGTGTAAGACAGCTGTGTCAGCTAAGTGCCAAGATCAGAAGAGGGAAAACAGTGTGTGACCTCAGTAAAACCTGATAACAAAGCCACGATCTAGGAATGTCCTAATAACACAACTTCCTTATGACCTAGGTCCATCTGCGTCAAGGCATCATGAAGGCAGAGGTAAAAACAAAATAGGACCACGTCTTAAATCCTGTAAAGACAAAATACTGCAAATAAGCCGAGTCAGGGTCTTTCCATGACAACATGTTTGATCAGAAGTTATGACTGTATTGACATTTTTGAACAAGGTCTGTTTTTGTAAAATAATACAGCTTTTGTATAAATATTGAACGTTTTCTCCATGTCTTTGCGAGCATGAGAAAGAATGAGCAGGTTTACCTGAACAGCTCTCTCTCTCTCTAACATGTAGCCATCTGCATGCAGACTTTGGTCAATAAAGACAAAGTTATTTATTTCGAAAGAGAGTTGTAAAGTTGTTTTCCTCACAGTCTTGAAGTAGGAAAAATTTTAAAAGACGACACGGCACGGCCTGGAACCTGACACCAGGCTGTGGATGGGCCTGTCAAATCTGATATAACACGGTGCTGTTTACAGAACGGTGTCACCTCCTTCAGCACGGTCTGGAGCCTGACACCAGGCTGTGGGTGGTCCTGTCAAATCTGATATAACAAGGAGCTGGTTACAGAACGGTGTCAACTCCTTCAGCACGGCCTGGAACCTGACACCAGGCTGTGGATGGGCCTGTCAAATCTGATACAACAAGGAGCTGGTTACAGAACGGTGTCACCTCCTTCAGCACGGCCTGGAAACTGACACCAGGCTGTGGATGGTCCTGTCAAATCTGATATAACAAGGAGCTGGTTACAGAACGGTGTCACCTCCTTCAGCACGGTCTGGAGCCTGACACCAGGCTGTGGATGGTCCTGTCAAATCTGATATAACAAGGTGCTGGTTACAGAACGGTGTCGCCTCCTTCAGCACGGCCTGGAGGCCGACACCAGGCTGTGGATGGTCCTGTCAAATCTGATATAACAAGGAGCTAGTTACAGAACTGTGTCACCTCCTTCAGCACGGTCTGGAGCCTGACACCAGGCGGTGGATGCTCCTGTCAAATCTGATATAACACGGTGCTGTTTACAGAACGGTGTCACCTCCTTCAGCATGGCCTGGAACCTGACACCAGGCTGTGGATGGTCCTGTCAAATCTGATATAACAAGGTGCTGGTTACAGAACGGTGTCGCCTCCTTCAGCACGGCCTGGAGCCTGACACCAGGCTGTGGTTGGTCCTGTCAAATCTGATATAACAAGGAGCTGGTTACAGAACGGTGTCGCCTCCTTCAGCACGACCTGGAGCCTGACACCAGGCTGTGGATGGGCCTGTCAAATCTGATATAACAAGGAGCTGGTTACAGAACGGTGTTGCCTCCTTCAGCACGGCCTGGAGCCTGACACCAGGCTGTGGATGGTCCTGTCAAATCTGATATAACAAGGTGCTGGTTACAGAACGGTGTCGCCTCCTTCAGCACGGCCTGGAACCTGACACCAGGCTGTGGATGGTCCTGTCAAATCTGATATAACCAGGAGCTGGTTACAGAACGGTATCGCCTCCTTCAGTGCGGCCTGGAGCCTGACACCAGGCTGTGGATGGTCCTGTCAAATCGGATACCACAAGGAGCTGGTTACAGAACGGTGTCGCCTCCTTCAGCACGGTCTGGAGCCTGACACCAGGCTGTGGATGGTCCTGTCAAATCTGATATAACAAGGTGCTGGTTACAGAACGGTGTCGCCTCCTTCAGCACGGCCTGGAGCCTGACACCAGGTTGTGGATGGTCCTTTCAAATCTGATATAACAAGGAGCTGGTTACAGAACGGTGTCACCTCCTTCAGCACGGCCTGGAGCCTGACACCAGGCTGTGGATGGTCCTGTCAAATCTGACATAACAAGGTGCTGGTTACAGAACGGTGTCGTCTCCTTCAGCACGGCCTGGAGCCTGACACCAGGCTGTGGATGGTCCTGTCAAATCTGATATAACAAGGAGCTGGTTACAGAACGGTGTCGCCTCCTTCAGCACGGCCTGGAGCCTGACACCAGGCTGTGGATGGTCCTGTCAAATCTGATACAACAAGGAGCTGGTTACAGAACGGTGTCACCTCCTTCAGCACGGCCTGGAGCCTGACACCAGGCTGTGGATGGTCCTGTCAAATCTGATATAACAAGGTGCTGGTTACAGTACGGTGTCGCCTCCTTCAGCACGGCCTGGAGCCTGACACCAGGCTGTGGATGGTCCTGTCAAATCTGATATAACAAGGAGCTGGTTACAGAACGGAGTCGCCTCCTTCAGCACGGCCTGGAGCCTGACACCAGGCTGTGGATGGTCCTGAAAAATCTGATATAACAAGGAGCTGGTTACAGAACGGAGTCGCGTCCTTCAGCACGGCCTGGAGCCTGACACCAGGCTGTGGATGGTCCTGTCAAATCTGATATAACAAGGAGCTGGTTACAGAACGGTGTCACCTCCTTCAGCACGGCCTGGAGCCTTACACCAGGCTGTGGATGGTCCTGTCAAATCTGATATAACAAGGAGCTGGTTACAGAACGGTGTCACCTCCTTCAGCACGGCCTGGAGCCTGACACAAGGCTGTGGATGGTCCTGTGAAATCTGATATAACAAGGAGCTGGTTACAGAACGGTGTTGCCTCCTTCAGCACGGCCTGGAGCCTGACACCAGGCTGTGGATGGTCCTGTCAAATCTGATATAACAAGGAGCTGGTTGCAGAACGGTGTCGCCTCCTTCAGCAAGCCTGGAGCCTGACACCAGGCTGTGGATGGTCCTGTCAAATCTGATATAACAAGGAGCTGGTTACAGAATGGTGTCACCTCCTTCAGCACGGCCAGGAGCCTGACACCAGGCTGGTGATGGTCCTGTCAAATCTGATATAACAAGGTGCTGGTTACAGAACGGTGTCGCCTCCTTCAGCACGGCCTGGAACCTGACACCAGGCTGTGGATGGTCCTGTCAAATCTGATATAACCAGGAGCTTGTTACAGAACGGTATCGCCTCCTTCAGTGCGGCCTGGAGCCTGACACCAGGCTGTGGATGGTCCTGTCAAATCGGATACCACAAGGAGCTGGTTACAGAACGGTGTCGCCTCCTTCAGCACGGTCTGGAGCCTGACACCAGGCTGTGGATGGTCCTGTCAAATCTGATATAACAAGGTGCTGGTTACAGAACGGTGTCGCCTCCTTCAGCACGGCCTGGAGCCTGACACCAGGTTGTAGGTGGTCCTTTCAAATCTGATATAACAAGGAGCTGGTTACAGAACGGTGTCACCTCCTTCAGCACGGCCTGGAGCCTGACACCAGGCTGTGGATGGTCCTGTCAAATCATACATAACAAGGTGCTGGTTACAGAACGGTGTCGTCTCCTTCAGCACGGCCTGGAGCCTGACACCAGTCTGTGGATGGTCCTGTCAAATCTGATATAACAAGGAGCTGGTTACAGAACGGTGTCGCCTCCTTCAGCACGGCCTGGAGCCTGACACCAGGCTGTGGATGGTCCTGTCAAATCTGATACAACAAGGAGCTGGTTACAGAACGGTGTCACCTCCTTCAGCACGGCCTGGAGCCTGACACCAGGCTGTGGATGGTCCTGTCAAATCTGATATAACAATGAGCTGGTTACAGAACGGTGTCGACTCCTTCAGCACGGCCTGGAGCCTGACACCAGGCTGTGGATGGTCCTGTCAAATCTGATATAACAAGGTGCTGGTTACAGTACGGTGTCGCCTCCTTCAGCACGGCCTGGAGCCTGACACCAGGCTGTGGATGGTCCTGTCAAATCTGATATAACAAGGAGCTGGTTACAGAACGGAGTCGCCTCCTTCAGCACGGCCTGGAGCCTGACACCAGGCTGTGGATGGTCCTGAAAAATCTGATATAACAAGGAGCTGGTTACAGAACGGAGTCGCCTCCTTCAGCACGGCCTGGAGCCTGACACCAGGCTGTGGATGGTCCTGTCAAATCTGATATAACAAGGAGCTGGTTACAGAACGGTGTCACCTCCTTCAGCACGGCCTGGAGCCTGACACCAGGCTGTGGATGGTCCTGTCAAATCTGATATAACAAGGAGCTGGTTACAGAACGGTGTCACCTCCTTCAGCACGGCCTGGAGCCTGACACAAGGCTGTGGATGGTCCTGTGAAATCTGATATAACAAGGAGCTGGTTACAAAACGGTGTTGCCTCCTTCAGCACGGCCTGGAGCCTGACACCAGGCTGTGGATGGTCCTGTCAAATCTGATATAACAAGGAGCTGGTTGCAGAACGGTGTCGCCTCCTTCAGCAAGCCTGGAGCCTGACACCAGGCTGTGGATGGTCCTGTCAAATCTGATACAACAAGGAGCTGGTTACAGAATGGTGTCACCTCCTTCAGCACGGCCTGGAGCCTGACACCAGGCTGGTGATGGTCCTGTCAAATCTGATATAACAAGGAGCTGGTTACAGAACGGTGTCACCTCCTTCAGCACGGCCTGGAGCCTGACACCAGGCTGTGGATGGTCCTGTCAAATCTGATATAACAAGGAGCTGGTTACAGAACGGGGTCGCCTCCTTCAGCACGGCCTGGAACCTGACACCAGGCTGTGGATGGTCCTGTCAAATCTGATATAACAAGGTGCTGGTTACAGAACTGTGTCGCCTCCTTCAGCACGGCCTGGAGCCTGACACCAGGCTGTGGATGGTCCTGTCAAATCTGATATAACAAGGAGCTGGTTACAGAACGGTGTCACCTCCTTCAGCACGGCCTGGAGCCTGACACCAGTCTGTGGATGGTCCTCTCAAATCTGGGAAAACAAGGAGCTGGTTACAGAACGGTGTCGCCTCCTTCAGCACGGCCTGGAGCCTGACACCAGGCTGTGGATGGCCCTGTCAAATCTGATATAACAAGGAGCTGGTGACAGAACGGTGTCACCTCCTTCAGCACGGCCTGGAGCCTGACACCAGGCTGTGGATGGTCCTGTCAAATCTGATATAACAAGGAGCTGGTTACAGAACGGTGTCACCTCCTTCAGCACGGTCTGGAGCCCGACACCAGGCTGTGGATGGTCCTGTCAAATCTGATATAACAAGGTTCTGGTTACAGAACGGTTTCACCTCCTTCAGCACGGCCTGGAGCCTGACACCAGGCTGTGGATGGTCCTGTCAAACCTGATATAACAAGGAGCTGGTTACAGAATGGGGGCTCCCGAGGCCACACTGCCTGTCCCCTGCCCCCAGGGATTATTAAGCAGTAAATGGTTAACTATATACAGGCACAGAGGTCTCTGAAACAGCTTTTTTATTGGGGGCTCCCGGACCACACTGTCTGTCCCTTGGTCCCAGGTATTATTGAGCAGCAAATGGTTAACTATCTACAGCACAGAGGTCTCTGACACAGCTTTTGATTGGGGGGGCTCCCGTACAACATGCCTGACCTCTGCTCCCAGGGATTAATTAGCAGTAAATGGTTAACTCTCTACAGCACAGAGGTCACTCAAACAGCTTTTTAATTGGGGGCTCCCGAGGCCACACTGCCTGTCCCCTGCTCCCAGGGGTTATTGAACAGTAAATGGTTAACTATATAGAGCACAGAGGTCTCTAAAACAGCTTTTTAATTGGTGGCTCCCGAAGCCACACTGCCTGTCCCCTGCTCCCAGGGATTATTGAGAAGTAAATGGTTAACTATATACTGCACAGAGGTCACTGAAACAGCGTTTTAATTGGGGGCTCCCGAGGCCACACTGCCTGTTCCCTGCTCCCAGAGATTATTGAGCAGTAAATGGTTAACTATATACGGGCACAGAGGTCTCTGAAACAGCTTATTAACTGGGGGCTTCCGAGGCCAAACTGCCTGTCTCCTGCTCCCAGGAATTATTGATCAGTAAATGGTTAACTATATACAGGCACAGAGGTCTCTGACACAGCTTTTTAATTGGGGGCTCCCGAGGCCACACTGCCTGTTCCCTGCTCCCAGTGAACATTGAGCAGTAAATGGTTAACTACATTCAGGCACAGAGGTCTCTGAAACAGCTTTTTAATTGGGGGCTCCCGGACCACACTGCCTGTCCCCTGCTCCCAGGGATTATTGAGCAATAAATGGTTAACTATATAAAGGCACAGAGGTCACTGAAACAGCTTTTTAATTGGGAGCTCCCAGACCACACTGCCTGTCCCCTGCTCCCAGGGATTATTGAGCAGTAAATGGTTAACTGATACAGGCACAGAGGTCTCTGAAACAGCTTTTTAATTGGGTGCTCCCGAGGCCACACTGCCTGTCACCTGCTCCCAGCGATTATTGAGCAGTAAATGGTGAATTAAATACAGCACAGAGGTCTCTGAAACAGCTTTGAATTGGGGTCTCCCGGACGACACTGCATGTCCCCTGCTCCCAGGGATTATTGAGCAGTAATTGGGTAACTATATACAGGCACAGAGGTATCTGAAACAGATTTTTAATTGTTGGCTCACGAGGCCACACTGCCTGTCCCCTGATCCTAGGGATTATTGAGCAGTAACAGGTTAACTATATACAGCACTGAGGTCACTGAAACAGCTTTTTAATTGGGGGCTCCCGGACCACACTGCCTGAACCCTGCTCCCAGGGATTATTGAGAAGAAAATGGTTAACTATATACAGCACATAGGTCACTGAAACAGCTTTTTAATTGGGGGCTCCCGAGACCAGATTGCCTTTCCCCTGCTCCCAGGGCTTATTGAGCAGTAAATGGTTAATTATATACAGTACAGAGGTCTCTGACACAGCTTTTTAATTGGGGGTTCCCGGACCACACTGCCTGTTCCCTGCTCCCAGGGATTATTGAGCAGTAATTGATTAGCTATTTTCATCACAGAGATCACTGAAATAGCTTTTTAGTTGGGGGCTCCTGAGGCCACACTGCCTGTCCCCTGCTCCCAGGGATTATTGAGCAGTAAATGGTTAACTATATACAGGCACAGGGGTCACTGAAACAGCTTTTTAATTGGGGGCTCCCGGGCCGCACTGCCTGTCCACTGCTCCCAGAGATTATTGAGCAGTAAATGCTTAAATATATACAGGCACAGAGGTCTCAGAAACAGATTTTTAATTGTGGGCTCCCGGGCCGCACTGCCTGACCCCTGCTCCCAGGGATTATTGAGATGTAAATGGTTAACTATATACATGCACAGAGGTCTCTGAAACAGCTTTTCAATGGGAGCTCCCGGACCACACTGCCTGTCCCCTGCTCCGGATTATTGAGAAGTCAATGGTTAACTATATACAGGCACAGAGGTCACTGAAACAGCTTTTTATTTGGGGGCTCCCGAGGCCACACTGCCTGTCCCCTGCTCCCAGGGATCACTGAGCAGTAAATGGTGAACTATATACAGGCACACAGGGTACGGAAACAGATTTTTAATTGTGGGCTCCTGAGGCCACCCTGCCTGTCTCCTGCTCCCAGGGATTATTGAGCAGTAAACGGTTAACTATATACAGCACAGAGCTCTCTGAAACAGTTTTTAATTGTGGGCTCCCGAGGCCACACTGCCTGTCCCCTGCTCCCAGGGATTATTGAGCAGTAAATGGTTAACGATATACAGCACAGAGCTCTCTGAAACAGCTTTTTAATTGGGGGCTCCCGAGGCCATACTGCCTGTCCCCTGATCCCAGGGATTGTTGAGGAGTAAATGGTTTACTATATACAGCACAGAGGTCTCTGAAACAGCTTTTTAATTGGGGGCTCCCCAGGCAACACTGTCTGTCCCCTACTCCAAGGGATTATTGAGCAGTAAATGGTTGACTATATACAGAAACAGAGATCTCTGACACAACTTTTTAATTGGGGGTTCCCGAGGCCACACTGCCTTCCCCCTGCTCCCAGGGATTATTGAGAAGTAAATGATTAACTATATACAGGCAGAGAGGTCACTGGAACAGCTTTTTAATTGGGAGCTCCCGAAGCCACTCTCTGTCCCCTGCTCCCAGGGATTATTGAGCAGTAATTGGTTAGCTATTTTCAGCATAGATATCACTGAAATAGCTTTTTAATTGGGGGCTCCCGGACCACATTGCCTGTCCCCTGGCCCCAGGTATTATTGAGCAGTAAATGGTGAACTATATACAGGCACAGAGGCCTCTGAAACAGTTTCTTAATTGAGGGCTCCCGAGGCCACACTGCCTGTCCCATGCTCACAGGGATTATTGAGAAGTAAATGGTTAACTATATACAGGTGCCGAGGTCTCTGAAACAGCTTTTTAATTGCGGGCTCCCGAGGCAACACTGCCTGTCCCCTGCTCCCAGGGATTATTGAGAACTAAATGGTCAACTATATACACACGCACAGCGGTCACTGAAACAGCTTTTTAATTGGGAGATCCCGGACCACACTTCCTGTCCCCTGCTCCCAGGGATTATTGAGCAGTAAATGGTTAACTATATACAGCACAGAGGTCTCTGAAACAGCTTTTTAGTTGCGGGCTCCCGAGTCAACACTGCCTGTCCCCTGCTCCCAGCGATTATTGACTAGTAAATGGTTAACTAAAAACAGGCACAGAGGTCTCTGAAACAGCATTTTAATTGGGGGCTCCCGAGGCCACACTGCCTGTCCCCTGCTCCTGTAGCCATGTAAAATGGCTGCGTTCAGATTAATCTGGCCAAAACCCAGTTTAAAATGGCTAACCCGAATGACTGCTGAGAAAAGCAGCCAAGAAGACACAGGCAGGCAGCTGCAGACAGGTTTGCATATTCAGCTCTGGGAACGTAGCCCAGATCGATACTCAGGGCTATCAACAGCCCTTCAACCCAGGTATCCGCAGTTTCATTCAGGACTGTTTACACCTATCTACTCAGATATCCACAGTTAAATCGGCTATACCCGGGAACAGTTGCAACATATTAGCAATTGAATACCGGGCCAGACCTGTCGGCGCCTGCAGTGGCCGAAACAAAGACAGGTGAGCGACCACCCCCCGATCGAGGAATCGCCTCACCATTGGACACATCGACCCCAGAGACTGGGGACAGATTCCAAATACTTGGGACTCAGTGTCAAGGGCCGCCCCGGGAGGCGGGAAGCCCCTGGGCCCTATAAAAGTAAAGGTCCAAGTCCAGATCTCGCTTTCTCTCCTCTTCGCCTGCTCGAGACCTTCGCAAGACCAGCCACCGGCAGCAGTAAGTGTGAATCCAACGATCGCTATCCGGTAGAGACACCTAGCCACCGACCTGTAGCAGCCTTTTGAATCCCGCGGGCCAGATCTGATTGGACAAGCCATTCGTTTCCCTGACCTGGTGGGCTCTTCCTAAGCTAAGTATTGGCCAGTAGTGATAGGTTTATTGCATAGAAAGTAGTATTAGGGTATTAATATTGCTTGTTGTATATAATAAATGACCGTTGTTTTAATCCTTACTAAGCGGTGTGCTGTGTTATTAATCATAACCTAAACTTGAACCACGTGGTGGTATCATAAAGATACCTGGCGACTCGTGAGCAAAGGTGACGTAAACAGAGCAAATAGACTAAGGTTAAAAGAGCAACATAATTGGCGCCTCCGCCGGGACCCGACTTAGAAGTGGAAAACCACTCCGGGAGAACCCCAACATTTTTAATTAGAATCCAATTGGAAACAAAACAAAAAAAAACACAAGTGTTCAAGCGGTTCTGGTTAATTATTCGCAATTCGGAAGTGTGTCTCTGCCTGCGTAACTAACAGGGCTAGAAGGCAAAACTGTTAGATTTTTTGTTGCGTCAAAACTATCGGCAGTTGGTATTTTGGAAATTAGTGCAAGCCGTACCCGCATCTACCACACCACCTTAGCCCCCTGTTCCACATTCGAACGTAACGAGCAGATAAGAGAGAGCCATGCAGGCAATGCAAGTGATGCAGCGCCTCATGAACCCCGAAGATTTTGCTGTCGCACCAGTCAGCAGCGTAGGAGCGGGACAGTGTCCCGTTTGGGAAGTGGAAATCCGCAAAATTCTGCAGGGCAAAGGATGGCCCGTGTGGAAGGATTTCTGCAATAACGACGACTCAGGTCCTGGAAGTATAGGGCATACTTGGTGGGAGAACCTGAGTGAGATCCACAAAAAGAGTTTAGCAAAAGCGCGCAAGCCGATGGCAATTGTGTCCTGTCTGGCGCAATTGCGAGGCACAGAGGAGGTCGTCGGGACGCTCCGCAAGGAAATAGAAGGCATACATCGGATGAGTAAAATCGATGTATGCGAAATTGAGAAAGAGAACCTGGAGTTAAAAGGGAAATTAGCAGTAAAGGCCGAAGAGGCGGCTGACACCAAACGGGGTCAGCAATCTTGTCTGGCGCACTTGAGTAGTTTCCAGTCACAATATGAGAAGGCTTATCAGGACCTGCAGCGTGCAGTCCTGGTAAAGAAAGAAACAGAAAACCAGTTAGAGACGCTCCAGAAACAACGCAGTGATCTCAAGGCAGCCTTGAGAGTGCTCCACGCCACAACCACGGAACAAAGGCAGAGTACTTTGGACCATGCAAAGTGCCGAAAGCAGATTGAAGACCTGAAAGCATTGCTTTCTGTCCAAAAGGGATTTCAAGAAACCTTTGGGGAAAGTCTAGACCAGAAAGACGGCCCTGATTGGGAAGAATTGCAAGAGACAGCGCAGAGATATGTTCAGGGAGCATGTGCGCAGGGAAAACCCCAAAGGAGAAAAGCACCCCCACCCCCCACACAACAGATAATACAGGCTCCCATGAACCCTGTAACAACCCACCGCACCGCCACAGCAGACGAGGCGGACGTCTTATATTCCTCCTCCCTCACAGTGACCCAATTACGGGACACGTGTGCCAAAATCACACCGTTCCTCCCTGCTTCAGACCCACACCATTTCTTTGCCACCGTCTAACACTAGGTGACCATGTACGGCCTGGATGAGAAAGAGCAGGTAAAGCTCACGGTCCTCAGCTTAGACCCATCGGTCGCAGCAGCCCTTCCCGACCCACAGAATGTAGGAGGAGGCACCCTTGCAGAAATGCATACCGCAATCCTTGATGCGATCGGGTACAACCGGGGCGACCCCGTAGGCGGTCTGAATAAGTGCAGGCAGAAAAAGTCTGAACACCCCACAGCGTTCGCAGGACGCTTGTGGATTCATTTTGAAGCCGTTTTCGGCAACGTAGATCGTGCCCATTTGTCCGCAGACAATATGGCCAAGTGGACCCGCACCCTTATCTCCCATGCCACGGAAGCAGGACAGAATGCCTGTAGCAATTATGACCCCTCGGAGGAGGCTCATAATGAGAAGTGGGTGGTCAAGAGATTGTCCCGCGTTTGGGAACAAGCGGCTCACGGTAAATCAGCAACTAGAACCCCCGAGGAAAACCAAGCCGCCGCAGACATGCAGGCAGTAAGAACCACTCTTCACAACCCCGCCTGGGTAAACAAGGGAAAGAACAGCCCCCCAGCCAAACCGCAAGAGTGCTACAATTGCGGACAATTGGGACATTTTGCTAAGGAATGCAATGGCCTAAGAAACCACAGAGAGCCCAACAAACAGGCACTCCCAATAAGAAAAAGGCAGAGCCCATACATAGCGTTAGCCCCCAGTCCGATCAGACAGACTTGACCGTAACGGACTGACGATGTACAGGCTGCCCCAGCTGGGTCTGCGATACCCTTTGGGATAGGTCAGGACGACCCGTAGTCGCAGCAAAGGTTAGGGGACAGCCGATCGAGTTTCTCTGGGACACAGGCGGGTCCCGCACAATCTTAAATTCCTCCACCCTTGGTAAGGACACGTGGCCCACCACATCCACTATCACCCTCAGCGGCTTCACAGGCCACTCACAACAGGGACATATCACAACCCCTGTACCCATCCAGATCGGAACCATTAATACAAAACACCCCGTAGTGTTAGTCGACCTGCCCCCAACAGCAGAGCACATGTTGGGGATCGACTTCATGAACTCTCACCACTTCTCTTTCGATCCAGTCAACCAGTGTGTCTGGAAGATGGCGAAATCCGCTAGAGCCCCTGCAACACAATATAGGGGACTACATGAACAAAATCAGCGCCGTTGGCGAGTTTTGGTTCAACCCCACCACACTCAGCACGGACAGACAGGTTAGGGCAGTCCTGCAAAAGAACAGGGCAACATTTGCAACCCACAAACACGACTGTGGACGGATGACCGGTTCCGTACAAATAACCGGACCGGACCCTAGACCCCAGAAACAGTACGGATTTCCCCTTGAAGCAGAGGGAGAAATCCTAAAGGTCATAGAAAGCTTATTGGAGCAGGGCGCCCTAAGATCGGTAGCCTCAACTAATAATGACCCAATTTGGCCAACAAGGAAACCCAACGGATCATGGCGTTTGACCATTGATTATAGGGAACTCAATAAAGTCACCCCCGCAGCAGCCCCCACCGTTGCAACAAGTCCCGAGACCATGCACAAACAGGGACTCCACGCCCGATATTTCACGGTTTTGGACATCATTAATGGGTTCTGGTCCATTCCATTGGCAAAGGCGTGCCAGTACAAATTTGCCTTCACTTTCAGAGCGCAGCAGTACACGTGGACATGCCTGCCACAAGGCTTCCACAACTCCCCCTCCATTTTCCACCGACAGCTGGCAAATGGACGAGCAAACTTTTCTCCCCCCGAATGTCTGGTACAGTATGTAGACGACCTACTACTGCAGACAGACACCAAGGAAGAGCACATTGAGCTTCTGTCCGAACTCCTGGAGTTACTACACTCCATTGGCTGCAAAGTAAACCCCAAAAAGGCCCAGATATTGGAAGAAAAGGTGATATATTTGGGATATATCATCACACACGGCAAACGCTAGATCGAGCACAAAAGAATTGACTCGATCGCTAAATTGCCCCTTCCCCAACACGTGTCAGCCCTCCGGTCGTTTTTAGGACTGGTTGGCTACTGCCGAAACCACATTGACGATTTCGCCAGCAAGGCAGCACCCCTCTCAGACCTCCTAAAGAAAGGAGCCCCCTGGGAGTGGCTTCCGCAGCATACGGAGGCTGTGGAATCATTAAAACAGGCGCTCATTGCCGCCCCCGCACTACAAGTTCCCGACCCGCTTTCCCCTTACACCATCGAGGTAGCGACCACAGACCGCACCCTTTCAGCCGTGCTCCTACAGGAACGGCACGACCAGCTAAGACCCGTGGCTTATGCCTCCCGGATTTTCGATGCTGTGGAGCAGGGATTCTCAGCCTGTGAGAGGCACCTGCTCGCAGTTTTCTGGGCAGTCCAGTACTTTTCCTACATTACCGGACTGAACCCCATCACCATCTTGACCGAACACACCCCCGCACAACTTTTACTAGACGGACGACTTAAAGACGGTACCGTCAGCCAAATCCACGCTGCTAGGTGGACCCTTCTCTTACAAGGACGGGACATCACAGTAAAACGGACAAAGACTCACACATACTTAGCGGACAATCTACAGTACCCCGGAACCCCCCATGAGTGTGAAATCATCTCGCCCCACCATAATACAGGCCCCTTTATAGCCAGAACACCCCCCAGAAAACTAGCCAATCCATCTCAGAGCCCCCCTCACCCGGACACGTGTGACCCCATCAGGATCTATGTGGATGGATCTTCCACAATCCTGGATGGGCAACGCATAACATGTTGTGGGATTTATGTGGAGGACGCGCAGGGACGTGCCCTCGAAGAAATCGCATTAAAATTGCCCGGGCACTTAGACGCACAGGCAGCAGAGCTTGCAGCCATCGCCTACATTGTAGACCACCCAGATTCCTTCCCCAGCCCTGCAGACATATATTCAGACAGTCTATACGTCTGCAACAGCCTCACCGAATTTCTGCCCCTCTGGGAAACAAGAGGATTTGTTTCCGCGGATGGGAAACCCCTCCCCTCAGCCCCATTACTCCGCCATATTCTGGAAAATGCCAAGAATAGGACTTTTGGCATTATAAATGTCCGCAGCTACCATCGTTCCTCCCCCCCCTGGAAATGTAAAAGCCGACGCGCTGGCTAAGGCAGGATCCAGGCATGGGTACTTTTGGAAGCCCCCCGGGAGCGCCCCAGTGAGTGTGCCAGTGAGTGCAGTTCAGGTCGCGCAGACTAGGATCGAGGATCTAGTAGCAGCCCAGAAGCAGGATAGCGCTCTCACTGAGATCATGAAAGGGATGTTTCCAGCCTCATACGAGAGGTTCTGGAATACCATAACCACACATGATGGTGTGGTGCTATAGGACAGCCTTTACGTGGTTCCTGTACAAGATAGGAATCAGATGATCTATCTATTCCATGACGGCCATGGACACCAGGGAATAGAACCCACCACAGCCCACCTCAAGCAGCTTTGTTGGTGGCCAAATCTTAAAGAGGATGTATTCCATTACATTGAGAATGACCTCATCTGCGCTCAGAACAACCCAGATAGATATGCCAAAAAGGCACATCTCAGCCACACCCGACCCGTTAACGCCCCCTGGACTAACCTCCAGATCGATTTTATAGGTCCATTGCCCCCTTGCAGGAATGGCTATAAATATGTTCTGGTGGTCATTGACACTTTTACAAAGTGGGTGGAAGCATTTCCAGCTCGCACCAACACCACGAAAACCACAGCCAAAATCCTAACCCACCACATCTTCACAAGATGGGGACTCCCCCGCAGCATTGAATCGGACCAAGGTTCTCACTTTACGGGACGGGTCATGCAGAACGTCCTCACGATTTTTGGCATAACCCAAAAATTTCACATTGCGTACCACCCACAGTCGAGTGGTATAGTGAAGCGCATGAATCGGACCCTAAAAAACACCCTTAGAAAAATGGTCCAGCAAAACAACACCACTTGGGATTCAGTCCTCCCCTTTGCGCTGATGTTTTTGCGTAACACTGTTTCCACCTCCACAGGTTTCACCCCACACACCCTCTGTGGTGATACACCACTGTACTTCCCTACCATTGTACATAGTCTATAATAGTTGTGTGTAACGTGGCCCTGTAATACTGTGTATTGTACTGTAGCTCTCCAGAGGTTCGGTCACTGGTAGGTAACCCGACCTGGCCACGGAGAGCTCCGCCTTAGCCACTCCCCCGGGAGTTAGTATAAGAACCCTCTTCTGGGACCGGTCCCATTCTGTCTGGGGTCGTCTGTGTCGGGTAAGCCTCCCATGTAGTATATTAAAGCCTGAGTTAAAGTCTCACATGTCTTTGTGGTTCTTGACGCTTAGCGCATCACCTTCATGACCGGACGCCCCATGACCGGACGCCCCATGAAAGGGACAGAATACTTGCTAGGTTTAGACCTAACCAGCCCCGAACCCACGGCCCTCACCCACGAGAAGGCCGTGGAACAACTACTTGCAAATATAAAAACGGATCAGCTAGCAGCCACTGTTAATCTGGGCACTAAAAGAAAACAGAGCAAGGCCTGTTTTGCTAAGGCAGTACATGCTACGGAGTACAACATAGGACAGCAAGTACTGTTGTCCGTGTACAACCCCAGCACGTTTCTGTCTCCAAAATACTCGGGTCCCTATTCAATTACGGACAAAATAAGCCCGTCGGTATATAAAATTAAATACCAAAATGGTAAGACTGCATGGGTTCACTTAAACCAGCTCAAGGTTTATGGAGCACAGTCAAACCACTCCCACCAAGTCATGCTTGACGCAGCCGACCAAACCCCGCCCACAGCCAACGTGACCACAACCACCCCTTCCACGCCCAGCCCAGACACGGACTCTCCACCGACTCCACCCACAAACTTTACGTTCCGCTCCGGAACGCCCACAGACTGCAGCAGCACAGACAGCGACTGTGACTCTGACGACAGCCACAGCACGCCTCCCTACCATCCTGGTCCCACACCCAGCAACTCCGACCTGGACTGCAGTGACCCCTTCCTCATCACCTACTGAAATAAACCCACCCACCAACCACCGAACCACACGGACGACCCCGACTTTGTCCCCACCCAACTCGACACCACTCATGGGCACCGCGACAACGCCTGCAGACTCGTCCGCAACGACGAGGACGATCCTTACTCACACCACGCAGCCCTTTCCGCCATTATCCACTCCAGAGTTTGGCACCCGGGAGACGGTAATGACCTCGGGCCTGACTCCGCCAACCCTTTTGCGACCCTGTTCGCAACCGAGAACTGAGGTGTCCACATGATGATTGAAAGGAGACACTTGGTGAAAAGTGTTGTCCTTTCTGATGGAACCTGCAATGTTTTTCGTTGTCTGTCTGTTTGTTAAATGTTGTTCGTCCTACAGGAGAATGTTCTCACCGCCCCACACCCATTCACCTGAACTTTTAACTTTTCCCACTGACACCCACCACCGCCACACGCCCATTCGGCCGATACCTCTGAGGACTTGCCTCAGAGGCCCACTGAGACCAGACGCCCGATCGCAGCTACTCTTCTGATTGGATGGTATAATCAGAACAGTAACCCCACCATGATCACTACATTTCTGTCCGTTCTTTGGTCGCTCAGGCGGTGGAGAAACGGCGTGAGACCCGCCCTGCCTGGGGACCCCCGCGGTTGGTCAAAAACGCTCGGGTAGGGAAGATACGGTATTGGTAGCCGTCCTACCCGGGGACTCCACCCAAATCGTACCCGTCGCGGCCCACACGCACCTCATTCGAACTTTTCTTTCAAAAACCGTTTTATTTTATTTAGACAACCTTTGGGTTGCTGCCACATGCAATTTACATCCTAGAGCATCTGGATGATAAACTTAGCACTGGTCCACCATTGGGAAGTGTGCCGGGTCCAAACATTTGTTTTGAAAAAAAATGGGGGGAGAGTCACATACTGTGACCAATTATAAGGGTTTAATTGGCCCCAAGAAGGACAGACACACTAACACACCAGATATTAAACCGAAGTATTGACACACACCACGCTTGTCTTACAGAACTCCAGAAGCTCCAAGTCCGGAGAAAACCAGCGAACACAGGAAAAGGAAAGAAAGAAGACAGCCATGAGGACTCCTTTCTTCATGCTCAACATTATTGTTATGGACCTTTGGTTGCGCGGGAACGCGGACCCCATCACTCCAAACCCCCCTGCCGTTAACGCTTCACTGGCCCGTAGTACCGAGGGCCCAGTCACCAGCCACGCTGCATTCTGCTGGCGTGCCAAGTTCATAACTTGGTACTCCCTATCGTACATCATTGAGGCACTGTTGGCGTTGGCTTTACTCGGTTGTGCAGTCCAGACCATGCGCCTCCGCAAGTGGAAAAGGAGAGCGTACCGCGCTCGAACCCCGGTCTATCGGATCCGATCCCCGATATTCGGCTATGACCAGACCCCCGTGACATATAAATAATAAAACATGCACTGGCGGTTTGTTTGTTCTTCCTGTAAATAAAAAGAGAATGAGTGGAAATGTATGATCCTGAGCTTGACTGCCAAGCCAGGAAAGAATATATTGATTGTGATAGTATTGTATAGAGAGATAAGACTGTAAGTTTGAAGAATTGCTTAGGTAAAATTAGAGGTTCCCAGTTTATTTCTGGGGCCGTTGCTGTTTGTCATTTTTATCAATGACCTAGAGGAAGGCGCAGAAGGGTGGGTGAGTAAATTTGCAGATGATACTAAAGTCGGTGGTGTTGTCGATAGTGTGGAAGGATGTAGCAGGTTACAGAGGGATATAGATAAGCTGCAGAGCTGGGCTGTGAGGTGGAAAATGGAGTTTAATGTAGAGAAGTGTGAGGTGATTCACTTTGGAAGGAATAACAGGAATGCGGAATATTTGGCTAATGGTAAAGTTCTTGAAAGTGTGGATGAGCAGAGGGATCTAGGTGTCCATGTACATAGATCCCTGAAAGCTGCCACCCAGGTTGATAGGGTTGTGAAGAAGGCCTATGGAGTGTTGGCCTTTATTGGTAGAGGCATTGCGTACCGGAGTCAGGAGGTCATGTTGCAGCTGTACAGAACTCTGGTACGGCCGCATTTGGAGTATTGCGTACAGTTCTGGTCACCACATTATAGGAAAGACGTGGAGGCTTTGGAGCGGGTGCAGAGGAGATTTACCAGGATGTTGCCTGGTATGGAGGGAAAATCTTATGAGGAAAGGCTGATGGACTTGAGGTTGTTTTCGTTGGAGAGAAGAAGGTTAAGAGGAGACTTAATAGAGGCATACAAAATGATCAGGGGGTTGGATAGGGTGGACAGTGAGAGCCTTCTCCCGCGGGTGGAAATGGCTGGCACGAGGGGACATAGCTTTAAACTGAGGGGTAATAGATATAGGACAGAGGTCAGAGGTAGGTTCTTTACGCAAAGAGTAGTGAGGCCGTGGAATGCCCTACCTGCTACAGTAGTGAACTCGCCAACATTGAGGGCATTTAATAGTTTATTGGATAAACATATGGATGATAATGGCATAGTGTAGGTTAGATGGCTTTTGTTTCGGTGCAACATCATGGGCCGAAGGGCCTGTACTGCGCTGGATTGTTCTATGTTCTTGGTTCTATTTTTTTATATAGACACATGCCCCTGCCTGACATAGCGTCCTCAAGAATTATTTAGGTGAATTTATGTGCATAGCTAGGGTCAGAGTAGCGGCCATGTGGGAGGTGCCACACCCCCCCCCCCCGCCCCCCAAGTCGGGAAACGAAGAGGACAACATTTATGTGATCCTTCACGCTTCGCGTTAGGATCACAAGGCGGGATTGTAGCCATGTAAAATGGCTGCGTTCCGATTAATCTGGCCAAAATCCAGTTTAAAATGGCTAACCCGAAAGACTGCTGGGAAAAGCAGCTAAGAAGACACAGGCAGGCAGCTGCAGACAGATTTGCATATTCAGCTCTGGGAACGTAGCCCAGATCAATACTCAGGGCTATCCACAGCCCTTCAACCCAGGCATCCGCAGTTTCATTCAGGACTGTTTACAGCTAATCTACTCAGACATCCACAGTTAAATCGGCTATCCCCGCGAACAATTGCAACATTTTAGCAATTGAATACCGGGCCAGACCTGTCGGCGCCTGCAGTCGCCGAAACAAAGACAGGTGAGCGAACACCCCACGATCGAGGAATCGCCCCACCATTGGACACATCGACCCCAGTGACTGGGGACAGATTCCAAATACTTGGGACTCAGGGTCAAGGGCCGCCCCGGGAGGCGGGAAGCCCCTGGGCCCTATAAAAGTAAAGGTCCAAGTTCAGATCTCGCTTTCTCTCCTCTTCGCCTGCTCGAGACCTTCGCAAGACCAGCCACCGGCAGCAGTAAGTGTAAATCCAACGGTCGCTATCCGGTAGAGACACCTAGCCACCGACCTGTAGCAGCCTTTTGAATCCCGCGGGCCAGATCTGATTGGACAAGCCATTCGGTTCCCTGACCTGGTGGGCTCTTCCTAAGTTAAGTATTGGCCAGTAGTGATAGGTTTATTGTATAGAAAGTAGTATTAGGGTATTAATATTGCTTGTTGTATGTAATAAATGACCGTTGCTTTAATCCTTACTAAGCGGTGTGCCGTGTTATTAATCATGACATAAACTTGAACCACGTGGCGGTATCATAAAGATACCTGGCGACGCATGAGCAAAGGTGAACTAATATAATAAAGATAGAAAGAGCAACACTTCCAGGGATTATTGAGCAGTAAATGGTTAACTACATACAGGCACAGAAGTCTCTGAAACAGCTTTTTAATTCTGGGATCCCGAGGCCACACTGCCTGTCCCCAGCTCCCAGGGATTTTTGAGCTGTAAATGGTTAACTAAATACAGCACAGAGGTCTCTGAAATAGCTTTTTAATTGGGGGCTCCCGAGGTCACACTGCTTGTTCCCTGCTCCCCGGGATTATGGAGAGGAAGTAAATGGTTAACTATATACAGCACAGTAGTCATTGAAACAGCTTTTAAATTGGGGGCACACGAGGCCACACTGCCTGTCCCCTGCTCCCAGGGATTATTGCGCAGTAAATGTTTAACTATATACAGCACAGAGGTCACTGAATCAGTTTTTAATTAGGGGCTCCCAGACAACACTGCCTGCCACCTGCTCCCAGGGATTATTGAGCAGTAAATGGTTAACTATACACAGCACAGAGGTCTCTGAAACAGCTTTTAAATTGGGGGCACACGAGGCCACACTGCCTGTCCCCTGCTCCGAGGGATTATTGAGCAGTAAATGGTTAACTATATACAGACACAGAGGCCTCTGACACAGCTATTTAATTGGTGGCTCCCGTAGCCACACTGCCTGACCCCTGCTCCCAGGGATTATTGAGCACTAAATGTTCAACTATGTACAGCACAGAGGTCTCTGAAACAGATTTTTAATTGGGAGCTCCCGACCACACTGCCTGACCCCTGCTCCCAGGGATTATTGAGAACTAAATGGTTAACTATATACAGCACAGAGGTCTCTGAAACAGCTTTTTATTTGGGAGCTCCAGGACCACACTGCCTGTCCCCTGCTCGCAAGGATTATTCAGCAGTAAATGGTAAACAATTTACAGGCACAGAGTCTCTGAAACACCTTTTGTATTTGCGGCTCTCAGAGCCACTCTGCATGTCACCTGCTCCCAGGGATTATTGAGCAGTAAATTGTTAACTATATACAGGCACAGAGGACCCTGAAACAGCTTTTTAATTGGGGGCTCCCGAGGCCACACTGAGTGTCCCCAGCTCCCAGGGATTTTTGAGCAGGAAATGGTTAACTATATACAGCACAGAGGTCTCTGACACAGCTTTTTAATTGGGGGCACCCGAGGCCACACTGCCTGTCCCCTGCTCCCAGGGATTATTGAGCAGTAAATGATTAACTATATACAGCACAGAGGTCATTGAAACAGCTTTTTAATTGAGGGCACCCGTGGCAACACTGCCTGTCCCCTGCTCCCAGGGATTATTGAGAACTAAATGGTTAACTATATACAGCACAGAGGTCTCTGAAACAGCATTTTAATTCGGGGCTCCCGGACCACACTGCCTGTCTCCTGCTCCCAGGGATTATTGAGCAATAAATGGTTAACTCTTTACAGGAACAGAGGTCTCTGAAACAGCTTTTGTATTGGGGGCTACCGAGGCCACACTGCCTGTCCCCTGCTTCCAGGGATTATTGAGCTGTAAATGGTTAACTATATACAGGCACATAGGTCACTGAAACAGCTTTTTAATTGGGAGCACCAGGACCATACTGCCTGTCCACTGCTCCCAAGAATTATTGAGCAGTAAATGGATAACTATATACAGCACATAGGTCTCTGAAACAGCTTTTTAATTGGGGGCTCCCGGACCACCTTGCCTGTCCCCTGCTCCCAAGGAATATTGAGCAGTAAATCGTTAACAAGATACAGAGCAGAGGTCTCTGAAGCAGCTTTTTAATTGGGAGCTCCAGCACGACACTGCCTGCCCCCTGCTCCCAAGGATTTTTGAGCAGTAAATGGTTAACTATATACAGCACGGAGGTCTCTGAAACAGCTTTTTAATTGGGTCTCCCAGACCACACTGTCTGTCCCCTGCTCCCAGGGTTTATTGAGCATTAAATGGTTAACGATATACAGGCACAGAGGTCTCTGAATCAGCTTTTTAATTGGGGGCTCCCGAGGTCACACTGCCTGTCCCCTGCTCCCAGGGATTATTGAGCAGTAAATGGTTAACTAAATATCGGCACAGAGGTCACTGAAACAGCTTTTAATTGGGGGCTCCCGAGGCCACACTGCCTAACCCCTGCTCCCAGGGATTGTTGAGCAGTAAATGGTTAACTATCTACAGAGAAGAGGTCTCTAAAACAGCTTTTTAATTGTGGGCTCCCGAGGCCACACACTCTGTCCCCTGCTCCCAGGGATTATTGAGCAGTAAATGGTTAACTATATGGAGGCACAGAGGTCTCCGCTTTTTAGTTGGGGGCTCCCCAGGTCACACTGCTTGTTCCCTGCTCCCAGGGATTATGGAGAGGAAGTAAATGGTTAACTATATACAGCACAGAGGTACTTGAAACAGCTTTTTATTGTGGGCTCCGGGACCACGTTGCCTGTCCGCTGCTCCTATGGATTATTGAGCAGTAAATGGTTAACTATATACAGCACAGAGGTCACTGAAACAGTTTTTAATTAGGGGCTCCGAGACCACACTGCCTGCCCCCTGCTCCCAGGGATTATTTAGCAGTAAATGGTTAACTATATACAGCACAGAATTCTCTTAATCAGCTTTTTAATTGTGGGCTCCCGAGGCCACACTGCCTGTCACCTGCTCCCAGGGATTATTGAGCATTAAATGGTTAACTAGATACAGCACAAAGGTCTCTGAAACAGCTTTTTAAATGGGGGCACCCGAGGCCACACTGCCTGTCTCCTGCTCCCAGCGACTATTGAGCAGTAAATGGTTAAATATATAAAGCACAGAGGTCTCTGAAATAGCTTTTTAATTGGGGGCTCCCGAGGCCACACTGCCTGTCCCCTGCTCTCAGGGATTATTGAGTAGTAAAGGGTTAACTTTTTACAGCACAGAGGTCTCTGAAACAGCTTTTTAATTGGGGTCTCCTGGACCACATTTCCGGTTCCGTGCTCTTGGGGATTATTGAGCAGTAAATGGTTAACTATATACAGCACTGAGGACTCTGAAACAGCTTTGTAATTGGGGGCTCCGGAGGCCACACTGTCTGTTTCTTGCTCTCAGGGATTATTGAGCAGTAAATGGCTAACTATATACAGCACAGAGGTCTCCGAAACAGCTTTTTAATTTGGGTCTCCTGGACGACACTTCCGGTCCTCTGCGCCCAGCGATTATTGAGAAGGAAATGGTTAACTATATACAGCATAGAGGTCTCTGGAACAGCTTTTTAATTGTTGGTTCCCGAGGCCACACTGCCTGTCCCCTGCTCCCAGGGATTATTGAGAACTCAATGGTTAACTATATACAGCACAGATGTCTCTGAAACAGCTTTTTAACTGGGGGCTCTCGAGGCCACACTGCCTGTCCTATGCTCCCAAGGATTATTGAGCAGTAAATGGTTAACTATATACAGGCACAGAGGTCTCTGAAACAGCTTTTCTATTGGGGGCTCCCAGAGCCACACTGCATGTCACCTGCTCCCAGGGATTATTGAGCAGTAAATGGTTAACTATCTAAAGGCATAGAGGTCACTGAAACAGCTTTTTAATTGGGAGCTACCGGACCACACTCCCTGTCCTCTGCTCACAGGGATTATTGACAACTAAATGGTTAACTATATACAGCACAGATGTCACTGACACAGCTTTTTAATTGGGGTCTCCCGAGGACACACTGCCTGTCCCCTGCTCCCAGGGATTATTGAGCAGTAAATTGTTAACTATATACAGCACAGATGTCACTGACACAGCTTTTTAATTGGGGGCTCCCGAGGCCACTCTGCCTGTCCCCTGCTCCCTGGGATTATTGAGCAGTAAATGGTTAACTGTATACAGCACAGAGGTCATTGAAACAGCTTTTTAATTGGGGGCTCCCGGATCACACTGCCCGTTCCCTGCTCCCAGGGATTATTCAGCAGTAAATGGTTAACTATATGGAGGCACAGTGGTCTCTGTAACAGCTTTTTAATTGGGGTCTCCCGAGGCCACACTGCCTGTCTCCTGCTCCCAGCGATTATCGAGCAGTAAATGGTTAAATATATACAGCACAGAGGTCTCTGAAACAGCAATTTATTTGGGGGCTCCCGAGGCCACGCTGTATGTCCCCTTCTGCCAGGAATTGTTGAGAACTAGATTGTTAACTATATACAGGCACAGAGGTCTCTGAAAAAGATTTTTAATTGGGAGATCCCGACCACACTGCCTGACCCCTGCTTCCAGGGATTATTGAGCAGTAAATTGTTAACTATATACAGCACAGATGTCACTGACACAGCTTTTTAATTGGGGGCTCCCGAGGCTACTCTGCCTGTCCCCTGCTCCCTGGGATTATTGAGCAGTAAATGGTTAACTGTATACAGCACAGAGGTCATGGAAATAGCTTTTTAATTGGGGGCTCCCGGATCACACTGCCCGTTTCCTGCTCCCAGGGATTATTCAGCAGTAAATGGTTAACTATATGGAGGCACAGTGGTCTCTGTAACAGCTTTTTAATTGGGGTCTCCAGAGACCACACTGCCTGTCTCCTGCTCCCAGCGATTATTGAGCAGTAAATGGTTAAATATATACAGCACAGAGGTCTCTGAAACAGCTATTTACTTGGGGGCTCCCAAGGCCACGCTGCCTGTCCCCTGCTCCCAGGGGTTATTGAGAACTAAATGGTTAACTATATACAGCACAGAGGTCTCTGAAACAGCTTTTTATTTGGGAGCTCCAGGACCACACTGCCTGACCCCTGCTCGCAAGGATTATTCAGCAGTAAATGGTAAACAATTTACAGGCACAGAGTCACTGAAACACCTTTTGTATTTGCGGCTCTCAGAGCCACTCTGCATGTCACCTGCTCCCAGGGATTATTGAGCAGTAAATTGTTAACTATATACAGGCACAGAGGTCCCTGAAACAGCTTTTTAATTGGGGGCTCCCGAGGCCACACTGAGTGTCCCCAGCTCCCAGGGATTTTTGAGCAGGAAATGGTTAACTATATACAGCACAGAGGTCTCTGAAACAGCTTTTTAATTGGGGGCACCCGAGGCCACACTGCCTGTCCCCTGCTCCCAGGGATTATTGTGCAGTAAATGGTTAACTTTTTACAGCACAGAGGTCTCTGAAACAGCTTTTTAATTGGGGTCTCCTGGACCACATTTCCGGTCCCGTGCTCTTGGGGATTATTGAGCAGTAAATGGTTAACTATATACAGCACTGAGGTCTCTGAAACAGCTTTGTAATTGGGGGCTCCGGAGGCCACACTGTCTGTGTCTTGCTCTCAGGGATTATTGAGCAGTAAATGGTTAACTATATACAGCACAGAGGTCTCTGAAACAGCTTTTTAATTGGGGTCTCCTGGACCACATTTCCGGTCCTCTGCTCCCAGCGATTATTGAGAAGGAAATGGTAAACTATATACAGCATTGAGGTCTCTGGAACAGCTTTCTAATTGTGGGTTCCTGAGGCCGCACTGCCTGTCCCCTGCTCCCAGGGATTATTGAGAACTCAATGGTTAACTATATACAGCACAGATGTCTCTGAAACAGCTTTTTATTTGGGAGCTCCAGGACCACACTGCCTGTCCTCTGCTCCCAAGGATTATTGAGCAGTAAATGGTTAACTATATAAAGGCAGAGAGGTCCCTGAAACAGCTTTTTAATTGGGAGCTACCGGACCACACTCCCTGTCCTCTGCTCACAGGGATTATTGAGAACTAAATGGTTAACTATATACAGCACAGATGTCACTGACACAGCTTTTTAATTGGGGTCTCCCGAGGCCACACTGCCTGTCCCCTGCTCCCAGCGATTATTGAGCAGTAAATTGTTAACTATATACAGCACAGATGTCACTGACACAGCGTTTTAATTGGGGGCTCCCGAGGCCACTCTGCCTGTCCCATGCTCCCTGGGATTATTGAGCAGTAAATGGTTAACTGTATACAGCACAGATGTCACTGACACAGCTTTTTAAATGGGGGCTCCCGAGGCCACTCTGCCTGTCCCCTGCTCCCAGGGACTATTCAGCAGTAAATGGTTAACTATATGGAGGCACAGTGGTCTCTGTAACAGCTTTTTAATTGGGATCTCCCGAGGCCACACTGACTGTCTCCTGCTCCCAGCGATTATTGAGCAGTAAATGGTTAAATATATACAGCACAGAGGTCTCTGAAACAGCAATTTATTTGGGGGCTCCCGAGGCCACGCTGTATGTCCCCTGCTGCCAGGAATTGTTGAGAACTAAATTGTTAACTATATACAGACACAGAGGTCTCTGAAACAGCTTTTTAATTGAGGGCACCCGAGGCCACACTGCCTGTACCCTGCTCCCAGGGATTATTGAGAACTAAATGGTTAACTATATACAGCACAGAGGTCTCTGAAACAGCTTTTTAATTGGGGTCTCCTGGACCACATTTCCGGTCCTCTGCTCCCAGCGATTATTGAGAAGGAAATGGTAAACTATATACAGCATAGAGGTCTCTGGAACAGCTTTTTAATTGTGGGTTCCTGAGGCCACACTGCCTGTCCCCTGCTCCCAGGGATTATTGAGAACTCAATGGTTAACTATATACAGCACAGATGTCTCTGAAACAGCTTTTTATTTGGGAGCTCCAGGACCACACTGCCTGTCCTCTGCTCCCAAGGATTATTGAGCAGTAAATGGTTAACTATATACAGGCACAGAGGTCTCTGAAACAGCTTTTCTATTGGGGGCTCCCAGAGCCACACTGCATGTCACCTGCTCCCAGGGATTATTGAGCAGTAAATGGTTAACTATATAAAGGCAGAGAGGTCCCTGAAACAGCTTTTTAATTGGGAGCTACCGGACCACACTCCCTGTCCTCTGCTCACAGGGATTATTGAGAACTAAATGGTTAACTATATACAGCACAGATGTCACTGACACAGCTTTTTAATTGGGGTCTCCCGAGGCCACACTGCCTGTCCCCTGCTCCCAGCGATTATTGAGCAGTAAATTGTTAACTATATACAGCACAGATGTCACTGACACAGCTTTTTAATTGGGGGCTCCCGAGGCCACTCTGCCTGTCCCATGCTCCCTGGGATTATTGAGCAGTAAATGGTTAACTGTATACAGCACAGATGTCACTGACACAGCTTTTTAAATGGGGGCTCCCAAGGCCACTCTGCCTGTCCCCTGCTCCCAGGGATTATTCAGCAGTAAATGGTTAACTATATGGAGGCACAGTGGTCTCTGTAACAGCTTTTTAATTGGGATCTCCCGAGGCCACACTGCCTGTCTCCTGCTCCCAGCGATTATTGAGCAGTAAATGGTTAAATATATACAGCACAGAGGTCTCTGAAACAGCAATTTATTTGGGGGCTCCCGAGGCCACGCTGTATGTCCCCTGCTGCCAGGAATTGTTGAGAACTAAATTGTTAACTATATACAGGCACAGAGGTCTCTGAAACAGCTTTTGTATTGGGGGCTACCAAGGCCACACTGCCTGTCCCCTGCTCCCAGGGATTATTGAACAGTAAATGGTTAACTATATACAGGCACATAGGTCACTGAAACAGCTTTTTAATTGGGAGCTCCAGGACCATACAGCCTGTCCACTGCTCCCAAGAATTATTGAGCAGTAAATGGATAACTATACACAGCACATAGTTCTCTGAAACAGCTTTTTAATTGGGGGCTCCCGGACCACCTTGCCTGTCCCCTGCTCCCAAGGAATATTGAGCAGTAAATCGTTAACAAGATACAGAGCAGAGGTCTCTGAAGCAGCTTTTTAATTGGGAGCTCCAGCACCACACTGCCTGTCCCCTGCTCCCAAGGATTTTTGAGCAGTAAATGGTTAACTATATACAGCACAGAGGTCTCTAAAACAGCTTTTTAATTGGGTCTCCCAGACCACACGTCTGTCCCCTGCTCCCAGGGTTTATTGAGCAGTAAATGGTTAACTATATACAGGCACAGAGGTCTCTCAATCAGCTTTTTAATTGGGGGCTCCCGAGGTCACACTGCCTGTCCCCTGCTCCCAGGGATTATTGAGCAGTAAATGGTTAACTAAATATCGGCACAGAGGTCACTGAAACAGCTTTTAATTGGGGGCTCCCGAGGCCACACTGCCTAACCCCTGCTCCCAGGGATTATTGAGCAGTAAATGGTTAACTATCTACAGAGAAGAGTTCTCTAAAACAGCTTTTTAATTGGGGCCTCCCGAGGCCACACTGTCTGTCCCCTGCTCCCAGGGATTATTGAGCAGTAAATGGTTAACTATATGGAGGCACAGAGGTCTCCGCTTTTTAGTTGGGTGCTCCCCAGGTCACACTGCTTGTTCCCTGCTCCCAGGGAATATGGAGAGGAAGTAAATGGTTAACTATATACAGCACAGAGGTAATTGAAACAGCTTTTTATTGTGGGCTCCGGGACCACGTTGCCTGTCCGCTGCTCCTATGGATTATTGAGCAGTAAATGGTTAACTATATACAGCACAGAGGTCACTGAAACAGCTTTTCAGTTGGGACTCCCAGACCACACTGTCTGTCCCCTGCTCCCAGGGTTTATTGAGCAGTAAATGGTTAACGATATACAGGCACAGAGGTCTCTGAATCAGCTTTTTAATTGGGGGCTCCCGAGGTCACACTGCCTGTCCCCTGCTCCCAGGGATTATTGAGCAGTAAATGGTTAACTAAATATAGGCACAGAGGTCACTGAAACAGCTTTTAATTGGGGGCTCCCGAGGCCACACTGCCTAACCCCTGCTCCCAGGGATTATTGAGCAGTAAATGGTTAACTATCTACAGAGAAGAGGTCTCTAAAACAGCTTTTTAATTGTGGGCTCCCGAGGCCACACTGCCTGTCACCTGCTCCCAGGGATTATTGAGCATTAAATGGTTAACTAGATACAGCACAAAGGTCTCTGAAACAGCTTTTTAAATGGGGGCACCCGAGGCCACACTGCCTGTCTCCTGCTCCCAGCGATTATTGAGCAGTAAATGGTTAAATATATACAGCACAGAGATCTCTGAAATAGCTTTTTAATTGGGGGCTCCCGAGGCCACATTGCCTGTCCCCTGCTCTCAGGGATTATTGAGCAGTAAATGGTTAACTTTTTACAGCACAGAGGTCTCTGAAACAGCTTTTTAATTTGGGTCTCCTGGACCACATTTCCGGTCCCGTGCTCTTGTGGATTTTTGAGCAGTCAATGGTTAACTATATACAGGACTGAGGTCTCTGAAACAGCTTTTTAATTGGGGGCTCCGGAGGCCACACTGTCTGTTTCTTGCTTTCAGGGATTATTGAGCAGTAAATGGTTGACTATATACAGCACAGAGGTCTCTGAAACAGCTTTTTAATTGGGGTCTCCTGGACCACATTTCCGGTCCTCTGCTCCCAGCGATTATTGAGAAGGAAATGGTTAACTATATACAGCAGAGAGGTCTCTGGAACAGCTTTTTAATTGTGGGTTCCCGAAGCCACACTGCCTGTCCCCTGCTCCCAGGGATTATTGAGAACTCAATGGTTAATTATATACAGCACAGATGTCTCTGAAACAGCTTTTTATTTGGGAGCTCCAGGACCACACTGCCTGTCCTCTGCTCCCAAGGATTATTGAGCAGTAAATGGTTAACTATATACAGGCACAGAGGTCTCTGAAACAGCTTTTCTATTGGGGGCTCCCGGATCACACTGCGCGTTTCCTGCTCCCAGGGATTATTCAGCAGTAAATGGTTAACTATATGGAGGCACGGTGGTCTCTGTAACAGCTTTTTAATTGGGGTCTCCCGAGGCCACACTGCCTGTCTCCTGCTCCCAGCGATTATTGAGCAGTAAATGGTTAACTATATACAGCACAGAGGTCTCTGAAACTGCTATTTACTTGGGGGCTCCCGAGGCCACGCTGCCATCCCCTGCTCCCAGGAATTGTTGAGAACTAAATTGTTAACTATATACAGGCACAGAGGTCTCTGAAAAAGATTTATAATTGGGAGCTCCCGACCACACTGCCTGACCCCTGCTTCCAGGGATTATTGAGAACTAAATGGTTAACTATATACAGCACGGAGGTCTCTGAAACAGCTTTTTAATTGGGGGCTCCCGGACCACACTGCCTGTCTCCTGCTCCCAGGGATTATTGAGCAATAAATGGTTAACTCTTTACAGGCACAGAGGTCTCTGAAACAGCTTTTTTATTGGGGGCTCCAGAGGCCACACTGCCTGTCCGCTGCTCCCAGGGATTATTGAGCAGTAAATGATTAACTATATACAGGCACATAGGTCACTGAAACAGCTTTTTAATTGGGGGCTCCCGAGGCCACACTGCCTGTCCCCTGCTCACAGGGATTATTGAGCAGTAAATGGTTAACTATATACAGAGCAGACATCTCTGAAACAGCTTTTTAATTGGGAGCTCCAGGACCATACTGCCTGTCCAATGCTCCCAAGAATTATTGAGCAGTCAATTGTTAACTGTATACAGCACAGAGGTCTCTGAAACAGCTTTTTAATTGGGGGCTCCCGGACCACCTTGCCTGTCCCCTGCTCCCGAGGAATATTGAGCAGTAAATCGTTAACAAGATACAGAGCAGAGGTCTCTGAAACAGCTTTTTAATTGGGAGCTCCAGCACCACACTGCCTGTCCACTGCTGCCAGGGATTATTGAGCAGTAAATGGTTAACTATATACAGCACAGAGGTCTCTAAAACAGCTTTTTAAATGGGTCTCCCGGACCACCCTGTCTGTGCCCTGCTCCCAGGGATTATTGAGCAGTAAATGGTTAACTATATACAGGCACAGATGTCTCTGAAACAGCTTTTTAATTGGGGGATCCCGAGGTCACACTGCCTGTCCCCTGCTCCCAGGGATTATTGAGCAGTAAATGGTTAACTCTATATAGGCACATAGGTCACTGAAACAGCTTTTAATTGGGGGTTTCCGAGGCCACACTGCCTGTCCCCTGCTCCCAGGGATAATTGAGCAGTAAATGGTTAACTATCTACAGAGAAGTGGTCTCTGAAACAGCATTTTAATTGGAGGCTCCCGAGGCCACACTGTCTGTCCCCTGCTCCCAGGGGTTATTGAGCAGTAAATGGTTAACTATATACAGGCACAGAGGTCTCTGAAACATCTTTTTAATTGGGTGCTCCCGAGGCCACACTGCCTGTCCCCTGCTCCCAGGGATTATTGAGCAATAAATGGTTAACTATATACAGTCACAGATGTCTCTGAAACAGCTTTTTAATTGGGGGCTCCCGAGACCACACTGCCTGTTTCCTGCTACCAGGGATTATTCAGCAGTAAATGGTGAACTATATGGAGGCACAGAGGTCTCCGCTTTTTAATTGGGGGCTCCCCAGGTCACTTTGCTTGTTCCCTGCTCCCAGGGATTATGGAGAGGAAGTAAATGGTTAACTATATACAGCACAGAGGTAATTGAAACAGCTTTTTATTGTGGGCTCTGGGAACACATTGCCTGTCCGCTGCTCCTAGGGATTATTGAGCAGTAAATGGTTAACTATATACAGCACAGAGGTCACCGAAATAGTTTTTAATTAGGGGCTCCGAGACCACACTGCCAGCCCCCTGCTCACAGGGATTATTTAGCAGTAAATGGTTAACTATATACAGCACAGAACTCTCTGAATCAGCTTTTTAATTGTGGGCTCCAGAGGCCACACTGACTGTCAACTGCTCCCAGGGATTATTGAGCAGTAAATGGTTAACTAGATACAGCACAAAGATCTCTGAAATAGCTTTTTAATCGGGGGCTCCCGAGGGCACACTGCCTGTCCCCTGCTCTCAGGGATTATTGAGCAGTAAATGGTTAACTTTATACAGCACAGAGGTCTCTGAAACAGCTTTTTAATTGGGGTCTCCTGGACCACATTTCCGGTCCCCTGCTCTCAGGGATTATTGAGCAGTAAATGGTTAACTATATACAGCACAGATGTCTCTGAAACAGCTTTTTAATTGGGGGCTCCCGAGGCCACACTGCCTGTTTCTTGCTCTCAGGGATTATTGAGCAGTAAATGGTTAACTTTATACAGCACAGAGGTCTCTGAAACAGCTTTTTAATTGGGGTATCCTGGACCACATTTCCGGTCCCCTGCTCTCAGGGATTATTGAGCAGTAAATGGTTAACTATATACAGGCACAGAGGTCTCTGAAACAGCTTTCCTATTGGGGGCTCCCAGAGCCACACTGCATGTCACCTGCTCCCAGGGATTATTGAGCAGTAAATGGGTACCTAAATAAAGGCATAGAGGTCACGGAAGCAGCTTTTTAATTGGGAGCTCCCGGACCACACTGCCTGTCCTCTGCTCACAGGGATTATTGAGAACTAAATGGTTAACTATATACAGCACAGATGTCACTGACACAGCTTTTTAATTGGGGTCTCCCGAGGCCACACTGCCTGTCCCCTGCTCCCAGGGATTATTGAGCAGTAAATGGTTAACTGTATACAGCACAGAGGTCTCTGAAACAGCTATTTAATTGGGGTCTCCCGAGGCAACACTGCCTGTCCCCTGCTCCCAGGGATTATTGAGAAGCAAATGGTTAACTTTATACAGCACAGAGGTCTCTGAAATAGCGTTTTAATTGGGGGCTCCCGAGGTCACACTGCTTTTTCCCTGCTCCCAGGTATTATGGAGAGGAAGTAAATGATTAACTATATACAGCACAGAGGTCACTGAAACAGTTTTTACTTAGGGGCTCCCAGACCACACTGCCTGCCCCCTGCTCCCAGGGATTATTGAGCAGTAAATGGTTAACTATATACAGCACAGAAGTCACTGACACAGTTTATTCACAGGGTCTCCCGGACCACATTGCCTGTCCGCTGCTACTAGGGATTATTGAGAAGTAAATGATTAACTATACACAGCACAGAGGTCTCTGAAACAGCTTTTTAATTGCGGGCACCCGAGGCCACACTGCCTGTCACCTGCTCCCAGGGATTATTGAGCAGTAAATGGTTAACTAGATACAGCACAAAGGTCTCTGAAACAGCTTTTTAATTGGGGGCACCCGAGGCCACACTGCCTGTCCCCTGCTCCCAGGGATTATTGAGAACTACATGCTTAACTATATACAGCACAGAGGTCTCCGAAACAGCTTTTTAATTGGGTCTCCCGGACCACACTGTCTGTCCCCTGCTCCCAGGGATTATTGAGAAATAAATGGTTAACTATATACAGGCACAGAAGTCTCTGAAACAGCTTTTTAATTGGGGACTCCCGTGGCCACACTGCCTGTCCCCTGCGTCCAGGGATTATTGAGCAGTAAATGGTTAACTATATAAAGGCACAGAGGTCACTGAAACAGCTTTTTAATTGGGAGCTCCCGGACCACACTGCCTGTCCTCAGCTCACACGGATTATTGAGAAGTAAATGGTTAACAATATACAGCACAGAAGTCACTGAAATAGACTTTTAATTGCGGGCTCCCGGAGCCACACTGCCAGACCCCTGCTCCCAGGGATTATTGAGATGTAAATGGTTATCTATATACAGCACAGAGGTCTCTGAAACAGCATTTTAATTGGGGGCTCCCGATGCCAACCTGGCTGTCCCCTGCTCCCAGGGATTATTGAGCAGTAAACGGTTAACTTTCTGCAGCACAGTGGTCTCTGAAACAGCTTTTTAATTGGGGGCTCCCGAGGCCACACTGCCTGTCCCCTGCTCCCAGGGATTATTGAGCGGGAAATGGTTAACTACGTACAGAGCAGAGGTCTCTGAAAAAGCTTTTTAATTGGGGGCTCCTGAATCACACTGCCTGCCCCCTGCTCCCAACGTTGATTGAGCAGTAAATGGTAAACTATATACAGGACAGAGGTCTCCGAAACAGCTTTTTAATTGGGGGCTCCCGAGGCCACACTGCCTGTCCCCTGCTCCCAGGGATTATTGAGCAGTAAATGGTAAACTATATACAGGATAGAGGTCCCTGAAACAGCTTTTTAATTGGGGGCACCCGAGGCCACACTGCATGTCTCCTGCTCCCAGCGATTATTGAGCAGCAAATGGTTAATTATATACAGCACAGAGGTCTCTGAAACAGCTTTTTAATTGGTGGCTCCCGAGGTCACACTGCTTTTTCCCTGCTCCCAGGGATTATGGAGAGGAAGTAAATTATTGAGAAGTAAATGGTTAACTATATGTAGGCACAGTTGCCTCTGAAACAGCTTTTGTATTGGGGCTCCCAGAGCCACACTGCATGTCACCTGCTCCCATGGATTGTTGAGCATTAAATAGTTAACTATATACAGGCACAGATGTCTCTGAAACAGCTTTTTAATTTGGGGCTCCAGAGGTCACACTGCCTGTCCCCTGGTCGCAGGCATTATTGAGCAGTAAATGGTTAACTATATATAGGCACATAGGTCACTGAAACAGCTTTTTAATTGGGGGCTCCCGAGGCCACACTGCCTGTCCCCTGCTCCAAGCGTTTATTGAGCAGTAAATGGTTAACTGTATACAGGCACAGATGTCTCTGAAACAGCTTTTTAATTGGGGGCTCCCGGAGCCACACTGCCTGACCCCTGCTCCCAGGGATTATTGAGCAGTAAATGGTTAACTATATACAGCACAGAGGTCTCCGAAACAGATTTTTAATTAAGGGCTCCCGGACCACACTGCCTGACCCCTGCTCCCAGGGATTATTGAGATGTAGATGGTTAACTATATACAGCACAGAGGTCTCTGAAACAGCTTTTTAATTGGGGGCTCCCGGACCACACTGCCTGTCACCTGCTCCCAGGGATTATTGAGCAGGAAATGGTTATCTATATGCAGCACAGAGTTCTCTGAAACAGCTTTTTAATTGGGGGCTCCCGTACCACACTGCCTGTCCTCTGCTCAAAGGGATTATTGAGAAGGAAATGGTTCACTATATACAGGCACAGTTGTCTCTGAAACAGCTTTTTTAATTGGGGGCTCCCGAGGCCACATTACATGTCCCCTGCTCCCAGGGATTATTGAGCTGCAAATGGTTAACTATATACAGCACAGAGGTCACTGAAATAGATTTTTAATTGGGGGCTCCCGGACCCACACTGCCTGTCCCCTGATCTCAGGGATTGTTTAGAAGTAAATGGTTAACTATACTCTGTAACAGCTTTTTAATTGGGAACGCCCGAGGCCACACTGCCTGTCCCCTGCTCCCAGGGATTATTGAGATGTAGATGGTTAACTATATACAGCACAGAGGTCTCTGAAACAGCTTTTTAATTGGGGGCTCCCGGACCACACTGCCTGTCACCTGCTCCCAGGGATTATTGAGCAGGAAATGGTTATCTATATGCAGCACAGAGTTCTCTGAAACAGCTTTTTAATTGGGGGCTCCCGGACCACACTGCCTGTCCTCTGCTCCCAGGGAATATTGATTTGTAAATGGTAAACTATACACAGCACAGAGGTCTTTGAAACAGCTTTTTAATTGGGGGCTCCCGGCCCACGCTGCCTGTCCCCTGCTCCAAGGGATTATTGTGCAGTAAATGGTTAAGTATATACAGCACACTGCACACCACTGATAGTACAAAATGTACCACACCCCCATCAGGCACCCAGCACGCCCCACACCACTGACAGTACACAATGTAACACACCCCTATCAGGCACCCAGCACACCGCACACCACTGACAGCACACAATGTACCACACCCCCATCAGGCACCAAGCACACCGCACACCACTGACAGCACACAATGTACCACACCCCCATCAAACACCCAGCACACCGCACACCACTGACAGTACACAATGTACCATAGCCCCATCAGACACCCATCTCACTGCACACCACTTACAGTACACAATGTACCACACCCCCATCAGACACCCAGCACACCGCACACCACTGACAGTACACAATGTCCCACAGCCCCATCAGACACCCAGTACACCGCACAGCATTGACAGTACACAATGTACCACACCCCCATCTGGCACCCAGCATACCGCACACCACTGACAGTACACAATGTACCATAGCCCCACCTGGCGCCCAGCACACCGCACACCACTGACAGTACACAATGTACTACAGCCCCATCAGACACCCAGCACACCGCACACCACTGACAGTACACAATGTACCACACCCCCATCAGGCACCCAGCACACCACACACCACTGACAGTACACAATGTACAACAACCCCTTCAGGCACCCTGCTCACCGCACACCACTGACAGTACACAATGTACCACACTCCGATCAGGTACCCAGCACACCACACACCACTGACAGTACACAATGACAAAAACAACCCCATCAGGCACCCAGCACACCGCACACCACTGACAGTACACAATGTACAACAACCCCATCAGGCACCCTGCTCACCGCACACCACTGACAGTACACAATGTACCACACCCCCATCAGACACTCAGCACAGCACACACCACTGACAGTACACAATGTACCACACCCCCATCAGACACACAGCACACCACACACCACTTATAGTACACAATGTACCACAGCCCCATGAGACACCCAGCACACCGCACACCACTGGCAGTACACAATGTACCACACACCCATCAGACACCCAGCACACCACACACCACTGACAGCACACAATGTGCAATACCCCCATCAGACGCCCAGCACACCGCACACCACTGACAGCACACAATGTACCACACCCCCATCAGGCACCCAGCTCATCGCACACCACTGACAGTACACAATGTTCCACAACCCCATCTGACACCCAGCTCATCGCACACCACTGACAGTACACAATGTTCCACAACCCCATCAGACACCCAGCACACCGCACACCACTGACTGTACACAATGTACCACAGCCCTTCACACACCCAGCACACCGCACACCACTGACAGTACACAATGTACCACACCCCCATCAGGCACCCCGCACACCACACACCACTGACAGTACACAATGTACCACACCCCCACAGACTCCCAGCTCACCACACGCCACTGACAGTACACAATGTACCTCACCCCCATCAGGGACCCAGCACACCGCACACCACTGACAGTACACAGTGTACCACACCCCCATCAGACACCCAGCACACCACACACCACTGGCAGTACACAATGTACCACACCCCATCAGGCACACAGCACACCGCACACCACTGACAGTACACAATGTACCACAGACCCAGCAGACACCCATCACACCGGACACAACTGACAGTACACAATGTACCACACCCTCATCAGACACCCAGCTCACCGCACACCACTGAAAGTACACATTGTACCACACCCCCATCAGACACCCAGTCCCCGTACATTACTGACATGACACAATGTACCACAGCCCCATCAGGCACCCAGCACACCGCACAACACTGACAGTACACAATGCACCACACCCCCATCAGACACCCAGCACACCACACACAACTGACGGTACACAATTTACCACTGCCCCATCAGACACCCAGCACACCGCACACCACTGACAGTAGACAATGTACCACAGCCCCATCAGACACCCAGCTCACCGCATACCACTGACAGTACACAATGGAACACACCCCCATCAGACACCCAGCACACCGCACACCACTGACAGTACACAATGTACCACAGCCCCATCAGACAACCAGCTCACCGCATACCACTGACAGTACACAATGGAACACACCCCCATCAGACACCCAGCACACCACTGACAGTACACAATGTACCACAGCCCCATCAGGCAACCAGCTCACCACGCACCAGTGACAGACACAATGCACCACAGCCCTATCAGACAGCCAGCACACCACACACCACTGACAGTACACAATGTACCACACCCCTATTCGACACCCAGAACACCGCACACCACTGACAGTACACAATGAACCACGCCCCCAGCAGACACCCAGCACACCACTGACAGTACACAATGTACCACAGCCCCATCAGGCAACCAGCTCACCACACACCAGTGACAGACACAATGCACCACAGCCCTATCAGACAGCCAGCACACCACACACCACTGACAGTACACAATGTACCACACCCCCATCAGGCACCCAGCACACCACACACCACTGACAGTACACAATGTACCACACCACCATCAGACATCCAGCACACCGCACAGCACTGACAGTACACAATGTACCACACCACCATCAGACACCCAGCACACCGCACACCACTGACAGTACACAATGTACCACACCCCCATCAGGCACCCAGCTCAACACACAACACTGACGTACACAATGTACCACACCACCATCAGACACCCAGCACACCGCACACCACTGACAGTACAGAATGTACCGCAGCCCCATCAGGAACCCAGCTCACCGCACTCCACTGACAGCACACAATGTACCACAGCCCCATCAGACACCCTGCACACCACACACCACTGCCAGTACACAATGTACCACAGCCCCATCTGACACCCAGCACACCGCACACCACTGAAAGTACACAATGTACCACAAACCCATCAGGCACCCAGCACAAAGCACATCACTAACAGTACATAATGTACCACACACCCATTAGACACCCAGCACACCACACTCCACTGACAGTACACAATGTACTACACCCCCATCAGACACCCAGCAACCGCACACCACTGACAGTACACAATGTACCACACCCCCATCAGGCACCCAGTACACCGCACACCACTGACAATACACAATGTACCACAGCCCCGTCAGACACCCAGCACACCGCACACCACTGACAGGACACGATGTATCACAGCCCCATCAGACACCCAGAACACCACACACCACTGGCAGTACACAATTTACCACTGCCCCATCAGACACCCAGCACACAGCACACCACTGACAGTACACAATTTACCACACCCCCATCAGGCACCGAGCTCATCGCACTCCACTGACAGTACACAATGTCCCACACCCCTATCTGACACCCAGCACACCGCACACCACTGACAGTACACAATGTACCACAGCCCCATCAGAAACCATCACACCGGACACCACTGACAGTACACAATGTACCACAACCCCATCAGACACCCAGCACACCGCACACCACTGAAAGTACACATTGTACCACAGCCCCATCAGACACCCAGCACACCGCACACCACTGACATGACACAATGTACCACAGCCCCATCAGGCACCCAGCACACCGCACAGCACTGACAGTACACAATGTACCACAGTCCCATCAGACACCCACACACCGCACACCACTGACAGTACACAATGTTCCACAGACCCATCAGACACCCAGCACACCGCACACCACTGCCGGTACACAATTTACCACTGCCTTATCAGACACCCAGCACACCGCACACCACTGACAGTACACAATGAACCACACCTCCATCAGACACCCAGCACAATGCGCACCACTGACAGTACACAATGTACCACACCACCATCAGTCACCCAGCACACCGCACACCACTGACAGTACACAATGTACCACACCCCCATCAGACACCCAGCACACCGCACACCACTGACAGTACACAGTGTACCACACCCCCATCAGACACCCAGCACACCACACTCCACTGGCAGTACACCATGTACCACACCCCATCAGGCACCCAGCTCACCGCACACCACTGACAGTACACAATGTACCACACCCCGATCAGACACCCAGCACACCGCACACCATTGACAGCACACAATGTACCACAGACCCATCAGACACCCATCACACCGGACACAACTGACAGTGCACAATGTACCACACCCCCATCAGACACACATCGCACCGGACACCAATGACAGTACACAATGTACCACACCCTCATCAGACACCCAGCACACCGCACACCACTGAAAGTACACATTGTACCACACCCCCATCAGACACCCAGTCCCCGCACACCACTGACATGACACAATGTACCACAGCCCCATCAGGCACCCAGCACACTGCACAACACTGACAGTACACAATGCACCACACCCCCATCAGACACCCAGCACACCACACACAACTGACGGTACACAATTTACCACTGCCCCATCAGACACCCAGCACACCGCACACCACTGACAGTACACAATGTACCACAGCCCCATCAGACACCCAGCTCACCGCATACCACTGACAGTACACAATGGAACACACCCCCATCAGACACCCAGCACACCGCACACCACTGACAGTACACAATGTACCACAGCCCCATCAGACAACCAGCTCACCGCATACCACTGACAGTACACAATGGAACACACCCCCATCAGACACCCAGCACACCACTGACAGTACACAATGTACCACAGCCCCATCAGGCAACCAGCTCACCACGCACCAGTGACAGACACAATGCACCACAGCCCTATCAGACAGCCAGCACACCACACACCACTGACAGTACACAATGTACCACACCCCTATTCGACACCCAGAACACCGCACACCACTGACAGTACACAATGAACCACGCCCCCAGCAGACACCCAGCACACCACTGACAGTACACAATGTACCACAGCCCC
This sequence comes from Scyliorhinus torazame, assembly GCF_047496885.1. Classification (NCBI taxonomy): domain Eukaryota; kingdom Metazoa; phylum Chordata; class Chondrichthyes; order Carcharhiniformes; family Scyliorhinidae; genus Scyliorhinus; species Scyliorhinus torazame. The sequence continues at coordinate 88,746,154 of NC_092726.1, read as the reverse complement.
ATCAGGCAACCAGCTCACCACACACCAGTGACAGACACAATGCACCACAGCCCTATCAGACAGCCAGCACACCACACACCACTGACAGTACACAATGTACCACACCCCCATCAGGCACCCAGCACACCACACACCACTGACAGTACACAATGTACCACACCACCATCAGACATCCAGCACACCGCACAGCACTGACAGTACACAATGTACCACACCACCATCAGACACCCAGCACACCGCACACCACTGACAGTACACAATGTACCACACCCCCATCAGGCACCCAGCTCAACACACAACACTGACGTACACAATGTACCACACCACCATCAGACACCCAGCACACCGCACACCACTGACAGTACAGAATGTACCGCAGCCCCATCAGGAACCCAGCTCACCGCACTCCACTGACAGCACACAATGTACCACAGCCCCATCAGACACCCTGCACACCACACACCACTGCCAGTACACAATGTACCACAGCCCCATCTGACACCCAGCACACCGCACACCACTGAAAGTACACAATGTACCACAAACCCATCAGGCACCCAGCACAAAGCACATCACTAACAGTACATAATGTACCACACACCCATTAGACACCCAGCACACCACACTCCACTGACAGTACACAATGTACTACACCCCCATCAGACACCCAGCAACCGCACACCACTGACAGTACACAATGTACCACACCCCCATCAGGCACCCAGTACACCGCACACCACTGACAATACACAATGTACCACAGCCCCGTCAGACACCCAGCACACCGCACACCACTGACAGGACACGATGTATCACAGCCCCATCAGACACCCAGAACACCACACACCACTGGCAGTACACAATTTACCACTGCCCCATCAGACACCCAGCACACAGCACACCACTGACAGTACACAATTTACCACACCCCCATCAGGCACCGAGCTCATCGCACTCCACTGACAGTACACAATGTCCCACACCCCTATCTGACACCCAGCACACCGCACACCACTGACAGTACACAATGTACCACAGCCCCATCAGAAACCATCACACCGGACACCACTGACAGTACACAATGTACCACAACCCCATCAGACACCCAGCACACCGCACACCACTGAAAGTACACATTGTACCACAGCCCCATCAGACACCCAGCACACCGCACACCACTGACATGACACAATGTACCACAGCCCCATCAGGCACCCAGCACACCGCACAGCACTGACAGTACACAATGTACCACAGTCCCATCAGACACCCACACACCGCACACCACTGACAGTACACAATGTTCCACAGACCCATCAGACACCCAGCACACCGCACACCACTGCCGGTACACAATTTACCACTGCCTTATCAGACACCCAGCACACCGCACACCACTGACAGTACACAATGAACCACACCTCCATCAGACACCCAGCACAATGCACACCACTGACAGTACACAATGTACCACACCACCATCAGTCACCCAGCACACCGCACACCACTGACAGTACACAATGTACCACACCCCCATCAGACACCCAGCACACCGCACACCACTGACAGTACACAATGTACCAGAACCCCATCAGGCACCCAGCACACCGCACGCCACTGACAGTACACATTGTACCACAGCCCCATCAGACACCCAGCACACCGCACACCACTGACATGACACAATGTACCACAGCCCCATCAGGCACCCAGCACACCACACACCACTGACAGTACACAATGTACCTCACCCCCATCAGGGACCCAGCACACCGCACACCACTGACAGTACACAGTGTACCACACCCCCATCAGACACCCAGCACACCACACTCCACTGGCAGTACACCATGTACCACACCCCATCAGGCACCCAGCTCACCGCACACCACTGACAGTACACAATGTACCACACCCCGATCAGACACCCAGCACACCGCACACCATTGACAGCACACAATGTACCACAGACCCATCAGACACCCATCACACCGGACACAACTGACAGTGCACAATGTACCACACCCCCATCAGACACACATCGCACCGGACACCAATGACAGTACACAATGTACCACACCCTCATCAGACACCCAGCACACCGCACACCACTGAAAGTACACATTGTACCACACCCCCATCAGACACCCAGTCCCCGCACACCACTGACATGACACAATGTACCACAGCCCCATCAGGCACCCAGCACACTGCACAACACTGACAGTACACAATGCACCACACCCCCATCAGACACCCAGCACACCACACACAACTGACGGTACACAATTTACCACTGCCCCATCAGACACCCAGCACACCGCACACCACTGACAGTACACAATGTACCACAGCCCCATCAGACACCCAGCTCACCGCATACCACTGACAGTACACAATGGAACACACCCCGATCAGACACCCAGCACACCGCACACCACTGACAGTACACAATGTACCAGAGCCCCATCAGACACCCAGCTCACCGCATACCACTGACAGTACACAATGGAACACACCCCCATCAGACACCCAGCACACCGCACACCACTGACAGTACACAGTATACCACACCCCCATCAGACACCCAGCACACCACTGACAGTACACAATGTACCACAGCCCCATCAGACACCCAGCACACCACACACCACTGGCAGTACACAATGTACCACACCCCATCAGGCACACAGCACACCGCACACCACTGACAGTACACAATGTACCACAGACCCATCAGACACCCATCACACCGGACACAACTGACAGTACACAATGTACCACACCCTCATCAGACACCCAGCTCACCGCACACCACTGAAAGTACACATTGTACCACACCCCCATCAGACACCCAGTCCCCGTACATTACTGACATGACACAATGTACCACAGCCCCATCAGGCACCCAGCACACCGCACAACACTGACAGTACACAATGCACCACACCCCCATCAGACACCCAGCACACCACACACAACTGACGGTACACAATTTACCACTGCCCCATCAGACAACCAGCTCACCGCATACCACTGACAGTACACAATGGAACACACCCCCATCAGACACCCAGCACACCACTGACAGTACACAATGTACCACAGCCCCATCAGGCAACCAGCTCACCACGCACCAGTGACAGACACAATGCACCACAGCCCTATCAGACAGCCAGCACACCACACACCACTGACAGTACACAATGTACCACACCCCTATTCGACACCCAGAACACCGCACACCACTGACAGTACACAATGAACCACGCCCCCAGCAGACACCCAGCACACCACTGACAGTACACAATGTACCACAGCCCCATCAGGCAACCAGCTCACCACACACCAGTGACAGACACAATGCACCACAGCCCTATCAGACAGCCAGCACACCACACACCACTGACAGTACACAATGTACCACACCCCCATCAGGCACCCAGCACACCACACACCACTGACAGTACACAATGTACCACACCACCATCAGACATCCAGCACACCGCACAGCACTGACAGTACACAATGTACCACACCACCATCAGACACCCAGCACACCGCACACCACTGACAGTACACAATGTACCACACCCCCATCAGGCACCCAGCTCAACACACAACACTGACGTACACAATGTACCACACCACCATCAGACACCCAGCACACCGCACACCACTGACAGTACAGAATGTACCGCAGCCCCATCAGGAACCCAGCTCACCGCACTCCACTGACAGCACACAATGTACCACAGCCCCATCAGACACCCTGCACACCACACACCACTGCCAGTACACAATGTACCACAGCCCCATCTGACACCCAGCACACCGCACACCACTGAAAGTACACAATGTACCACACACCCATCAGGCACCCAGCACAAAGCACATCACTAACAGTACATAATGTACCACACACCCATTAGACACCCAGCACACCACACTCCACTGACAGTACACAATGTACTACACCCCCATCAGACACCCAGCAACCGCACACCACTGACAGTACACAATGTACCACACCCCCATCAGGCACCCAGTACACCGCACACCACTGACAATACACAATGTACCACAGCCCCATCAGACACCCAGCACACCGCACACCACTGACAGGACACGATGTATCACAGCCCCATCAGACACCCAGAACACCACACACCACTGGCAGTACACAATTTACCACTGCCCCATCAGACACCCAGCACACAGCACACCACTGACAGTACACAATTTACCACACCCCCATCAGGCACCGAGCTCATCGCACTCCACTGACAGTACACAATGTCCCACACCCCTATCTGACACCCAGCACACCGCACACCACTGACAGTACACAATGTACCACAGCCCCATCAGAAACCATCACACCGGACACCACTGACAGTACACAATGTACCACAACCCCATCAGACACCCAGCACACCGCACACCACTGAAAGTACACATTGTACCACAGCCCCATCAGACACCCAGCACACCGCACACCACTGACATGACACAATGTACCACAGCCCCATCAGGCACCCAGCACACCGCACAGCACTGACAGTACACAATGTACCACAGTCCCATCAGACACCCACACACCGCACACCACTGACATTACACAATGTTCCACAGACCCATCAGACACCCAGCACACCGCACACCACTGCCGGTACACAATTTACCACTGCCTTATCAGACACCCAGCACACCGCACACCACTGACAGTACACAATGAACCACACCTCCATCAGACACCCAGCACAATGCACACCACTGACAGTACACAATGTACCACACCCCCATCAGTCACCCAGCACACCGCACACCACTGACAGTACACAATGTACCACACCCCCATCAGACACCCAGCACACCGCACACCACTGACAGTACACAATGTACCAGACCCCCATCAGGCACCCAGCACACCGCACGCCACTGACAGTACACATTGTACCACAGCCCCATCAGACACCCAGCACACCGCACACCACTGACATGACACAATGTACCACAGCCCCATCAGGCACCCAGCACACCACACACCACTGACAGTACACAATGTACCTCACCCCCATCAGGGACCCAGCACACCGCACACCACTGACAGTACACAGTGTACCACACCCCCATCAGACACCCAGCACACCACACTCCACTGGCAGTACACCATGTACCACAGCCCCATCAGGCACCCAGCACACCGCACACCACTGACAGTACACAATGTACCTCACCCCCATCAGACACCCAGCACACCGCACACCATTGACAGCACACAATGTACCACAGACCCATCAGACACCCATCACACCGGACACAACTGACAGTGCACAATGTACCACACCCCCATCAGACACACATCGCACCGGACACCAATGACAGTACACAATGTACCACACCCTCATCAGACACCCAGCACACCGCACACCACTGAAAGTACACATTGTACCACACCCCCATCAGACACCCAGTCCCCGCACACCACTCACATGACACAATGTACCACAGCCCCATCAGGCACCCAGCACACCGCACAACACTGACAGTACACAATGCACCACACCCCCATCAGACACCCAGCACACCACACACAACTGACGGTACACAATTTACCACTGCCCCATCAGACACCCAGCACACCGCACACCACTGACAGTACACAATGTACCACAGCCCCATCAGACACCCAGCTCACCGCATACCACTGACAGTACACAATGGAACACACCCCGATCAGACACCCAGCACACCGCACACCACTGACAGTACACAATGTACCAGAGCCCCATCAGACACCCAGCTCACCGCATACCACTGACAGTACACAATGGAACACACCCCCATCAAACACCCAGCACACCGCACACCACTGACAGTACACAGTATACCACACCCCCATCAGACACCCAGCACACCACTGACAGTACACAATGTACCACAGCCCCATCAGGCAACCAGCTCACCACGCACCAGTGACAGACACAATGCACCACAGCCCTATCAGACAGCCAGCACACCACACACCACTGACAGTACACAATGTACCACGCCCCTATCCGACACCCAGAACACCGCACACCACTGACAGTAAACAATGAACCACGCCCCCAGCAGACACCCAGCACACCACTGACAGTACACAATGTACCACAGCCCCATCAGGCAACCAGCTCACCACACACCAATGACAGACACAATGCACCACAGCCCTATCAGGCACCCAGCACACCGCACGCCACTGACAGTACACATTGTACCACAGCCCCATCAGACACCCAGCACACCGCACACCAGTGACATGACACAATGTACCACAGCCCCATCAGGCACCCAGCACACCACACACCACTGACAGTACACAATGTACCACACCCCCATCAGACACCCATCACACCGGACACCACTGACAGTACACAATGTACCACACCCCCATCAGACACCCAGCACACCGCACACCACTGAAAGTACACATTGTACCACACCCCCATCAGACACCCAGCACACCGCACACCACTGACAGTACACAATGTTCCATAGACCCATCAGACACCCAGCACACCGCACACCACTGACGGTACACAATTTACCACTGCCTCATCAGACACCCAGCACACCGCACACCACTGACAGTACACAATGAACCACACCCCCATCAGACACCCAGCACAATGCACACCACTGACAGTACACAATGTACCACACCCCCATCAGACACCCAGCACACCGCACACCACTGACAGTACACAATGTACCACACCCCCATCAGACACCCAGCACACCGCACACCACTGACAGTACACAATGTACCACACCCCCATCAGGCACCCAGCACACCGCACGCCACTGACAGTACACAATGTACCACAGCCCCATCAGGCACCCAGCACACCGCACAACACTGACAGTACACAATGCACCACACCCCCATCAGACACCCAGCACACCACACACAACTGACGGTACACAATTTACCACTGCCCCATCAGACACCCAGCACACCGCACACCACTGACAGTACACAATGTACCACAGCCCCATCAGACACCCAGCTCACCGCATACCACTGACAGTACACAATGGAACACACCCCGATCAGACACCCAGCACACCGCACACCACTGACAGTACACAATGTACCAGAGCCCCATCAGACACCCAGCTCACCGCATACCACTGACAGTACACAATGGAACACACCCCCATCAGACACCTAGCACACCGCACACCACTGACAGTACACAGTATACCACACCCCCATCAGACACCCAGCACACCACTGACAGTACACAATGTACCACAGCCCCATCAGGCAACCAGCTCACCACGCACCAGTGACAGACACAATGCACCACAGCCCTATCAGACAGCCAGCACACCACACACCACTGACAGTACACAATGTACCACGCCCCTATCCGACACCCAGAACACCGCACACCACTGACAGTAAACAATGAACCACGCCCCCAGCAGACACCCAGCACACCACTGACAGTACACAATGTACCACAGCCCCATCAGGCAACCAGCTCACCACACACCAATGACAGACACAATGCACCACAGCCCTATCAGGCACCCAGCACACCGCACGCCACTGACAGTACACATTGTACCACAGCCCCATCAGACACCCAGCACACCGCACACCAGTGACATGACACAATGTACCACAGCCCCATCAGGCACCCAGCACACCACACACCACTGACAGTACACAATGTACCACACCCCCATCAGACACCCATCACACCGGACACCACTGACAGTACACAATGTACCACACCCCCATCAGACACCCAGCACACCGCACACCACTGAAAGTACACATTGTACCACACCCCCATCAGACACCCAGCACACCGCACACCACTGACAGTACACAATGTTCCATAGACCCATCAGACACCCAGCACACCGCACACCACTGACGGTACACAATTTACCACTGCCTCATCAGACACCCAGCACACCGCACACCACTGACAGTACACAATGAACCACACCCCCATCAGACACCCAGCACAATGCACACCACTGACAGTACACAATGTACCACACCCCCATCAGACACCCAGCACACCGCACACCACTGACAGTACACAATGTACCACACCCCCATCAGACACCCAGCACACCGCACACCACTGACAGTACACAATGTACCACACCCCCATCAGGCACCCAGCACACCGCACGCCACTGACAGTACACAATGTACCACACCCCCATCAAGCTCCCAGCACACCGCACACCACTGACAGTACACAATGTACCGCACCCCCATCAGACACCCAGCTCCCCACACACCACTGATATGACACAATGTACCACACCCCCATCAGGCACCCAGCACACCGCACATCACTGACAGTACACAATGTACCACAACCCCATCAGTCACCCAGCACACCGCACACCACTGACAGTACACAATGTACCACAGCCCCATCAGGCACCCAGCACACCGCACAACACTGACAGTACACAATGTACCACACCCCCATCAGACACCCAGCACACCGCAGACCACTGACGGTACACAATTTACCACTGCCTCATCAGACACCCAGCACACCGCACACCACTGACAGTACACAATGAACCACACCCCCATCAGAAACCCAGCACACCGCACACCACTGACAGTGCACAATGCACCACACCCCCATCAGTCACCCAGCACACCGCACACCACTGACAGTACACAATGTACCACACCACCATCAGACACCCAGCACACTGCACACCACTGAAAGTACACAATGTACCACACCCGCATCAGACACCCAGCACACCGCTCGGCACTGACAGTCCACAATGTACCACACCACCATCAGACACCCAGCACACCGCACACCACTGACAGTACACAATGTACCACACCCCCATCAGGCACCCAGCTCAACACACACCACTGACAGTACACAATGTACCACACCACCATCAGACATCCAGCACACCGCAAACCACTGACAGTACACAATGTACCACACTCCCATCAGACACCCAGCACACGACACACCACTGACAGTACACAATGTACCACACCCCCATCAGACACCCAGCACACCACACACCACTGACGGTACACAATGTACCACACCCCCATCAGGCACCCAGCTCAACACACACCACTGACAGTACACAATGTACCACACCCCTATCAGACACCCAGCACACTGCACACCACTGACAGTACACAATGTACCACAGCACCATCAGGAACCCAGCTCACCGCACACCACTGACAGCACACAATGTACCACACCCCTATCTGACATCTAGCACACCGCACACCACTGACAGTACACAATGTACCACAGCCCCATCAGACACCCTGCACACAACACACCACTGTCAGTACACAATATACCACAGCCCCATCAGACACCCAGCACACCGAACACCACTGACAGTACACAATGTACTACACCCCCATCAGGCACCCAGCTCAACACACACCACTGACAGTACACAATGCACCACACCACCATCATCCACCCAGCACACCGCACACCACTGACAGTACACAATGTACCACACCCCCATCAGACACCCAGCACACCGCACACCACTGACAGTACACAATGTACCACAGCCCCATCAGGAACCCAGCTCACCGCACACCACTGACATCACACAATGTACCACACCCCGATCTGACATCCAGCACACCGCACACCACTGACAGTACACAATGTACCACAGCCCCATCAGACACCCAGCACACCGCACACCACTTACAGTACACAATTTACCACACCCCCATCAGACACCCTGCTCACCACACACCACTGACAGTACACAATATATCACACCCCATCAGACACCCAGCACACAACACACCACTGACAGTACACAATGTACCACACCCCTATCAGACACCCAGCACACTGCACACCACTGACAGTACACAATGTACCACAGCACCATCAGGAACCCAGCTCACCGCACACCACTGACAGCACACAATGTACCACACCCCTATCTGACATCTAGCACACCGCACACCACTGACAGTACACAATGTACCACAGCCCCATCAGACACCCTGCACACAACACACCACTGTCAGTACACAATATACCACAGCCCCATCAGACACCCAGCACACCGAACACCACTGACAGTACACAATGTACTACACCCCCATCAGGCACCCAGCTCAACACACACCACTGACAGTACACAATGCACCACACCACCATCATCCACCCAGCACACCGCACACCACTGACAGTACACAATGTACCACACCCCCATCAGACACCCAGTACACCGCACACCACTGACAGTACACAATGTACCACAGCCCCATCAGGAACCCAGCTCACCGCACACCACTGACATCACACAATGTACCACACCCCGATCTGACATCCAGCACACCGCACACCACTGACAGTACACAATGTACCACAGCCCCATCAGACACCCAGCACACCGCACACCACTTACAGTACACAATTTACCACACCCCCATCAGACACCCTGCTCACCACACACCACTGACAGTACACAATATATCACACCCCATCAGACACCCAGCACACAACACACCACTGACAGTACACAATGGACCACACCCCCATCAGGCACCCAGCACCCCACACACCACTGACAGTACACAATGTACCACAGCCCCATCAGGCACCCAGCACACCCCACACCACTGACAGTACACAATGTACCACTCCCCCATCAGGCACCCAGCACACTGCACACCACTGACAGTACACAATGTACCACAGCCCCATCAGGTACCCAGCACACCGCACACCACTGACAGTACACAATGTACCACAGCCCCATCAGGCACCCAGCACACTGCACACAACTGACAGTACACAATGTACCACTACCCCATCAGGTACCCAGCACACCGCACACCACTGACAGTACACAATGTACCACACCCCCATCAGACACCCAGCACACCGCACACCACTGACAGTACATAATGTACCACAGCCCCATCAGATACCCAGCTCACCGCACACCACTGACAGTACACAATTTACCAAAGCCTCATCAGTCACCCAGCACACCGCACACCACTGACAGTACACAATGTATACACCCACATCAGACACCCAGCACACCGCACACCACTGACAGTACACAATGTACCACACCCCCATCAGGCACCCAGCACACCGCACACCACTAACAGTACACAATGTACCACAGCCCCATCAGTCACCCAGCACACCGCACACCACTGACAGTACACAATGTAACACAGCCCCATCAGCCACCGAGCACCCCGCACACCACTGACAGTACACAATGTACCACAGCCTCATCAGACACACAGCACACCGCACAGCACGGACAGTGCAAATTGTACCACAGCCCCATCAGACACCCAGCACACTGCACACCACTGACAGTACACAATGTACAACAACCCCATCAGGCACCCTGCTCACCGCACACCACTGACAGTACACAATGTACCACACTCCGATCAGGCACCCAGCACACCACACACCACTGACAGTACACAATGACAAAAACAACCCCATCAGGCACCCAGCACACCGCACACCACTGACAGTACACAATGTACAACAACCCCATCAGGCACCCTGCTCACCGCACACCACTGACAGTACACAATGTACCACACCCCCATCAGACACACAGCACACCACACATCACTTATAGTACACAATGTACCACAGCCCCATGAGACACCCAGCACACCGCACACCACTGACAGTGCACAATGTACCACAGCCCCATCAGACACCCAGCACACCGCACACCACTGGCAGTACACAATGTACCACACACCCATCAGACACCCAGCACACCGCACACCACTGAGAGTACACAATGTATCACACCCCCATCAGACACCCAGCACACCACACACCACTGACAGTACACAATGTACCACATCCCCATCAGACACCCAGCACACCACACACTACTGACAGTACACAATGTACCACAGCCCCATCAGACACACAGCTCACCGCACACCACTGACAGTACACAATGTACCTCACCCCTTTCAAGCACCCAGCTCACCGCACACCACTGGCAGTACAAAATGTACCACACCCCCATCAGACACCCAGCTCACCGCAGAGCACTGACAGTACACAGTGTACCACAGCCCCATCAGACACCCAGCACACCGCACACCACTGACAGTACACAATGTATCACACCCCCATCAGGCACCCAGCAAACAACACACCACTGACAGTACACAATGTACCACAGCCCCATCAGACACCCAGCACACGGCACACCACTGACAGTACACAATGTACCACAGCCCCATCAGGCACCCAGCACACCGCACACCACTGACAGTACACAATGTACCACAGGCACATCATGCACCCAGCACACCGCACACCACTGACAGTACACAATGTACCACATCCCATCAGGCACCCAGCACACCACACACCACTGACAGTACACAATGTACCAGAGCCCCATCAGGCACACAGCACACCGCACACCACTGACAGTACACAATGTACCACACCCCGATCAGACACCCAGCACACCGCACACCACTGACAGCACACAATGTACCACAGACCCATCAGACACCCATCACACCGGACACAACTGACAGTACACAATGTACCGCACCCCCATCAGACACACATCGCACCGGACACCAATGACAGTACACAATGTACCACACCCTCATCAGACACCCAGCACACCGCACACCACTGAAAGTACACATTGTACCACACCCCCATCAGACACCCAGTCCCCAAACACCACTGACATGACACAATGTACCACAGCCCCATCAGGCACCCAGCACACCGCACAACACTGACAGTACACAATGCACCACACCCCCATCAGACACCCAGCACACCACACACAACTGACGGTACACAATTTACCACTGCCCCATCAGACACCCAGCACACCGCACACCACTGACAGTACACAATGTACCACAGCCCCATCAGACACCCAGCTCACCGCATACCACTGACAGTACACAATGGAACACACCCTCATCAGACACCCAGCACACCGCACACCACTGACAGTACACAATGTACCACAGCCCCATCAGACACCCAGCTCACCGCATACCACTGACAGTACACAATGGAACACACCCCCATCAGACACCCAGCACACCGCACACCACTGACAGTACACAATGTACCACACCCCCATCAGACACCCAGCACACCACTGACAGTACACAATGTACCACAGCCCCATCAGGCAACCAGCTCACCACACACCAGTGACAGACACAATGCACCACAGCCCTAACAGACAGCCAGCACACCACACACCACTGACAGTACACAATGTACCACACCCCTATCCGAAACCCAGAACACCGCACACCACTGACAGTACACAATGAACAACGCCCCCATCAAACACCCAGCACACCACTGACAGTACACAATGTACCACAGCCCCATCAGGCAACCAGCTCACCACACACCATTGACAGACACAATGCACCACAGCCCTATCAGACAGCCAGCACACCACACACCACTGACAGTACACAATGTACCACAGACCCATCAGACACTCACACACCGCACACCACTGACAGTACACAATCTTCCACAGACCCATCAGACACCCAGCACACCGCACACCACTGACGGTACACAATTTACCACTGCCTCATCAGACACCCAGCACACCGCACACCACTGACAGTACACAATGAACCACACCCCCATCAGACACCCAGCACAATGCACACCACTGACAGTACACAATGTACCACACCCCCATCAGACACCCAGCACACCGCACACCACTGACAGTACACAATGTACCACACCCCCATCAGACACCCAGCACACCGCACACCACTGACAGTACACAATGTACCACACCCCCATCAGGCACCCAGCACACCGCACGCCCCTGACAGTACACAATGTACCACACCCCCATCAAGCTCCCAGCACACCGCACACCACTGACAGTACACAATGTACCGCACCCCCATCAGACATCCAGCACACCGCAAACCACTGACAGTACACAATGTGCCACACCCCATCAGTCACCCAGCACACCGCACACCACTGACAGTACACAATGTACCACAGCCCCATCAGACACCATCACACCGGACACCACTGATTGTACACAATGTACCACACCCCCATCAGTCACCCAGCACACCGCACACCACTGACAGTACACAATGTACCACAGCCCCATCAGACACCATCACACCGGACACCACTGACAGTACACAATGTACCACACCCCCATCAGGCACCGAGCTCATCGCACTCCACTGACAGTACACAATGTACCACACACCCATCAGACACCCAGCACACCGCACACCACTGACAGTACACAATGTACCACAGCCCCATCAGACACCATCACACCGTACACCACTGACAGTACACAATGTACCACACCCCCATCAGACAGCCAGCACACCACACACCACTGACAGTACACAATGTACCACACCCCCATCAGGCACCCAGCACACCACACACCACTGACAGTACACAATGTACCACACCACCATCAGACATCCAGCACACCGCACAGCACTGTCAGTACACAATGTACCACACCACCATCAGACACCCAGCACACCGCACACCACTGACAGTACACAATGTACCACACCCCCATCAGGCACCCAGCTCAACACACACCACTGACAGTACACAATGTACCACACCACCATCAGACACCCAGCACACCGCACACCACTGACAGTACACAATGTACCACAGCCCCATCAGGAACCCAGCTCACCGCACACCACTGACAGCACACAATGTACCACAGCCCCATCAGACACCCTGCACACCACACACCACTGTCAGTACACAATGTACCACAACCCCATCTGACACCCAGCACACCGCACACCACTGAAAGTACACAATGTACCACACCCCCATCAGGCACCCAGCACACCACACACCACTGACAGTACACAATGTACCACACCCCCATCAGGCACCCAGCACACCACACACCACTGACAGTACACAATGTACCACACCCCCATCAGGCACCCAGCACAAAGCACATCACTAACAGTACATAATGTACCACACACCCATTAGACACCCAGCACACCACACTCCACTGACAGTACACAATGTACTACACCCCCATCAGACACCCAGCAACCGCACACCACTGACAGTCCACAACGTACCACACCAACATCAGGCACCCAGCACACCGCACACCACTGACAATACACAATGTACCACAGCCCCATCAGACACCCAGCACACCGCACACCACTGACAGGACACGATGTATCACAGCCCCATCAGACACCCAGAATACCACACACCGCTGGCAGTACACAATTTACCACTGCGCCATCAGATACCCAGCACACAGCACACCACTGACAGTACACAATGTACCACACCCCCATCAGTCACCCAGCACACCGCACACCACTGACAGTACACAATGTACCACAGCCCCATCAGACACCATCACACCGGACACCACTGACAGTACACAATGTACCACACCCCCATCAGGCACCGAGCTCATCGCACTCCACTGACAGTACACAATGTACCACACCACCTTCTGACACCCAGCACACCGCACACCACTGACAGTACACAATGTACCACAACCCCATCAGACACCATCACACCGGACACCACTGACAGTACACAATGTACCACACCCCCATCCGGCACCGAGCTCATCGCACTCCACTGACAGTACACAATGTACCATACCCCCATCAGACACCTAGCACACCACACACCACTGACAGTACACAATGTACCACAGCCCCATCAGACACCCATCACACCGGACACCACTGACAGTACACAATGTACCACACCCCCATCAGACACCCAGCACACCGCACACCACTGAAAGTACACATAGTACCACAGCCCCATCAGACACCAAGCACACCGCACACCACTGACATGACACAATGTACCACAGCCCCATCAGGCACCCAGCACACCGCACAACACTGACAGTACACAATGTACCACAGTCCCATCAAACACCCACACACCGCACACCACTGACAGTACACAATGGAACACACCCCCATCAGACACCCAGCACACCGCACACCACTGACATTACACAGTATACCACACCCCCATCAGACACCCAGCACACCACTGACAGTACACAATGTACCACAGCCCCATCAGGCAACCAGCTCACCACACACCAATGACAGACACAATGCACCACAGCCCTATCAGGCACCCAGCACACCGCACGCCACTGACAGTACACATTGTACCACAGCCCCATCAGACACCCAGCACACCGCACACCAGTGACATGACACAATGTACCACAGCCCCATCAGGCACCCAGCACACCACACACCACTGACAGTACACAATGTACCACACCCCCATCAGACACCCATCACACCGGACACCACTGACAGTACACAATGTACCACACCCCCATCAGACACCCAGCACACCGCACACCACTGAAAGTACACATTGTACCACACCCCCATCAGACACCCAGCACACCGCACACCACTGACAGTACACAATGTTCCATAGACCCATCAGACACCCAGCACACCGCACACCACTGACGGTACACAATTTACCACTGCCTCATCAGACACCCAGCACACCGCACACCACTGACAGTACACAATGAACCACACCCCCATCAGACACCCAGCACAATGCACACCACTGACAGTACACAATGTACCACACCCCCATCAGACACCCAGCACACCGCACACCACTGACAGTACACAATGTACCACACCCCCATCAGACACCCAGCACACCGCACACCACTGACAGTACACAATGTACCACACCCCCATCAGGCACCCAGCACACCGCACGCCACTGACAGTACACAATGTACCACAGCCCCATCAGGCACCCAGCACACCGCACAACACTGACAGTACACAATGCACCACACCCCCATCAGACACCCAGCACACCACACACAACTGACGGTACACAATTTACCACTGCCCCATCAGACACCCAGCACACCGCACACCACTGACAGTACACAATGTACCACAGCCCCATCAGACACCCAGCTCACCGCATACCACTGACAGTACACAATGGAACACACCCCGATCAGACACCCAGCACACCGCACACCACTGACAGTACACAATGTACCAGAGCCCCATCAGACACCCAGCTCACCGCATACCACTGACAGTACACAATGGAACACACCCCCATCAGACACCCAGCACACCGCACACCACTGACAGTACACAGTATACCACACCCCCATCAGACACCCAGCACACCACTGACAGTACACAATGTACCACAGCCCCATCAGGCAACCAGCTCACCACGCACCAGTGACAGACACAATGCACCACAGCCCTATCAGACAGCCAGCACACCACACACCACTGACAGTACACAATGTACCACGCCCCTATCCGACACCCAGAACACCGCACACCACTGACAGTAAACAATGAACCACGCCCCCAGCAGACACCCAGCACACCACTGACAGTACACAATGTACCACAGCCCCATCAGGCAACCAGCTCACCACACACCAATGACAGACACAATGCACCACAGCCCTATCAGGCACCCAGCACACCGCACGCCACTGACAGTACACATTGTACCACAGCCCCATCAGACACCCAGCACACCGCACACCAGTGACATGACACAATGTACCACAGCCCCATCAGGCACCCAGCACACCACACACCACTGACAGTACACAATGTACCACACCCCCATCAGACACCCATCACACCGGACACCACTGACAGTACACAATGTACCACACCCCCATCAGACACCCAGCACACCGCACACCACTGAAAGTACACATTGTACCACACCCCCATCAGACACCCAGCACACCGCACACCACTGACAGTACACAATGTTCCATAGACCCATCAGACACCCAGCACACCGCACACCACTGACGGTACACAATTTACCACTGCCTCATCAGACACCCAGCACACCGCACACCACTGACAGTACACAATGAACCACACCCCCATCAGACACCCAGCACAATGCACACCACTGACAGTACACAATGTACCACACCCCCATCAGACACCCAGCACACCGCACACCACTGACAGTACACAATGTACCACACCCCCATCAGACACCCAGCACACCGCACACCACTGACAGTACACAATGTACCACACCCCCATCAGGCACCCAGCACACCGCACGCCACTGACAGTACACAATGTACCACACCCCCATCAAGCTCCCAGCACACCGCACACCACTGACAGTACACAATGTACCGCACCCCCATCAGACACCCAGCTCCCCACACACCACTGATATGACACAATGTACCACACCGCCATCAGGCACCCAGCACACCGCACATCACTGACAGTACACAATGTACCACAACCCCATCAGTCACCCAGCACACCGCACACCACTGACAGTACACAATGTACCACAGCCCCATCAGGCACCCAGCACACCGCACAACACTGACAGTACACAATGTACCACACCCCCATCAGACACCCAGCACACCGCAGACCACTGACGGTACACAATTTACCACTGCCTCATCAGACACCCAGCACACCGCACACCACTGACAGTACACAATGAACCACACCCCCATCAGAAACCCAGCACACCGCACACCACTGACAGTGCACAATGCACCACACCCCCATCAGTCACCCAGCACACCGCACACCACTGACAGTACACAATGTACCACACCACCATCAGACACCCAGCACACTGCACACCACTGAAAGTACACAATGTACCACACCCGCATCAGACACCCAGCACACCGCTCGGCACTGACAGTCCACAATGTACCACACCACCATCAGACACCCAGCACACCGCACACCACTGACAGTACACAATGTACCACACCCCCATCAGGCACCCAGCTCAACACACACCACTGACAGTACACAATGTACCACACCACCATCAGACATCCAGCACACCGCAAACCACTGACAGTACACAATGTACCACACTCCCATCAGACACCCAGCACACGACACACCACTGACAGTACACAATGTACCACACCCCCATCAGACACCCAGCACACCACACACCACTGACGGTACACAATGTACCACACCCCCATCAGGCACCCAGCTCAACACACACCACTGACAGTACACAATGTACCACACCCCTATCAGACACCCAGCACACTGCACACCACTGACAGTACACAATGTACCACAGCACCATCAGGAACCCAGCTCACCGCACACCACTGACAGCACACAATGTACCACACCCCTATCTGACATCTAGCACACCGCACACCACTGACAGTACACAATGTACCACAGCCCCATCAGACACCCTGCACACAACACACCACTGTCAGTACACAATATACCACAGCCCCATCAGACACCCAGCACACCGAACACCACTGACAGTACACAATGTACTACACCCCCATCAGGCACCCAGCTCAACACACACCACTGACAGTACACAATGCACCACACCACCATCATCCACCCAGCACACCGCACACCACTGACAGTACACAATGTACCACACCCCCATCAGACACCCAGCACACCGCACACCACTGACAGTACACAATGTACCACAGCCCCATCAGGAACCCAGCTCACCGCACACCACTGACATCACACAATGTACCACACCCCGATCTGACATCCAGCACACCGCACACCACTGACAGTACACAATGTACCACAGCCCCATCAGACACCCAGCACACCGCACACCACTTACAGTACACAATTTACCACACCCCCATCAGACACCCTGCTCACCACACACCACTGACAGTACACAATATATCACACCCCATCAGACACCCAGCACACAACACACCACTGACAGTACACAATGTACCACACCCCTATCAGACACCCAGCACACTGCACACCACTGACAGTACACAATGTACCACAGCACCATCAGGAACCCAGCTCACCGCACACCACTGACAGCACACAATGTACCACACCCCTATCTGACATCTAGCACACCGCACACCACTGACAGTACACAATGTACCACAGCCCCATCAGACACCCTGCACACAACACACCACTGTCAGTACACAATATACCACAGCCCCATCAGACACCCAGCACACCGAACACCACTGACAGTACACAATGTACTACACCCCCATCAGGCACCCAGCTCAACACACACCACTGACAGTACACAATGCACCACACCACCATCATCCACCCAGCACACCGCACACCACTGACAGTACACAATGTACCACACCCCCATCAGACACCCAGTACACCGCACACCACTGACAGTACACAATGTACCACAGCCCCATCAGGAACCCAGCTCACCGCACACCACTGACATCACACAATGTACCACACCCCGATCTGACATCCAGCACACCGCACACCACTGACAGTACACAATGTACCACAGCCCCATCAGACACCCAGCACACCGCACACCACTTACAGTACACAATTTACCACACCCCCATCAGACACCCTGCTCACCACACACCACTGACAGTACACAATATATCACACCCCATCAGACACCCAGCACACAACACACCACTGACAGTACACAATGGACCACACCCCCATCAGGCACCCAGCACCCCACACACCACTGACAGTACACAATGTACCACAGCCCCATCAGGCACCCAGCACACCCCACACCACTGACAGTACACAATGTACCACTCCCCCATCAGGCACCCAGCACACTGCACACCACTGACAGTACACAATGTACCACAGCCCCATCAGGTACCCAGCACACCGCACACCACTGACAGTACACAATGTACCACAGCCCCATCAGGCACCCAGCACACTGCACACAACTGACAGTACACAATGTACCACTACCCCATCAGGTACCCAGCACACCGCACACCACTGACAGTACACAATGTACCACACCCCCATCAGACACCCAGCACACCGCACACCACTGACAGTACATAATGTACCACAGCCCCATCAGATACCCAGCTCACCGCACACCACTGACAGTACACAATTTACCAAAGCCTCATCAGTCACCCAGCACACCGCACACCACTGACAGTACACAATGTATACACCCACATCAGACACCCAGCACACCGCACACCACTGACAGTACACAATGTACCACACCCCCATCAGGCACCCAGCACACCGCACACCACTAACAGTACACAATGTACCACAGCCCCATCAGTCACCCAGCACACCGCACACCACTGACAGTACACAATGTAACACAGCCCCATCAGCCACCGAGCACCCCGCACACCACTGACAGTACACAATGTACCACAGCCTCATCAGACACACAGCACACCGCACAGCACGGACAGTGCAAATTGTACCACAGCCCCATCAGACACCCAGCACACTGCACACCACTGACAGTACACAATGTACAACAACCCCATCAGGCACCCTGCTCACCGCACACCACTGACAGTACACAATGTACCACACTCCGATCAGGCACCCAGCACACCACACACCACTGACAGTACACAATGACAAAAACAACCCCATCAGGCACCCAGCACACCGCACACCACTGACAGTACACAATGTACAACAACCCCATCAGGCACCCTGCTCACCGCACACCACTGACAGTACACAATGTACCACACCCCCATCAGACACACAGCACACCACACATCACTTATAGTACACAA
Organism: Scyliorhinus torazame; assembly: GCF_047496885.1. Classification (NCBI taxonomy): domain Eukaryota; kingdom Metazoa; phylum Chordata; class Chondrichthyes; order Carcharhiniformes; family Scyliorhinidae; genus Scyliorhinus; species Scyliorhinus torazame. The sequence continues at coordinate 88,724,455 of NC_092726.1, read as the reverse complement.
TGTACCACAGCCCCATGAGACACCCAGCACACCGCACACCACTGACAGTGCACAATGTACCACAGCCCCATCAGACACCCAGCACACCGCACACCACTGGCAGTACACAATGTACCACACACCCATCAGACACCCAGCACACCGCACACCACTGAGAGTACACAATGTATCACACCCCCATCAGACACCCAGCACACCACACACCACTGACAGTACACAATGTACCACATCCCCATCAGACACCCAGCACACCACACACTACTGACAGTACACAATGTACCACAGCCCCATCAGACACACAGCTCACCGCACACCACTGACAGTACACAATGTACCTCACCCCTTTCAAGCACCCAGCTCACCGCACACCACTGGCAGTACAAAATGTACCACACCCCCATCAGACACCCAGCTCACCGCAGAGCACTGACAGTACACAGTGTACCACAGCCCCATCAGACACCCAGCACACCGCACACCACTGACAGTACACAATGTATCACACCCCCATCAGGCACCCAGCAAACAACACACCACTGACAGTACACAATGTACCACAGCCCCATCAGACACCCAGCACACGGCACACCACTGACAGTACACAATGTACCACAGCCCCATCAGGCACCCAGCACACCGCACACCACTGACAGTACACAATGTACCACAGGCACATCATGCACCCAGCACACCGCACACCACTGACAGTACACAATGTACCACATCCCATCAGGCACCCAGCACACCACACACCACTGACAGTACACAATGTACCAGAGCCCCATCAGGCACACAGCACACCGCACACCACTGACAGTACACAATGTACCACACCCCGATCAGACACCCAGCACACCGCACACCACTGACAGCACACAATGTACCACAGACCCATCAGACACCCATCACACCGGACACAACTGACAGTACACAATGTACCGCACCCCCATCAGACACACATCGCACCGGACACCAATGACAGTACACAATGTACCACACCCTCATCAGACACCCAGCACACCGCACACCACTGAAAGTACACATTGTACCACACCCCCATCAGACACCCAGTCCCCAAACACCACTGACATGACACAATGTACCACAGCCCCATCAGGCACCCAGCACACCGCACAACACTGACAGTACACAATGCACCACACCCCCATCAGACACCCAGCACACCACACACAACTGACGGTACACAATTTACCACTGCCCCATCAGACACCCAGCACACCGCACACCACTGACAGTACACAATGTACCACAGCCCCATCAGACACCCAGCTCACCGCATACCACTGACAGTACACAATGGAACACACCCTCATCAGACACCCAGCACACCGCACACCACTGACAGTACACAATGTACCACAGCCCCATCAGACACCCAGCTCACCGCATACCACTGACAGTACACAATGGAACACACCCCCATCAGACACCCAGCACACCGCACACCACTGACAGTACACAATGTACCACACCCCCATCAGACACCCAGCACACCACTGACAGTACACAATGTACCACAGCCCCATCAGGCAACCAGCTCACCACACACCAGTGACAGACACAATGCACCACAGCCCTAACAGACAGCCAGCACACCACACACCACTGACAGTACACAATGTACCACACCCCTATCCGAAACCCAGAACACCGCACACCACTGACAGTACACAATGAACAACGCCCCCATCAAACACCCAGCACACCACTGACAGTACACAATGTACCACAGCCCCATCAGGCAACCAGCTCACCACACACCAGTGACAGACACAATGCACCACAGCCCTATCAGACAGCCAGCACACCACACACCACTGACAGTACACAATGTACCACAGACCCATCAGACACTCACACACCGCACACCACTGACAGTACACAATCTTCCACAGACCCATCAGACACCCAGCACACCGCACACCACTGACGGTACACAATTTACCACTGCCTCATCAGACACCCAGCACACCGCACACCACTGACAGTACACAATGAACCACACCCCCATCAGACACCCAGCACAATGCACACCACTGACAGTACACAATGTACCACACCCCCATCAGACACCCAGCACACCGCACACCACTGACAGTACACAATGTACCACACCCCCATCAGACACCCAGCACACCGCACACCACTGACAGTACACAATGTACCACACCCCCATCAGGCACCCAGCACACCGCACGCCCCTGACAGTACACAATGTACCACACCCCCATCAAGCTCCCAGCACACCGCACACCACTGACAGTACACAATGTACCGCACCCCCATCAGACATCCAGCACACCGCAAACCACTGACAGTACACAATGTGCCACACCCCATCAGTCACCCAGCACACCGCACACCACTGACAGTACACAATGTATCACACCCCCATCAGGCACCCAGCAAACAACACACCACTGACAGTACACAATGTACCACAGCCCCATCAGACACCCAGCACACGGCACACCACTGACAGTACACAATGTACCACAGCCCCATCAGGCACCCAGCACACCGCACACCACTGACAGTACACAATGTACCACAGGCACATCATGCACCCAGCACACCGCACACCACTGACAGTACACAATGTACCACATCCCATCAGGCACCCAGCACACCACACACCACTGACAGTACACAATGTACCAGAGCCCCATCAGGCACACAGCACACCGCACACCACTGACAGTACACAATGTACCACACCCCGATCAGACACCCAGCACACCGCACACCACTGACAGCACACAATGTACCACAGACCCATCAGACACCCATCACACCGGACACAACTGACAGTACACAATGTACCGCACCCCCATCAGACACACATCGCACCGGACACCAATGACAGTACACAATGTACCACACCCTCATCAGACACCCAGCACACCGCACACCACTGAAAGTACACATTGTACCACACCCCCATCAGACACCCAGTCCCCAAACACCACTGACATGACACAATGTACCACAGCCCCATCAGGCACCCAGCACACCGCACAACACTGACAGTACACAATGCACCACACCCCCATCAGACACCCAGCACACCACACACAACTGACGGTACACAATTTACCACTGCCCCATCAGACACCCAGCACACCGCACACCACTGACAGTACACAATGTACCACAGCCCCATCAGACACCCAGCTCACCGCATACCACTGACAGTACACAATGGAACACACCCTCATCAGACACCCAGCACACCGCACACCACTGACAGTACACAATGTACCACAGCCCCATCAGACACCCAGCTCACCGCATACCACTGACAGTACACAATGGAACACACCCCCATCAGACACCCAGCACACCGCACACCACTGACAGTACACAATGTACCACACCCCCATCAGACACCCAGCACACCACTGACAGTACACAATGTACCACAGCCCCATCAGGCAACCAGCTCACCACACACCAGTGACAGACACAATGCACCACAGCCCTAACAGACAGCCAGCACACCACACACCACTGACAGTACACAATGTACCACACCCCTATCCGAAACCCAGAACACCGCACACCACTGACAGTACACAATGAACAACGCCCCCATCAAACACCCAGCACACCACTGACAGTACACAATGTACCACAGCCCCATCAGGCAACCAGCTCACCACACACCAGTGACAGACACAATGCACCACAGCCCTATCAGACAGCCAGCACACCACACACCACTGACAGTACACAATGTACCACAGACCCATCAGACACTCACACACCGCACACCACTGACAGTACACAATCTTCCACAGACCCATCAGACACCCAGCACACCGCACACCACTGACGGTACACAATTTACCACTGCCTCATCAGACACCCAGCACACCGCACACCACTGACAGTACACAATGAACCACACCCCCATCAGACACCCAGCACAATGCACACCACTGACAGTACACAATGTACCACACCCCCATCAGACACCCAGCACACCGCACACCACTGACAGTACACAATGTACCACACCCCCATCAGACACCCAGCACACCGCACACCACTGACAGTACACAATGTACCACACCCCCATCAGGCACCCAGCACACCGCACGCCCCTGACAGTACACAATGTACCACACCCCCATCAAGCTCCCAGCACACCGCACACCACTGACAGTACACAATGTACCGCACCCCCATCAGACATCCAGCACACCGCAAACCACTGACAGTACACAATGTGCCACACCCCATCAGTCACCCAGCACACCGCACACCACTGACAGTACACAATGTACCACAGCCCCATCAGACACCATCACACCGGACACCACTGATTGTACACAATGTACCACACCCCCATCAGTCACCCAGCACACCGCACACCACTGACAGTACACAATGTACCACAGCCCCATCAGACACCATCACACCGGACACCACTGACAGTACACAATGTACCACACCCCCATCAGGCACCGAGCTCATCGCACTCCACTGACAGTACACAATGTACCACACACCCATCAGACACCCAGCACACCGCACACCACTGACAGTACACAATGTACCACAGCCCCATCAGACACCATCACACCGTACACCACTGACAGTACACAATGTACCACACCCCCATCAGACAGCCAGCACACCACACACCACTGACAGTACACAATGTACCACACCCCCATCAGGCACCCAGCACACCACACACCACTGACAGTACACAATGTACCACACCACCATCAGACATCCAGCACACCGCACAGCACTGTCAGTACACAATGTACCACACCACCATCAGACACCCAGCACACCGCACACCACTGACAGTACACAATGTACCACACCCCCATCAGGCACCCAGCTCAACACACACCACTGACAGTACACAATGTACCACACCACCATCAGACACCCAGCACACCGCACACCACTGACAGTACACAATGTACCACAGCCCCATCAGGAACCCAGCTCACCGCACACCACTGACAGCACACAATGTACCACAGCCCCATCAGACACCCTGCACACCACACACCACTGTCAGTACACAATGTACCACAACCCCATCTGACACCCAGCACACCGCACACCACTGAAAGTACACAATGTACCACACCCCCATCAGGCACCCAGCACACCACACACCACTGACAGTACACAATGTACCACACCCCCATCAGGCACCCAGCACACCACACACCACTGACAGTACACAATGTACCACACCCCCATCAGGCACCCAGCACAAAGCACATCACTAACAGTACATAATGTACCACACACCCATTAGACACCCAGCACACCACACTCCACTGACAGTACACAATGTACTACACCCCCATCAGACACCCAGCAACCGCACACCACTGACAGTCCACAACGTACCACACCAACATCAGGCACCCAGCACACCGCACACCACTGACAATACACAATGTACCACAGCCCCATCAGACACCCAGCACACCGCACACCACTGACAGGACACGATGTATCACAGCCCCATCAGACACCCAGAATACCACACACCGCTGGCAGTACACAATTTACCACTGCGCCATCAGATACCCAGCACACAGCACACCACTGACAGTACACAATGTACCACACCCCCATCAGTCACCCAGCACACCGCACACCACTGACAGTACACAATGTACCACAGCCCCATCAGACACCATCACACCGGACACCACTGACAGTACACAATGTACCACACCCCCATCAGGCACCGAGCTCATCGCACTCCACTGACAGTACACAATGTACCACACCACCTTCTGACACCCAGCACACCGCACACCACTGACAGTACACAATGTACCACAACCCCATCAGACACCATCACACCGGACACCACTGACAGTACACAATGTACCACACCCCCATCCGGCACCGAGCTCATCGCACTCCACTGACAGTACACAATGTACCATACCCCCATCAGACACCTAGCACACCACACACCACTGACAGTACACAATGTACCACAGCCCCATCAGACACCCATCACACCGGACACCACTGACAGTACACAATGTACCACACCCCCATCAGACACCCAGCACACCGCACACCACTGAAAGTACACATAGTACCACAGCCCCATCAGACACCAAGCACACCGCACACCACTGACATGACACAATGTACCACAGCCCCATCAGGCACCCAGCACACCGCACAACACTGACAGTACACAATGTACCACAGTCCCATCAAACACCCACACACCGCACACCACTGACAGTACACAATGGAACACACCCCCATCAGACACCCAGCACACCGCACACCACTGACATTACACAGTATACCACACCCCCATCAGACACCCAGCACACCACTGACAGTACACAATGTACCACAGCCCCATCAGGCAACCAGCTCACCACGCACCAGTGACAGACACAATGCACCACAGCCCTATCAGACAGCCAGCACACCACACACCACTGACAGTACACAATGTACCACGCCCCTATCCGACACCCAGAACACCGCACACCACTGACAGTAAACAATGAACCACGCCCCCAGCAGACACCCAGCACACCACTGACAGTACACAATGTACCACAGCCCCACCAGGCAACCAGCTCACCACACACCAATGACAGACACAATGCACCACAGCCCTATCAGGCACCCAGCACACCGCACGCCACTGACAGTACACATTGTACCACAGCCCCATGAGACACCCAGCACACCGCACACCAGTGACATGACACAATGTACCACAGCCCCATCAGGCACCCAGCACACCACACACCACTGACAGTACACAATGTACCACACCCCCATCAGACACCCATCACACCGGACACCACTGACAGTACACAATGTACCACACCCCCATCAGACACCCAGCACACCGCACACCACTGAAAGTACACATTGTACCACACCCCCATCAGACACCCAGCACACCGCACACCACTGACAGTACACAATGTTCCACAGACCCATCAGACACCCAGCACACCGCACACCACTGACGGTACACAATTTACCACTGCCTCATCAGACACCCAGCACACCGCACACCACTGACAGTACACAATGAACCACACCCCCATCAGACACCCAGCACAATGCACACCACTGACAGTACACAATGTACCACACCCCCATCAGACACCCAGCACACCGCACGCCACTGACAGTACACAATGTACCACACCCCCATAAAGCTCCCAGCACACCGCACACCACTGACAGTACACAAGGTACCGCACCCCCATCAGACACCCAGCTCCCCACACACCACTGATATGACACAATGTACCACACCCCCATCAGGCACCCAGCACACCGCACACCACTGACAGTACACAATGAACCACACCCCCATCAGAAACCCAGCACACCGCACACCAATGACAGTACACAATGTACCACACCCCCATCAGACACCCAGCACACCGCACACCACTGACAGTACACAATGTACCACACCCCCATCAGGCACCCAGCACACCGCACGCCCCTGACAGTACACAATGTACCACACCCCCATCAAGCTCCCAGCACACCGCACACCACTGACAGTACACAATGTACCGCACCCCCATCAGACATCCAGCACACCGCAAACCACTGACAGTACACAATGTGCCACACCCCATCAGTCACCCAGCACACCGCACACCACTGACAGTACACAATGTACCACAGCCCCATCAGACACCATCACACCGGACACCACTGATTGTACACAATGTACCACACCCCCATCAGTCACCCAGCACACCGCACACCACTGACAGTACACAATGTACCACAGCCCCATCAGACACCATCACACCGGACACCACTGACAGTACACAATGTACCACACCCCCATCAGGCACCGAGCTCATCGCACTCCACTGACAGTACACAATGTACCACACACCCATCAGACACCCAGCACACCGCACACCACTGACAGTACACAATGTACCACAGCCCCATCAGACACCATCACACCGTACACCACTGACAGTACACAATGTACCACACCCCCATCAGACAGCCAGCACACCACACACCACTGACAGTACACAATGTACCACACCCCCATCAGGCACCCAGCACACCACACACCACTGACAGTACACAATGTACCACACCACCATCAGACATCCAGCACACCGCACAGCACTGTCAGTACACAATGTACCACACCACCATCAGACACCCAGCACACCGCACACCACTGACAGTACACAATGTACCACACCCCCATCAGGCACCCAGCTCAACACACACCACTGACAGTACACAATGTACCACACCACCATCAGACACCCAGCACACCGCACACCACTGACAGTACACAATGTACCACAGCCCCATCAGGAACCCAGCTCACCGCACACCACTGACAGCACACAATGTACCACAGCCCCATCAGACACCCTGCACACCACACACCACTGTCAGTACACAATGTACCACAACCCCATCTGACACCCAGCACACCGCACACCACTGAAAGTACACAATGTACCACACCCCCATCAGGCACCCAGCACACCACACACCACTGACAGTACACAATGTACCACACCCCCATCAGGCACCCAGCACACCACACACCACTGACAGTACACAATGTACCACACCCCCATCAGGCACCCAGCACAAAGCACATCACTAACAGTTCATAATGTACCACACACCCATTAGACACCCAGCACACCACACTCCACTGACAGTACACAATGTACTACACCCCCATCAGACACCCAGCAACCGCACACCACTGACAGTCCACAACGTACCACACCAACATCAGGCACCCAGCACACCGCACACCACTGACAATACACAATGTACCACAGCCCCATCAGACACCCAGCACACCGCACACCACTGACAGGACACGATGTATCACAGCCCCATCAGACACCCAGAATACCACACACCGCTGGCAGTACACAATTTACCACTGCGCCATCAGATACCCAGCACACAGCACACCACTGACAGTACACAATGTACCACACCCCCATCAGTCACCCAGCACACCGCACACCACTGACAGTACACAATGTACCACAGCCCCATCAGACACCATCACACCGGACACCACTGACAGTACACAATGTACCACACCCCCATCAGGCACCGAGCTCATCGCACTCCACTGACAGTACACAATGTACCACACCACCTTCTGACACCCAGCACACCGCACACCACTGACAGTACACAATGTACCACAGCCCCATCAGACACCATCACACCGGACACCACTGACAGTACACAATGTACCACACCCCCATCCGGCACCGAGCTCATCGCACTCCACTGACAGTACACAATGTACCATACCCCCATCAGACACCTAGCACACCACACACCACTGACAGTACACAATGTACCACAGCCCCATCAGACACCCATCACACCGGACACCACTGACAGTACACAATGTACCACACCCCCATCAGACACCCAGCACACCGCACACCACTGAAAGTACACATAGTACCACAGCCCCATCAGACACCAAGCACACCGCACACCACTGACATGACACAATGTACCACAGCCCCATCAGGCACCCAGCACACCGCACAACACTGACAGTACACAATGTACCACAGTCCCATCAAACACCCACACACCGCACACCACTGACAGTACACAATGGAACACACCCCCATCAGACACCCAGCACACCGCACACCACTGACATTACACAGTATACCACACCCCCATCAGACACCCAGCACACCACTGACAGTACACAATGTACCACAGCCCCATCAGGCAACCAGCTCACCACGCACCAGTGACAGACACAATGCACCACAGCCCTATCAGACAGCCAGCACACCACACACCACTGACAGTACACAATGTACCACGCCCCTATCCGACACCCAGAACACCGCACACCACTGACAGTAAACAATGAACCACGCCCCCAGCAGACACCCAGCACACCACTGACAGTACACAATGTACCACAGCCCCACCAGGCAACCAGCTCACCACACACCAATGACAGACACAATGCACCACAGCCCTATCAGGCACCCAGCACACCGCACGCCACTGACAGTACACATTGTACCACAGCCCCATCAGACACCCAGCACACCGCACACCAGTGACATGACACAATGTACCACAGCCCCATCAGGCACCCAGCACACCACACACCACTGACAGTACACAATGTACCACACCCCCATCAGACACCCATCACACCGGACACCACTGACAGTACACAATGTACCACACCCCCATCAGACACCCAGCACACCGCACACCACTGAAAGTACACATTGTACCACACCCCCATCAGACACCCAGCACACCGCACACCACTGACAGTACACAATGTTCCACAGACCCATCAGACACCCAGCACACCGCACACCACTGACGGTACACAATTTACCACTGCCTCATCAGACACCCAGCACACCGCACACCACTGACAGTACACAATGAACCACACCCCCATCAGACACCCAGCACAATGCACACCACTGACAGTACACAATGTACCACACCCCCATCAGACACCCAGCACACCGCACGCCACTGACAGTACACAATGTACCACACCCCCATCAAGCTCCCAGCACACCGCACACCACTGACAGTACACAATGTACCGCACCCCCATCAGACACCCAGCTCCCCACACACCACTGATATGACACAATGTACCACACCCCCATCAGGCACCCAGCACACCGCACATCACTGACAGTACACAATGTACCACACCCCCATCAGTCACCCAGCACACCGCACACCACTGACAGTACACAATGTACCACAGCCCCATCAGGCACCCAGCACACCGCACAACACTGACAGTACACAATGTACCACACCCCCATCAGACACCCAGCACACCGCAGACCACTGACGGTACACAATTTACCACTGCCTCATCAGACACCCAGCACACCGCACACCACTGACAGTACACAATGAACCACACCCCCATCAGAAACCCAGCACACCGCACACCACTGACAGTGCACAATGCACCACACCCCCATCAGTCACCCAGCACACCGCACACCACTGACAGTACACAATGTACCACACCACCATCAGACACCCAGCACACTGCACACCATTGAAAGTACACAATGTACCACACCCCCATCAGACACCCAGCACACCGCTCGGCACTGACAGTACACAATGTACCACACCACCATCAGACACCCAGCACACCGCACACCACTGACAGTACACAATGTACCACACCCCCATCAGGCACCCAGCTCAACACACACCACTGACAGTACACAATGTACCACACCACCATCAGACATCCAGCACACCGCACACCACTGACAGTACACAATGTACCACACTCCCATCAGACACCCAGCACACGACACACCACTGACAGTACACAATGTACCACACCCCCATCAGACACCCAGCACACCACACACCACTGACGGTACACAATGTACCACGCCCCCATCAGGCACCCAGCTCAACACACACCACTGACAGTACACAATGTACCACACCCCTATCAGACACCCAGCACACTGCACACCACTGACAGTACACAATGTACCACAGCACCATCAGGAACCCAGCTCACCGCACACCACTGACAGCACACAATGTACCACAACCCTATCTGACATCTAGCACACCGCACACCACTGACAGTACACAATGTACCACAGCCCCATCAGACACCCTGCACACAACACACCACTGTCAGTACACAATATACCACAGCCCCATCAGACACCCAGCACACCGAACACCACTGACAGTACACAATGTACTACACCCCCATCAGGCACCCAGCTCAACACACACCACTGACAGTACACAATGCACCACACCACCATCATCCACCCAGCACACCGCACACCACTGACAGTACACAATGTACCACACCCCCATCAGACACCCAGCACACCGCACACCACTGACAGTACACAATGTACCACAGCCCCATCAGGAACCCAGCTCACCGCACACCACTGACATCACACAATGTACCACACCCCGATCTGACATCCAGCACACCGCACACCACTTACAGTACACAATTTACCACACCCCCATCAGACACCCTGCTCACCACACACCACTGACAGTACACAATATATCACACCCCATCAGACACCCAGCACACAACACACCACTGACAGTACACAATGGACCACACCCCCATCAGGCACCCAGCACACCACACACCACTGACAGTACACAATGTACCACAGCCCCATCAGGCACCCAGCACACCCCACACCACTGACAGTACACAATGTACCACTCCCCCATCAGGCACCCAGCACACTGCACACCACTGACAGTACACAATGTACCACAGCCCCATCAGGTACCCAGCACACCGCACACCACTGACAGTACACAATGTACCACAGCCCCATCAGGCACCCAGCACACTGCACACAACTGACAGTACACAATGTACCACTACCCCATCAGGTACCCAGCACACCGCACACCACTGACAGCACACAATGTACCACACCCCCATCAGACACCCAGCACACCGCACACCACTGACAGTACATAATGTACCACAGCCCCATCAGATACCCAGCTCACCGCACACCACTGACAGTACACAATTTACCAAAGCCTCATCAGTCACCCAGCACACCGCACACCACTGACAGTACACAATGTATACACCCACATCAGACACCCAGCACACCGCACACCACTGACAGTACACAATGTACCACACCCCCATCAGGCACCCAGCACACCGCACACCACTAACAGTACACAATGTACCACAGCCCCATCAGTCACCCAGCACACCGCACACCACTGACAGTACACAATGTAACACAGCCCCATCAGGCACCGAGCACCCCGCACACCACTGACAGTACACAATGTACCACAGCCTCATCAGACACACAGCACACCGCACAGCACGGACAGTGCAAATTGTACCACAGCCCCATCAGACACCCAGCACACTGCACACCACTGACAGTACACAATGTACAACAACCCCATCAGGCACCCTGCTCACCGCACACCACTGACAGTACACAATGTACCACACTCCGATCAGGCACCCAGCACACCACACACCACTGACAGTACACAATGACAAAAACAACCCCATCAGGCACCCAGCACACCGCACACCACTGACAGTACACAATGTACAACAACCCCATCAGGCACCCTGCTCACCGCACACCACTGACAGTACACAATGTACCACACCCCCATCAGACACACAGCACACCACACATCACTTATAGTACACAATGTACCACAGCCCCATGAGACACCCAGCACACCGCACACCACTGACAGTGCACAATGTACCACAGCCCCATCAGACACCCAGCACACCGCACACCACTGGCAGTACACAATGTATCACACACCCATCAGACACCCAGCACACCGCACACCACTGAGAGTACACAATGTATCACACCCCCATCAGACACCCAGCACACCACACACCACTGACAGTACACAATGTACCACATCCCCATCAGACACCCAGCACACCACACACTACTGACAGTACACAATGTACCACAGCCCCATCAGACACACAGCTCACCGCACACCACTGACAGTACACAATGTACCTCACCCCTTTCAAGCACCCAGCTCACCGCACACCACTGGCAGTACAAAATGTACCACACCCCGATCAGACACCCAGCTCACCGCAGAGCACTGACAGTACACAGTGTACCACAGCCCCATCAGACACCCAGCACACCGCACACCACTGACAGTACACAATGTATCACACCCCCATCAGGCACCCAGCAAACAACACACCACTGACAGTACACAATGTACCACAGCCCCATCAGACACCCAGCACACGGCACACCACTGACAGTACACAATGTACCACAGCCCCATCAGGCACCCAGCACACCGCACACCACTGACAGTACACAATGTACCACAGGCACATCATGCACCCAGCACACCGCACACCACTGACAGTACACAATGTACCACATCCCATCAGGCACCCAGCACACCACACACCACTGACAGTACACAATGTACCAGAGCCCCATCAGGCACACAGCACACCGCACACCACTGACAGTACACAATGTACCACACCCCGATCAGACACCCAGCACACCGCACACCACTGACAGCACACAATGTACCACAGCCCCATCAGACACCCATCACACCGGACACAACTGACAGTACACAATGTACCGCACCCCCATCAGACACACATCGCACCGGACACCAATGACAGTACACAATGTACCACACCCTCATCAGACACCCAGCACACCGCACACCACTGAAAGTACACATTGTACCACACCCCCATCAGACACCCAGTCCCCAAACACCACTGACATGACACAATGTACCACAGCCCCATCAGGCACCCAGCACACCGCACAACACTGACAGTACACAATGCACCACACCCCCATCAGACACCCAGCACACCACACACAACTGACGGTACACAATTTACAACTGCCCCATCAGACACCCAGCACACCACACACCACTGACAGTACACAATGTACCACAGCCCCATCAGACACCCAGCTCACCGCATACCACTGACAGTACACAATGGAACACACCCTCATCAGACACCCAGCACACCGCACACCACTGACAGTACACAATGTACCACAGCCCCATCAGACACCCAGCTCACCGCATACCACTGACAGTACACAATGGAACACACCCCCATCAGACACCCAGCACACCGCACACCACTGACAGTACACAATGTACCACACCCCCATCAGACACCCAGCACACCACTGACAGTACACAATGTACCACAGCCCCATCAGGCAACCAGCTCACCACACACCAGTGACAGACACAATGCACCACAGCCCTAACAGACAGCCAGCACACCACACACCACTGACAGTACACAATGTACCACACCCCTATCCGAAACCCAGAACACCGCACACCACTGACAGTACACAATGAACAACGCCCCCATCAAACACCCAGCACACCACTGACAGTACACAATGTACCACAGCCCCATCAGGCAACCAGCTCACCACACACCAGTGACAGACACAATGCACCACAGCCCTATCAGACAGCCAGCACACCACACACCACTGACAGTACACAATGTAACACAGACCCATCAGACACCCACACACCGCACACCACTGACAGTACACAATGTTCCACAGACCCATCAGACACCCAGCACACCGCAAACCACTGACGGTACACAATTTACCACTGCCTCATCAGACACCCAGCACACCGCACACCACTGACAGTACACAATGAACCACACCCCCATCAGACACCCAGCACAATGCACACCACTGACAGTACACAATGTACCACCCCCCCATCAGACACCCAGCACACCGCACACCACTGACAGTACACAATGTACCACACCCCCATCAGAAACCCAGCACACCGCACACCACTGACAGTACACAATGTACCACACCCCCATCAGGCACCCAGCACACCGCACGCCCCTGACAGTACACAATGTACCACACCCCCATCAAGCTCCCAGCACACCGCACACCACTGACAGTACACAATGTACCGCACCCCCATCAGACATCCAGCACACCGCAAACCACTGACAGTACACAATGTGCCACACCCCATCAGTCACCCAGCACACCGCACACCACTGACAGTACACAATGTACCACAGCCCCATCAGACACCATCACACCGGACACCACTGATTGTACACAATGTACCACACCCCCATCAGTCACCCAGCACACCGCACACCACTGACAGTACACAATGTACCACAGCCCCATCAAACACCATCACACCGGACACCACTGACAGTACACAATGTACCACACCCCCATCAGGCACCGAGCTCATCGCACTCCACTGACAGTACACAATGTACCACACACCCATCAGACACCCAGCACACCGCACACCACTGACAGTACACAATGTACCACAGCCCCATCAGACAGCATCACACCGTACACCACTGACAGTACACAATGTACCACACCCCCATCAGACAGCCAGCACACCACACACCACTGACAGTACACAATGTACCACACCCCCATCAGGCACCCAGCACACCACACACCACTGACAGTACACAATGTACCACACCACCATCAGACATCCAGCACACCGCACAGCACTGTCAGTACACAATGTACCACACCACCATCAGACATCCAGCACACCGCACACCACTGACAGTACACAATGTACCACACCCCCATCAGGCACCCAGCTCAACACACACCACTGACAGTACACAATGTACCACACCACCATCAGACACCCAGCACACCGCACACCACTGACAGTACACAATGTACCACAGCCCCATCAGGAACCCAGCTCACCGCACACCACTGACAGCACACAATGTACCACAGCCCCATCAGACACCCTGCACACCACACACCACTGTCAGTACACAATGTACCACAACCCCATCTGACACCCAGCACACCGCACACCACTGAAAGTACACAATGTACCACACCCCCATCAGGCACCCAGCACAAAGCAAATCACTAACAGTACATAATGTACCACACACCCATTAGACACCCAGCACACCACACTCCACTGACAGTACACAATGTACTACACCCCCATCAGACACCCAGCAACCGCACACCACTGACAGTCCACAACGTACCACACCACCATCAGGCACCCAGCACACCGCACACCACTGACAATACACAATGTACCACAGCCCCATCAGACACCCAGCACACCGCACACCACTGACAGGACACGATGTTTCATAGCCCCATCAGACACCCAGAATACCACACACCGCTGGCAGTACACAATTTACCACTGCGCCATCAGATACCCAGCACACAGCACACCACTGACAGTACACAATGTACCACACCCCCATCAGTCACCCAGCACACCGCACACCACTGACAGTACACAATGTACCACAGCCCCATCAGACACCATCACACCGGACACCACTGACAGTACACAATGTACCACACCCCCATCAGGCACCGAGCTCATCGCACTCCACTGACAGTACACAATGTACCACACCACCTTCTGACACCCAGCACACCGCACACCACTGACAGTACACAATGTACCACAGCCCCATCAGACACCATCACACCGGACACCACTGACAGTACACAATGTACCACACCCCCATCCGGCACCGAGCTCATCGCACTCCACTGACAGTACACAATGTACCACACCCCCATCAGACACCTAGCACACCACACACCACTGACAGTACACAATGTACCACAGCCCCATCAGACACCCATCACACCGGACACCACTGACAGTACACAATGTACCACACCCCCATCAGACACCCAGCACACCGCACACCACTGAAAGTACACATAGTACCACAGCCCCATCAGACACCAAGCACACCGCACACCACTGACATGACACAATGTACCACAGCCCCATCAGGCACCCAGCACACCGCACAACACTGACAGTACACAATGTTCCACAGACCCATCAGACACCCAGCACACCGCACACCACTGACGGTACACAATTTACCACTGCCTCATCAGACACCCAGCACACCGCACACCACTGACAGTACACAATGTACCATACCCCCATCAGGTACCCAGCTCAACACACACCATGACAGTACACAATGTACCACACCACAATCAGACACCCAGCTCACCGCACACCACTGAAAGTACACAATATACCACACCCCCATCAGACACCCAGCACACCGCACAGCACTGACAGTACACAATGTTCAACACCACCATCAGACACCCAGCACACCGCACACCACTGACAGTACACAATGTACATCACCCCCATCAGGCACCCAGCTCAACACACACCACTTACAGTACACAATGTACCACACCACCATCAGACATCCAGCACACCGCACACCACTGACAGTACACAATGTACCACACCCCCATCAGACACCCAGCACACGACACACCACTGACAGTACACAATGTACGACACCCCCATCAGACACCCAGCACACCACACACCACTGACGGTACACAATGTACCACACCCCCATCAGGCACCCAGCTCAACACACACCACTGACAGTACACAATGTACCACACCCCCATCAGACACCCAGCACACTGCACACCACTGACAGTACACAATGTACCACAGCACCATCAGGAACCCAGCTCACCGCACACCACTGACAGCACACAATGTACCACACCCCTATCTGACATCTAGCACACCGCACACCACTGACAGTACACAATGTACCACTGCCTCATCAGACACCCTGCACACAACACACCACTGTCAGTACACAATATACCACAGCCCCATCAGACACCCAGCACACCGAACACCACTGACAGTATACAATGTACCACACCCCCATCAGGCACCCAGCTCAACACACACCACTGACAGTACACAATGTTCCACACCAACATCAGACACCCAGCACACCGCACACCACTGACAGTACACAATGTACCACACCCCCATCAGACACCCAGCACACCGCACACCACTGACAGTACACAATGTACCACAGCCCCATCAGGAACCCAGCTCACCGCACACCACTGACAGCACACAATGTACCACACCCCGATCTGACATCCAGCACACCGCACACCACTGACAGTACACAATGTACCACAGCCCCATCAGACACCCAGCACACCGCACACCACTGACAGTACACAATTTACCACACCCCCATCAGACACCCTGCTCACCAGACACCCCTGACAGTACACAATATATCACTCCCCCATCAGACAACCAGCACCCAACACACGACTGACAGTACACAATGTACCAGTCCCCATCAGGCACCCAGCTCAACACACACCAGTGACAGTACACAATGGACCACACCCCCATCAGGCACCCAGCACACCACACACCACTGACAGTACACAATGTACCACAGCCCCATCAGGCACCCAGCACACCGCACACCACTGACAGTACACAATGTACCACTCCCCCATCAGGCACCCAGCACACTGCACACCACTGACAGTACACAATGTACCACAGCCCCATCAGGTACCCAGCACACCGCACACCACTGACAGTCACAATGTACCACAGCCCCATCAGGCACCCAGCACACTGCACACAACTGAGAGTACACAATGTACCACTACCCCATCAGGCACCCAGCACACCGCACACCACTGACAGTACACAATGTACCACACCCCCATCAGACACCCAGCACACTGCACACCACTGACAGTACATAATGTACCACAGCCCCATCAGATACCCAGCACACCGCACACCACTGACAGTACACAATGTACCACAGCCCCCTCAGGCACCCAGCACACTGCACACAACTGACAGTACACAATGTACCACTACCCCATCAGGCACCCAGCACACCGCACACCACTGACAGTACACAATGTACCACACCCCCATCAGACACCCAGCACACCGCACACCACTGACAGTACATAATGTACCACAGCCCCATCAGATACCCAGCTCACCGCACACCACTGACAGTACACAATGTACCAAAGCCTCATCAGTCACCCAGCACACCGCACACCACTGACAGTACACAATGTACACACCCACATCAGACACCCAGCACACCGCACACCACTGACAGTACACAATGTACCACACCCCCATCAGGCACCCAGCACACCGCACACCACTAACAGTACACAATGTACCACAGCCCCATCAGTCACCCAGCACAGCGCACACCACTGACAGTACATAATGTACCACAGCCCCATCAGGCACCCAGCACACTGCACACCACTGACAGTACACAATGTACCACACCCCCATCAGGCACCCAGCACACCACACACCACTGAGTGTACACAATGTACCACACCCCCATCAGTCACCCAGCACACCGCACACCACTGACAGTACACAATGTACCACACCCATATCAGTCACCCAGCACACCGCACACCACTGACAGTACACAATGTACCACAGCCCTATCAGACACCATCACACCGGACACCACTGACAGTACACAATGTACCACACCCCCATCAGGCACCGAGCTCATTGCACTCCACCGACAGTACACAATGTACCACACCCCCATCAGACACCCAGCACACCGCACACCACAGACAGTACACAATGTACCACAACCCCATCTGACACCCAGCACACCGCACACCACTGAAAGTACACAATGTACCACACCCCCATCAGGCACCCAGCACAAAGCACATCACTAACAGTACATAATGTACCACACACCCATTAGACACCCAGCACACCACACTCCACTGACAGTACACAATGTACTACACCCCCATCAGACACCCAGCAACCGCACACCACTGACAGTTCTCAACGTACCACACCACTATCAGGCACCCAGCACACCGCACACCACTGACAATACACAATGTACCACAGCCCCATCAGACACCCAGCACACCGCACACCACTGACAGGACACGATGTATCACAGCCCCATCAGACACCCTGAATACCACACACCGCTGGCAGTACACAATTTACCACTGCCCCATCAGAGACCCAGCACACAGCACACCACTGACAGTACACAATGTACCACACCCCCATCAGGCACCCAGCACACCGCAAACCACTGACAGTTCACAATGTACCACACCCCCATCAGTCACCCAGCACACCGCACACCACTGACAGTACACAATGTACCACAGCCCCATCAGACACCATCACACCGGACACCACTGACAGTACACAATGTACCACACCCCCATCAGGCACCGAGCTCATCGCACTCCACTGACAGTACACAATGTACCACACCACCTTCTGACACCCAGCACACTGCACACCACTGACAGTACACAATGTACCACAGCCCCATCAGACACCATCACACCGGACACCACTGACAGTACACAATGTACCACACCCCCATCCGGCACCGAGCTCATCGCACTCCACTGACAGTACACAATGTACCACACCCCGATCAGACACCTAGCACACCACACACCACTGACAGTACACAATGTACCACAGCCCCATCAGACACCCATCACACCGGACACCACTGACAGTACACAATGTACCACACCCCCATCAGACACCCAGCACACCGCACACCACTGAAAGTACACATAGTACCACAGCCCCATCAGACACCAAGCACCCCGCACACCACTGACATGACACAATGTACCACAGCCCCATCAGGCACCCAGCACACCGCACAACACTGACAGTACACAATGTACCACAGTCCCATCAGACACCCACACACCGCACACCACTGACGGTACACAATTTACCACTGCCTCATCAGACACCCAGCACACCGCACACCACTGACAGTACACAATGTACCATACCCCCATCAGGTACCCAGCTCAACACACACCATGACAGTACACAATGTACCACACCACAATCAGACACCCTGCTCACCGCACACCACTGAAAGTACACAATATACCACACCCCCATCAGACACCCAGCACACCGCACAGCACTGACAGTACACAATGTTCAACACCACCATCAGACACCCAGCACACCGCACACCACTGACAGTACACAATGTACCTCACCCCCATCAGGCACCCAGCTCAACACACACCACTGACAGTACACAATGTACCACACCACCATCAGACATCCAGCACACCGCACACCACTGACAGTACACAATGTACCACACCCCCATCAGACACCCAGCACACGACACACCATTGACAGTACACAATGTACGACACCCCCATCAGACACCCAGCACACCACACACCACTGACGGTACACAATGTACCACACCCCCATCAGGCACCCAGCTCAACACACACCACTGACAGTACACAATGTACCACACCCCCATCAGACACCCAGCACACTGCACACCACTGACAGTACACAATGTACCACAGCACCATCAGGAACCCAGCTCACCGCACACCACTGACAGCACACAATGTACCACACCCCTATCTGACATCTAGCACACCGCACACCACTGACAGTACACAATGTACCACTGCCTCATCAGACACCCTGCACACAACACACCACTGTCAGTACACAATATACCACAGCCCCATCAGACACCCAGCACACCGAACACCACTGACAGTATACAATGTACCACACCCCCATCAGGCACCCAGCTCAACACACACCACTGACAGTACACAATGTTCCACACCAACATCAGACACCCAGCACACCGCACACCACTGACAGTACACAATGTACCACACCCCCATCAGACACCCAGCACACCGCACACCACTGACAGTACACAATGTACCACAGCCCCATCAGGAACCCAGCTCACCGCACACCACTGACAGCACACAATGTACCACACCCCGATCTGACATCCAGCACACCGCACACCACTGACAGTACACAATGTACCAGTCCCCATCAGGCACCCAGCTCAACACACACCAGTGACAGTACACAATGGACCACACCCCCATCAGGCACCCAGCACACCACACACCACTGACAGTACACAATGTACCACAGCCCCATCAGGCACCCAGCACACCGCACACCACTGACAGTACACAATGTACCACTCCCCCATCAGGCACCCAGCACACTGCACACCACTGACAGTACACAATGTACCACAGCCCCATCAGGTACCCAGCACACCGCACACCACTGACAGTCACAATGTACCACAGCCCCATCAGGCACCCAGCACACTGCACACAACTGAGAGTACACAATGTACCACTACCCCATCAGGCACCCAGCACACCGCACACCACTGACAGTACACAATGTACCACACCCCCATCAGACACCCAGCACACTGCACACCACTGACAGTACATAATGTACCACAGCCCCATCAGATACCCAGCACACCGCACACCACTGACAGTACACAATGTACCACAGCCCCCTCAGGCACCCAGCACACTGCACACAACTGACAGTACACAATGTACCACTACCCCATCAGGCATCCAGCACACCGCACACCACTGACAGTACACAATGTACCACACCCCCATCAGACACCCAGCACACCGCACACCACTGACAGTACATAATGTACCACTGCCCCATCAGATACCCAGCTCACTGCACACCACTGACAGTACACAATGTACCAAAGCCTCATCAGTCACCCAGCACACCGCACACCACTGACAGTACACAATGTACACACCCACATCAGACACCCAGCACACCGCACACCACTGACAGTACACAATGTACCACACTACCATCAGGCACCCAGCACACCGCACACCACTAACAGTACACAATGTACCACAGCCCCATCAGTCACCCAGCACAGCGCACACCACTGACAGTACATAATGTACCACAGCCCCATCAGGCACCCAGCACACTGCACACCACTGACAGTACACAATGTACCACACCCCCATCAGGCACCCAGCACACCACACACCACTGAGTGTACACAATGTACCACACCCCCATCAGTCACCCAGCACACCGCACACCACTGACAGTACACAATGTACCACACCCATATCAGTCACCCAGCACACCGCACACCACTGACAGTAAACAATGTACCACAGCCCTATCAGACACCATCACACCGGACACCACTGACAGTACACAATGTACCACACCCCCATCAGGCACCGAGCTCATTGCACTCCACCGACAGTACACAATGTACCACACCCCCATCAGACACCCAGCACACCGCACACCACAGACAGTGCACAATGTACCACACCCCCATCAGTCACCCAGCACACCGCACACCACTGACAGTACACAATGTACCACACCCATATCAGTCACCCAGCACACCGCACACCACTGACAGTACACAATGTACCACAGCCCTATCAGACACCATCACACCGGACACCACTGACAGTACACAATGTACCACACCCCCATCAGGCACCGAGCTCATTGCACTCCACCGACAGTACACAATGTACCACACCCCCATCAGACACCCAGCACACCGCACACCACAGACAGTACACAATGTACCACAACCCCATCTGACACCCAGCACACCGCACACCACTGAAAGTACACAATGTACCACACCCCCATCAGGCACCCAGCACAAAGCACATCACTAACAGTACATAATGTACCACACACCCATTAGACACCCAGCACACCACACTCCACTGACAGTACACAATGTACTACACCCCCATCAGACACCCAGCAACCGCACACCACTGACAGTTCTCAACGTACCACACCACTATCAGGCACCCAGCACACCGCACACCACTGACAATACACAATGTACCACAGCCCCATCAGACACCCAGCACACCGCACACCACTGACAGGACACGATGTATCACAGCCCCATCAGACACCTAGAATACCACACACCGCTGGCAGTACACAATTTACCACTGCCCCATCAGATACCCAGCACACAGCACACCACAGACAGTACACAATGTAACACACCCCCATCAGGCACCCAGCACACCGCAAACCACTGACAGTTCACAATGTACCACACCCCCATCAGTCACCCAGCACACCGCACACCACTGACAGTACACAATGTACCACAGCCCCATCAGACACCATCACACCGGACACCACTGACAGTACACAATGTACCACACCCCCATCAGGCACCGAGCTCATCGCACTCCACTGACAGTACACAATGTACCACACCACCTTCTGACACCCAGCACACCGCACACCACTGACAGTACACAATGTACCACAGCCCCATCAGACACCATCACACCGGACACCACTGACAGTACACAATGTACCACACCCCCATCCGGCACCGAGCTCATCGCACTCCACTGACAGTACACAATGTACCACACCCCCATCAGACACCTAGCACACCACACACCACTGACAGTACACAATGTACCACAGCCCCATCAGACACCCATCACACCGGACACCACTGACAGTACACAATGTACCACACCCCCATCAGACACCCAGCACACCGCACAGCACTGAAAGTACACATAGTACCACAGCCCCATCAGACACCAAGCACACCGCACACCACTGACATGACACAATGTACCACAGCCCCATCAGGCACCCAGCACACCGCACAACACTGACAGTACACAATGTACCACAGTCCCATCAGACACCCACACACCGCACACCACTGACAGTACACAATGTTCCACAGACCCATCAGACACCCAGCACACCGCACACCACTGACGGTACACAATTTACCACTGCCTCATCAGACACCCAGCACACCGCACACCACTGACAGTACACAATGTACCATACCCCCATCAGGTACCCAGCTCAACACACACCATGACAGTACACAATGTACCACACCACAATCAGACACCCAGCTCACCGCACACCACTGAAAGTACACAATATACCACACCCCCATCAGACACCCAGCACACCGCACAGCACTGACAGTACACAATGTTCAACACCACCATCAGACACCCAGCACACCGCACACCACTGACAGTACACAATGTACCTCACCCCCATCAGGCACCCAGCTCAACACACACCACTGACAGTACACAATGTACCACACCACCATCAGACATCCAGCACACCGCACACCACTGACAGTACACAATGTACCACACCCCCATCAGACACCCAGCACACGACACACCACTGACAGTACACAATGTACGACACCCCCATCAGACACCCAGCACACCACACACCACTGACGGTACACAATGTACCACACCCCCATCAGGCACCCAGCTCAACACACACCACTGACAGTACACAATGTACCACACCCCCATCAGACACCCAGCACACTGCACACCACTGACAGTACACAATGTACCACAGCACCATCAGGAACCCAGCTCACCGCACACCACTGACAGCACACAATGTACCACACCCCTATCTGACATCTAGCACACCGCACACCACTGACAGTACACAATGTACCACTGCCTCATCAGACACCCTGCACACAACACACCACTGTCAGTACACAATATACCACAGCCCCATCAGACACCCAGCACACCGAACACCACTGACAGTATACAATGTACCACACCCCCATCAGGCACCCAGCTCAACACACACCACTGACAGTACACAATGTTCCACACCAACATCAGACACCCAGCACACCGCACACCACTGACAGTACACAATGTACCACACCCCCATCAGACACCCAGCACACCGCACACCACTGACAGTACACAATGTACCACAGCCCCATCAGGAACCCAGCTCACCGCACACCACTGACAGCACACAATGTACCACACCCCGATCTGACATCCAGCACACCGCACACCACTGACAGTACACAATGTACCAGTCCCCATCAGGCACCCAGCTCAACACACACCAGTGACAGTACACAATGGACCACACCCCCATCAGGCACCCAGCACACCACACACCACTGACAGTACACAATGTACCACAGCCCCATCAGGCACCCAGCACACCGCACACCACTGACAGTACACAATGTACCACTCCCCCATCAGGCACCCAGCACACTGCACACCACTGACAGTACACAATGTACCACAGCCCCATCAGGTACCCAGCACACCGCAAACCACTGACAGTCACAATGTACCACAGCCCCATCAGGCACCCAGCACACTGCACACAACTGAGAGTACACAATGTACCACTACCCCATCAGGCACCCAGCACACCGCACACCACTGACAGTACACAATGTACCACACCCCCATCAGACACCCAGCACACTGCACACCACTGACAGTACATAATGTACCACAGCCCCATCAGATACCCAGCACACCGCATACCACTGACAGTACACAATGTACCACAGCCCCCTCAGGCACCCAGCACACTGCACACAACTGACAGTACACAATGTACCACTACCCCATCAGGCATCCAGCACACCGCACACCACTGACAGTACACAATGTACCACACCCCATCAGACACCCAGCACACCGCACACCACTGACAGTACATAATGTACCACAGCCACATCAGATACCCAGCTCACCGCACACCACTGACAGTACACAATGTACCAAAGCCTCATCAGTCACCCAGCACACCGCACACCACTGACAGTACACAATGTACACACCCACATCAGACACCCAGCACACCGCACACCACTGACAGTACACAATGTACCACACTACCATCAGGCACCCAGCACACCGCACACCACTAACAGTACACAATGTACCACAGCCCCATCAGTCACCCAGCACAGCGCACACCACTGACAGTACATAATGTACCACAGCCCCATCAGGCACCCAGCACACTGCACACCACTGACAGTACACAATGTACCACACCCCCATCAGGCACCCAGCACACCGCACACCACTGACAGTACACAATGTACCACACCCATATCAGTCACCCAGCACACCGCACACCACTGACAGTAAACAATGTACCACAGCCCTATCAGACACCATCACACCGGACACCACTGACAGTACACAATGTACCACAGCCCCATCAGATACCCAGCTCACCGCACACCACTGACAGTACACAATGTACCAAAGCCTCATCAGTCACCCAGCACACCGCACACCACTGACAGTACACAATGTACACACCCACATCAGACACCCAGCACACCGCACACCACTGACAGTACACAATGTACCACACTACCATCAGGCACCCAGCACACCGCACACCACTAACAGTACACAATGTACCACAGCCCCATCAGTCACCCAGCACAGCGCACACCACTGACAGTACATAATGTACCACAGCCCCATCAGGCACCCAGCACACTGCACACCACTGAGTGTACACAATGTACCACACCCCCATCAGTCACCCAGCACACCGCACACCACTGACAGTACACAATGTACCACACCCATATCAGTCACCCAGCACACCGCACACCACTGACAGTAAACAATGTACCACAGCCCTATCAGACACCATCACACCGGACACCACTGACAGTACACAATGTACCACACCCCCATCAGGCACCGAGCTCATTGCACTCCACCGACAGTACACAATGTACCACACCCCCATCAGACACCCAGCACACCGCACACCACAGACAGTGCACAATGTACCACACCCCCATCAGTCACCCAGCACACCGCACACCACTGACAGTACACAATGTACCACACCCATATCGGTCACCCAGCACACCGCACACCACTGACAGTACACAATGTACCACAGCCCTATCAGACACCATCTCACCGGACACCACTGACAGTACACAATGTACCACACCCCCATCAGGCACCGAGCTCATTGCACTCCACCGACAGTACACAATGTACCACACCCCCATCAGACACCCAGCACACCGCACACCACAGACAGTACAGAATGTACCACAGCCCCATCAGACACCCAGCACACTGCACACCACTGACAGTACACAATGTACCACACCCCCATCAGGCACCCAGCACACCACACACCACTGAGTGTACACAATGTACCACACCCCCATCAGTCACCCAGCACACCGCACACCACTGACAGTACACAATGTACCACACCCATATCAGTCACCCAGCACACCGCACACCACTGACAGTACACAATGTACCACAGCCCTATCAGACACCATCACACCGGACACCACTGACAGTACACAATGTACCACACCCCCATCAGGCACCGAGCTCATTGCACTCCATCGACAGTACACAATGTACCACACCCCCATCAGACACCCAGCACACCGCACACCACAGACAGTGCACAATGCACCACACCCCCATCAGTCACCCAGCACACCGCACACCACTGACAGTACACAATGTACCACACCCCCATCAGGCACCCAGCACACCGCAATCCACTGACAGTTCACAATGTACCACACCCCCATCAGTCACCCAGCACACCGCACTCCACTGACAGTACACAATGTACCACAGCCCCATCAGACACCATCACACCGGACACCACTGACAGTACACAATGTACCACACCCCCATCAGGCACCGAGCTCATCGCACTCCACTGACAGTACACAATGTACCACACCCCCATCAGACACCCAGCACACCGCACATCACTGACAGAAAACAATGCACCACACCCCCATCCGTCATCCAGCACACCGCACACTGCTGACAGTACACAATGTACCACAGCCCCATCAGACACCATCACACCGGACACCACTGACAGTACACAATGTACCACACCCTCATCAGGCACCGAGCTCATTGCACTCCACTGACAGTACACAATGTACCACACCCCCATCAGACACCTAGCACACCGCACACCACTGACAGTACACAATGTACCACTCCCCCATCAGACACCCATCACACCGGACACCACTGACAGTACACAATGTACCACACCCCCTTCAGACTCCCAGCACACCGCACACCACTGAAAGTACACATTGTACCACAGCCCCATCAGACACCCAGCACACAGCACACCACTGACAGTCCACAATGTACCACACCCCCATCAGACACCCAGCTCCCCGCACACCACTGACATGACACAATGTACCACAGCCCCATCAGGCACCCAGCACACCGCACATCACTGACAGTACACAATGTACCACACCCCCATCAGACACCCAGCACACCGCACACCACTGACGGTACACAATTTACCACTGCCTCATCAGACACCTAGCACACCGCACACCACTGACAGTACACAATGAACCACACCCCCATCAGACACCCAGCACACCGCACACCACTGACAGTATACAATGTACCACACCCCCATCAGACACCCACCACACCGCACACCACTGACAGTACACAATGTACCACACCCCCATCAGACACCCAGCACACCGCACACCACTGACAGTACACAATGTACCACACCCCCATCAGGCACCCAGCACACCGCACGCCACTGACAGTACACAATGTACCACACCCCTATCAAGCTCCCAGCACACATGCTCACCACTGACAGTACACAATGTACCGCACCCCCATCAGACATCCAGCACACCGCACACCACTGACATGACACAATGTACCACACCCCCATCAGGCACCCAGCACACCGCACACCACTGACAGTACACAATGTACCACACCCCCATTAGTCACCCAGCACACCGCACACCACTGACAGTACACAATGTACCACAGCCCCATCAGGCACCCAGCACACCGCACAACACTGACAGTACACAATGTACCACACCCCCATCAGACACCCAGCACACCGCACACCACTGACGGTACACAATTTACCACTGCCTCATCAGACACCCAGCACACCGCACACCACTGACAATACACAATAAACCACACCCCCATCAGGTACCCAGCTCAACACACACCAATGACAGTACACAATGTACCACACCACCATCAGACACCCAGCACACCGCACACCACTGAAAGTACACAATGTACCACACCCCCATCAGACACCCAGCACACCGCACACCACTGACAGTACACAATGTACCACACCCCCATCAGACACCCAGCACACCGCACAGCACTGACAGTACACAATGTACCACACCACCATCAGACACCCAGCACACCGCACACCACTGACAGTACACAATGTACCACACCACCATCAGACACCCAGCACACCGCACACCACTGACAGTACACAATGTACCACACCCCCATCATACACCCAGCACACTGCACACCACTGACAGTACACAATGTACCACAGCCCCATCAGGAACCAAGCTCACCGCACACCACTGACAGCACACAATGTACCACACCCCTATCTGACATCTAGCACACCGCACACCACTGACAGTACACAATGTACCACACCCCCTTCAGACACCCAGCACACCGCACAGCACTGACAGTGCACAATGTACCACACCACCATCAGACACCCAGCACCCCGCACACCACTGACAGTACACAATGTACCACACCCCCTTCAGACACCCAGCACACCGCACAGCACTGACAGTACACAATGTACCACACCCCCATCAGGCTCCCAGCTCAACACACACCACTGACAGTACACACTGTACCACACCACCATCAGACACGCAGCACACCGCACACCACTGACAGTACACACTGTACCACACCCCCATCAGACACCCAGCACACTGCACACCACTGACAGTACACAATGTACCACAGCCCCATCAGGAACCCAGCTCACCGCACACCACTGACAGCACACAATATACCACACCCCTCTCTGACATCCAACACACCGCACACCACTGACAGTACACAATGTACCACAGCCCCATCAGACACCCAGCACACCGCACACCACTGACAGTACACAATGTACCACACCCCCATCAGACACCCTGCTCACCACACACCACTGACAGTACACAATGGACCACACCCCCATCAGGCACCCAGCACTCCGCAAACCACTGACAGTACACAAGGTACCACAGCCCCATCAGGCACCCAGCACACCGCACACCACTGACAGTACACAATGTACCACTCCCCCATCAGGCACCCAGCACACTGCACACCACTGACAGTACACAATGTACCACAGCCCCATCAGGCACCCAGCACACCGTACACCACTGACAGTACACAATGTACCACAGCCCCATCAGGCACCCAGCACACCGCACACAACTGACAGTACACAATGTACCACTACCCCATCAGGCACCCAGCACACCGCACACCACTGACGGTACACAATGTACCACACCCCCATCAGGCACCCAGCACACCGCACGCCACTGACAGTACACAATGTACCACACCCCTATCAAGCTCCCAGCACACCGCTCACCACTGACAGTACACAATGTACCGCACCCCCATCAGACATCCAGCACACCGCACACCACTGACATGACACAATGTACCACACCCCCATCAGGCACCCAGCACACCGCACACCACTGACAGTACACAATGTACCACACCCCCATTAGTCACCCAGCACACCGCACACCACTGACAGTACACAATGTACCACACCCCCATCAGACACCCAGCACACCGCACACCACTGACGGTACACAATTTACCACTGCCTCATCAGACACCCAGCACACCGCACACCACTGACGGTACACAATTTACCACTGCCTCATCAGACACCCAGCACACCGCACACCACTGACAATACACAATAAACCACACCCCCATCAGGTACCCAGCTCAACACACACCAATGACAGTACACAATGTACCACACCACCATCAGACACCCAGCACACCGCACACCACTGACAGTACACAATGTACCACACCCCCATCAGACACCCAGCACACCGCACAGCACTGACAGTACACAATGTACCACACCACCATCAGACACCCAGCACACCGCACACCACTGACAGTACACAATGTACCACACCACCATCAGACACCCAGCACACCGCACACCACTGACAGTACACAATGTACCACACCCCCATCATACACCCAGCACACTGCACACCACTGACAGTACACAATGTACCACAGCCCCAGCAGGAACCAAGCTCACCGCACACCACTGACAGCACACAATGTACCACACCCCTATCTGACATCTCGCACACCGCACACCACTGACAGTACACAATGTACCACACCACCATCAGACACCCAGCACACCGCACACCACTGACAGTACACAATGTACCACACCCCCTTCAGACACCCAGCACACCGCACAGCACTGACAGTGCACAATGTACCACACCACCATCAGACACCCAGCACCCCGCACACCACTGACAGTACACAATGTACCACACCCCCATCAGGCTCCCAGCTCAACACACACCACTGACAGTACACACTGTACCACACCACCATCAGACACGTAGCACACCGCACACCACTGACAGTACACAATGGACCACACCCCCATCAGACACCCAGCACACTGCACACCACTGACAGTACACAATGTACCACAGCCCCATCAGGAACCCAGCTCACCGCACACCACTGACAGCACACAATATACCACACCCCTCTCTGACATCTAGCACACCGCACATCACTGACAGTACCCAATGTATTACACCCCCATCAGACACCCAGCTCACCACACACCACTGTCAGTACACAATGTACCACAGCCTCATCAGACACCCAGCACACCGCACACCACTGTCAGTACACAATGTACCACAGCCCCATCAGACACGCAGCACACCGCACTCCACTGACAGGACACAATGTACCACAGCCCCATCAGACACCCAGCTCACCGCACATCACTGACAGTATACAATGTACCACACATCCATCAGACACCCAGCACACCACTGACAGTACACAATGTACCCCACCCCCATCAGAAACCCAGCACACCGCACACCACTGTCAGTACACAATGTACCACACCCCCATCAGACACCCAGCACACCGCACACCACTGACAGTACACAATGTACCACACCTTCATCAGACACGCATCACACCGCACACCACTGACAGTACACAATGTACCACACCCCCATCAGACACCCAGCACACCGCACACCACTGACAGTACACAATAAACCACACCCCCATCAGATACCCAGGTCACCGCACACCACTGACAGTACACATTGTACCACACCCCCATCAGATACCCAGCTCACCGCACACCACTGACAGTACACAATGGAACACACCCCCATCAGACACCCAGCTCACCGCACACCACTGACAGTACACAATGTACCACACCCCCATCAGACACCCAGCACACCGCACACCACTGACAGTACACAATGTACCATATCCACATCAGGCAACCAGCTCACCACACACCAGTGACAGACACAATGCACCACAGCCCTATCAGGCAGCCAGCACACCACACACCACTGACAGTACACAATGTACCACAGTCCCATCAGGGACCCAGCACACCGCAGACCACTGACAGTACACAATGTACCACACCCCCATCAGGCACCCAGCACACCACACACCACTGACAGTACACAATGTACCACACCACCATCAGATACCCAGCACACCGCGCACCACTGACAGTACACAATGTACTACACCCCCATCAGACACCCAGCACATCGCACAGCACTGACAGTACACAATGTAGCACACCCCCATCAGGAACCCAGCTCACCGCACACCACTGACAGTACACAATGTACCACAGCCCCATCAGGAACCCAGCTCACCGCACACCACTGACAGCACACAATGTACCACACACCCATTAGACACCCAGCACACCACACAGCACTGAAAGTACACAATGTACTACACTCCCATCAGACACCCAGCACACCGCACACCACTGACAGTACACAATGTACCACACCCCCATCAGACACCCAGCACACCGCACACCACTGACAGTACACAATGTACGACACCCCCATCAGGCACCCAGCACACCGCACACCACTGACATTACACAATGTACCACAGCCAAATCAGACACCCAGCACACCGCACACCACTGACAGAACACAATGTACCACACCCCCATCAGGCACCCAGCACACTGCACACCACTGACAGTACACAATGTACCACACCCCCATCAGACACCCAGCTCACCACAGACCACTGACAGTACACAATGTACTACATCCCCATCAGACACCCAGCACACCGCACACCACTGACAGTACACAATATACCACACCCCCATCAGACACCCAGCACACCACACATCACTGATATTACTCAATGTACCACACCCCCATCAGGCACCCAGCACACCGCAAACCACTGACAGTACACAATGTACCACACCCCCATCAGAAACCCAACACACCCCACACCACTTACATTACACAATGTACCACACCCCCATCAGGCACGCAGCACACCGCACACTACTGACAGTACACAATGTACCACACCCCCATCAGACACCCAGCACACCGCACACCACTGACAGTACACAATGTACCACAGCCCCATCAGACACCCAGCACACCGCACACCACTGACAGTACACAATGCAGCAAAGCCCCATCAGACACCCAGCACACCGCACAACACTGACGGTACACAATGTACCACACCCCCATCAGACACCCAGCTCACCACACACCACTACAGTACACAATGTACCACACCCCCATCAGACACCCAGCACACCGCACATCACTGACGGTACACAATGTACCACAACCCCATCAGGCACCCAGCACACCACACACCACTGACAATACACAATGTACCACATCCCCATCAGGCACCCAGCACACCGCACACCACTGACTGTACACAATGTACCACAGCCCCATCAGACACCCAGCGCACCGCAAACCACTGACAATACACAATGTACCACACCCCCATCAGCCACCCAGCACACCGCACACCACTGACAGTACACAATGTACCACACCCCCATCAGGCACCCAATTCACCACACACCACTGACAGTACACAATGTACCACACCCCCATCAGACACCCAGCACACCACACACCACTGACAGTACACAATGTACCTCACCCCCATCAGACACCCAGCACACCGCACATCACTGACGGTACACAATGTACCACACCCCCATCAGGCACCCAGCACACCACACACCACTGACAGTACTCAATGTACCACACCCCCATCAGACACCCAGCACACCGCACCCCACTGACAGTACACAATGTACCACAGCCCAATCAGGAACCCAGCTCACCGCACACCACTGACAGCACACAATGTACCACACCCCTATCTGACATCCAGCACACCGCACACCACTGTCAGTACACAATGTACCACAACCCCATCAGACACCCTGCACACCACACACCACTGTCAGCACACAATATACCACAGCCCCATCAGACACCCAGCACACCGCACACCACTGACAGTACACAATGCACCAAAGCCCCATCTGGCACCCAGCACACCGAACACCACTGACAGTACACAACGTACCAAACCCCGATCAGGCACCCAGCACAAAGCACATCACTGACAGTACACAATGTACCACACACCCATTAGACACCCAGCACACCACACAGCACTGAAAGTACACAATGTACTACACTCCCATCAGACACCCAGCACACCGCACACCACTGACAGTACACAATGTACCACACCCCCATCAGACACCCAGCACACCGCACACCCCTGACAGTACACAATGTACGACTCCCCCATCAGGCACCCAGCACACCGCACACCACTGACAGTACACAATGTACCACAGCCTCATCAGACAACCAGCACACCGCACACCACTGACAG
This sequence comes from Scyliorhinus torazame, assembly GCF_047496885.1. Taxonomy (NCBI): domain Eukaryota; kingdom Metazoa; phylum Chordata; class Chondrichthyes; order Carcharhiniformes; family Scyliorhinidae; genus Scyliorhinus; species Scyliorhinus torazame. The sequence continues at coordinate 88,688,369 of NC_092726.1, read as the reverse complement.
TACACAATGAACCACAGCCCCATCAGACACCCAGCACACCGCACTGCTGACATTACACAATGTACTACACCCCCATCAGACACCCAGCACACCACACACCACTGACAGTACACAATGTACCACACCCCCATCAGAAACCCAGCACACCGCACACCACTGACATGACACAATGTACCACAGCCACATCAGACACCCAGCACACCGCACACCACTGACAGAACACAATGTGCAACACCCCCATCAGGCACCCAGCACACTGCACACCACTGACAGTACACAATGACCCACACCCCCATCAGACACCCAGCTCACCACAGACCACTGACAGTACACAATGTACCACATCCCCATCAGACACCCAGCACACCGCACACCACTGACAGTACACAATGTACCACACCCCATCAGACACCCAGCACACCACACACCACTGACAGTACTCAATGTACCAGACCCCCATCAGGCACCCAGCACACCGCAAACCACTGACAGTACACAATGTACCACACCCCCATCAGAAACCCAGCACACCGCACAGCACTGACATTACACAATGTACCACACCCCCATCAGGCACCCAGCACACCGCACACCACTAACATTACACAATGTACCACACCCCCATCAGGCACCCAGCACACCGCACACCACTGACAGTACACAATGTACCACACCCCCATCAGACACCCAGCACACCGCACACCACTGACAGTACTCAATGTACCACAGCCCCATCAGACACCCAGCTCACCACACACCACTGACAGTACATCATGTACCACACCACCATCAGACACCCAGCACACCGCACACCACTGACAGTACACAATGTACCACACCCCATCAGACACCCAGCACACCGCACACCACTGTCAGTACACAATGTACCACAGCACCATCAGACACCCAGCACACCACACACCACTGACAGTACACAATGTACCACACCCCCATCAGACACCCAGCACACCGCACACCACTGTCAGTACACAATGTACCACAGCACCATCAGACACCCAGCATACCACACACCACTGACAGTACACAATGTACCACACCCCCATCAGACACCCAGCACACCGCACACCACTGACAGTACATAATGTAGCACACCCCCATCAGACACCCAGCTCTCCTCACACCACTGACAGAACACAATGTACCACACCCCCATCAGGCACCCAGCACACTGCACACCACTGACAGTACACAATGTACCACACCCCCAGCAGACACCCAGCTCACCACAGACCACTGACATTACACAATGAACCACATCCCCATCAGACACCCAGCACACCGCACACCACTGACAGTACACAATGTACCACACCCCCATCAGACACCCAGCACACCACACACCACTGACAGTACTCAATGTACCAGACCCCCATCAGGCACCCAGCACACCGCAAACCACTGACAGTACACAATGTACCACACCCCCATCAGAAACCCAGCACACCGCACAGCACTGACATTACACAATGTACCACACCCCCTTCAGGCACCCAGCACACCACACACCACTGACATTACACAATGTACCACACCCCCATCAGACACCCAGCACACCGCACACCACTGACAGTACACAATGTACCACACCCCCATCAGACACCCAGCACACCGCACACCACTGACAGTACACAATGTACCACACCCCCATCAGACACCCAGCACACCACACACCACTGACAGTACACAATGTGCCACAGCCCCATCAGACACCCAGCACACCGCACAACACAGACGGTACACAATGTACCACACCCCCATCAGACACCCAGCTCACCACACACCACTGACAGTACACAATTTACCACACCCCCATCAGACACCCAGCGCACCACACACCACTGACAGTACACAATGTACCACACCCCCATCAGACACCCAGCACACCACACACCACTGACAGTACACAATGTACCACACCCCCATCATACACCCAGCACACCGCACATCACTGACGGTACACAATGTACCACACCCCCATCAGGCACCCAACACACCACACACCACTGACAGTACACAATGTACCACATCCCCATCAGGCACCCAGCACACCGCACACCACTGACAGTACACAATGTACCACACCCCCATCAGACACTCAGCACACCACACACCACTGACAGTACACAATGTACCACAGCCCCATCAGACACTCAGCTCACCGCACACCACTTACAGTACACAATGTAACACAACCCCCATCAGACACCCAGCACACCGCACACCACTGACAGTACACAATGTACCACACCTCCATCAGACACCCAGCACACCGCACACCACTGGCAGTACACAATGAACCACACCACCATCAGACACACAGCACACCGCACACCACTGACAGTACACAATGTACCACACCCCCATCAGACACCCAGCACACCGCACACCACTGACAGTACACAATGTACCACACCCCCATCAGACACAGAGCACACCGCACACCACTGACAGTACACAATATGCTACACCCCCATCAGACACCCAGCACACCGCAAGCCACTGACAGTACACAATGTACCACAGCCCCATCAGACACCCAGCACACCGCACACCACTGACAGTACACAATGACCACACCCCCATCAGACACAGAGCACACCGCACACCACTGACAGTACACAATATACTACACCCCCATCAGGCACCCAGCACACCACTCACCACTGACAGTACACAATGAACCACACCCCCACCAGACACCCAACAGACCGCACACCACTGACAGTACACAATGTACCACACCCCCATCAGACACCCAGCACACCGCACACCACTGACAGTACACAATGTACCACACCCCCATCAGACACTCAGCACACCACACACCACTGACAGTACACAATGTACCACAGCCCCATCAGACACTCAGCTCACCGCACACCACTTACAGTACACAATGTAACACAACCCCCATCAGACACCCAGCACACCGCACACCACTGACAGTACACAATGTACCACACCTCCATCAGACACCCAGCACACCGCACACCACTGGCAGTACACAATGAACCACACCACCATCAGACACACAGCACACCGCACACCACTGACAGTACACAATGTACCACAACCCCATCAGACACCCAGCACAACGCACACCACTGACAGTACACAATGTACCACACCCCCATCAGACACAGAGCACACCGCACACCATTGACAGTACACAATATGCTACACCCCCATCAGACACCCAGCACACCGCAAGCCACTGACAGTACACAATGTACCACAGCCCCATCAGACACCCAGCACACCGCACACCACTGACAGTACACAATGACCACACCCCCATCAGACACAGAGCACACCGCACACCACTGACAGTACACAATATACTACACCCCCATCAGGCACCCAGCACACCACTCACCACTGACAGTACACAATGAACCACACCCCCACCAGACACCCAACAGACCGCACACCACTGACAGTACACAATGTACCACACCCCCATCAGACACACAGCACACCGCACACCACTGACAGTACACAATGTACCACACCCCCATCAGTCACCCAGCTCACCTCACACCACTGACAGTACACAATGTACCACAGCCCCATCAGACACCCAGCTCACCGCACACCACTGACAGACACAATGTTCCACAGCCCCATCAGGGGTAAAATAGACATCTGGAATAATCACCCTAAGAGATTCGTTCAAATGGAAATTTTACATTCGATTCAATGTCTCATGAATAAAACAACCAATATAAATACTGTTATTTGCTCGGGGACCATAATAGACTGGCGCCCCGATGGGGGAAGTATATTCCTGGTCTGATGCCCCAGCGAAAACATCAGTTAACCTGTTCTGCTGCATTGGATACAGATTGGGATGTTGGTGCTACAGACAACAGGAAAACACTGCTGAACATGCATTGCTGCATTGACAGACCTTGTAAGAGAGTCTACTGGCCAGAGAAGCAGCCTGGCACTGAGACAGAGGGCAAGATGCTGAGCTTGGAGTGTAGTCTACCTACCATCAAAGTGGTAGACCGTACAGAGGAGCATTAGCAGACTAGCCTGTGATTGAGATTCTGCAGGTCCCTCACACAGCTCCCACTGTAGACCAACTTCCTGATGTCTGACTGCTCCCGCGGAGTCTCAAACAGCATGCAAACTCAGACAGCTGTGGATCTCAGATCTCAATGTGACACACGGACTCTCACAACAGTCTGTGATCCAGCAGATTACAGGGTTCCTGAGGCACTGCCCCATCAGAATGACAGTGACACCAGTGAGCATGAAGCTGCTGTCCTCACCCAGCATTTGTGCTCTCACTACTGTCACTGTGTCATTGTCCTTGCTGTTATCTCTCTATTAACCAGCCGGCCCAGACTGCTCCACTGTCACTCTGTCAGTGTCCTTGCTGTTGTCTCTCAGTTACCCAGCCGGCCCAGTCTGCTCCCACCGTCATTCTGTCAGTGTCCTTGCTGTTGTCTCTCAGTTACCCAGCCGGCCCAGACTGCTCCCACTGTCACTCTGTCAGTGTCCTTGCTGTTGTCTCTCAGTTACCCAGCCGGCCCAGACTGCTCCCACTGTCACTCTCTCAGTGTCCTTGCTGTTGTCTTTTTGTTACCCAGCAGGCCCATACTGCTCCCACTGTCACTCTGTCACTGTCCTTGCTGTCTCTCTATTAATCAGCCGACCCAAACTGCTCCCACTGTCACTGTCAGTGTTCTTGCTGTTGTCTCTCAGTCACCCAACCGGCCCAGACTGCTCCCTCTGTAACTCTGTCTTTGAACTTGCTTTTGTCTCTCAGTTACCAAGCCGGCCCAGACTGCTCCCACTGTCACTCTGTCAGTGTCCTTGCTTTTGTCTCTCAGTTACCAAGCCGGCCCAGACTGCTCCCACTGTCACTCTGTCACTGTCCTTGCTGTTGTCTCTCAGTTAGACTGACGACCCAGACTGCTCCAACCACTGTGGCTCTGTCAGTGGCATTGATGTTGTATCTCCGTTAACCACACGGCCGAGACAGCTTCCACTGTCACTCTGTCGCAATCTCCCACTGTCACTCTGTCAGTATCCTTGCTGTTGTGTATCAGTTACCCAGACGGCCCAGACTGCTCCCACCACTTTCCCTCTGTCAGTGTCAATGCTGTTGTCTCTCAGTTACCTAGCCGGCCCAGACTGCTCCCACTGTCACTCTGTCAGTGACCTTGCTGTTGTCTCTCAGTTACCCAGCCGGCCCAGACTGCTCCCACTGTCACTCTGTCACTGTCCTTGCTGTTGTCCCCCAGTTACCCAGCCGGCCCAGACTGCTCCCACTGTCACTCTGTCAGTGACCTTGCTGTTGTCTCTCAGTTACCCAGCCGGCCCAGACTGCTCCCACTGTCACTCTGTCACTGTCCTTGCTGTTGTCCCCCAGTTACCCAGCCGGCCCAGACTGCTCCCACTGTCACTCTGTCAGTGACCTTGCTGTTGTCTCTCAGTCACCCAGCCGGCCCAGACTGCTCCCACTGTGACTCTGTCAGTGTTCTTGCTGTTGTCTCTCAGTTACGCAGCCGGCCTAGACTGCTCCCACTGTCACTCTGTCAGTGTACTTGCTGTTGTCCCCCAGTTACCCAGCCGGCCCAGAGTGCTCCCACTGTCACTCTGTCAGTGTACTTGCTGTTGTCCCCCAGTTACCCAGCCGGCCTAGACTGCTCTCTCCACTGTCACTCTGTCACTGTCCTTGCTGTTGACTCTCAGTTACCCAGCCGGCCCAGACTGCTCCCACTGTCACTCTGTCAGTGTACTTGCTGTTGTCCCCCAGTTACCCAGCCGGCCCAGACTGCTCCCACTGTCACTCTGTCACTATCCGTGCTGTTGTCCCCCAGTTACCCAGCCGGCCCAGACTGCTCCCACTGTGACTCTGTCAGTGTCCTTGCTGTTGTCTCTCAGTTACGCAGCCGGCCTAGACTGCTCCCACTGTCACTCTGTCAGTGTATTTGCTGTTGTCCCCCAGTTACCCAGCCGGCCCAGACTGCTCCCACTGTCACTCTGTCACTGTCCTTGCTGTTGTCTCTCAGTTACCCAGCCGGCCCAAACTGCTCCCACTGTCACTCTGTCAGTGTACTTGCTGTTGTCCCCCAGTTACCCAGCCGGCCCAGAGTGCTCCCACTGTCACTTTGTCAGTGTCCTTGCTGTTGTCTCTCAGTTACCCAGTCGGTTCAGACTGCTCCCACTGTCACTCTTTCAGTGTACTTGCTGTTGTCCCCCAGTTACCCAGCCGGCCCAGACTGCTCTCTCCACTGTCACTCTGTCACTGTCCTTGCTGTTGACTCTCAGTTACCCAGCCGGCCCAGACAGCTCCCACTGTCACTCTGTCACTGTCCTGGCTGTTGTCTCTCAGTTACAATAGGAATCTATAATTTATGTGATCTTAACCTGTCGAACTACGCCAAGTTTGGGGGAAGCTTAGTTGATGAATCAAGTCCTGGCGCAATACGACAAGTTGTAAGATTTGTACTATTTGTAGACTGTGTTAAGTTGTTTGATTCCTTGTATTATTCGTCTGTGTATAGTTGAAGGAATTTATATCATCTCTGCTAATCGGTTATCAGTAGCACTTTGCGAATACTGGAACTCAGCAGAAATTTGCAGTATAAACTCCTCAGGTGCCAAAAAGAATTGTTTTATTTGTAGTTGCTGGATTACATTTTGAAAGTCATTTAAAAGGCAATTCGTAGACAATTCGAATCTTTCAGAGAATTACAGACATTATCTTTCTTTGCTTAGGCAGATAGCTCGAAAGTAACTTTTAAAAGATCAAAGTCTGGCAATGAAACATGAAGAGAGAGAGAGCTAATCTTCAGCTAAACTCAAACTCAAAGTCAAAAGTGGACTAACATCACTGACACAGACTGGTAGACTGACAGAACCCCCAAAGACATTTCTAAAATGGAGACTATAAAGGACAAAACTGACTAAACTAACAGAAAGACAACACAAAGACATTTTCGCACAACACACCCCCAAAGACAATACACCACAGACAATACACTAAAGTGGCGGGCGGAAACTTTTCAGTTATACACTTTCATATCTGTCTTAAGTCATCTAATCACACCCCAATATAATCCTAATTGCTTTGGGTTAGACTCAAACACATTTGATTTGATGGCAAGCCGTCCATCTTCAATGTGCAACATCAGCTTTTCTGACCCAGCTGTTATCTGCATTGTGAACAATGGTGCCTTCATGTTGCTGTGTATTCATCCCTTGGCCTTGACAATTAGCTCAAGCAGTGTCAAATTACCTTGCAACTGTGCTGTTTTAATGTCACACTGTCTTTGAAAATATGCATTTGCCAGAACAACGGACTTCAGTAAAAGAGAATTATTCTGTATAAATGGGTATTTAAAACTGGGGCTCAACATTTATGCTTAAACAGCTATCTTTTACCTATACTAGTTGTATTCGAAATACCTGGCTTCTACAGTTACCCAGCCGGCCCAGACTGGTCCCACTGTCACTCTGTCACTTTCCTGGCTGTTGTCTCTCAGTTACCCAGTCGGCCCAGACTGCTCACACTGTCACTCTGTCAATGTACTTGCTGTTGTCCCCCAGTTACCCAGCCGGCCAAGACTACTCCCACAGTCACTCTGTCAGTGACCTTGTTTTTGTCTGTCAGTTATCCAGCCGGTCTAGACTGCTCCCAATGTCACTCTGTCAGTGTCCTTGCTCCGATCTCTCAGTTGCGCATCCGGCCCAGACTGCTCTCACTGGCAATCTTTCACTGTCCTTGCTGTTGTCTCTCAGTTAACCAGCCGGCCCCTACTGCCCTCTCCACTGTCACTCTATCCATGTACTTGCTGTTGTCTCTAATTTAACCAGCCGGCCCAGACTGCTCCCACTGTCACTCCGTTAGTGTCTTGCTGTTCTCTCTCAGTTACCGAGCCGGACAAACTGCTCACACTGTCACTCCGTCAGTGTCCTTGCTGTTGTCTCTCAGTTACCCAGACGGCCCAGACTGCTCCCACTGTCACTCTGTCAGTGTCCTTGCTGTTGTCTCTCAGTTACCCAGCCGGCCCAGACTGCTCCCACTGTCACTCTGTCAGTGTTCTTGCTGTTGTCTCTCAGAAACCCAGCCGACCCAGACTGCTCCCACTGTCACTCTGTCTGTGTCCTTGCTGTTGTCTCTCAGTTACCCAGCCGGCCCAGACTGCTCCCACTGTCACTCTGTCAGTGTTCTTGCTGTTGTCTCTCAGAAACCCAGCCGACCCAGACTGCTCCCACTGTCACTCTGTCTGTGTCCTTGCTGTTGTCTCTCAGTTAGAGTGCCGACCAAGACTGCTCCAACTGTCACTCTGTCAGTGTCCTTGCTGTTGCCTCTCAGTTAACCAGCTGGTCCAGACTGCTCCCACTGTCACTCTGTCACTTTCCTGGCTGTTGTCTCTCAGTTACCCAGTCGGCCCAGACTGCTCCCACTGTCACTCTGTCAGTGTACTTGCTGTTGTCGCCCAGTTACCCAGCCGGCCAAGACTACTCCCACAGTCACTCTGTCAGTGACCTTGTTTTTGTCTGTCAGTTATCCAGCCGGTCTAGACTGCTCCCACTGACAATCTTTCACTGTCCTTGCTGTTGTCTCTCAGTTAACCAGCCGGCCCCTACTGCCCTCTCCACTGTCACTCTATCCATGTACTTGCTGTTGTCTCTAATTTAACCAGCCGGCCAAACTGCTCCCTCCACTGTCACTCCGTTAGTGTCTTGCTGTTCTCTCTCAGTTACCGAGCCGGACAAACTGCTCACACTGTCACTCCGTCAGTGTCCTTGCTGTTGTCTCTCAGTTACCCAAACGGCCCAGACTGCTCCCACTGTCACTCTGTCAGTGTCCTTGCTGTTGTCTCTCAGTTACCCAGCCGACCCAGACTGCTCTCACTGTCACTCTGTCAGCGTCCTTGCTGTTGTCTCTCAGTTAGAGTGCCGACCAAGACTGCTCCAACCTCTGTGACTCTGTCAGTGACCATGCTGTTGCCTCTCAGTTAACCAGCTGGGCCAGACTGCTCCCATTGTCACTCTGTCACTATCCTCGCTGTTTCCTCTCAGATAACCAGCCGCTCCAGAATGCTCCCACTGTCACTCTGTCAGTGTCCTTGCTGTTGTCTCTCAGTTACCCAGCCGGCCCAGTCTGCTCCCACTGTCACTCTGTCAGTGTCCTTGCTGTTTTCTCTCAGTTACCCAGCCGGCCCAGACAGCTCCCACTGTCACTCTGTCACAGTCATTTATATTGTCTCTCAGTTACCCAGCCGGCCCAGACTGCGCAAAACACTGTCCCTCTGTCAGTGTCAGTGCTGTTGTCTGTCAGTTACCCAGACAGCGCTGACTGCTCTCACTTTCATTCTGTCAGTGTCCTCAGTGTTGCCCCTCAGTTACCCAGACGGCCCAGACTGCTCCCACTGTCAGTCTGTCAGTGTCCTTGCTGTTGTATCTCATTTACCCGGCCGGCCCAGACTGCTCTCACTGTCACTCTGTCAGTGTCCTTGCTGTTGTCTCTCAGTTACCCAGCCGGCCCAGACTGCTCCCACTGTCAGTCTGTCAGTCTCCTTGCTGTTGTCTCTCAGTTACCCGGCCGGCCCAAACTGCTCCCACTGTCACTCTGTCAGTGTCCTTGCTGTTGTCTCTCAGTTACCCAGCCGTCCCAGACTGCTCCCACTGTCAGTCTGTCAGTGTCCTTGCTGTTGTCTCTCAGATACCCAGACGGCCCAGACTGCTCCCACTGTCACTCTGTCAGTGCCCTTGCTGTTGTCTCTCAGTTAACCAGCCGGCCCAGACTGCTCCCACTGTCACTCTGTCACTGTCCTTGCTGTTGTCTCTCAGTTGCCCAGACGGCCCAGACTGCTCCCACTGTCACTCTGTCAGTGTCCTTGCTGTTGTCTCTCAGTTACCCAGCCGGTCCAGACTGTTCCCACTGTCACTCTGTCACTGTCCTTGCTGTTGTCTCTCAGTTACCCAGACGGCCCAGACTGCTCCCACTGTCACTCTGTCAGTGTCCTTGCTGTTGTCTCTCAGTTACCAAGCCGGCCCAGACTGCTCTCACTGTCACTCTGTCAGTGTATTTACTGTTGTCTCTCAGTTACCCAGCCGGCCCAGACTGCTCCCACTGTCATTCTGTCAGTGTCCTTGCTGTTGTCTCTCAGTTACCCAGCCGGCCCAGACTGCTCCCACTGTCACACTGTCAGTGTCCTTGCTGTTGTCCCCCAGTTACCCATCCGGCCCAGACTGCTCCCACAGTCACTCTGTCAGTGACCTTGTTTTTGTCTGTCAGTTATCCAGCCGGTCTAGACTGCTCCCAATGTCACTCTGTCAGTGTCCTTGCTGGTGTCTCTCAGTTGCGCATCCGGCCCACACTGCTCTCACTGACAATCTTTCACTGTCCTTGCTGTTGTCTCTCAGTTAACCAGCCGGCCCCTACTGCCCTCTCCACTGTCACTCTATCCATGTACTTGCTGTTGTCTCTAATTTAACCAGCCGGCCAAACTGCTCCCTCCACTGTCACTCCGTCAGTGTCCTTGCTGTTGTCTCTCAGTTACCCAAACGGCCCAGACTGCTCCCACTGTCACTCTGTCAGTGTCCTTGCTGTTGTCTCTCAGTTACACAGCCGGCCCAGACTGCTCCCACTGTCACTCTGTCAGTGTCCTTGCTGTTGTCTCTCAGAAACCCAGCCGACCCAGACTGCTCCCACTGTCACTCTGTCTGTGTCCTTGCTGTTGTCTCTCAGTTACCCAGCCGGCCCAGACTGCTCCCACTGTCACTCTGTCAGTGCCCCTGCTGTTGTCTCTCAGTTAACCAGCCGTCCCAGACTGCTCCCACTGTCACTCTGTCAGAGTCCTTGCTGTTGTCTCTCAGTTTCCCAGCCGGCCCAGACTGCTCCCACTGTCACTCTGTCACTGTCCTTGCTGTTGTCTCTCAGTTTCCCAGCCGGCCCAGACTGCTCCCACTGTCACTCTGTCAGTGTCGTTGCTGTTGTCTCTAAGTTACCCAGCAGCCCCAGACTGCTCCCACTGTCACTCTGTCAGCGTCCTTGCTGTTGTCTCTCAGTTAACCAGCCGTCCCAGACTGCTCCCACTGTCACTCTGCGAGCGTCCTTGCTGTTGTCTCTCAGTTACCCATCCGGCCCAGACTTTTCCCACTGTCTCTCTGTCATTGTCCTTGCTGTTGTCTCTCAGTTACACAGCCGGCCCAGACTGCTCCCACTGTCACTCTGTCAGTGTCCTTGCTGTTGTCTCTCAGTTACCCAGCCGGCCCAAACTGCTCCCACTGTCACTCTGTCAGTGTCCTTGCTGTTGTCTCTCAGTTACCCAGCCGTCCCAGACTGCTCCCACTGTCAGTCTGTCAGTGTCCTTGCTGTTGTCTCTCAGTTACCCAGACGGCACAGACTGCTCCCACTGTCACTCTGTCAGTGACCTTGTTTTTGTCTGTCAGTTATCCAGCCGGTCTAGACTGCTCCCACTGACAATCTTTCACTGTCCTTGCTGTTGTCTCTCAGTTAACCAGCCGGCCCCTACTGCCCTCTCCACTGTCACTCTATCCATGTACTTGCTGTTGTCTCTAATTTAACCAGCCGGCCAAACTGCTCCCTCCACTGTCACTCCGTTAGTGTCTTGCTGTTCTCTCTCAGTTACCGAGCCGGACAAACTGCTCACACTGTCACTCCGTCAGTGTCCTTGCTGTTGTCTCTCAGTTACCCAAACGGCCCAGACTGCTCCCACTGTCAGTCTGTCAGTCTCCTTGCTGTTGTCTCTCAGTTACCCGGCCGGCCCAAACTGCTCCCACTGTCACTCTGTCAGTGTCCTTGCTGTTGTCTCTCAGTTACCCAGCCGTCCCAGACTGCTCCCACTGTCAGTCTGTCAGTGTCCTTGCTGTTGTCTCTCAGATACCCAGACGGCCCAGACTGCTCCCACTGTCACTCTGTCAGTGCCCTTGCTGTTGTCTCTCAGTTAACCAGCCGGCCCAGACTGCTCCCACTGTCACTCTGTCACTGTCCTTGCTGTTGTCTCTCAGTTGCCCAGACGGCCCAGACTGCTCCCACTGTCACTCTGTCAGTGTCCTTGCTGTTGTCTCTCAGTTACCCAGCCGGTCCAGACTGTTCCCACTGTCACTCTGTCACTGTCCTTGCTGTTGTCTCTCAGTTACCCAGACGGCCCAGACTGCTCCCACTGTCACTCTGTCAGTGTCCTTGCTGTTGTCTCTCAGTTACCCAGCCGGCCCAGACTGCTCTCACTGTCACTCTGTCAGTGTATTTACTGTTGTCTCTCAGTTACCCAGCCGGCCCAGACTGCTCCCACTGTCATTCTGTCAGTGTCCTTGCTGTTGTCTCTCAGTTACCCAGCCGGCCCAGACTGCTCCCACTGTCACACTGTCAGTGTCCTTGCTGTTGTCCCCCAGTTACCCATCCGGCCCAGACTGCTCCCACAGTCACTCTGTCAGTGACCTTGTTTTTGTCTGTCAGTTATCCAGCCGGTCTAGACTGCTCCCAATGTCACTCTGTCAGTGTCCTTGCTGGTGTCTCTCAGTTGCGCATCCGGCCCACACTGCTCTCACTGACAATCTTTCACTGTCCTTGCTGTTGTCTCTCAGTTAACCAGCCGGCCCCTACTGCCCTCTCCACTGTCACTCTATCCATGTACTTGCTGTTGTCTCTAATTTAACCAGCCGGCCAAACTGCTCCCTCCACTGTCACTCCGTCAGTGTCCTTGCTGTTGTCTCTCAGTTACCCAAACGGCCCAGACTGCTCCCACTGTCACTCTGTCAGTGTCCTTGCTGTTGTCTCTCAGTTACACAGCCGGCCCAGACTGCTCCCACTGTCACTCTGTCAGTGTCCTTGCTGTTGTCTCTCAGAAACCCAGCCGACCCAGACTGCTCCCACTGTCACTCTGTCTGTGTCCTTGCTGTTGTCTCTCAGTTACCCAGCCGGCCCAGACTGCTCCCACTGTCACTCTGTCAGTGCCCCTGCTGTTGTCTCTCAGTTAACCAGCCGTCCCAGACTGCTCCCACTGTCACTCTGTCAGAGTCCTTGCTGTTGTCTCTCAGTTTCCCAGCCGGCCCAGACTGCTCCCACTGTCACTCTGTCACTGTCCTTGCTGTTGTCTCTCAGTTTCCCAGCCGGCCCAGACTGCTCCCACTGTCACTCTGTCAGTGTCGTTGCTGTTGTCTCTAAGTTACCCAGCAGCCCCAGACTGCTCCCACTGTCACTCTGTCAGCGTCCTTGCTGTTGTCTCTCAGTTAACCAGCCGTCCCAGACTGCTCCCACTGTCACTCTGCGAGCGTCCTTGCTGTTGTCTCTCAGTTACCCATCCGGCCCAGACTTTTCCCACTGTCTCTCTGTCATTGTCCTTGCTGTTGTCTCTCAGTTACACAGCCGGCCCAGACTGCTCCCACTGTCACTCTGTCAGTGTCCTTGCTGTTGTCTCTCAGTTACCCAGCCGGCCCAAACTGCTCCCACTGTCACTCTGTCAGTGTCCTTGCTGTTGTCTCTCAGTTACCCAGCCGTCCCAGACTGCTCCCACTGTCAGTCTGTCAGTGTCCTTGCTGTTGTCTCTCAGTTACCCAGACGGCCCAGACTGCTCCCACTGTCACTCAGTCAGTGCCCTTGCTGTTGTCTCTCAGTTACCCAGCCGGCCCAGACTGCTCCCACTGTCACTCTGTCACTGTCCTTGCTGTTGTCTCTCAGTTACCCAGACGGCCCAGACTGCTCCCACTGTCACTCTGTCAGTGTCCTTGCTGTTGTCTCTCAGTTACCAAGCCGGTCCAGACTGTTCCCACTGTCACTCAGTCACTGTCCTTGCTGTTGTCTCTCAGTTACCCAGACGGCCCAGACTGCTCCCACTGTCACTCTGTCAGTGTCCTTGCTGTTGTCTCTCAGTTACCCAGCCGGCCCAGACTGCTCTCATTGTCACTCTGTCAGTGTATTTACTGTTGTCTCTCAGTTACCCAGCCGGCCCACACTGCTCCCACTGTCACTCTGTCAGTGTCGTTGCTGTTGTCTCTCAGTTACCCAGCCGGCCCAGACAGCTCCCACTGTCATTCTGTCAGTGTCCTTGCTGTTGTCTCTCAGTTACCCAGCCGGCCCAGACTGCTCCCACTGTCACACTGTCAGTGTCCTTGCTATTGTCCCCCAGTTACCCAGCCGGCCCAGACTGCTCCCACAGTTACTCTGTCAGTGCCCTTGCTGTTATATCTCAGTTACCCAGCCGGCCCAGTCTGCTCCCACTGTCACTCTGTCAGTGTCCTTGCTGTTGTCTCTCAGTTACCCAGCCGGTCCAGACTGCTCCCACTGTCACTCTTTCAGTGTCCTTGCTGTTGTCTCTCAGTTACCCAGACGGCCCAGACGGATCCCACTGTCACTCTGTCACTGTCCTTGCTGTTGTCTCACAGTAACCCAGCCGGCCCAGACTGCTCCCACTGTCACTCTGTCAGTGTCCTTGCTGTTGTCTCTCAGTTACCCAGCCGGCCCAGACTGCTCCCACTGTCACTCTGTCAGTGCCCCTGCTGTTGTCTCTCAGTTAACCAGCCATCCCAGACTGCTCCCACTGTCACTCTGTCAGTGTCCTTGCTGTTGTATCTCAGTTACCCAGCCGGCCCAGACTGCTCCCACTGTCACTCTGTCAGTGTCCTTGCTGTTGTCTCTCAGTTACCCAGCCGATCCAGACTGCTCCCACTGTCTCTCTGTCAGTGTCCTTGCTGTTGTCTCTCAGTTACCAGCCGGCCCAGACTGTTCTCACCAATGTCACTCTGTCAGTGTCCTTGCTGTTTTCTCTAATTTATTCAGCCGGCCCAGACTGCTCCCACTGTCACTCTGTCAGTGTCCCTGCTGTTGTCTCTCAGTTACCCAGCCGGCCCAGACTGCTCCCACTGTCACTCTGTCAGTGTCCTTGCTGTTGTCCCTCAGTTACCCAGCCGGCTCAGACTGCTCCCACTGTCACTCTGTCACTGTCCTTGCTGTTGTCTCTCAGTTACCCAGCCGGCCCAGACTGTTCCCACTGTCACTCTGCCAGTGTCCTTGCTGTTGTCTCTCAGTTACGCAGCCGGCCCAGACTGCTCGCACTGTCACACTGTCACTGTCCTTGCTGTTGTCTCTCAGTTACCCAGCCGGCCCAGACTGCTGCCACTGTCACTCAGTCAGTGTCCTTGCTATTGTCTCTCAGTTACACAGCCGGCCCAGACTGCTCCCACTGTCACTCTGTCAGTGTCCTTGCTGTTGTCTCTCAGTTACCCAGCCGGTCCAGACTGCTCCCACTGTCACTCTGTCAGTGACCTTGCTGTTGTCTCTCAGTTGCCCAGCCGTTCCAGACTGCCCCTACTGTCACTCTGTCAGTGTCCTTGCTGTTGTCTCTCAGTTACCCAGCCGGCCCAGACTGCTCCCACTGTCACTCTGTCAGTGTCCTTGCTGTTGTCTCTCAGTTTGCCAGCCGGCCGAGACTGCTCCCACTGTCACTCTGTCTGTGTCCTTGCTGTTGTCTATCAGTTACCCATCCGGCCCAGACTGCTCCCACTGTCACTCTGTCAGTGTCCTTGCTGTTGTCTCTCAGTTACCCAGCCGGCCCAGACTGCTCCCACTGTCACTCTGTCAGTGTCCTTGCTGTTGTCTCTCAGTTACCCAGCCGGCCCAGACTGCTCCCACTGTCACTCTGTCAGTGTCCTTGCTGTTGTCTCTCAGTTACCCAGCCGGCCCAGACTGCTCCCACTGTCACTCTGTCAGTGTCCTTGCTGTTGTCCTCCAGTTACCCAGCCGGCCCAGACTGCTCTCACTGTCACTCTGTCAGTTTCCTTGCTATTGTCTCTCAGTTACCGAGCCGGCCCAGACTGCTCTCACTGTCACTCTGTCAGTGTCCTTGCTGTTGAATCTCAGTTACCCACCCGGTCCAGACTGCTCTCACTGTCACTCTGTCAGTTTCCTTGCTATTGTCTCTCAGTTACCGAGCCGGCCCAGACTGCTCTCACTGTCGCTCTGTCAGTGTCCTTGCTGTTGAATCTCAGTTACCCACCCGGTCCAGACTGCTCCCACTGTCACTCTGTCAGTGACCTTGCTGTTGTCTCTCAGTTGCCCAGCCGTTCCAGACTGCCCCCACTGTCACTTTGTCAGTGTCCTTGCTGTTGTCTCTCAGTTACTCAGCCGGCCCAGACTGCTCCCACTGTCACTCTGTCAGTATCCTTGCTGTTGTCTCTCAGTTTCCCAGCCGGCCGAGACTGCTCCCACTGTCACTCTGTCTGTGTCCTTGCTGTTGTCTATCAGTTACCCAGCCGGCCCAGACTGCTCCCACTGTCACTCTGTCACTGTCCTTGCTGTTGTCTCTCAGTTACCAGCCGGCCGAGACTGCTCCCACTGTCACTCTGTCACTGTCCTTGCTGTTGTCTCTCAGTTACCCAGCCATCCCAGACTGCTCCCACTGTCACTCTGTCACTGTCCTTGCTGTTGTCTCTCTGTTAACAAGTCTGCCCAGACTGCTCTGTCCACTGTCACTCTTTCACTGTCCTTGCTGTTGTCTCGAATTTAACCAGCCAGCCAAACTGCTCCCACCACTGTCACTCTGTCAGTGTCCTTGATGTTGTGTATTAGTGTCTCTGTGAGTATGTGTACTAGTGTCTCTGTGTGCTTGTGTGCATTAGTGTCCCTGTGTGTTTGAATTTATCTATCAATGTGTCTGTGACTGACTGTGTGTGTAAGCCTTAGCGTCTCTGTCTGTAAGTGTGTACATTAGTGTCTCTGTGTGTCAGTGACTGTGTGAATTAGTGTCTCTGGGTGTCTGTGAGTGTGTATTAGTGTCTCATTGTGTCGGTGAGTGTGTATATTAGTGTCTCTGTGCGTCAATGAGTGTGTGTTTTATTGTCTGTGTTTGACTGTGAGTGTATGTATTAGTGCCCCTGTATGGGTGTGTGTATTAGTGTCTGTGTGTGTCTGTGAGTGTGTATTAGTGCCTCCGTGTGTGAGTGTGTGTATTCGTGGCTGTGTGTCTGTGAGTTTGTATATTAATATATTTGTGTGTCTGTGGGTGTATGTATTAGTGCCCCTGTGTGTGAGAGTGTGTGTATTTGTGTCTGTGTGTATCTGTATTAGTGTATCTGTGCGCCTGTGAGTGTGTATTAGTGCCTGTGGGTGAGTGTGTGTATTGTTGTGTCTGTGTCTCTGAGTGTCTATATTACTGTCTCTATGTGTCAGTGAGTGTGTGTATTAGTGTGTATGTGTCTTTGTGGATTAGTGCCTCTGTGTGTCTGTCAGTGTGTGCATTAGTATTTGTGTGTGAGTGTGTGTATTAGCGTGTGTGTGTGTCTGTGTGTGTCTGTATTAGTGTCTGTTTGTTTGTGTATCAGTGTGTGTGTGTGTCTGAGTATGTATTAGTGTATCTGCTTGTCAGTGAGTGTGTGTATTCGTGTCTCTGTGTGTCATTGAGTGTGTGTATTAGTGTATGTGTATGTCTGTGTGTGCGTGCATTAGTGTATCTGTGTGTGGCTGTGTGTGTTTATCAGTCTGAGTATTCGTGCCTCTGTCTGTGTCCTTGAGTATGTGTATTAGTGTCTGTGTGTGTGTGAGTGTGTGCATTATTGTCTCTGTGTGAGTGTGTGTGTATTCGTGCCTGTGTCTGTGAGTGTGAATTAGTGTCCCTGTGTGTGTCTGTTTTGTGTGAGTGTGTATTAGTCTTTGTGTGTAAGTGTGCGTATTGCAGTCTGTGTGTTTGTCTGTGAGTGTGTGTATTAGAGTCTCTGTGTGCCTGTGAGTGTGTATTAGTGCCTGTGTGTGTGAGTGTGTGTCTTAGAGTCTCTGTTTAGGTCTGTGAGTGTATGTGTGTTAGTGTATCTGTGTGTGTGTGAGATTGTGTGCATTGGTGTCTTTGTGTGTGAGTGAGTGTGTGTATTAGGGTCTATCTGTGTGTCTGTGAGTGTGTGTATTTGTGTTTGTGTGTGTCTGTGAGTGTGTGTAATACTGGCTCTGTGTCAGCGTCTATTTGTGTCACTGTGTGTGTCTGTGAGTGTGTCTATTAGTTTCTGTGAGTGTGTATTCGTGTCTCTGCGTGTGTATGTATTAGTGTATGTGTGAGTCAGTCATTGTGTGTATTAGTGTATCTGTGTGTGAGTGTGTGTATTCGTGTCGCACTGTGTCTGTGAGTGTGTATTAGTGTCTGTGTGTGAATGTGTGTATCATTGTCTCTGTCTGTGAGTGTGTATTCGTTTCTCTCTGTGTGTGAGTGTGTGTATTAGTGTGTCTGTGTATCTGTGAGAGAGTATTAGTGCATGTGTGTGAGTGTGTGTATTATTGTCTCTGTGCCTGTGAGTGTGTTTATCAGTGTCTGTGAATGTGTATATTTCTTTCTCTATGTTTCAGTGAGTGTGTGTATTAGTGTCTGTGTGTGTGTATTAGTGTGTGTGTGTGAGTTTGTATTAGTGTATCTGCGTGTCAGTGAGTGTGTGTATTAGTGCCTCTGTATGTCTTTGTGTGTGTATTGGTGCCTCTGTTTCTGTGCGTGTTTGTGTTAGTGTATCTGTGTCAATGAGTGTGTATTTGTGTCTGTTCGAGTGAGTGTGTGCATTAGTGTATTTGTGAGTGTGTATAGGTGCCTTGTGTGTGAGTGTATTACTGTGTATTTGTATATATTTATTTGACTTCAACACCACGTCGACCAGACTTGTGATGTCTTTCCCAGGCTGATGTATAATTTCATTGTTTATGTCCCTTCCTCACAGTGAACCTCATCACAATTGTGATCCTGAAGAGAAGAAACTGTGGGCTGTCCAAATGTGTGACTTGTTACCTGTTGGCCATGGCAGTGGGGGATCTACTGGTCGTTATTCTCGACCTGATATTGAGACACATTCCCATTGTTTTTGAGGAACAGTTTATTTTCCTGCGGTCCATCCCCGTGTGTAATATCCACGCCGCCCTGCTTTATGCAGCCACTGACTGTTCTGTCTGGTTCACCGTCACTTTCACCTTTGATCGATTTGTGGCCATTTGTTGCCCGAAGCTTAAAAGTAAATATTGCAGCGAGAAAACGGCAGCTGTGGTTCTGGGAACAGTGGCTGTGCTGAGCTGTTTGAAGGACATTTCCTGGGGGTTTATGATGACCGATGGGTATTCGCTGCGGAACGACCCCTGGTTTTGTGATGTCACAATAGGTGTTCAGACCTCTCCCGTCTGGACAACAATCGAGTTCCTCCACAACATTCTAACCCCGTGTGTTCCATTCGCCCTGATTCTGCTGCTCAATGTTCTCACCGTCAGACACATTGTCCTGAGCAGCAGGGCCCGCAGGAGACTCCGGGCTCACAGCAGTGGGCACAGTCCCAGAGACCCAGAGATGGAGAGTCGGAGCAAATCCATCATTTTACTCTTTATTATCTCGGCCAATTTCATCTTGTTATGGTCAACGTTAATGGTTTATTCTATATGGAGCCGGCTGTGGTATCTGGGGTATAAGTCAGTATGGTTAGATTATTATGTTATGGAATTGGGCTTCATGATGCAGCTCCTGAGTTGCTGCACAAACACTGCGATTTACGCCGTGACACAGACTCAGTTCAGACAGCAGTTGAAGAATGTTCTGAAAGTTCCCTTTAGTTCAATTTTTCAATTCATTAAGCCCTGAGAGGAAACCCCACCCATACGGCATATCTCTCCTCGCACTGCCGGTAAAACTGACCATCCCCAGCCAACCTAACCCTGATTTACCATTCTGCATTACCAGGAGGGACTATCGGTGGGTGGGTGTGACTCCCCCCATAGCCGATCACTTGTGTCTGTGTGACTCAACCCCTTGGCCGATCAGCTGGGTCAGTGTGACTCCCCCATGGCCGATCAGCTGGGTCTGCGTGACTCCCCTTGCCGATCAGTTGTATCTGTGTGACTCCCCCACGGCCGATCAGTTGGGTCTGTGTGCCTCCGCCATGGCCGATCAGCTGGAGGTGTGCTTCCCCCCATGGCTGACCAGCTGGGTGTGCGGATTCCCATCATTACCGATCAGTTGAGTGTGTGCTTCCCCCCATTGCCGAACAGTAGGATGTGTGCTTCGCCCGAAGCCGATCAGCTGGGTGTGCCTCCCCCATTGCCGATCAGCTAGATGTGTGCCTTACGTTTAAACACAGTCTGTGCAGCATAATGTGCACAAGATAGAGACACAGACAGACAGAGACACAGACAGACACAGATACACAGTCAGAGATACAGACAGACACAGACAGAGACACAAACAGAGCCAGGGACACAGACAGAGACACAGACAGAGACGCCGACAGAGGCTGAGACGCACACAGAAAGATTCACTGACAGAGATACAGAGACAGACACAGACACAGACAGAGGCAGAGGCAAAGACAGAGACAGAGACAGAGATACAGAGACAGACAAAAACACAGACAGAGAAAGAGACACAGACAGAGACAATGACAGAGATACAGAGACAGACACAAACACAGGCACAGACAGAGAAAGAGACACAGAGGGAGACAGAGACACAGTGAGAAACACATACAGAGACACAGTTAGAGACACAGACGCAGACAGAGACACCGAGACAGACGGAGACACAGACAGGAACAGAGAAAGATATACAGATAGAATCACAGACAGAGACACAGTCACAGACAGAGATACAGACAAAGACAGAGACACAGACACAAACAGAGACTCAGACAGAGACAGAGACACAGACACAGGCACAGACACAGGCAGAGACACAGGCAGATATACAGAAGAGGACACAGACACAGACACAGACACAGGCACAGACAGATTCAGAGACACAGACAGGGACACCGACAGAGACACAGGCGAGGTCACAGACACAGACACAGGCAACGACACATATAGAGACAGCGACACAGACAGAGACACAGACAGAGACACAGACACAGACAGACACAGACACAGACACAGAGACATACACATACACAGTCACAAGCACAGACACAGACAGAGACACAGACAGAGTCACAGACACAGATAGAGACACAGACAGATACACAGGCACAGGCAGAGACACAGGCACAGACAAAGACAGAAACACAGACAGAGTCACAGACACAGACAGGGACAGGCACACAGACCGAGTCACAGACACAGACAGAGACACAGACAGGCACAGGCATAGACAGAGACATAAACAAACAGACAGAGACACCGACATATACACAGACAGATACAGACAGAGAGACAGAGAGTGACACAGACAGAGACACAGACACAGATGGAAACACAGACAGTCACAGAACCAGACAGGGACAGAGACACAGATCGAGTCACAGACACAGACAGAGACACAGACATAAAAACAGACAGAGAGAGAGAATGACACAGGCAGAGACACAGACAGAGACACAGACTCACATCGAGACCAAACTGAGACACATACACAGACAGAGACACATAAAGAGACTCCGACACAGACACTGACACAGACACAGGCATAGACATAGACACAGGCACAGACACTGACACAGACAGGAACACAGGCAGAGACACAGGCAGAGACAGAGAGACAGTCAGCAAAACAGCCAGAGCCACAGACAGAGACAGAGACACAGACAGAGATTCAGGCACAGGCAGAGACACAGACAGAGGCACAGGCACAGTCTGAGCCACATACGGAAACAGAGAATCTGACTGAAACACAGACAGAATCACAGACAGGGGCAGGCAGAGAGAGACACCCAGAGAGAGGCAGAGACACAGACAGAAACCGTGACACGGACAGAAACACAGACAGAGACACAGATACAGACACTTACACTGATGCAAACAGAGACAGAGACACAAACAGAGTAAGAGACACTGGCAGACACACAGACAGATACACAGGCACAGACAGAGACCAGACAAAGACCGACACAGACAGAGGCACAAAGAGAGACACAGACAGAGCCACAGACAGAGACAGAGACACAGGCAGAGACACAGGCACAGTCAGAGACACAGACAGAGGCACAGGGACACTCAGAGCCACAGACAGACACAGAGAGTATGACAGAAACACAGACAGAATCACAGACAGACAGAGACACACAGGTACAGTCAGCGACACAGAGAGACACAGACAGAGGCACAGACAGAGACACATGCAGAGACAAAGACACAAACACAGACAGAGACAGGGACACAGATAGAGACACGGACAGAGACAAAGACACAGACACGGACAGAGACAGGGACACAGACAGAGACACGGACAGAGACAAAGACACAGACACGGACAGAGACAAAGACACAAACACAGACAGAGGCAGGGACACAGACAGAGACACGGACAGGGACAAAGACACAAACACAGACAGTGATACAGACAAAGACAGAGGCACAGACACAAACAGGAACTCTGACAGAGACACAGACACAAACACTGGCACAGCCAAAGGCAGAGATACGGGCAGAGACACATGCGAGGACACAGACACAGACAGAGTCAGGGACACAGGCACAGACACAGACACAGACACTTACACAGACACAGACAGAGTCACAGACACAGACAGAGACACAGACAGAGTCAAAGACACAGATAGAGACATAGACAAATACACAGGCACAGACAGAGACACAGACACAGACAGAAACACAGTCAGAGTCACAGAACCAGACAGTGACAGAGACACAGACCGGATCACAGACACAGACAGAGACACAGAACGAAACAGACAGAGGCACAAATAGAGACACAGGCACAGACAGAGACACAGACACTGACACAGACAGGAACACAGGCAGAGACACAGGCACAGACAGAGAGACAGTCAGCAAAACAGACATAGACAGAGACACAGACAAAGCCAGAGACATAGCCAGAGCCACAGACAGAGACAGAGACAGAGACACAGACAGAGACACAGGCACAGGCAGAGACAGAGGCACAGGCATAGTCTGAGCCACATACAGACACAGAGAATCTGACAGAAACACAGACAGAATCACAGAGAGAGAGACACACACAGGCACAGGCAGAGACAAAGACAGAAACAGTGACACAGGCAGAGACACAGACAGAGACACAGATACAGACACTTACACAGGCGCAAACAGAGCCAGAGACACAGACAGAGTAACAGACACTGACAGACACACAGACAGATACACAGGCACAGACAGAGATACAGAAACAGACAGAGGCACAAATAGAGACACAGACAGAGACACAGACAGAAACACAGACAGACACAGACAGAGAGAGAGAAAACGACACAGGCAGAGACACAGTCAGAAACGCAGACTGATTCAGAGACACAGACAGAGACTCATACAGAGACACAGACGAGGACACAGACCCAGACACAGGCACAGGCACAGACATAGACACAGGCACAGACAGAGAGATACACAGACAGAATCACAGACACAGACAGGAACAGAGACACAGACCGAGTCACAAACACAGACAGAGACACAGGCAGGCACAGGCAGAGACACAGACATAAACACACAGACAGAGACACAGACAGTGACACAGACAGATACAGAGAAAGAGAGAGAGAGAATGACACAGACAGAGACACAGACAGAGACACAGACTCACATCGAGACCAAACTGAGACACATACACAGACAGAGACACATAAAGAGAAACCGACAGAGACACCGTCACAGACACAGACACAGACACAGACGCAGACACAGACACAGGCACAGACTCATACACAGACACAGACACAGTCACAGACATAGACATAGACAGAGGCACAGACACTGACACAGACAGGAACACAGACAGAGACACAGACAGAGACAGAGAGACAGTCAGCAAAACAGACATAGGCATAGACAGAGACACTGGCACAGCCAGAGCCTCAGACAGACACAGAGAATCTGACAGAAACACAGGCAGAATCAAAGACAGAGACAGACAGAGAGAGACACACAGGTACAGACAGCGACACAGACAGAGACACAGACAGAGGCACAGACAGAGACACAGACAGAGACAAAGACACAGACTGAGACAGAGACACAGGTAGAGACATAGACAGAGGCACAGGCACAGTCAGAGCCACAGACCGACACAGAGAATCTGACAGAAACACAGGCAGAATCACAGACAGAGAGAGACACACAGGTACAGTCAGCGACACAGAGAGAGACACAGACCGAGGCACAGACAGAGACACAGAAAGAGACAAATACACAGACACAGACAGGGACAGGGTCACAAACAGAGACACGGACAGAGACAAAGACACAGACACAGACAGAGACACGGACAGAGACAAAGACACAAACACAGACAGAGACAGGGACACAGACAGAGACACGGACAGGGACAAAGACACAAACACAGAGAGAGATTCAGACAAAGACTGAAACACAGACACAAACAGGGACTCTGACAGAGACACAGACACAGACACAGGGACAGACAAAGGCAGAGATACAGGCAGAGACACAGGCGAGGACACAGACACAGGCAGAGACAGGGACACAGCCACAGTCACAGACACAGTCACAGACACAGGCAGAGTCACAGACCCAGTCAGAGACAGAGACACAGACAGAGTCACAGACACAGATAAAGACACAGACAGATACACAGGCACAGACAGAGACACAGACACAGGCACAGACAGAGACACAGACACAGGCACAGCCACAGATAGAGACAGAGACAGATACAGAGACACAGACACAGATACAGGCACAGGCACAGTCAAAAACACAGACAGAGACACAGACAGAGTCACAGACATAGATAGAGACACAGACAGATACACAGGCACAGACAGAGACACAGGCACAGGCACAGACAGAGACACAGACACAGACACAGGCCCAGACACAGATAGGGACATATACAGAGACACATACACATACACAGACACAGACACAGGCACAGGCACAAACACAGACAGAGACACAGACAGTGTCACATACATAGATAGTGACACAGACCGATACAAAGGCACAGACAGAGACACAGGCTCAGACACAGACAGCAAAACAGACAGAGTCACAGACCCAGACAGGGACAGAGACACAGACCGAGTCACAGACACAGACAGAGACAGACACAGGCATAGACAGAGACACAGACATAAACACACGGACAGAGACACAGACAGAGACACAGACAGAGACAGACAGAGAGAGACACACAGGTACAGTCAGCGACACAGAGAGAGACACAGACAGAGTCACAGACACAGATAAAGACACAGACAGATACACAGGCACAGACAGAGACACAGACACAGGCACAGACAGAGACACAGACACAGGCACAGCCACAGATAGAGACAGAGACAGATACAGAGACACAGACACAGATACAGGCACAGACAAAGTCAAAAACACAGACAGAGACACAGACAGAGTCACAGACATAGATAGAGACACAGACAGATACACAGGCACAGGCAGAGACACAGACACAGACAGAGACACAGACACAGACACAGGCCCAGACACAGATAGGGACATATACAGAGACACATACACATACACAGACACAGACACAGACACAGGCACAGGCACAAACACAGACAGAGACACAGACAGTGTCACATACATAGATAGTGACACAGACCGATACAAAGGCACAGACAGAGACACAGGCTCAGACACAGACAGCAACACAGACAGAGTCACAGACCCAGACAGGGACAGAGACACAGACCGAGTCACAGACACAGACAGAGACAGACACAGGCATAGACAGAGACACAGACATAAACACACGGACAGAGACACAGACTGAGACAGACAGAGAGAGACACACAGGTACAGTCAGCGACACAGAGAGAGACACAGACAGAGGTACAGACAGAGACACATGCAGAGACAAAGACACAAACACAGACAGAGACAGGGACACAGCGAGAGACACGGTCAGAGACAAAGACACAGACACAGACAGAGACAGAGACACGGGCTGAGACAAAGACACAAACACAGACTGAGACAGGGACACAGGCAGATCACGGACAGGGACAAAGACACAATCACAGACAGAGACACAAACACAGACAAAAACAGGAAATCTGACAGAGACACAGACACAAACACAGGCACAGACAAAGGCAGAGATACGGGCAGAGACACAGACGAGGACACAGACACAGACAGAGGCAGGGACACAGACACAGACACTTACACAGGCACAGACAGAGTCACAGACACAGACAGAAACACAGACAGAGACACAGATACAGACACTTACACAGATGCAAACAGAGACAGAGACACAGACAGAGTAAGAGACACTGGCAGACACACAGACAGATACATAGGCACAGACAGAGACCAGACAAAGACAGACAGAGACAGAGGCACAAAGAGAGACACAGACAGAGCCCCAGACAGAGACAGAGACACAGACAGAGACACAGGCACAGTCAGAGACATAGACAGAGGCACAGGGACAGTCAGAGCCACAGACAGACACAGAGAATATGACAGAAACACAGACAGAATCACAGACAGAGAGAGACACACAGGTACAGTCAGCGACACAGAGAGAGACACAGACAGAGGCACAGACAGAGACACATTCAGAGACAAAGACACAAACACAGACAGAGACAGGGACACAGATAGAGACACGGACAGAGACAAAGACACAGACAAGGACAGAGACAGGGACACAGACAGAGACACGGACAGAGACAAAGACACAGACACGGACAGAGACAAAGACACAAACACAGACAGAGACAGGGACACAGACAGAGACACGGACAGGGACAAAGACAAACACAGACAGAGATACAGACAAAGACAGAGGCACAGACACAAACAGGAACTCTGACAGAGACACAGACACAAACACAGGCACAGCCAAAGGCAGAGATACGGGCAGAGACACATGCGAGGACACAGACACAGACAGAGTCAGGGACACAGGCACAGACACAGACACTTTCACAGACACAGACAGAGTCACAGACACAGACAATGACACAGACAGAGTCACAGACACAGATAGAGACATAGACAAACACACAGGCACAGACAGAGACACAGACACAGACTGAAACACAGTCAGAGTCACAGAACCAGACAGTGACAGAGACACAGACCGAGTCACAGGCACAGACAGAGACACAGACAGAGGCACACATAGAGACACAGACAGAGACACAGACAGAAACGCAGATAGATTCAGAGACACAGACAGAGACACATACAGAGACACAGGCGAGGACAAAGACACAGGCACAGATAGAGACAGAGACAAAAACACACAGACAGAGTCACAGACACAGGCACAGGCACAGGCACAGACAGAGACACAGACACAGACACAGGCACAGACACAGATAGAGACAGAGACAGATACAGATACAGAGACACAGACACAGACACAGACAGAGTCACAGAGCCAGTCAGAGACAGAGACACAGACAGAGTCACAGACACAGGTAAAGACACAGACAGATACTCAGGCACAGACAGAGGCAGAGACAGAGACACAGACACAGGCACAGACAGAGTCACAGACACAGACACAGGCACAGGCACAGATAGAGACAGAGGCGGAGACAAATACAGAGACACAGACACAGACACAAACTCAGACAGAGACACAGACAGAGTCACAGACATAGATAGAGACACAGACAGATACACAGGCACAGACAGAGACACAGGCTCAGACACAGACAGAAACACAGTCAGAGTCACAGACCCAGACAGGGACAGAGACACAGGCCGTGTCACAGACACAGACAGAGACACAGACAGACACAGGCATAGACAGAGACACAGACATAAACACACAGACAGAGACACAGTCAGAGACACAGACAGAGACAGACAGAGAGAGACGCACAGGTACAGTCAGCGACTCAGAGAGAGACACAGACAGAGGCACAGACAGAGACACATGCAGAGACAAAGACAAAAACACAGAAAGAGACAGGGTCACAGACAGTGACACGGACAGAGACAAAGAGACAGAGACAGACACAAACAGGAACTCTGACACAGACACAAACACAGGCACAGACAAAGGCAGAGATACGGGCAGAGACACAGGCGAGGACACAGACAGAGACAGGGACACAGACACAGACAGAGACTGAGACAGAGTCACAGACACAGATAGAGACATAGACAAATACACAGGCACAGACAGAGACACAGACAAAGACAGAAACACAGTCAGAGTCACAGAACCAGACAGTGACGGACACAGACCGAGTCACAGACACAGACAGAGACACAGATAGACACAGACAGAGGCACAAATAGAGACACAGACAGAGACAGAGACACAGACAAAAACACACACAGACACAGACAGAGAGCGAGAAAAAGACACAGGCAGAGACGCATTCAGAAACGCAGACAGATTCAGAGACACAGACAGAGAGCGAGAAAAAGACACAGGCAGAGACACAGTCAGAAACGCAGACAGATTCAGAGACACAGACAGAGACACAGACAGAGACACATACAGAGACACAAGCGAGGACACAGACACAGGCACAGACACATATAGAGACACAGACAGACAGAGGCATAGACAGAGACATAGACATAAACACACAGACAGAGACACAGACAGAGAAACAGACATATACACAGACAGATATTGACAGAGAGAGAGAGAGAGAATGACACAGACAGAGACACAGACACAGACAAAAACACAGACAGAGTCACAGAACCAGACAGGGACAGAGACACAGACCGAGTCACAGACACAGACAGAGACACAGACAGAGACACAGACAGAGACACAGACATATACACAGACAGATACAGAGAGAGAGAGAGAGAATGACACAGGCAGAGACACAGACAGAGACACTACTCACATCGAGACGAAACTGAGACACATACACAGACAGAGACACAGACAGAGACACAGACATATACACAGAAAGATACGGACAGAGAGAGAGAGAGAATGACACAGGCAGAGACACAGACAGAGACACATACTCACATCGAGACCAAACTGAGACACATACACAGACAGAGACACATAAAGAGAAACCGACACAGACACAGACGCAGACAGAGTCACAGAACCAGACAGGGAGAGAGACACAGACCGAGACACAGACACAGATAGAGACAGAGACACAGACATAAAAACAGACAGACACAGACAGAGAGAGTGAGAATGACACAGGCAGAGACACAGACAGAAACACAGACTCACATCGAGACCAAACTAAGACACATACACAGACAGAGACACATAAAGAGACTCCGACACAGACACCGACACAGACACAGATATAGACAGAGACACAGACACTGACACAGTCAGGAACACAGGCAGAGACATAGGCAGAGACAGAGAGACAGTCAGCAAAACAGACATAGGCATTGACAGAGACACAGACACAGCCAGAGACACAGCCAGAGCCACAGACAGAGACAGAGACACAGACAGAGACATAGGCACAGGCAGAGACAGAGGCACAGGCACAGTCTGAGCCACATACAGACACAGAGAATCTGACAGAAACACAGACAGAATCACAGAGAGAGACACACACAGGCACAGGCAGAGACACAGACAGAAACAGTGACACAGGCAGAGACACAGACAGAGACACAGATACAGACACTTACACAGGCGCAGACATAGACACAGACAGAGTAACAGACACTGACAAACACACAGACAGATACACAGGCACAGACAGAGACACAGAAACAGGCAGACACAGGCAGAGGCACAAATAGAGACACAGACAGAGACAGAGACACAGACAGAAACACAGACAGACACAGACAGAGAGAGACAGAAAACCACACAGGCAGAGACACAGTCAGAAACGCAGACTGATTCAGAGACACAGACAGAGACACATACAGAGACACAGACGAGGACACAGACACAGACACAGGCACAGGCATAGACAGAGACACAGGCACAGACAGAGAGAAACACAGACAGAGTCACAAACACAGACAGGAACAGAGACGCAGACCGAGTCACAAACACAGACAGAGACACAGACAGGCACAGGCATAGACAGAGACTCAGATATAAACACACAGACAGAGACACAGACAGAGACACAGACATATACACAGACAGATACAGAGAAAGAGAGAGAGAATGACACAGGCAGAGACACAGACAGAGACACAGACTCACATCGAGACCAAACTGAGACACATACACAGACAGAGACACATAAAGAGAAACCGACACAGACACCGACACAGACACAGGCACAGGCACAGACTCAGACACAGACAAAGGCACAGACATATACATCGACAGAGGCACAGACACTGACACAGACAGGAACACAGACAGAGACACAGGGAGAGACAGAGAGACAGTCAGCAAAACAGACATAGGCATAGACAGAGACACTGGCACAGCCAGAGCCACAGACAGACACAGAGAATCTGACAGAAACACAGGCAGAATCAAAGACAGAGACAGAGAGAGAGAGACACACAGGTACAGACAGCGACACAGACAGAGACACAGACAGAGGCACAGACAGAGACACAGACAGAAACAAAGACACAGGCGGAAACAGAGACACAGGCACAGGCAGAGACATAGACAGAGGCACAGGCACAGTCAGAGCCACAGACAGACACAGAGAATCTTACAGAAACACAGGCAGAATCAGAGACAGACAGAGAGAGACACACAGGTACAGACAGCGACACAGACAGAGACACAGACAGAGGCACAGACAGAGACACAGACAGAGACAAAGACACAGGCGGAAACAGAGCCACAGGCACAGGCAGAGACATAGACAGAGGCACAGGCACAGTCAGAGCCACAGACAGACACAGAGAATCTTACAGAAACACAGGCAGAATCAGAGACAGACAGAGAGAGACACACAGGTACAGTCAGCGACACAGACAGAGACACAGACCGAGGCACAGACAGAGACACAGAAAGAGACAAATACACAGACACAGACAGAGACAGGGTCACAGACAGAGACACGGACAGAGACAAAGACACAGACACAGACAGAGACACGGACAGACACAAAGACACAAACACAGACAGAGACAGGGACACAGACAGCGACACGGACAGGGACAAAGACACAAACACAGAGGGAGATTCAGACAAAGATGGAAACACTGACACAAACAGGGACTCTGACAGAGACATAGACACAGACACAGGGACAGACAAAGGCAGAGATACAGGCAGAGACACAGACGAGGACACAGACACAGGCAGAGACAGGGACACAGACACAGTCGCAGCCACAGTCACAGACACAGGCAGAGTCACAGAGCCAGTCAGAGACAAAGACACAGACAGAGTCACAGACACAGATAAAGACACAGACAGATACACAGGCACAGACAGAGACAGAGACACAGACACAAGCACAGTCAGAGACACAGACACAGACACAGGCACAGACACAGATAGAGAGAGAGACATATACAGAGACACAGACAAAGGACACAGGTAGAGACCTAGAGCGATACACAGAGAGAGACATTACACAGACAGAAACACAGACAGAGGCACAGACACAGACAGAGACACAGGCACAGGCAGAGACACAGACCAAGACACAGACAGAGTCAGAGGCACAGACAGAGTAACAGACACTGACAGAGACACAGACAGGTACACAGGCACACACAGAGACACAGAAACACAGACAGAATCACAGACAGAGACAGACAGAGATAGACACACAAGTACAGGCAGAGACACAGACAGAGACAGAGACACAGACAGGGACAAATACACACATTGAGAGACAGTCGGCGACACAGACATAGACACAGGCACAGACAGAGACACAGAGAGAGACAGAGAATCTGACAGAAACACAGACAGAATCACAGCCAGGGAGACAGGCAGAGAGAGACACACAGATACAGGCAGAGACACAGACAGATACAGCGACACAGGCAGAGACAGAAACATAGACAAGGGCACAGACACAGACACAGATAGAGTTGGGACAGAGACACAGACACAGACAGAAACACAGACAGAGACACAGACAGAGTAACAGACACAGACAGAGACACAGACAGATACAAAGGCACAGACAGAGGCACAGGCACAGACAGATACAAACACGGGCACAGACAGAATTACAGACAGAGACTGAGAATCTGACAGAAACACAGACAGAATCACAGGCAGGGAGACAGACAGAGAGAGACACACAGATACAGGCAGAGACACAGACAGATACAGTGACACAGGCAGAGACAGAAAAAGAGACACAGGCACAGACACAGATAGAGTTGGGACAGGGACACAGACTCAGACAGAAACACAGACAGAGACACAGACAGAGTAACAGACACAGACAGAGACACAGACAGATACAAACGTACAGACAGAGACACAGGCACAGACAGACACAGGCAGAGACACAGACACCGATACAGACAAACTCAGCCCAACTCGCACTCACTGCTCGCCAGCTGCTGTCCCTCCTCCCTGCTGCCAGAGGCCACTGTCCCCCTGCCTCCAGAGGCCACATTCCGCTACTCCCTGCCACCAGAGGCCGCTGTCCCCCTGCCGCCAGAGGCCGCTGTCCCCCTGCCGCCAGAGGCCACTGTCCCCCTGCCTCCAGAGGCCACATTCCGCTACTCCCTGCTGCCAGAGGCCACTGTCCCCCTGCCTCCAGAGGCCACATTCCGCTACTCCCTGCCTCCAGAGGCCACTGTCCCCCTGCCTCCAGAGGCCGCTGTCCCCCTGCCGCCAGAGGCCGCTGTCCCCCTGCCTCCAGAGGCCACATTCCGCTGTCCCCCCGCCGCCAGAGGCCGCTGCCCCCCTGCCGCTAGAGGCCGCTGTCCCCCTGCCGCCAGAGGCCGCTGTCCCCCTGCCGCCAGAGGCCGCTGTCCCCCTGCCGCCAGAGGCCGCTGTCCCCTGTCGCCAGAGGCCGCTGTCCCCCTGCCGCCAGAGGCCGCTGTCCCCCTGCCGCCAGAGGCCGCTGTCCCCCTGCCGCCAGAGGCCGCTGTCCCCTGTCGCCATAGGCCGCTGTCCCCCTGCCGCCAGAGGCCGCTGTCCCCCTGCCGCCAGAGGCCGCTGTCCCCCTGCCGCCAGAGGCCGCTGTCCCCCTGCCGCCAGAGGCCGCTGTCCCCCTGCCGCCAGAGGCCGCTGTCCCCTGTCGCCATAGGCCGCTGTCCCCCTGCCGCCAGAGGCCGCTGTCCCCCTGCCGCCAGAGGCCGCTGTCCCCCTGCCGCCAGAGGCCGCTGTCCCCCTGCCGCCAGAGGCCGGTCCCCCGGCCTCCAGAGGCCGCTGTCCCCCTGCTGCCAGAGGCCGCTGTCCCCCTGCTGCAATAGGCCGCTGTCCCCTGTCGCCAGAGGCCGCTGTCCCCCTGCCGCCAGAGGCCGCTGTCCCCCCGCCGCCAGAGGCCGCTGTCCCCCTGCCGCCAGAGGCCGCTGTCCCCCTGCCGCCAGAGGCCGCTGTCCCCCTGCCGCCAGAGGCCGCTGTCCCACTGCCTCCAGAGGCCGCTGTCCCCCTGCCGCCAGAGGCCGCTGTCCCCCTGCCGCCAGAGGCCGCTGTCCCCCCGCCCCCAGAGGCCGCTGTCCCCCTGCCGCCAGAGGCCGCTGTCCCCCTGCCGCCAGAGGTCGCTTTCCCCCTGCCGCCAGAGGCCGCTGTCCCCCTGCCGCCAGAG
Organism: Scyliorhinus torazame; assembly: GCF_047496885.1. NCBI lineage: Eukaryota > Metazoa > Chordata > Chondrichthyes > Carcharhiniformes > Scyliorhinidae > Scyliorhinus > Scyliorhinus torazame. The sequence goes on along the minus strand of NC_092726.1, from coordinate 88,654,832 downwards.
GCCGCTGTCCCCCTGTCGCCAGAGGCCGCTGTCCCCCTGCCGCCAGAGGCCGCTGCCCCCCCGCCCCCAGGGGCCGCTGTCTCCTCCAAGGAAAGGGGAATGGGTGTTTCAGAACCGAGTGTGAAGCGTCCGGAAGCAGAGCACGGGCTTGTCATAGGAGGAACGGTTGAGGACCCTGGGGCTTATGGCAGTAATAATGCTTCAGACAATGGAGGCTTCACACAGAGCTGTCCGTGCGCATGTGCGGGAGGGTCACTATCCCAGCAGGCAGTGCGTGGGCCACCCACTGACTGGCATCGTCTCCCCTGGCAACACAAGATGTTCAACGGGAGTCTCCCCTGGAAACACAATTTGGCTGCCGGAGGTCCTACTGGAAACAGATGACCGCCGCCAGCACGCAGGGGATGCTGGGATGGATGTGGCACAGGCGCAGCGGCGGCTTCTGCTGTCCCTCCAAGGCAAGGGGAATGTGTGTTTCAGCACCGAGAGTGAAGCCGGAGTCCAGCCCATTGGCCCCATTGGGGGTCGTCGGGATTGTTGTGTCTCAATAGACACCGCAGCACTGCCCCTCCTTTTGTAAGGGCCCCGAAGAATCCAGCACGAGTTTTAAGGATACAAAATAATAAAGTTTATTTACTATAACAACATATACATAGCAGTAGCAGTAACTTCCTTTGCTACCTTCTCCTTCCTCCTGGTTGCTGGACTGGCCAGCTTATTTATAGTGGGAGTTTCTCCGCCCCCCTCATTGGGGAAGTTCATACTCCCATAGGATTGTGGGATAATCATTAGTCCCCAGCCAATCGTCAGTAGGCAGGTTATAACATCCCTCCCCACCAAAGTCCAAGGAATCCACCGTAGGCCCTGGCGAAGGGAGGCGTCGAACTCGTTTGGCCGCAGGCCGGACGCCATTTGCACGCGGCGCTGGATCAGGCGGCGTATAACGAGACGGAGACCGGCGCTTCCGTGATGAACGGCGCGGTTGTACATCCACGGCCTGTGGACCCGAGGATTCCCCCTCTGATTCATCCTGTGTCTCCATCTCGGAGTCAGAGTCTGCTGCCTCCGTCATGTCAGCGTCTCTGTCCCCATTCGGTCCCGTCATGACCTGCGCAGGTTTTGAGTGAGGCACCAGTGGAAGATTTGGAGGACTACCTTCCCTTGTTTCTGGTCTTTGCCGCTGTTGAACTGAGCTCCGGGGGCGGGGAATCTTTTGCGGGGATGATCTTCTGGACCGGACGTGGTCTACATGTTTGCGCTGGAGACGACCCTGGGCTTGCACCTGGTAAGATATAGGGCCCGTTTGGCGAAAGATTACCCCAGGAACCCATTGGGCACCACCAGCAAAATTCCGCACGAATACTGGGTCACCGGGCGCAAACTGCCGAATCGGACGATGCCGAGACAATCCCGGTCCCTGCCATTCTTGTGTGCGGCGTACTTTTGCGCCAATGTCCGGGAAGACCATACTAAGGCGGGTGCGAAGTCTCCGGCCCATTAGGAGTTCTGCGGGAGCTACCACAGTCACTGTATGGGGGGTGGTCCTGTACGTAAACAAAAACCGAGCCAGTCTCGTGTCCATTGATCCGGAAGACTGCTTCTTTAGGCCTCTTTTGAATGTTTGCACTGCACGCTCTGCCAACCCATTTGAAGCCGGGTGGTAAGGGGCAGTGCGGATATGGCGGATGCCGTTCATCTTTGTAAACCTAGCAAACTCCTCACTCGTGAATGGAGTGCCATTATCCGTGACCAGCACCTCGGGGAGGCCATGCGTGCTAAATGATAAACGCATTTTTTCAATTGTTGCGCAGGACGTTGTCCCCTGCATCTTATGCACCTCCAGCCATTTGGACTGGGCGTCAATTAGAAGAAGGAACATGGATCCCTGAAAAGGGTCTGCGAAATCTGCATGTAAGCGTGCCCAAGGCCGCCCTGGCCATTCCCAGTGATGTAGGGGCGCGGCCGGCGGAAGCTTCTGATGCTCCTGGCAAATGGAGCAGTTTTGGGCCACCTTCTCAATGTCGGTGTCGAGGCCTGGCCACCAGACATAACTCCGGGCCAACATTTTCATCTTGGTCACGCCCGGATGTCCATTGTGCAAGTCTGATAATATCAGCTCCTGGCCTTTTTCCGGTACAACCACACGCGTCCCCCACAAGAGGATGCCGTCTTCCACGCTGAACTCTGACAGCTTGGAGGAAAATGCCCGTAACTCGCCTGGGAGCTGTCTATGCTGCCCACCATACAGGACTATGTGCCGAACCTTTGACAGGACTGGCTCCGTCTGGGTCCACTCACGGATCTGTGATGCCGTGACAGGCAAGGTGTCCATAAAATTTAGGGTGGCAACCACCTCACCGGTCGTGGGGGTCGACATGGGGCCGGTCGATAAAGGCAATCGGCTCAGTGCGTCGGCATTTGCTATCTGCGTACCTGGTTTGTGCTCCAGAGAATACTCATATGCAGCAAGCAACAAAGCCCAGCGCTGGATCCGTGCAGAAGCAATGGGCGGTATCGGCTTATCCTCTCTGAAGAGTCCCAGCAGGGGCTTATGATCAGTCACGATAGTGAAATGGCGGCCGTACACATGCTGGTGGAAGCGTTTCACCGCGAAAACCACTGCCAGGCCCTCCTTCTCGATCTGCGCGTACTTCTTCTCCGCTGCAGTCAATGTGCGGGAGGCGAAAGCTATCGGTCGCTCGGCCCCGTTCTCCATCTTGTGGGACAGGACGGCCCCAATACCATACGGGGATGCATCACATGTGACGAGCAAAGGCTTTCCCGGATCATAGTGGGTTAGTAACCCAGACGACGACAATTGTTGCTTTACCCGCCGGAAAGCGGTTTCTTGCGGCTGACCCCAAACCCAGGTGTGATTTTTCTTTAGCAGCAGGTGTAAGGGGGCCAGCGTAGTTGCCAGATTGGGGAGGAACTTCCCGTAATAGTTTATGAGACCGAGAAAAGAACGAAGATGCGAAGTGTCAGTCGGGGTGGGGGCATGTGAATTGCACGCACCTTCTCTGCGACGGGGTGCAGACCTTCGCGGTCCACCCGATAACCTAGGTAGACTACTTCTTTTGCCTGAAATACGCACTTTGTGTGACGTAAACGGACTCCAGCCTCCGAAAGGCGTTTAAGGACAGCCTCCAGATTTTCCAAATGCTCTTGCTCCGACGTCCCTGTAATCAACACGTCATCAAGGTAGACAGCCACACGTGGTAAACCTCTCAAAATGCCCTCCATAACACGTTGAAAAATTGCGCAGGCAGAGGATACTCCAAAGGGCAACCGTGTATATTCATACAGGCCCCGGTGTGTGTTAATTGTTACATATGGTCGGGAGGCAGGGTCCAGCTCCAACTGCAGGTAGGCGTGACTCATATCTAATTTTGTGAATGAGAGTCCGCCTGCAAGTTTCGCGTAGAGATCCTCTATGCGAGGCATTGGGTATCGGTCGAGTCGGGAAACTGTATTCACTGTAAGTTTATAGTCGCCACACAAGCGAACTGTGGCATCTGGCTTCATTACTGGCACAATTGGTGCTGCCCAGTCAGCAAAACGGACAGGCCTGATAATACCCAAACTCTCCAAACGAGTGAGCTCCCCTTCTACCTTCTCGAGCAAAGCGTAAGGCACTGGGCGCGCCCGGAAATAGCGCGGTGTGGCTCCTGGTTCAACTTGGATACGGGCTACGGCCCCTTTTATTTTCCCCAGACCAGGCTGGAATACCTCTGGGTATCGTCCTAGCAACTCAGTCAACCCTCCAGAAACTGTTTGGAGGATGTGCTGCCATTGCAACCGCAAATGGCGCAACCAGTCCCGACCCAACAGGCTGGGCCCATGGCCACGCACTACGATAAGTGGGGAACGCCCCTCCTGGCATCCATAGACAACAGGGGTCATTGTAGTTCCTGCAATGTCCAGTGGTTCCCCCGTGTAGGTGGCCAACCTGGCCTGTGAGTCAGTTAGTGTAAGGGTCTGTATACCCTGCTTGATGCGGTCGAATGTCCTCTGGGCGATCACGGAGACCGCTGCGCCAGTATCCAACTCCATCTCCAGCGGGTGGCCATTGACCCGTACTGTCACCTTAATGGGGGCCACACGGGGAGCTGCCACACAATGCAGCTGCAGGCAGTCGTCCTCCGTCTCCACGTCCTCAGGAGTGGTCGCCGCAGGTTCATCCACATGGAAGGTACGGCCTCTGGGCTGGTCCCAGTTACGGCCCCTGGGCTGGTCCCAGTTTCGGTCGGAACGACGGCGCCTCTGGCGTCCCCAGGACCGCCGTCCGCGACGGGGTCGGCGCCTACAAGTCTGACACGGACATGGCTCCTCATCCATTGGCTCTGGAGAAGGCTCCCTTCGGGGAGGAATGTCCGATGGCCACTGGCGTCGGTCTGGTCGTTGCCTCGCCCAAGGTACCGCAGGAGTGCGGGGGGACGTTTTTGGGCGGAAAGGGTTTCGCCCCAAGGCATGCACTTCCATTCCCTGTAGCTCCTGTACTCCTCGCTCTGCGCTCTCTCGGGACAAGACTATTTGTATTGCCTGTTGAAAAGTCAATGTTGGCTCCGCTAACAACTTTCTCTGGGTGGCCGCATTGTTAATACCGCAAAACAAACGGTCGCGTAACATTTCTGACAAGGTCTCACCATAGTCACAGTATTCCGCAATCCCGCATAGCCTGGATAAAAAATCGGCAAGGGATTCTCCAGTGGTCCTCTCAGCGGTATTAAACCGGTAACGCTGGACTATCGTGGACGGGGTTGGGTTAAAGTGTTGCCCCACTATATTCACAAGTTCGTCAAACGTTTTGGTATCCGGCGCAGCTGGGTACGTAAGGCTCCTAATCACCCCAAACGTATGCGGTCCGCAGGCGGTGAGCAATATGACCACCTGGCACTCGTTTTCAGTGATATTGTTTGCCCGGAAATAGTAACGCATCCGTTGCGTGTACTGGTTCCAGCTTTCCAGCGCAGCATCAAAAACATCCAAACGTCCGTACAGAGGCATGGTATAATCGAAAACAACTTCCAACCTGTATCCAACAAAAATCCAGGGAGGTGGCTTCAGCAGTGTAGACAGCTATTCACTTTTACCTTCGTCGCCAGTTTTGTAAGGGCCCCGAAGAATCCAGCACGAGTTTTAAGGATACAAAATAATAAAGTTTATTTACTATAACAACATATACATAGCAGTAGCAGTAACTTCCCTTGCTACCTTCTCCTTCCTCCTGGTTCCTGGACTGGCCAGCTTATTTATAGTAGGAGTTTCTCCGCCCCCCTCATTGGGGAAGTTCATACTCCCATAGGATTGTGGGATAATCATTAGTCCCCAGCCAATCGTCAGTAGGCAGGTTATAACACCTCCCCACCCCGGATATCCCCTCCCCGATATCACCCCCTCCCGATATCACCCCCTCCCCGATATCACCCCCTCCCGATATCACCCTTTCCCCGATATCACCCCCTCCCCGATATCACCCCCTCCCCGATATCACACCCTCCACAATATCACCCCCTCCCGATATCACCCCTCCCCGATATCACCCCCTCTCCGATATCACCCCCTCCCCGATATCACACCCTCCACAATATCACCCCCTCTCCGATATCACCCCCTCCCCGATATCACACCCTCCACAATATCACCCCCTCCCCGATATCACCCCCTCCACAATATCACCCCCTCCCCGTATCACCCCCTCCCCGATATCACCCCCTTCCGATATCACCCCAACCCCGATATAACTTCCTCCCCTATATCACCCCCTCCCCGTATCACCCCCTCCCCGTATCACCCCAACCCGATATCACCCCCTCCCCGCTATCGCCCCCTCCGCAATATCACCCCGTCCCCGATATCGCCACCTCTCGGATATCACCCTCATCCTGATATCACCCCCTCCCCGATTTCACCTCCTCCCCAATATCACCTCCTCCCCGATATCACCACTTCCCGATATCACCACCTCACGACATCACCCCCTCCCGATATCCCCCTCCCTGATATCACACGCACCCGATATCACCCGCTTCATTTCATCCCGCCACAAACATCACCCGCCGTCGGATATTCGCCTCTGTGATATTGTTACCTCGGAGTTAGGGGGTCACTGGGTTACTGGGATGGGGCAGAGGTGTTGGCATAGGTGAGATGCTCTTTCCAAGGCTGGTGCAGACGTGATGGACCGAATGGCCTCCTTCTGCACTGCTGATGCTATGATTCTACTCTATGATCCCACCAGATCCAGCCCCTCCCCCCCAACCCACCCCCCTCGAGGTATCGCCCCCGCCAAGGTCAGCCCCTCGATATCATCAAATCCCCCCCCCCCCAGCAGATGTCACTTCTCTGGGATATCAACTCCGCCCCTCCCTCGGATATCACCCCCGCCGGCCAAATGTCAACCTTCCCAACCGGATATAACCCCACCCAACCGAATGCCACAACCCCTAAATATCACCCCCCACCCGCCCCCCCCCCCCCCCCCCGCGTATATCAGTCCCAAATATAGCGACCCTCGATATTAGCCCCCGGATATTACCCACAACCCCCGGATGTCCCCAGGCTGGTATCTTCCCGCCCGATGACAACCCCAAACCCCCGAACTAGCCCAACAGGGGCTCGATTTGCTCAGTGGGCAAAATAGCCGCCTTGCAAAGCGGAACAATGCCAGCAGCGCGGGTTCACTTCCAGTGCCGGTCTCCACAAACAAGCGCCGTAATATGGCAACTAACAGTGACTTCCACAGTGGCTTCAGTGAAGTATACTTGTGACAGTAAGCGATTATTAATTTTAATATATCATCCCGCCCCCGATATGAACCCAGCCTGTAATTCATGCTCCCCTTCAAACATCACCGCAGAACGGATATCTGCCCACCACCCCAATATCACCCAAGCCGCAGATATCACCCAACGCCAGGTAATACCGAACCCCAGATATCACCCAACCCCAGATACCACCCAACCCCAGAGATCACCCAACACATGATATCACCCAACCCCGGATATCACCCAACCCCAGATATCACCCAACACATGATATCACACAATCCCGGATATCACCCAACCCCAGATATCACCCAACCCAAGACATCACCCAACACATGATATCACCCAACCCCGGTTATCACCCAACCCCAGATATCACCCAACCCCAGATATCACCCAACCCCAGATATCATCCGACCCCAGAGATCACCCAACCTCAGAGATCACCCAACCACGGACATCACGCAAACCCTGATATCACCCAACCCCAGATAACACCTAACCCCACATATCACCCAAACCCTGATATCACCCAAACCCTGATATCACACAACCCCAGATATCACCAACCCCAAATATCACCCAACCCCAGAGATCACCCAACCCCAGAGATCACCCAATCCCAGATATCACCCAACCCCAGAGATCACCCAACCCCAGAGATCACCCAACCCCAGAGATCACCCAACCCCAGAGATCACCCAATCCCAGATATCACCCAACCCCAGAGATCACCCAACCCCAGATATCACCCAACCACAGATATCACCCAACCCCAGGGAGACCCTATCCCAGATATCACCCAACCCCAGATATCACCCAACCCCAGATATCACCCAACCCCAGATACCACCCAACCCCAGATATCACCCAATCCCAGACATCACCCAACCCCAGATATCACCCAACCCCAGATATCACCCAACCCCAGATATCACCCAATCCCAGATATCACCCAACCCCAGAGATCACCCAACCCCAGAGAGCACGCAACCCCAGATATCACCCAACCCCAGATATCACCCAACCCCGGATATCATCCAACCCCGGATATCACCCAAACCCAGATATCACCCAACCCCAGATATCACCCAACCCCAGAGATCACCCAACCCCAGATATCACCCAACCCCAGATATCACCCAACCACAGAAATCACCCAACCCCAGATAACACCCAACCCCAGATATCACCCAACCCCCAGATATCACCCAACCCCAGATATCACCCAACCCCATATATCACCCAACACCAGAGATCACCCAAGCCCAGATATCACCCAACTCCAGAGATTACCAACCCCAGAGATCACCCAAACCCTCATATCACCCAACCCCAGATATCACCCAACACCAGAGATCACCCAACGCCAGATATCACCCAATGCCAGTGAGGGGTGAGTGGGCTGCGGGATTTGGAGACAACATCAGTCACTGCAACAGGTCCCTTTTCAAATGTCCTTTTGTTGAGATTGTCCTGAGGGCCAACACTTTTTCTGCTGCTTGGATTCCGTACAAAAGTGAAGAGCAAATTCTTCATCAGTCCAAGAGTTAGAGTAACTAACTTTTAATCATTACACCCAATGATCAAAGCGAATATGGAAGAACTAGATGTTAAAATGGATCAGGATGTATTAACCAATGATTGCCAGAGTCCCGACATTAAATGTCTTTAAACTGGTGAAATTCTGATGGATGTGTTGCTTTGTACTTGAATTATTTAATTATTTTGTGTGGAAGATTAATCACCTGTTAACATAGTTCATCCCAATAATCAGAGTGAACTTAGAATCATAGAAGTTTACAGCATGGAAACAGGCCCTTCGGCCCAACCAGTCCATGCCGCCCAGTTTTTACCATTAAGCTAGTCCCAGTTGCCCGCACTTGGCCCATAACCCTCTATACCCATCTTACCCATGTAACTATCTAAATGCTTTTTAAAAGACACAATTGTACCCGCCTCTACTACTACCTCTGGCAGCACATTCCAGACACTCACGACCCTCTGAGTGGAGAAATTGCCCCTCTGGGCCCTTCTGAATCTCTCCCCTCTCACCTTAAACCTATGCCCTCTAGTTTTAGACTCCCCTACCTTTGGGAAAAGATGTTGACTATCTACCTTATCTATGCCCCTCATTATTTTATAGACCTCTATAAGGTCACCCCTAAGCCTCCTACGCTCCAGTGAAAAAAGTCCCAGTCTATCCAGCCTCTCCTTCTAACTCAAACCATCAAGTCCCGGTAACATCCTAGTAAATCTTTTCTGCACTCTTTCTAGTTTAATAATATCCTTTCTAGAATAGGGTGACCAGAACTGCACACAGTATTCCAAGTGTGGCCGTACCAATGTCTTGTACAACTTCAACAAGACGTCCCAACTCCTGTATTCAATGTTCTGACCAATGAAAGCAAGCATGCAGAATGCCTTCTTCACAAGCCTGTCCACCTGCGACTCCACCTTCAAGGGGCGACTCCACCTTTTGGGGCAGCACGGTAGCCTTGTGGATAGCACAATTGCTTCACAGCTCCAGGGTCCCAGGTTCGATTCCAGCTTGGGTCACTGTCTGTGCGGAGTCTGCACATCCTCCCCGTGTGTGCGTGGGTTTCCTCCGGGTGCTCCGGTTTCCTCCCACAGTCCAAAGATGTGCGGGTTAGGTGGATTGGCCATGATAAATTGCCCTTAGTGTCCAAAATTGCCCTTAGTGTTGGGTGGGGTTACTGGGTTACTGAGTTATGGGGGCAGGGTGGCGGTGTTGACCTTCGGTAGGGTGCTCTTTCCAAGAGCCGGTGCAGACTCGATGGGCCGAATGGCCTCCTTCTGCCCTGTAAATTCTATGATAATCTATGAAGGAGCTATGAACCTGTACTCCTAGATCTCTTTGTTCTATAACTCTCCCCAACGCCATACCATTAACTGAGTAGGTCCTGGAATTGATTGATTGTTTGGTCCAATAAACAATTATCTCATTCATTCATTGCGAGGTTGAATTAAATCAGTGAACAGCTCATTATGTTAAAGTCCAACAAGCATTACACAACTAATTGTTATTTGTGCAACATTGAGAGAAAATAACAAATTTGTTTTCAGTCCATTAAACACAGCAAATAACTAAACACATGTCATTGCATCTTTCACTGTGATTGTCAAAGGATTGTTCATTGCAATAATCACAGGCCGTTTCTAATTACTGTTCAGACCATAATCAAATTGAGATTGTTATTCAGTGGAATAGAATCTGTAATTCCTGACCACACAACAAAAATAGCATCAATTAAAAATGCATTTGTTCAGCTCACAATCCCAATCAATGGGATTCTCCCATCGGCAGCATCCTCCAATTCCGCCGGCAGCGCACCCATGTCGGCGGGTTTCTCGATGGCGTGGGGTGGGCACAATGGGTAACCTCATTGCCCGGCTGCGGGAACAGAGAATCCCGTTGTGGCGGGGGATGCGCAGCGCCAGATAACGGGGCTGCCGGGACGGAGAACCGGGTACAGGACATTAAACCGATGGTCATTTTCCAAGAGAATTATCATGGCAAGATACTGATTAATCCATTGATCACTAACGGAATGAATAAATCTTTTAACTTCCCACAATAATATGTATTGGGAAATATTTTCCATGTCTATGATACCAGCAATTATATCTCAGGGTTTAATTTCATTAATCATAGTTGTGCCAGGACTGAATAGTGTGAGAATTCTCTCTGCCTGTTTCTACCAAAGAAAACTGAGTAAGTCGGGCAGCACGGTAGCATAGTGGTGTCACTATGACGTCACAGCGCCAGGGTCCCAGGTTCGATTCTGGCTTGGGTCACTGTCTGTGCGGAGTCTGCACGTTCTCCCCGTGTCTGCGTGGGTTTCCTCCGGGTGCTCTGATTGTCTCCCACAGTCCAAAGATGTGCAGGTTAGGTGGATTGGCCACGCTAAATTGCCCTCAGGTTGGATGGGCTTACTGGGTTATGAGGTTAGGGTGGATGTGTGGGCTTGAGTAGGGAGCTCTTTCCAAGAGCCGGTGCAGACTCGATGGGCCGAATGGCCGCCTTCTGCACTATAAATTCTATGATCTATGATCTATGAAATCCAATGTTGAAGGCAGGATGACATCATGTTTGCACAACATTTAATTACAACATTGAATGTGATTATTGAAGGATTGTTTCTTCCATTAATCACAGGCGTAAAAAAATATTATCAGACAATATTCATACTAAGATTGTTCTTTCAAATAGAGTCAGTAATTCCTGACCTTCCTATAATAACACAATAAACTGAACGTGCACATTTCTGCTCACAATTAACTAAACTGTGATTATCTTTCTATAGAATCATCATGCCAGGAACATGATTATTTTCAGTCCAATGATTGGTGAATACGTCTAGAAATCTTTATACTTTTCACAATAATATGCATTTGGAAATGCCTATGAGTATCAGAAATTATCTTTCAGTTTTTAATTCCATGAATTAGTAGAAATATCGCAGCTATGTGGTGGAATACAATGTGATCTCTCTGCCTGTTTCTACTGAAGACGTCTCAGCAATTTTAATAATGGAATCCGTGAAGTAATGGGCTGAGAAACTATTATATATTGTGTTACATATTTATTTAAATTATTGAGGCTATCTGACTGCTGGAACTGGATAACTACAAACTCCCGATGGTGTTGTTAGGGAGACCGGACCTTTTGGTTTTCTTCTGTATCCTCTAGTGTTTCTCCTCTGGAAAATACTGACTGTTTCACAATAAGAGAGTGATCAACCATTGTTTCCATTCATTATTCATCAATTAGAGTCTGTTCCCCAGGTTTAATGGACTAATCAATGCCGGGGTCTAATGTGATGGTTAAGATTGGAGCTGGCGGATTGTAGGAGAATCAACCCTGCCATGGCCTTGCTGATTTAATTCGCAGTATTACACAGCAGATCCATAGCTCTCCGTGATACCGACACTCTCCCAATTCTTCAGGATTCCTGATTTGAAGGCCGGCACAGCAGCACAGAGCCGTGAACCTGTTGCTTCACAGCACCAGGGTCCCAGGTTCGATTCCCGGCTTGTGTCACTGTCTGTGCGGAGTCTGCACGTTCTCCCCGTGTCTGCGTGGGTTTCCTCCGGGTGCTCTGAGGATTACTCTCAGGATTATTCCCAGTGCCACCTGACAGTGAGGCCAGAAATAAGAGGATAGTGCAGCTAAACACGTGGCTAAACTGCTGGTGTAGGAGGGAGGATTTCAGATTTCTGGGCCATTGGGCGATATTCCGGGAAAGGTGGGACCTGGACAAGAAGGGCGGGAAGCATCTAAACTGGAGGGGCACCGATATCCTCGCTGGGAGGTTTGTTAGTGTCACCCGGGAGAATTGAAACTAATATGAAAGGGGGTGGGAACCAGAGCGGTAGCTCAGCAGGTGTAATAACTGAAGGGGAAATGGAGAACACAAATACGTGAACAACATCACCCTCAGGCAGAGCAAAAAAGGTGACAAGTGTGAGAAGGGAGGTGCTCAATGCAGGATTGAGGGTGGTGGACCGAAATGTGCGCAGTATAGGTAACAAGGTAAATTTGCATGTTGTTCACATTGACATTGGCTGGGAGGATGTGGTGGGAATCACAGAGACGTGGCTGCAAGGTGATCAGGGCTGGGATCAAAATATGCAAGTGTTCTATCGAAAGGACAGGCAGATGGGCAAAGGGGGCGTGGTTGCATTGTCAGTAAGGAATGGTGTTAAATCGATAGCAATGAGCGATATAGGATCAGAAGGCATAGATTATCTGTGGACAGAGTTGAGGAATGGAGTAGATAAAACGACCCTGATGGGAGTTATTTGCAGGACCCCGAGCAGTAAATAAATCAGGAGATAGAAAAGGCATGTAAAAAAGGCAACATTACAATAATCATGGGGGCTTCAATATGCTGGTGGACTGGGATAATCAGGTTGGTCGTGGATCCCAAGAAAAGGAATTTGTGGAAAGTCTAAGAGATGTTTTTGGGAGCAGCTTGTGACAGAGCCGACTGGAGAACAGGCAATTCTGGATTTGGTGATGTGTAGTGAGGCAGACTTGATTAGGGAACATAAGGTGAAGGAACCCTGAGGGAGCAGTGACCACAATATGCTAGAATTTACCCTGCAGTTTGAGAGGGAGAAGCTGCAATCAGATGTAACGGTATTACAATTAAATAGGGGTAACTACAAAGACATGAGGGAGGAGCTGCCCAGAGTTGATTGGAAAACGAGAAGAGCAGGGAAGACAGTGGAACAGCAATGGCAGGCGTTTTGGGGGGTTATTCGGGAGGAACAACATAATGTTATCCCATGAAGAAGGAAATATGCTAAGGGGAGGCCAAGGAATCCATGCCTCACGAGGGAAGTCAAGGACAGCAGTAAAGCAAAATAAAAAAAATACAATGTGGCGCGAAATAGTGGGATGCCAAAAAAGTTGGGGAGCCTTTAATAGCGAGCAGAGGACAATGAAAAAACAATAAAGAAGGAAGAGATGAAATATGAGTGCAAGCTCGTTAGTAATGTAAAAGACGATAGGAAGATGTTCTTTTCAATATATAAAAGGTAAGAGAGAGACAAGAAAAAGACATTGGGCCAGTGGAAAATGTGACTGGAGAAGTAATAATAGGTAACAAAGAAATGGCAGGGGAACTGTCTAGTTACTTTGCATCAGTCTTCACGGTGGAAGAGACCAGTGGGATGCCAGAGCTCCAGGAGAACCAAGGGGCAGAGGGGAGTGCCGTGGCCATCACTAAGGAGAAGGTTCTGCGGAAACTGAAAGGTCTGAAGGTGGATGAATGACCTGGACGGATGGACTACATCCCAGGGTTCTAAAAGAGATAGCTGAGGAGAATGTGGAGGCAGTGGTGGGAATCTTTCAGGAATCACTGAAGGCAGAAAGGGTCCCAGAGGACTGGAAAGTGGCTAATGTAGCACCGCTGTTAAAGAAGGGAGGGAGGCAGAAGACGGGAAATTATCGGCCGGATAGCCTGACTTCGGTCATAGGGTTAAGGAAAATCCCAAGACTTTTTACACGTACATAAAAAGCAAGAGGGTAGCCGGGAAAGGGTTGGCCCTCTGAAGGATAGACAAGGGAATCTATGTGTGGAGCCAGAGGAAATGGGCGAGGTACTAAATGAATACTTTGCATCAGTATTCACCAAAGAGAAGGATTTGGTAGATGTTGAGTCTGGAGAAGGGGATGTAGATAGCCTGGGTCACATTGTGATCCAAAAAGACGAGGTGTTGGGTGTCTTAAAAAATATTAAGGTAGATAAGTCCCCAGGGCCTGATGAGATCTACCCCAGAATACTGAAGGAGGCTGGAGAGGAAATTGCTGAGGCCTTGACTGAAATCTTTGGATCCTCGCTGTCTTCAGGGGATGTCCCGGAGGACTGGAGAATAGCCAATGTTGTTCCTCTGTTTAAGAAGGGTAGCAAGGATAATCCCGGGAACTACAGGCCGGTGAGCCTTACTTCAGTGGTAGGGAAATTACTGGATAGAATTCTTCGAGACAGAATCTACTCCCATTTGGAAGCGAATGGACGTATTAGTGAGAGGCAGCACAGTTTTGTGAAGGGGAGGTCGTGTCTCACTAACTTGAAAGGGTTTTTCGAGGAGGTCACTAAGATGATTGATGCAGGTAGGGCAGTAGATGTTGTCTATATGGACTTCAGTAAGGCCTTTGACAAGGTCCCTCATCGTAGACTAGTACAAAAGGTGAAGTCACACGGGATCAGGGGTGAGCTGGCAAGGTGGATACAGAACTGGCTAGGCCATAGAAGGCAGAGAGTAGCAATGGAGGGATGCTTTTATAATTGGAGGGCTGTGACCAGTGGTGTTCCACAGAGATCAGTGCTGGGACCTTTGCTGTTTGTAGTACATATAAATGATTTGGAGGAAAATGTAACTGGTCTGATTAGTAAGTTTGCAGACGACACAAAGGTTGGTGGAATTGCGGATAGCGATGAGGACTGTCGGAGGATACAGCAGGATTTAGATTGTCTGGAGACTTGGGCGGAGAGATGGCAGATGGAGTTGAATCCGGACAAATGTGAGGTAATGCATTTTGGAAGGTCTAATGCAGGTAGGGAATATACAGTGAATGGTAGAACCCTCAAGAGTATTGAAAGTCAAAGAGATCTAGGAGTACAGGTCCACAGGTCATTGAAAGAGGCAACACAGGTGGAGAATGTAGTCAAGAAGGCATACGGCATGCTTGCCTTCATTGGCCGGGGCATTGAGTATAAGAATTGGCAAGTCATGTTGCAGCTGTATAGAACCTTAGTTAGGCCACACTTGGAGTATAGTGTTCAATTCTGGTCGCCACACTACCAGAAGGATGTGGAGGCTTTAGAGAGGGTGCAGAAGAGATTTACCAGAATGTTGCCTGGTATGGAGGGCATTAGCTATGAGGAGCGATTGAATAAACTCGGTTTGTTCTCACTGGAACGAAGGTTGTGGGGAGACCTGATAGAGGTATACAAAATCATGAGGGGCATAGACAGAGTGGATAGTCAGAGGCTTTTCCCCAGGGTAGAGGGGTCAATTGCTAGGGGGCATAGGTTTAAGGTGAGAGGGGCAAAGTTTGGAGTAGATGTACGAGGCAAGTTATTTACGCAGAGGGTAGTGGGTGCCTGGAACTCGCTACTGGAGGAGGTAGTGGAAGCAGGGACGATAGGGACATTTAAGGGGCATCTTGACAAATATATGAATAGGATGGGAATAGAAGGATACGGACCCAGGAAGTGTAGAAGATTGTAGTTTAGTCGGGCAGCATGGTCGGCACGGGCTTGGAGGGCCGAAGGGCCTGTTCCTATGCTGTACATTTCTTTGTTCTTTGTTCTCTTTGTTCTTTGGTATGGTTTTGGATCCATTATTCAGGATGAGATTGCGGAGTACTTGGAAGAGCATGGTAAAATAGGACTGAGCCAGCACGGCTTCGTCAAGGGGAGGTCATGTCTGACAAATCTGTTAGAGTTCTTTGAGGAAGTAACAAGGAAGTTAGACAAGGGAGAATCAGTGGACGCGATTCATTTAGATTTCCAGAGGGCCTTTGACATAGTGCCCCATTACAGTCTGTAAAGTTGGTTCAGAGGCCATGGTGTTCAGGGTAAGATCCTGGGATGGAAAAAGAATTGGTTGACTGGCAGAGGCAGAGAGTGGCAAGAAGGGGCCTTTTTCAGGATGGCAGCTGGTGTCTAATCGCGTGCCTCTGGAGTCTGTGCTGGGACCGCAACTTTCCACAATATACATTAATGATCTGGAAGAAGGAACCGAAGGCACTGTTTCAGAGTTTGCAGATGATACAAAGATCTGTAGAGGGAAAGGTAGTATTGAGGAAGTGTGTGTGTGTGTGGGGGGGGGTGGGGGGGGGGCTGCAGAAGGACTTCGAGGCTGGGAGATTGTGCAAAGAACTGGCAGATGGAATACAATGTGGAAAAGTGTGAGGTTATGCACTTTGGAAGGAGGAATAGAGGCGATGGCTGTTTTCCAAATGTGGAAATGCTTCAAAATCAGAAGCACAAAGGGACTCAAGGAACAGGTACTACGTGTCCGTGATATGTATGTCCCTGTCAGGCAGGGAAGAGATGGTCGAGTGAGGGAACCATGGTTGACAAGAGAGGTTGACTGTCTTGTTAAGAGGAAAAAGGAGACTTGTGTAAGGCTGAGGAAACAAGGTCCAGATAGTGCATTGGAGGGATACAAGATAGCCAGGAGGGAACTGAAGAAAGGGATTAGGAGAGCTAAGAGAGGGCATGAACAATCTTTGGCGGGTAGGACAAAGGAAAACCCCAAGGCATTTAACACATATGTGAGAAATATGAGAATGACTAGAGCGAGGGTAGGTCCGATCAAGGACAGTAGCGGGAGATTGTGTATTGAGTCTGAAGAGATAGGGAGGTCTTGAACGAGTACTTTTCTTCTGTATTTACAAATGAGAGGGGCAATATTGTTGGAGAGGACAGCGTGAAACAGACTGGTAAGCTCGAGGAAATACTTGTTCGGAAGGAAGATGTGTTGGACATATTGAAAAACTTGAGGATAGACAAGTCCCCCGGGCCTGACGGGATATATCCAAGGATTCTATGGGAAGCAAGAGATGAAATTGCAGAGCCGTTGGCAATGATCTTTTCGTCCTCACTGTCAACAGGGGTGGTACCAGGGGATTGGAGAGTGGCAAATGTCGTGCCCCTGTTCAAAAAAGGAACTAGGGATAACCCTGGGAATTACAGGCCAGTTAGTCTTACTTCGGTGGTAGGCAACGTAATGGAAAGGGTACTGAAGGATAGGATTTCTGAGCATCTGGAAAGACGCTGCTTGATTAGGGATAGTCAGCACGGATTTGTGAGGGGTAGGTCTTGCCTTACGAGTCTGATTGAATTATTTGAGGAGGTGACCAAGCATCTGGATGAAGGTAAAGCAGTGGATGTAGTATACATAGATTTTAGTAAGGCATTTGATAAGGTTCCCCATGGTAGGCTTCTGCAGAAAGTAAGGAGGCATGGGATAGTAGAAAATTTGGCCAGTTGGATAACGAACTGGCTAACCGATAGAAGTCAGAGAGTGGTGGTGGATGGCAAATATTCAGCCTGGATCCCAGTTACCAGTGGCGCACCGCAGGGATCAGTTCTGGGTACTCTGCTGTTTGTGATTTTCATTAATGACTTGGATGAGGGAGTTGAAGGGTGGGTCGGTAAATTTGCAGACGGTGGAGTTGTGGATAGTGAGGAGTGCTGTTGTCGGCTGCAAAGAGACATAGATAGGATGCAGAGCTGGGCTGAGAAGTGGCAGATGGAGTTTAACCCTGAAAAGTGTGAGGTTGTCCATTTTGGAAGGACAAATATGAATGCGGAATACAGGGTTAACGGTAGAGTTCTTGGCAATGTGGAAGAGCAGAGAGATCTTGGGGTCTATGTTCATACATCTTTGAAAGCTGCCACTCAAGTGGATAGAGCTGTGAAGAAGGCCTATGGTGTGCTCGCGTTCATTAACAGAGGGATTGAATTTAAGATTCGTGTGGTGATGATGCAGCTGTACAAAACTTTGGTAAGGCCACATTTGGAGTACTGTGTACAGTTCTGGTCACCTCATTTTAGGAAGGATGTGGAAGCTTTGGAAAAGGTGCAAAGAAGATTTTCCAGGATGTTACCTGGAATGGAGAGTAGGTCTTCCGAGGAAAGGTTGAGAGTGCTGGGCATTTTTTCATCAGAACGGAGAAGGATGAGGGGCGACTTGATAGAGGTTTATAAGATGATCAGGGGAATAGATAGAGTAGACAGTCAGAGACTTTTTCCCCAAGTGGAACAAACCATTACAAGGGGACATACATTTAAGGTGAAAGGTGGAAGACATAGGAGGGATATCAGAGGTAGGTTCTTCACCCAGAGAGTAGTGGGGGCATGGAATGCACTGCCTGTGGAAGTAGTTGAGTGGGAAACATTAGGGACTTTCAAGCAGCTATTGGATAGGTACATGGATTACGGTAAAATTATATAGTGTAGATTTATTTGTTCTTAAGGGCAGCACAGTAGCATTGTGGATAGCACAATTGATTCACAGCTCCAGGGTCCCAGGTTCTATTCCGGCTTAGGTCGCTGTCTGTGCGGAGTCTGTGTGTCCTCCACGTTTCTGCGTGGGTTTCCTCCGGGTGCTCCGGTTTCCTCCCACAGTCCAAAGATGTGCAGGGTAGGTGGATTGGCCAATGATAAATTGCCCTTAGTGTCCAAAATTGCCCTTGGTGTTGGGTGGAGGTGTTGAGTTTGGGTAGGGTGCTCTTTCCAAGACCCGGTGCAGACTCATGGGGCCGAATGGCCTCCTTCTGCACTGTAAATTCAATGATAATCTATGATTAATCTAGGACAAAGTTTCGGCACAACATCGTGGGCCGAATGGCCTGTTCTGTGCCGTATTTTCTATGTTTTCTATGACTGGGGAGGCCTTGTTCACGATTCTCTTAAGGTTAACGTGCAGGTTCAGTCGGCAGTTAGGAAGGCAATTGCAATGTTAGCATTCATGTCGAGAGGGCTAGAATACAAGACCAAGGATGCACTTCTGAGGATGTATAAGGCTCTGGTCAGACCCCATTTTGAGTATTGTGAGCAGTTTTGGACCCCGTATCTGAAGAAGGATATGCTTCCCTTGGAAAGGGTCCAGAGGAGGTTCACAAGAACAATCCCTGGAATGAAGAGCTTGTCGTATGAGGAACGGTAGAGGACAATGGGTCTGTGCTCGTTAGAAGTTAGAAGGATGAGGGGGAATCTTATTGAAACTTACAGGAGTCCTGGATCGAGGTGATGTGGAGAGGATGTTTCAACTTGTATGAAAAACTAGAACCAGAGGACACCATCTCAGACTAACTCGGACTAACAGATGCTTTAAAACAGAGATGTGGAGGAATTTATTCCGCCAGCGGGTGGTGAATCTGTGGAACTCTTTGCTCCCGAAGGCTGTGGAGACCAAATCACTGAGTGTCTTTCAGACAGCGATAGATAGTTTCTTGGTTAATGAGGAGATCAGGAGTTTTGGGGAGAAGGTGAGAAGGTCGAAGAATGAGGATGAGAAACATATCAGCCATGATTGAATGGCGGAGTAGGCTCGCTGGGCCCAGTGACCAAGTTCAGCTCCTGTGTCTTATGGTCTTATGGCCGTAAATGTCCAACTCGGTTTGAAATATGGCTTTGGGTGTCTGCCTCCATTATTCTTACAGAAAATGAGGTAATGAAAGGATGTGAGGAACAAGCGGGAAATGACATTGAGGCAGAAGCTGAGCAGTGATCAAATTGAATGGTGGAGGAGGTGTGAGTGACCGTGTAGTCTCCCCATGTTGCCATTTGTTATCAGTTCCGGCTCTGCAATACTCGCTGATGAATGTAGCTGCACGATCATACATTTCAGTTACATCTTTCCAACAGATATTTATATTGTTCATGGAGACAGTTCATTTACATCCAGATTATCCAAAACTTATATCATCTCAAATGTGTGGAACGAATCTCACATCATCGTCTTTTATTCCCAATAACCCAGCCCCAGCCAATCCAATCATCCCGAAGGGAAAACTGCTTCTAAACGATTCACACAGCGAGTGGTTCTGATCTGGCCTGCACGGCCTGGGACACTGGTGCCGGCAGATACAACAGTGGATTCACAGGGAATGGTAGGAGTGACAGAAATCAAATGTATGTCTCCAGTGAAAGGGCGCTCCAGTCGCATTGAATCATCTGCTCATCTACAGAGCCGCAGAGGTCAAACGGAATGAAATGAAATTGAATGAAAATCGCTTATTGTTACAAGTAGGCTTCAAATGAAGTTATTGTGAAAAGCCCCTAGTAGCCACATTCCGGCGCCTGTTAAGGGAGGCTAGTACGGGAATTGAACTGTGCTGCTGGCCTGCCTTGGTCTGCTTTAAAAGCCAGCGATTTATCCCAGTGTGCTAAACCAGCCCCAGGAATGAATGTCCTTCGGGAATTCACGCACTTTATCGGCTTGGATGTGGTCTGGCTGTGAGATGATGCGGACCAACACCTGCAGGTTTAGTCCAAATTCCCCAGCACCGCGAGTATTCTCACTGTAATCCTTTCTATTCACCGTGTCCATGTGTGATCTCAGCGTCCGCTTTAGCTCACTGCTTACTTCACAGCATGAACGTCATTGTAAGTTCCAATCTGTCTGACCCGGGGCGCTGTCTGTGCTGTTAATATTGAAAACATCTGTGTTGCTCCCAATAAAAGCAGGCGCACATTTAATAATTAGAGGGAGGTCTATCTTTTTTCAGGTTGCTTTACAATTATTTTTAAAAGCGGCTGTGCCACGTGTTTGCTTTCTGGCCTCTCACTGGGGAAAGACAAGTTCTATTCCAGCTCTGCACAATAACTGACCTATCACACTGTCAGTTATTCACAACTTAAATGGGGCAATACTGCATGAAGGACATTTACTTTATCCAGGATCTGAGTTTATAATTTAGGAACAAGTTTGTTTAATCAGCAAATGTATTAATCGGGATTGTGTTTCCCACATGATACCCAGTTCCCCATATCTCCAAGAATTCCCTCACACTCTATCTCTCTCTTGCACTCTCTCCCTCTCTCACACTCTCTCTCTCAACGTCCCTCTCTCTCACACTCTCTCCCTCCATGCCTCCCTCCCTCCATGCCTCCCTCCCTTTCACACAACTCACTAACTGACACTTTCTCTCCCACTCTTTTCCTGTCTCACACATTCTCTCACTCTTTCCATCTCTCACACTTTCTCTTACACTTTTTTCCTCTCTCATACTTTCTCTCACATTCTTTCCCTCTCTCACACTTTCTCTCACACTCTTTCCCTCCCTCACACTTTCTCTCACTCTCTCTCACACTTTTTCCCTCCCTCACACTTTCTCTCCCTCTCTTTCCCTCTCTCACACTTTCTCTCACGCTCTTTCCCTCTCTCACACTTTCTCTCACAATCTTTCCCTCTCCCACTCCCTCAGTCACTCAGTCGCTCTCTCCAGTACTTATGTCTGAGATTATGTTCGTATTTTATACACCATCCTTCTCACCCAATCTGTCTCCCTCGCCCACAAACGCTCGCCCTCCACTCTCTGCTTCCCTTTCTCTCAGACAATCTACCTCCTTCTCTCGTTTTATTCTTTATTTCTACACCCTCTTTCGCTCCCATTCAATCTCCACCCACCCTCTTTCTCTCTCAGCCTGTCTTCTATCAGCACATCTCACAGACCAGTTCTCTCTTCCTCCACATCTCACCCCGCCCCTCCTCTCTCCCAGGTGAAGTGTGTGTATCAGACGGATGGCCGGTATCAGTTAGAGAAGGGGTATTTGTTTTTCACAGCTGAATATTTTTAATGCTGCTCTCTGAGGTGATGGTTTTGTTGCTGCTGCACTCTCTAAGTTTTCTGAGGTTACAATGATTCTGAATTAATTCTTAGTTTGAGGTGCTGAATCAGATTTAGATATGGGATCACATTCTTTGCGCTTTAAATTGTTCCAGATTTTGGAGACATTGAAATTTGCTACTTATGCTCAAACAGAAACTACTGAAATTACGCAAAGGAATGGTCAAAGTTACAGAGGCAGCTACACCCCTGAGTGCAGTGGGCCCACACAGAGAAACACACTGACAATTGGAACTGAATCACTGAATGGTCACAGTTACAGAGGCAGCTACACCCCAGAGTGCAGTGGACCCACCCAGAGAAACACACTGACAATTGGAACTGAATCACTGAATGGTCACAGTTACAGAGGCAGCTACATCCCAGAGTGCAGTGGACCCACCCAGAGCAACACACTGACAACTGGAACTGAATCACTGAATGGTCACAGTTACAGAGGCAGCTACATCCCAGAGTGCAGTGGACCCACCCAGAGCAACACACTGACAACTGGAACTGAATCACTGAATGGTCACAGTTTCAGAGGCAGCTACACCCCAGAGTGCAGTGGACCCACCCAGAGAAACACACTGACAATTGGAACTGAATCACTGAATGGTCACAGTTACAGAGGCAGCTACACCCCAGAGTGCAGTGGAACCACCCAGAGAAACACACTGACAATTGAAACTGAATTACTGAATGGTCACAGTTACAGAGGCAGCTACATCCCAGAGTGCAGTGGACCCACACAGAGCAACAGACTGACAACTGGAACTGAATCACTGCATGGTCACAGTTTCAGAGGCAGCTACACCCCAGAGTGCAATTGAACCACACAGAGAAACACACTGACAATTGGAACTGAATCACTGAATGGTCACATTTACAGTGCCAGCCACACCCCAAAGTGCAGTAGGACCACCCAGAGAAACACACTGACAATTGGAACTGAATCACTGAATGGTCACAGTTACAGAGGCAGCTACACCCCAGAGTGCAGTGGAACCACCCAGAGAAACACACTGACAATTGGAACTGAATCACTGAATGGTCACAGTGGAGTGCGGGATATCACTGAAACAATCTGAGATGTAGAGATGGGACTGATGGTATCTGAGTGGACAGCATCCTTTCTGTTAATGTTAGCTGAACAATGTGATCAACACAGTCCAGTGTTTGCAAAGAGGTCACTCACTCACAAAAATAATATTTGCTTTCACTGAACACAATATCGTAATCTGTTTGTTCACATCTTGAAAAATAAGTTAAACGATGTCACAACCTCAATATCCCTGAGGTGGTTCCACAGGGCATTAATTAAAATATTATGGAATATATATCCTCAGAGTTTCAGACAGAGAGATTGCCAATCGCAGGAAGGGACACATTTTTTCACAGTGAAAATGCTTGTCCCAGTTGAGACTGCTGAGAAAATATTCCACCCAATCCTTGCTATTGTTGGTGTTCCTGGTAAGTGACTGTCACCATTGAAGTTGTGTAAATCTGTGCGTTCGCGGCTCTCTGATTTTAAACTGGGACTGGAAATATTTAACGCTGATCTCGTGATCACTGTCACACAGACACCTGGTCAACGATATAATTTACTTAATTCAAATCTCGTTAATAATGTCTATGGTTTGAATCCATTTCATCAACTAACAATAAACTTGTTTGTAACTCATGGGATCTATGTTCAATAAAGTTATTATGTTGAATGGAATCTTGTATAATGTTACATTGGATCTCAGTGAAGGCAATCTCTCTGAAGGAAGGTTTAGTGGGAATCAGAATGAAATCCCTCTGAGGGTGGATCACTGATCAGATTGAAATATCTGACAGCAGTGAACAAGGATTACTGGATGTATCTGTCAGTGTAGAATTGTACTGAGTGTGGGTCTCTCACAAGACTGGAAGATCTGATCCAATTATCTATCTATTACTGGGACGACCTGTCCGTGTGGAATTGTATTGTGTGTGGGTCAGTAACTGGACTGAAATTAGTTGGTTCTGTTTTGAAATGATGTATTTTATTGGGGAGTGGTCGCTCCATTCTGTGGAGTTCTCTCTGTGTGTTTTAACTTTGGAATAGACTGAAAACAGGACGAGTTTGGCTGTGTTTTGAAGATGTTTGATATTTATTGTATGAAGTGAATGTCTCTATCTCTGTTTTCTATTGACCGACTCCAACAGGAACAGATATCACCCACACTCTAATATTTCATAAAACCCACAAAAGTGCAGTATTCCAATAGGTTTTGTGATATTTTCTCATTTCTATTCATCCTGAAATGAGCTCACATGTTTGATCAATTTTTATGGGTGTTTATAAACTGTGATTTTGCTTCACACGATTTGTGAATCTATTCACCTGAACCCAGAAACCCCTCCAGTCCATTCATACACTTGTTTTCCAAGGAGTGATTGGGGGACTTCTTGTTCTGAACAAAATGCAGCAGCGGACACTGATCTGTCGGAACATTTATCTCCCATTGAAATACCCACTTTGCAAATTCATAATTAATGACGATGTGTGCCTGTAATTAGTTGTATCCTTCCTCTGTATTCACTATCACTTCCAATTTGATTCTGTCTGTAAATTGTATAATTATCATTCTGCTTCCCGATCCCATACTGTTGATGGGAATGGTGAAGGAGAGTGATCCCAGTGCTGATCCTTGTGGAACACCACTTCCCGCATTCCACCAATCAGCCTAAATCCCTTTAACTACTCTCCCTGTTTTCGGTGTGTGTCGCCAGCATGTGTCCATTCTGCTGCTGTGTCCCCTAACTCCACTGGCTCTGAGATTACTCATCAGTCTGTTATGTCGGATCTTACTGACGGCCTTGAGAAAATCAAATTGTTTAACATCTATCATACTACTCAGATATATTATTTCTGATAGTTATTGAAATAATTGGATGAAATGTGTCAGGAATAATGTTGACTTTGGAATATGTGCCGACTATTTAGTATACTCTGTGTTACTGGATGTCTTTAACTCATGCTTCTAATTCCATTTTTCCAACTGTTGACATTGTGACTGGAAGATTTGATTATATTCTGTTCTAAACTCAAGAATAACAGAGACCGACGTCTGCTTTTCAATTCTTTGGTAATTATTCTGATGGTGATCAGTGAATAGATAATATTGTCTCTGCTGTTTCTCACTGTCTATTTTATGAATATTTGTTGTTGAAATCCATCCGCCTCCATTAATCTCCCTCTACCTGGACCCCACCCTCTGGCCTCCCAACAGCTCTTGATCTTCTCATTGAGATCTGTCAGTGCAACATCGACCGTCTCAATTTCCCTGTGCCTCTCACCAACTCTATCCTGACTCACTCTAAACTTGCTCCAATCCTCTCTCGAATATCCAACCCTGACCTGGTGATCTAAGCTGCTCACAAGGGTGGTGCCATTATTGTTTGGTGTCCTGACATCTTCCTCTCAGAGTCTGACCGTCAGCTCTCAGGCCCATCCTGCTACCTCCCCCTGAACCAGCAGCACACCACCAAATATCATGATATTGTTTCCAGGACTTTCACTGACCTCATCGACTCTGGATATCTTCTGTTCACAGACTCGGATATCATAGTCCTACAACCCCACACATCCTGCATCAACCTCCCGCTTCTGCCGCGTTCCCAAAATCCACAAACAGGAAAGTCCCAGAACACCCATTATTTCGGCCTGTTCCAGCCCCACCAAGATCAATCTTCCTATCTTGATTCCATCCGCTTTACCATGTTCTGCCCCTTCCCAAAGACATTGGTGTCACAGTGACACAGTTCTTTGCACTGCTGCCTCACAGCACCAGGGTCCCCGGATCAATTCCCACCTTGGGTGACTGTCTGTGTGGAGACTGCACTTTTTCTCCGTGTCTGCATGGGTTTCCTCCGGGTGCTCCGGTTTCCTCCCAGATTAGGTGGATTGACCATGTTAAATTACTCCGCAGTGTCCAACAAGATGTGTAGGTTAGATTAAGGGGTTAATGAGATAGGCGGGGGAGTGAGCTTGGTTGAGGTACTCTTGCAGAGGTTTGGTACAGACTTAATGGGCCGAATGGCCTCCTTCTGCACTGTGGGGATTCTATAATTCCTGATTCCTCTGGTGCCGTATGTCATATAAAGAAGGTCCATTTCCCTGGCCCTAACCGCCTAATCTTCACAAGGGATGTCCAATCCCTCTGCAAATCCGTTCTCCAACACGAGGGTTGTGTACAGATCCCTGCTTCCTGTACAGACTGCATCTCATTCTCTCACTTTCTCCGCCTCCATCGCCTCTGTTCTGATGGTGACGTGGTCGAACATAGCCCGTCTGGCATGTCTGTCTTTTCCTTAACCGGGCTGTCCCCGGGCTGCCTTCCTTTTGTTAACAGGCCTCTCAATCGTGTTCAATTCATTTCTCACACCTCTATCCTCACACATCCCCCTCCCTCCCGGAAACATGATAGTGTCTCCCTGTCCTAACTTTCCACACAATCAGCCTCCCATTGAAAGGAAAATCCTCCTCCATTTCTGCCAACTCCAGCATGATGTCACCACCAAACACATCTTCACCTCTCTCCAACCACCCCCCTCAATTTCTGCATTCCTCAGGTCCCGCACCCTCCCCCCTTGTCCACTTCCCCCTCACACCCCTCACCCCTTTCCCTTCCCCCAGCACCTTCCCCTGCAATCAGAGACGGTGCAATAACTGTCCCTTTACCTCCTCCCGTCTCCCGGTTCTCAGCAGCAAACTCGCCTTTCTGGAGAAGCAGCGTTTCACTTCTGTGCCTTCAATTTGTTCTACTGTATTCGCTGCCAATACCGTCTGCTCTACATTGGGGAGACTAAACGCAGACTGGGAGACTGCTTTGTGGAACACCTTCACTCAGCCCACAGCATGGCCCCAGCCTTCCTGTTGTGGTCATGTTAACTCAGCACCTTGCTCTCAGGCCCACATGTCTGTCCTTGGCCTGCTGCCAGAATGCAGTGAAGCCCAACGCAAGCTGGAGGAGCAACATCTCATCGTCCAATTAGGATGATACATCCCGCAGGACGTAACTTTAATTTAAACAACTTTAGTCTGGGAACTTTCTCCTCCATCTTAACACTGTTGTTATGGTACTTTACAACTTTTTTGTCGAATGCAATGAGTCCGAATCTGGGGAGAGTCTGTTCCGACCAAGTGAACTCTGGGGAATGTCCACTGTCGGAGCGGGAATATTCCTGAGAAAAGCTTGGCAGGGATTGTTTTCAAACTGGGAGAGAATGGATTTCTGGGAACAGAGATGTTGGGATGTTCGAGTCATGGAAATGGGGGATTCCTGGGAGCCGGTGCTTTACGAATGACTAAACCTGTTAGGGGTGTGCCCTCGGAATGTTCTGGAGACTGCACAGACCCTATTCGGGACAGGCTGGGCTGCACGGTAGCACAGTGGTAGACACAGTTGATTCAGAGCTCCAGGGTCCCAGGACCGATTCCCGGCTTGGGTCACTGTCACTGCGGAGTCAGCACTTTCTACACCGTGTCTGCGTGGGTTTCCTCCGGGTGCTCCGGTTTCCTCCCGCAGTCCGAAGATGAGCAGGTTAGGTTGTTTGGCCAAGATAAATTGTGTTTAGTGTCCAAACAATTTAGATGGGGTCACGAGGTTATGGGGATGTGGTGGGCTGAACTGGTTTTCTTTTTCCAAGGGCCGGTGCAGACGCGATGGGCCGAATGGCCTCCTTTTGCACTGTACATTCTGTATTTCTATTCCTCCCATGATTATGAAGTGCGAAGGTCCTGCGTTTTTTTTATTTTTTCCATTGATCGTGGAGTATTCAAATAAACCAGGAGTGGTGTCCAATCCCATCAGAATCCCAGTCCAGGGAACGGCCCAATCCGGGGAGTGGTCCAATAATTGAGCTGGGATGACAATCTCTGGTATGTTTGTATCCGCTTTGGGAAACCTGGCCGGCCTGAGTGAATCCTGTAAATCAGACTAAATGAGAAATGTTACCTCTCCCAAAGGTCTCTGAATTATAAACATTTTCCTACCACTGCTATCAAACTGACAGGGCTGCAATTCACACTTCCCCCCATTCCCCATCTTTAACACTGGAGTTACATTTCCTACTTCCCTCTCTGCAATGTTATTCTCTGTGCCCACTCCTCTCCCAACACCCCCACCCACCCACTGTCCATTATATTGATGCTGAAATTATGTCCTGGTTCAGACAGGGAGATTCATTATCCAGTAATTTCCCGCGTCTCTCCTTTCTCTCTCTGACAGTTAATTTACTGGGAATTGTGATTCTGTGTCGGGGGACGTGTGGCCTCTCTACCTGCACCACTCGCTACCTGGTGGCCATGGCAATGGCGGATCTGCTGTATATTATCACTCGTCCCATACTGAACAGGATCAATGCTTATTATTTCCCCTGGAATTTCCTGGACCTCACCCCTGTGTGTAGTGTTAACTCTGTCCTGATGACTGCATCCAGGGACTGTTCTCTCTGGTTCACCCTCACTTTCTACTTTGATCGATTTGTGGCCATTCGCTGCCAGAAACTGAAAACGAAATATTGCACCGGGAAAACTGCGGCTGTGGTTCTGTCCACAAGCGGCCTCCTGCTCTGTGTGAAAAATATGCCCCAGTACTTTACATCGGAACCTTGGGGGATAATCGACAATGTCCAGTGGGACTGTGTCACAATGAGCAGCGTTTTCACTGACCCGGGATGGGTTGGATATAACTGGTTTGATCAGGTTTTAACCCCATTGATGCCGTTCTTCTCAATCCTGTTGACCAACGCTCTGACAGTCAGACACATTTTACTCAGCAGTCGGGTCCGGAAGGCACTGAGGGCTCAGAGTCAGGGAGACAATCGCACCGACCCAGAGATGGGGAGCAGATGGAAGTCAATGATTTTACTCTTCAGCATCTCCGGAACTTTCATCCTCTGGCACTATTACAGGAATAGTGCCAGAGGACTGGAGGACAGCAAATGTGGTCCCTTTGTTCAAAAAGGGGAGCAGAGACAACCCCGGCAACTATAGACCGGTGAGCCTCACGTCTGTAGTGGGTAAAGTCTTGGAGGGGATTATAAGAGACTAGATTTATAATCATCTAGATAGGAATAATATGATCAGGGATAGTCAGCATGGCTTTGTGAAGGGTAGGTCATGCCTCACAAACCTTATTGAGTTCTTTGAGAAGGTGACTGAACAGGTAGACGAGGGTAGAGCAGTTGATGTGGTGTATATGGATTTCAGCAAAGCGTTTGATAAGGTTCCCCACGGTAGGCTATTGCAAAGAATACGGAGGCTGGGGATTGAGGGTGATTCAGAGATGTGGATCAGAAATTGGCTAGCTGAAAGAAGACAGAGGGTGGTGGTTGATGGGAAATGTTCAGAATGGAGTACAGTCACAAGTGGAGTACCACAAGGATCTGTTCTGGGGCCGTTGCTGTTTGTCATTTTTATCAATGACCGAGAGGAAGGCGCAGAAGGGTGGGTGAGTAAATTTGCAGACGATACTAAAGTCGGTGGTGTTGTCGATAGTGTGGAAGGATGTAGCAGGTTACAGAGGGATGTAGATAAACTGCAGAGCTGGGCTGAGAGGTGGCAAATGGAGTTTAATGTAGAGAAGTGTGAGGTGATTCACT
The DNA here is from genome assembly GCF_047496885.1 of Scyliorhinus torazame. Taxonomy (NCBI): domain Eukaryota; kingdom Metazoa; phylum Chordata; class Chondrichthyes; order Carcharhiniformes; family Scyliorhinidae; genus Scyliorhinus; species Scyliorhinus torazame. The sequence goes on along the minus strand of NC_092726.1, from coordinate 88,625,549 downwards.
TTGGAAGGAATAACAGGAATGCGGAATATTTGGCGAATGGTAAAGTTCTTGAAAGTGTGGATGAGCAGAGGGACCTAGGTGTCCATGTACATAGATCCCTGAAAGTTGCCACCCAGGTTGATAGGGTTGTGAAGAAGGCCTATGGAGTGTTGGCCTTTATTGGTAGATGGATTGAGTTCCGGAGTCGGGAGGTCATGTTGCAGCTGTACAGAACTCTGGTACGGCCGCATTTGGAGTATTGCGTACAGTTCTGGTCACCACATTAAAGGAAGGACGTGGAGGCTTTGGAGCGGGTGCAGAGGAGATTTACCATGATGTTGCCTGGTATGGAGGGAAAATCATATGAGGAAAGGCTGATGGATTTGAGGTTGTTTTCGGTGGAGAGAAGAAGGTTAAGAGGAGACTGAATAGAGGCATACAAAATGATCAGGGGGTTGGATAGGGTAGACAGTGAGAGCCTTCTCCCGCGGATGGATATGGCTGGCACGAGGGGACATAACTTTAAACTGAGGGGTAATAGATATAGGACAGAGGTCAGAGGTAGGTTCTTTACGCAAAGAGTAGTGAGGCCGTGGAATGCCCTACCTGCTACAGTAGTGAACTCGCCAACATTGAGGGCATTTAAAAGTTTATTGGATAAATATATGGATGATAATGGCATAGTGTAGGTGAGATGGCTTTTGTTTCGGTGCAACATCGTGGGCCGAAGGGCCTGTACTGCGCTGTATTGTTCTATGATCTATGTTCTATGTCCCTCTGGACCGTGGCTGTTATTAAATTTTTCTATATCGAAGTGAGAGGAATATATTACATCACCCTTCCTCAATATAATTCACAACAAGTCGGATTTATGCTGCGGGATTTAAATTGCTGCACAAACACATTTATTTATGTGGTGACTCAGTCCAGGTTCAGGGAGCAGATCAAGATCGCGGTGAAATATCCGATTACATCAATCATTACATTAGTGAGAAAATAATACTGACTGACAGCCTCTCAGCCACTCAGGAGCTCCAGCCACTCACTGACATCCGCTCAGTCAATCAGCATCTCCAGTCGCTGGTTGACAGCCTGTCAGCCAATCAGCAGCTCCAGTCTCTGACTGACAGCCTCTCAGCCAATCAGCAGCTCCAGCCGCTGACTGACAGCCTCTCAGCTACTCAGCAGCTCCAGCAACTGATTGACACGCTCGTCGCCAATCAGCAGCCCCAGCCGCTGGCTGACAGCATCTCAGCCAATCAGGACCTCCAGTCTCTGACTGAGAGCCTCTCAGCCAATCAGCAGCTCCAGCCGCTACTGACAGCCTCTCAGCCAATCAGCAGCTCCAGTCTCTGACTGACAGCATCTCAGCCAATCAGCAGCTCTTGCCACTGACTGACAGCCTCTCAGCCAATCATCAGCTCCAGCCACTGATTGTCAGCGCCTCAGCCAATCAGCAGCTCCTGCCGCTGACTGACAACCTCTCAGCCAGTCAAAAGCTCCAGCTGATGACTGACAGCCGCTAAGCCAATCAGCGCTTCTAGTCTCTGACTGGCAGCATTTCATCCAATCAGCAGCTCCTGGCGCTGACTGACATCCTCTCACCCAATCAGCAGCTCCAGCCGATGACTGACAGCCTCTCAGACAATCAGCAGCTACAGTCGCTAACTGACAGCCTATCAGCCAATCAGGAGCTGGTTGTGGGGCGTGTGGGAACACTGGCACTGCTGGCTGTGGGGGGGGGTGCACTGCCAGTGCTGGCTGTGTGTGGGAGCACTGGCAGTGCTGGCTGTGTGCGCGAGCACTGGCAGTGCCGGCTGTGGAGATTGGGGGGGGCACTGGATGTGCTGACTCTGGGGGGGGGGGGACGTGGGGAGAACTGGCATTGGAGGCTGTGGGGGGAATCACTGGCAGTGCTGGCTGTGGCTGGAACACTGGCAGTGATGGCTGTCGGGATTGCACTGGCAGGGTTGGCTGTGGGGGGCAGCACTGGCAGTGCTGGCTGTGGGAGCACTGGCTGTGCTGACTGTGGGAGCACAGGCAGTGCTGGCTGTGGCAGTTGCACTGGCAGGGTTGGCTCTGGGGGATGACTGGCAGTGCTGGCTGAGGGGGAGCACTGGCAGCAGTAGCTGCGGGAGCACTGGCTGTGCTGACTGTGGGAGTTGCACTGGCAGGGTTGGCTGTGGGGGGCAGAACTGGCAGTGCTGGATGTGGGGGAGCACAGGCAGTGCTGGCTGTGGGGGGAACACTTGCAGTGGCAGTGATGGCTTTGGTGGTTGCTCTGGCAGGATTGACTGTGGGGAGCAGCCCTGGCAATGCTGGCTGTGAGGTAGCACTGCCTGTGCTGGCTGTGGGGAGCACTGGCAGTGCTGGCTGTGGGGGTTGCACTGGCAGGGTTGGCTGTAGGGGGGGCAGCACTGGCAGTGCTGGATGTGGGGAGTACTGGCAGTGCTGGCTGTGGGGAGCACTGGCAGTGCTGACTGATGTGGAGATGCCGACAATCACCAGGCAGGAATGTTCCCTTCCAGTCGGAGAACACTTCAGTAGTCAAGGGCATTCAGCCTCTGATCTCCGGGTAAGCGTTCTCCAAAGCGGCCTTCAGGACGCGCGACAACGCAGAATCGCCGAGCAGAAACTTGCAGCCAAGTTCCGCACACATGAGTGCAGCCTCAACCGGGACCTGGGATTCATGTCACATTACATTCATCCCCACCATCTGGCCTGCGAAATCCTACCAACTGTCCTGGCTTGACACAATTCACACCTCTTTAACCTGGGGTTACCCCATCTCTGGATCTGTAAAGATTTAATCACCTGCTAATGCTCGCATTCCCAGCATTGTCTGGCATCTTTGAATCTGTCTATATATGTGTTTCTGGAACATACCTCTTCATTCACCTGAGGAAGGAGCAGCGCTCCGAAAGCTCGTGACATCGAAACCAATCTGTACGACTTTCAGTGGGTGTTGTAAGACTTCGTACTGTGCTGACTGTGGCGAGGGCACTAGCAGTGCTGGCTATGGGGGCGAATGCTGGCTGCGGGGGTGGGTGAGCACAGGCAGTGCTGGCTGTGGGGGAGTACTGGCAGTGCTAGCTGCGGACGGTTGTACTGGCAGTGCTGGGTGTGGGTGTGGGAGCACTGGCAGTGTTGGCTGTAGGGGCTGGGGGAAGTACTGGCAGTGCTGTCTGGGGGGGAGCACTGGGAGCGCTGGCTGTGGGGGGGGGAGCACTAACAATGCTGGCTGTTGGGGAGCACTGGCAGTGCTGGCTGTGGGTGGGAGCATTGTCAGTGCTGGCTGTGGGTGGTGCACTGGCAGTGCTGACTGTGGGGAGCACTGGCAGGGCTCGCTCTAGGGGAGGAGCTCTTTGTCCTGTCGAACCAATCTCTCCTCCTCGGACAGTCTGGCAACCTCCCTATCAGCCGATTGACTCTCCGCTGCGCCCACTCTCTGGCAACTATATCCTTTCTTAGTTAGGGAGACTGTTGCTAATTGTGTTCTCTCTTTAATTGGCTGTTTATGGCGGTTAATTTGGTCGTCTTCCTGAATTCTAATTACGTTTGCTCAAGAGTCGCCAGGTATCTTTCGATACGACAGAAGGTTCAAAACCGGAGACTGTTCAAAGACTCGTAACACGTTAGTAAGTTCGAAATCAGTGCTCATTTATTTACACACACAGTCTAATATACTTATGCACAAAACTCTACCAACTAAACTATCACGACTGCTAAAGCCCATACCCAGCTTCGCCCGCCCACTCCGTCAGAGGAACAATGGCCGTTGTTCGGTTCTGAGGCTGCTGGGGTTGAGCTGGTACAGGATAGCAGCTGAGAGCGTCTGTCTCGTAGCGTGCGCTGACTTTGGACTTACTTGGTCTGGTGCAGCTGCTAGTCAGGTCTCTCCTCGCTGAGAGCCAAGGCCGAGAGAGAGAGTCTCTCTTGGGGGATCCTTCTTATACCCAAAAGGGGCTTCGCACGCTTTTGGGCGGACCTTGAACTTGTCCGTTTCCCAATCGTTCCTGTCGATTTCCTCCAATAGAGGGGTGGGTGCCCTGATTGCTGGGCGTGTCCTAGGTGGCCGTTGGCCTGCTTTGTTCTAGTCTCCAGTGGCGCCGGGATGTCTGCCTTGGTATTGTTTACTTAAATGTTCCCTGTTTGTCCCCGGTGATGGCTCATTAGTATGGTGATGGTTTCACAGTATCGGTCTTGTCTGGGAGCTACAGCTCCGAGCAACAGACACACCTTGCACCTGCTTGCTTTCTCAGTATTGTCCATGTTCCCTGCATTCTTTGCAAAGTGTCCATTTTGTAATCGGGACGTGGCCATCCCAGATGGCTACAAGGCCAGTACTGTACACAGTACTCCAGTTGTGTTCTCACCAAGGCCTTGTATAACTTCAGGAAGACATCACCACTTCTGAATCCAGATCCCTCTTGCAATGAAGGGCAACATATCATTGGCCTTCTTAACTGCTTGCTGCATCCCCTCTCCACTTTCACTGACTGATGTACAAAGTCACACAAATCCGATTGTACTTCCACATTGCCCAACATTTCACCATTTATATGACTCTATCCTTCAGTTTATTTTACATCAACATGGACAACTGACAGAAATGTCTCAGTGTGGTGGCATATGGCACAGTGGTTAGCGCAGCTGTCTACGGGACTGAGGACACAAGGGCCGATCCGTGTTGTGCTCACATAAAATGGCCACTGTGAACTGACAAAAAATGGCCACCGTGAACTGACATAAAATGGCCTCCGTGAACTGACATAAAATGGCCAACGTGAACTGACATAAAATGGCCACCGGGAACTGACATTAAATGGCCACCGTGAACTGGCATAAAATGGCCACCGTGAACTGACATAAAATGACCACCGTGAACTGACATAAAAGGGCCACCGTGAACGGACATACAATGGCCACCTTGAACTGACATAAAATGGCCACCGTGAATTAACATAAAATGGCCTCCGTTAACTGACATAAAATGGCCACCGTGAACTGAAAGAAAATGGCCACCGGGAATTCACATAAAATGGCCACCGTGAACTGACATAAAATGGCCACCGTGAACTGATATCAAATGGCCACCGTGAACTGACATAAAATGGCCACTGTGAACTGACAGAAAATGGCCACTGTGAACTGACATAAAATGGACACCGTGAACTGACATAAAATGGCCACCGTCAACTGACAGAAAATGGTCACCATGAACTGACATAAAATGTCCACCGTCAACTGACATAAAATGGCCGACTGCTGATTGTGGATTTTGTTTTGACAGATTTCCAGAGAGAGACGGAGAGACGCAGAGACCGAGAGGGATGGAAAGGGGGGAACGCCCCCCCCCAATCCACAAAATGATCACCGCTGAAACTGATGGAAGGAGAACAGAAAGGGAGGGGCGGTAAGGGGGGGTGTCATGTGAGGGTACCTTTAAGACATAGATGTTTAAGCAATGTACCTTTAAGAAAACAGTGATGTCAGAGAGTGGGTGGAGCTGAGGTCAGGTCAGCCATTTTGCAGTTTAGTTTTTCAGTTTGCAGGAAGAAAGCAAGGTGCTGGAGCTGAAGTCACCCAAGCTAATATATCTCTGTCATTCTACAGAAAATATATATATCCTTTAACCTGACGTGATACTGTTTGAAGGTGTTAAGTCTCTTGTATGTTTGAAGGAATATTTTAAGGAAGTATTTACTGTTGCAATATTTTCTGAGTTATCTTTGAAGTAAGGAGCGTTAAGAGATCCAATGTTTATTTGAGATGTTAGGTTGATTTCATGGAATAAACAGTGTTTTGTGTTTAAAAAAACCCACGTGTTCATAATTGTAATCCCACTCCGAGGGAAAAAAGCCACGTGCTCGGAAAAGCAACAAATACATTAAAGGGTGAGGTTGGTTGAACTCCATGATACATTTTGGGGTTCTGAAAACGCCTCCTCTATAACAGGGGGAAACAAGGAGGAGAGGGGTCACACCCCAGATCGGCCAGGAAGGGCATCACGGAGGGTCTGCGGGTGAGAGAGGGGAAGGGTTAGGGAAAGGGCGGCTGTGGGGTAGGGAGCAGGGGTGGGGGGGGGGGGGGGAGGGTGGGGGGGGGGGGGGTCAGACACGCTGAACTAGACAACATCAGTTTGCAAATAAAGAAACAAAAGCCAAAGCCTGTTCACTGTATAATAAATGTAAACGGACCGCAATGCACAGAATTGTGAAAATGGCAATAAAGATATTTTTTCAATAAATTTAGAGGACTGAATTCATTTGTTTACCAATTAAGGGGCAATTTAGTGTGGCCAATTCGCCTGCCCTGCACATCGTTGGGTTAAGGGGGTGTTTTGTGAGGGCCACGAAGAATCCAGCACCAGTTTTAAGGATACAAAGTAATAACATTTATTTACAATAACATATATACATAACAGTAGCAGTAACTTCCCTTGCTACATACTCCTTCCTATTGGTTCCTGAACTGGCCAGCTTTATTTATACTAGGACTTTACGAATGGTTTCTCTGCCCCACCCTCATTGGCGAAGCTCATACTCCCACAGGATTGTGGGATTGTCATTAGTCCCCAGCCAATGGTAAGTAGGCAGGTTATAACATCCCACCTCCCCCCAAAGTCCAAGGAATCTACCGAAGAACCTGGCGAAGGAGGGCGTCGGACTCGTTTGGCCGCTGGCCGGACACCATTTGCATGCGGCGCTGGATCAGGCGACGTGTAACGAGATGGGGACCGGCACTTCTGTGATGAACGGCGCAACGGTTGTACATCCATGGCCCATGGACCCGAGGATTCCCCCTCTGATGCATCCTGTGTCTCCATCTCGGAGTCAGAGTCTGCTGCCTCCGTCATGTCAGCGTCTCTATCTCCATTCGGTTCCGTAACGACCTGCGCAGGCTTCGAGTGAGGCACCAGTGGAAGATTGTGAGGACTACCTTCCCTTGTCTCTGGTCTCTGCGGCTGTAGAAATGAGCTCCGGGGGCGGGGAATCTTTTGAGGGGATAGTCTTCTGGACCGAACGTGGTCGACATGTTTGCGCTGGAGACGACCCTGGGCTTGCACCTGGTAAGATATAGGGCCCGTTTGGCGAAAGATTACACCAGGAACCCATTGGGCACCACCAGCAAAATTCCGAACGAACACTGGGTCACCGGGCGCAAACTGCCGAATCGGCCGATGCCGAGAAAATCCCTGTCCCTGCCGTTCTTGTGTGTGGCGTACTTTTGCGCCAATGTCCGGGAAAACCATACTAAGGTGGGTGCGAAGTCTCTGGCCCATTAGGAGTTCTGCGGGCGCTACCCCAGTCACTGCATGGCGGGTGGTCCTGTACGTAAACAAAAAGCGACCCAGTCTCGTGTCCATTGAGCTGGAAGACTGCTTCTTTAGGCCTCTTTTGAATATCTGCACTGCGCGCTCTGCCAACCCATTTGAAGCCGGGTGGTAAGGTGCAGTGCGGATATGGCGTATGCCGTTCATCTACGTGAACCTCGCAAATGCCTCACTCGTGAATGGAGTGACGTTATCTGTGACCAGCACCTTGGGGAGGCCATGCGTACTAAACGATAAACGCATCTTTTCAATTTTTGCGCAGGACGTTGTCCCCTGCATCTTATGCACCTCTAGCCATTTAGACTGGGCGTCAATTAGTAGAAGGAACATGGATCCTTGAAAAGGGCCTGTGAAATCTGCATGCAAGCGTGCCCAAGGCCGCCCTGGCCATTCCCAGAGATGTAGGGGCGCGGCCGGCGGAAGCTTCTGATGCTCCTGGCAAATGGAGCAGTTTTGGGCGACCTTCTGAATGTCGGTGTCGAGGCCTGGCCACCAGATATAACTCCGGGCCAACATTTTCATTTTGGTCACACCTGGATGCCCATTGTGCAAGTCTGTTAGTATCAGCTCCTGGCCCTTTTCCGGGACACTCACACGCGTCCCCTACAAGAGGATGCCGTCTTCCACGATGAATTCTGACAGCTTGGAGGAAAATGCCCGCAACTCGCCTCGGAGCTGTCTATGCTGCCCACCATACAGGACTATGTGCCGAACCTTTGACAGGACTGGCTCCGTCTGGGTCCACTCACGGATCTGTGATGCCGTGACAGGCAAAGTGTCCATAAAATGTAGGGTTACAACCACCTCACCGGTCGTGGGGGTCGACATGGGGCTGGTCGATAAAGGCAATCGGCTCAGTGTGTCGTCATTTGCTATCTGTGTACCTGGTTTGTGCTCCAGAGAATACTCGTATGCAGCAAGCAACAAAGCCCAGTGCTGGATCCGTGCAGAAGCAATGGGCGGTATTGGCTTATCCTCTCTGAAAAGTCCCAGCAGATGCTTATGATCAGTCATGATGGTGCAATGGCGGCCATACACGTACTGATGGAAGTATTCCACCGCAAAAACCACTGCCAGGCCCTCCTTCTCGATCTGCGTGTACTTTCTCTCCGCGGCAGTCAATGTGCGGGAGGCGAAAGCTATCGGTCGCTCGGCCCCGTTCTCCATCTTGTGGTACAGGACGGCCCCAATACCATACGGGGATGCATCACATGTGACGAGCAAAGGCTTTCCAGGATCATAGTGGGTTAGTAACCCAGACGACGACAATTGTTGCTTTACCCACCGGAAAGCGGTTTCTTGCGGCTGACCCCAAACCCAGGTGTGATTATTCTTTCGAAGAAGGTGCAAGGGGGCCAGCGTAGTTGCCAGATTGGGGAGGAACTTCCCGTAATAGTTTACAAGACCGAGAAAAGAACGAAGAAGCGAAGTGTCAGTCGGGGCGGGGGCATGTTGAATTGCACGCACCTTCTCTGCGACGGGGTGCAAACCCTCGCGGTCCACCCGATACCCTAGGTAGACTACTTCCTTTGCCTGAAATACGCACTTTGTGCGACGTAAACGGACTCCAGTCTCCGAAAGGCGTCTAAGGACAGCCTCCAGATTTTCCAAATGTTCCTGCTCAGACGTGCCTGTAATCAAAACGCCATCTAAGTAGACAGTCGCACGTGGGAAACCTCTCAAAATGCCCTCCATAACACGTTCAAAAATTGCGCAGGCAGAGGATACTCCAAAGGGCAACAGTGTATATTCATACAGGCCCCGGTGTGTATTAATCATTACATAGAGTAATGAACGAGAGTCCACCTGCAATTTTCGCGTAGAGATCCTCTAAGCAAGGCATTGGATATCGGTCGAGTCGGGAAACCGTATTCACTGTAAGTTTATAGTCGCCACACAAGCGAACTGTGGCACCTGGCTTCATTACAGGTACAATTGGTGCTGCTCAGTCAGCAAAACGGACGGGCCTGATAATACCCAAACTCTCCAAACGAGTGAGCTCCCCTTCTACCTTCTCGAGCAAGGCGTAAGGCACTGGGCGCGCCCGGAAATAGCGCGGCGTGGCTCCTGGTTCGACGTGGATACAGGCTATGGCCCCTTTTATTTTCCCCAAACGAGGCTGGAATACATCTGGGTATCGTCCTAGCACCTCAGTCAACCCTTCCGAAACTGTTTGGAGGATGTGCTGCCATTACAACCGCAAATGGCGCAACCAGTCCCGACCCAACAGGCTGGGCCCATGGCCGCACACCACAATAAGTGGGAAACGCCCCTCCTGGCGTCCATAACAACAGAGGTCATTGTAGTTCCTGCAATGTCCAGTGGTTCCCCCGTGTAGGTGGCCAACCTGGCCTGTGAGTCGGTTAATGTAAGGATCTGTATACCCTGCTTGATGTGGTCGAATGTCCTCTGGGCGATCACGGAGACTGCTGCGCCAGTATCCAACTCCACCTGAAGCGGGTGGCCATTGACCCGTACTGTCACCTTAATGGGGGCCACAAGGGGAGCTGCCACACAATGCAGCTGCAGGCAGCCGTCCTCCGTCTCCACGTCCTCAGGAGTAGTCGCCGCACGTTCATCCACATGGAAGGTACGGCCCCTGGGCTGGTCCCAGTTTCGGTCGGAACGATGGCGCCTCTGGCGCACCCTGGACCGCCGTCCGCGACATGGTCGGCGCCTACAAGTCTGACACGGACATGGCTCGGCATCCATTGGCTCTAGAGAAGGCTCTCTTCGGGGTGGAATGTCCGACGGCCACTGGCGTCGGTCCGGACGTTGCCTCGCCCAAGGTACCGCAGGAGTGCGGGGGGACGTTTTCGGACGGAAGGGGTTGCGCCCCAAGGCATGCACTTCCATTCCCTGTAGCTCCTGTACTCCTCGTTCTGCGCTCTCTCTGGACAATACTATTTGAATGGCCCGTTGAAAAGTCAATGTTGGCTCAGCTAACAACTTTCTCTGGGTGGCCGCATTGTTAATACCGCAAACCAAACGGTCGTGTAACATTTCTGACAAGGTCTCACCATAGTCACAGTACTCCGCAATCCTGCGTAGCCTGGATAGAAAATCGGCAAGGGATTCTCCAGGGGTCCTCTCAGCGGTATTAAACCGGTAATGCTGGACTATCGTGGACGGGGTTGGGCTAAAATGTTGCCCCACTATATTCACAAGTTCATCAAACGTTTTGGTGTCCGGCGCAGCTTGGTACGTAAGGCTACTAATCACCCCAAACGTATGCGGGCCGCAGGCGGTGAGCAATATGACCACCTGGCGCTCGTTTTCGGTGATATTGTTTGCCCAGAAATAGTAACGCATCCGTTGTGCATACTGGTTCCAGCTTTCCAGCGCAGCATCAAAAACATCCAAACGTCCGTACAGAGGCAGGGCATAATAGAAAACAACTTCCAACCTGTATCCAACAAAAATCCAGGGAGGTGGCTTCAGCAGTGTAGACAGCTATTCACTTTAACCCCCGTCGCCAGTTTTGTGAGGGCCACGAAGAATCCAGCACGAGTTTCAAGGTTACAAATAATAACATTTATTTACAATAACATATATATAAAGCAGCAGCAACAACTTCCCTTGCTGCTTCCTCCTTCCTGCTGGTTCCAAACTGGCCAGCTTTATTTATACAGGGAGTCTGCTAATGTTTTCTCCGCCCCCCTCATTGGGGAAGCTCATGCTCCCACAGGATTGTGGGATTTTCATTAGTCCCCAGCCAATGGTAAGCAGGCAGGTTATAACAATCATCCATACTTTTCACAATTCGTTTGTGTCTCGGCGCCATGTTCGTCTTTGGCATTGTGTTCATCCTGGGAATAGAGCTCAACCCCGTAAAGAGGAAGAATACTGCAGTGGTTTCTGACGAAGACGTGTTGAATTTCTGCAATATTTCATATGGATTAAAATCAAGAACAGAACTTTCTCACTTGTTCCACCAAGCTCCCAATGGTTAATATCGATGATTACTCCCATAATTGCATAGAATGCCGACGGTGCTTGATGAGGTTATTCGCTTTCTCGAGTCTGCAGCGACCCTCTGCAAGAACAGCCTACCAAGACCCACACCCAGCCTATCCCCTTAACCCTGTAACATCATCTAACCGCTGCACATTAATAGCCTAGTACGTCTGATATAAGTATGTAATTACGTGAATTATGATACATAGCTATCACAAGGACGTGGTGCGTGAGGGGAAGGATTGGCAGTTCAACATCCCGGCGTAGCGAATCTGCATACAAGACGGAGTACCGGGTAAACGAGGAGGAGACATTGCATTGTGTGATAAGGACGCAGTTGCTGCAGTAAGATTATATCTTTGAAGGGTGATCAAATGACGTTTTTGGGTCGAGCGCAGGAATAAAAAAAAGGACAGCTACGTTGCTAGGTGTTTACTATAGTGCGACACGGTGGCACAGTGGTGCCTGACAGTTTCAGAGACCCGGGTTCAATTCCGATCTCAGGTGACTGTCTGTGCGGCGCTTGTGCTTTCTCCCCGTGTCTGCATGGGTTTCCACTGTGTGCTCCGGTGTCGTCCCACAGTCCAAAGATGTGACGATTAGGTGGATTGGTATTGGAAAATTACCCCTTAGTGTTCCAAATATTCTTAACTGGGTTATGGGCGAGACTGGACGCGTGGGCTTAAGAAAGATGCTCTTTCCAAGGGCCGTTGTTGACTCGGTGGGCCTAATGGCTTTCTTCTGCGTTGTAGAGATTCCATAATACTAAAGATCCCCAAATAGTCAGTTCAAAATTGAGGAGCAAATGTTGGTAAAAATAGGAAAAATCCCAGGATATTTTATGAGTATATCAGTGGCAATAGGATGACCAGGGAAATAGTAGGGCTCATCAATGACCAAGGGAGAAATCTGTGTGCTACGCCCGAGGACATTAGCTATGTGATAAACAAATGATTCACATCTCTCTTCACCAAGAGAACGAAGAGATAGATCAAACCAATTTTATCCATGCAAATTTCATATTATTTCTGGTTATACAGAAGCATTATTGTGTTGCAACTTACAAACCTGTAATTATGCAGTATGAAAAGAACAAAAGGCCTCGTAGATTTCTATCAGAATTAATGGCTAATTCAGTTGCATTGTGATCCCGGGCACTGTGGGCCAACAGTAGGGATCAGTGAGGAGCATGATAGAAATATAGCTGCGTTGGCTTCATAAGACCTGTTCAGCTGTCTCTCCAAACACATCACTACATACATATCCACATAAATAAATAAACAGCCAAAAACAGGGAATAATAATGAACTTGAGCATTGTTTAAATCTTATATCAAACAGCTCACTCTCTGGATTAACTACAAAGGCGATGGAAGGGCTTTTGGAAATTAAAAAAAATACTATTTTTCCTTTTTAATCATTGAATTGTGAGTCACTAGATACGTGTTGGAACATACACATTTGAACGTGTTGTGGACTTAACTCACCAAGCCCTGATATATCGACAGACTCTTCAGCTGCCTGCAAAAGTGATGGGTGAATATTGCTTCATAATTCCAAGGAGCTACCGCTCGGCATTATTACCTTGCAGACCAATCATTTTGTTTTTGAATTCAATGCACTAGATTAATAAAATATCTGAAAGAATTTGCAAACATTTAAAATGACCAGCGAACAAAATGTAACAGTATTCAGGTTTTCGACACAAGGATTACATTAAGTGGCTCCATTACAAGCAAAATGACGATTACCTACATTTCAAAATGATCACTTAGAAAGCTTCAATGGCATTGCTGCATCTACATCTCGTATGGCTCCAACGCCTCAAGAAGGCAGCTCAGTAACGAACTTCCGAACGACCAATTAGGGATGGGTCATACATGTTGAGCTGATATTCCGCCTCCCGGTGCCAGGACTGATGGAGCGCTGCACTGCCAGAGGTAAATGCTTAGACTGGTGGACTTGAGCTCGATAAACCTGGCCGACACACTCCCCCTGGCGTCAGCACTGAGGGAGTGCTGCACATCAGAGGTAGGCGTACACATTCTACAATTTAACCTACATAATCCACGCGGACACGCCCCCTCACTGCCAGTACTGGGCGTGAGCAGGCACACGATGCTTGAATTGCCTGCTGTGCCTGGCATCATTCTAGGTGCCTATGTGTGCACGAGTTAAATCGCTTACAAAATAGACATTGCGGTATTATATGGGTGGTGGAGACTTTAGTTTTACATAACTGCGCCCTCAACCACTCAGAGGAATAGCTGAATCCTTGCTTGGAAAATACCCAGCGAAATGATTTGGACAGAGAGTGTCACTTTACAAATGGTCTGGGTTGTTACTTTCCAGTTGTCCCTATAAATCACAATTAGCTGCATGACACTTCTGGATAATGACCTTATGTTGGGCATGCGGGCATTGTATGCCACCCACCGCAGCTGGTGGAGCGTTACCAGTATCCCTTTGCTGGAGATTATGGCCTGGGAGCGGACGCTCACGTTGGTATGCTAACCTGTCAGTGGATTTGTACGAATCGTACGTGATGTCGCTCCGGGGATTTGAGGTGTCTGTTGTACATTGGCCATGTTTCAGATGCATACACGTAAGCGAAGACCACGGCTGCTCTGGAAACCATGATCTCGGTGCTGGATTAATGGGTCTAGGTGTTCGAACACTCTGTTCCTCAGCCGTTTGAACACTGCACTGGTGCATTGGAGTAGATGCTGGATTCCGTTGTCAATGTCTGATCCCTCCAAATGGAGGCCCTGATGTACGGGAATGATCACATTGCCCAATGGCTCACGGTGCATCTTGACGGTCGGGAGACGTTTTGTGTGGTACGAGTGGGCTTGGAGAGAATCTTTGCGTTCACGGAGTTTTCTCTAAGGCCTATTTTCTCATCGGCCTCTGTTACACAATAAGGGAGCCGATGTAAAATGTAACTTCAGGCATGGCGCCATCAAATCACATTTCGCATTTTTTCTCAATTAACTTTGATTTATTTTCGTCTTCAATTCCAGGCAAAAGTAATAAAATCAAGGAAGCTAATTTAATTCTAAAATGTAGCTTGCTACAAAAACCAAATATTCGTAGAGTGGTATACAGACCGCCAACTGCAACGGTAAAGTTCGAAATATCATTAGACAAGGAATCATAGATGCATGTGACAGTCCAAAGATGTACTGGATAGGTGAATTGGCCATGCTAAATTGCCCGTTGTGTCCAGGGATGTGCAGGGAAGATTATGGGGGTGCGGGGATTGGGCGGGTGGATGAGTGAATGGAAGTTCTGAAAAACACAGGTTTCAGTGAGGGGCTGAAGGAAATTAGTATTAGAAAATACATGGTTTGGGGGAAATTAATGGTAATGAAGGCGGACAATTCTCCAGGGCCCGATAATCTGCATCCCAGAATACTTAAGGCCCTGGAAAAAGGGTGATCATTTCCCAAGTTCTTTGGGCTAGGGAATGGTTCCTCCAGATTGGAAAGTAGTGAATGTAAATCCACCCTGTGAAAAAAAGGAGACAGAAAGAAAACTGAGCTATAGACCAGTGAGCCTAACGAAGGGAATAGGGAGGTTGCTGTCGTCCATTATCAAGGATTTCATAGCACAACATTTGGAAAGCAGTGGTATAATGAGACAAATTCAGCATGGATTACGAAGGGAAAATAATGCTTCACAAATCTACTAGGAATCTTTAAAGATGTAACTGATGGAGTTGACCAGAGCGAACCAGAGGGTGTGGTGTATGTAGACTTACAGAAGGTTTTCCACAAGGTCTCACATAGCAGATTAATATGTACAGTTAAAACACATGCGATTAATGGTAAAGACTTGAGATGGATAACAATTGGATTGCGCAGACAAGAAGCAAAAATGTGCAATAAGTAGGTACTTTTCTGCCTGGCAGGCTGTGACTAGTGGGATACTGCATGAATCTCTGTTAGGACCCTAGCTGTTGGTATTGTATATTAATGAATTGGACGAGGGAACTAAATGTATTATCTCCACATTTGCAGATGATACAAAGTTGGTCGGAGGGTAAGCTGCGAGGAGGATGCAGAGATGCTTCAGCGGGATTTAGTCATGCTGAGTGAGTGGGTACAGGCATGACAGATGCGCCATAATGTGGATAAATGTGTGGTTTTCCGCTTCGATAACAAAACTAGGAAGGAAGGTTATTAATTATATGGGTGTAACTTGAGAGATGTGGATATTCAGCGTGGCTTTGGTGTCTTCGTGCACCAGTCCCTGAAATTAAGCGCGCAGGTACAACAGGCATGAACGAAGGCAAATAGAATGTTGGCCTTCATTGCGAGAGGGATCGAGTTTGGAATAGGGATGTTTTACTGCGACTGTGAAGGGCGTTGGTGAGGCCATACCTGGAATATTGTGAGCAGTGTTGTTGTCATCATCTGAGGAAGGATGTTGTTGCTATGGAGGGAGCGCAGCGAAGGCTTACCAGGCTGATTCCTGGGATGGAGGGACTGTCATATCAGGGGAGACCAAATCGGTCAGGATTATATTATTTGGAGTTTAGGAGACTTCATAGAGCATAGAACAGTACAGGCCCTTCTGCCTATGATGTTGTGCCGACCATTTATCCTAATCAAAGATAAACCTAACCTACACCCCTTCAATTTACTGCTGTCCATGTGCCTGTTCAAGAATCGCTTCAAAGTCCCTAATGACTGAGGCTCCACCACCTCTGCTGGCAGTGCATTCCACACACCCACCACTCTCTGTGTAAAGAACCGACCTCTGACATCTCCCCTATACCTTCCTCCATTCACCATGATATTATGTCCCCTCGTGACAGCCATGTCCACCCTGGCGAAAAGGCTCTGCCTATCCACTCTATCCATGCCTCTCATCACCTTGAACACCTCTATCGAGTCACTTCTCTTCCTTCTTCGCTCCAGTGAGAAAATCCCTAGCTCCCTCAATTTTCTTCATCAGACATGCTTTGCAATCCAGAAAGCATCCCGGTAATCACATCTCTACCCTCTCCAAAGCATCCAACACGGGAGGGTTTAAACTAGTATGGCAGGGGGGTGGGTACGGGAGCAATAGGTCAGAAGGTGAGAGCATTGAGGGAGAACTAGGGAATAGGGACAGTGTGGCTCTGAGGCAGAGCAGACGGGGAAAAGTTGCTGAACACAGCGGGTCTGGTGGCCTGAAGTGCCTATGTTTTAATGCAAGGAGCATTACGGGTAAGGCAGATGAACTTAGAGCTTGGATTACTACTTGGAACTATGATGTTATTGCCATTACAGAGACCTGGTTGAGGGAAGGGCAGGATTGGCAGCTAAACGTTCCAGGATTTAGATGTTTCAGGCGGGATAGA
Organism: Scyliorhinus torazame; assembly: GCF_047496885.1. Taxonomy (NCBI): domain Eukaryota; kingdom Metazoa; phylum Chordata; class Chondrichthyes; order Carcharhiniformes; family Scyliorhinidae; genus Scyliorhinus; species Scyliorhinus torazame. The sequence continues at coordinate 88,608,928 of NC_092726.1, read as the reverse complement.
GGGGGATGTAAAAGGGGAGGCGGAGTTGCGCTACTTGTTCGGGAGAATATCACAGCTATACTGCGAGAGGACACCTCAGAGGGCAGTGAGGCTATATGGGTAGAGATCAGGAATAAGAAGGGTGCAGTCACAATGTTGGGGGTATACTACAGGCCTCCCAACAGCCAGCGGGAGATAGAGGAGCAGATAGGTAGACAGATTTTGGAAAAGAGTAAAAACAACAGGGTTGTGGTGATGGGAGACTTCAACTTCCCCAATATTGACTGGGACTCACTTAGTGCCAGGGGCTTAGACGGGGCGGAGTTTGTAAGGAGCATCCAGGAGGGCTTCTTAAAACAATATGTAGACAGTCCAACTAGGGAAGGGGCGGTACTGGACCTGGTATTGGGGAATGAGCCCGGCCAGGTGGTAGATGTTTCAGTAGGGGAGCATTTCGGTAACAGTGACCACAATTCAGTAAGTTTTAAAGTACTGGTGGACAAGGATAAGAGTGGTCCGAGGATGAATGTGCTAAATTGGGGGAAGGCTAATTATGACAATATTAGGTGGGAACTGAAGAACATAGATTGGGGGCGGATGTTTGAGGGCAAATCAACATCTGACATGTGGGAGGCTTTCAAGTGTCAGTTGAAGGGAATACAGGACAGGCATGTTCCTGTGAGGAAGAAAGATAAATACGGCAATTTTCGGGAACCTTGGATGACGAGTGATATTGTAGGCCTCGTCAAAAAGAAAAAGGAGGCATTTGTCAGGGCTAAAAGGCTGGGAACAGACGAAGCCTGTGTGGCATATAAGGAAAGTAGGAAGGAACTTAAGCAAGGAGTCAGGAGGGCTAGAAGGGGTCATGAAAAGTCATTGGCAAATAGGGTTAAGGAAAATCCCAAGGCTTTTTACACATACATAAAAAGCAAGAGGGTAGCCAGGGAAAGGGTTGGCCCACTGAAGGATAGGCAAGGGAATCTATGTGTGGAGCCAGAGGAAATGGGCGAGGTACTAAATGAATACTTTGCATCAGTATTCACCAAAGAGAAGGAATTGGTAGATGTTGAGTCTGGAGAAGGGGGTGTAGATAGCCTGGGTCACATTGTGATCCAAAAAGACGAGGTGTTGGGTGTCTTAAAAAATATTAAGGTAGATAAGTCCCCAGGGCCTGATGGGATCTACCCCAGAATACTGAAGGAGGCTGGAGAGGAAATTGCTGAGGCCTTGACAGAAATCTTTGGATCCTCGCTGTCTTCAGGGGATGTCCCGGAGGACTGGAGAATAGCCAATGTTGTTCCTCTGTTTAAGAAGGGTAGCAAGGATAATCCCGGGAACTACAGGCCGGTGAGCCTTACTTCAGTGGTAGGGAAATTACTGGAGAGAATTCTTCGAGACAGGATCTACTCCCATTTGGAAGCAAATGGACGTATTAGTGAGAGGCAGCACGGTTTTGTGAAGGGGAGGTCGTGTCTCACTAACTTGATAGAGTTTTTCGAGGAGGTCACTAAGATGATTGATGCAGGTAGGGCAGTGGATGTTGTCTACATGGACTTCAGTAAGGCCTTTGACAAGGTCCCTCATGGTAGACTAGTACAAAAGGTGAAGTCACACGGGATCAGGGGTGAGCTGGCAAGGTGGATTCAGAACTGGCTAGGCCATAGAAGGCAGAGGGTAGCAATGGAGGGATGCTTTTCTAATTGGAGGGCTGTGACCAGTGGTGTTCCACAGGGATCAGTGCTGGGACCTTTGCTGTTTGTAGTATATATAAATGATTTGGAGGAAAATGTAACTGGTCTGATTAGTAAGTTTGCAGACGACACAAAGGTTGGTGGAATTGCGGATAGCGATGAGGACTGTCTGAGGATACAGCAGGATTTAGATTGTCTGGAGACTTGGGCGGAGAGATGGCAGATGGAGTTTAATCCGGACAAATGTGAGGTAATGCATTTTGGAAGGGCTAATGCAGGTAGGGAATATACAGTAAATGGTAGAACCCTCAAGAGTATTGAAAGTCAAAGAGATCTAGGAGTACAGGTCCACAGGTCATTGAAAGGGGCAACACAGGTGGAGAAGGTAGTCAAGAAGGCATACGGCATGCTTGCCTTCATTGGACGGGGCATTGAGTATAAGAATTGGCAAGTCATGTTGCAGCTGTATAGGACCTTAGTTAGGCCACACTTGGAGTATAGTGTTCAATTCTGGTCGCCACACTACCAGAAGGATGTGGAGGCTTTAGAGAGGGTGCAGAAGAGATTTACCAGAATGTTGCCTGGTATGGAGGGCATAAGCTATGAGGAGCGATTGAATAAACTCGGTTTGTTCTCTCTGGAACGAAGGAGGTTGAGGGGCGACCTGATAGAGGTCTACAAAATTATGAGGGGCATAGACAGAGTGGATAGTCAGAGGCTTTTCCCCAGGGTAGAGGGGTCAATTACTAGGGGGCATAGGTTTAAGGTGAGAGGGGCAAGGTTTAGAGTAGATGTACGAGGCAAGTTTTTTACGCAGAGGGTAGTGGGTGCCTGGAACTCGCTACCGGAGGAGGTAGTGGAAGCAGGGACGATAGGGACATTTAAGGGGCATCTTGACAAATATATGAATAGGATGGGAATAGAAGGATACGGACCCAGGAAGTGTAGAAGATTGTAGTTTAGTCGGGCAGTATGGTCGGCGCGGGCTTGGAGGGCCGAAGGGCCTGTTCCTGTGCTGTACATTTCTTTGTTCTTTGTTCTTTGTTCTTTGTATTATGAGGCGACCATAACTGGACACAATATTCCAAGTGTGGTCTAACTAGAGTTTTATAAAGCTGCAGCAGAACCTCGCGTCACTTGAACTCAATCCCCCTGATAATGAAAGCCAACACACCATACGCCTTGTTAACAACCCTATCAACCGAGGGGGCAATTTTGAGGGATCGATGTACGTGGAACCCAAGATCCCTCTGTTCCTCCCCACTTCCAAGAATCCGTTAACCCTGTATTCATCATTCAAATTCGACATTCCAAAACGAATTACTTCACATTTATATAATCTCAGAGAAACTTACAAAATTCTTACAGGATTAGACGGTAGATTCAGAAAGAATTTCCCCGATGTGCGGGAGTCCAGAACTAGGGATCAGCGTTTGAGGATAACCTTTTCGGACTGAGATGAGCAGAAATGTCTTGAACTAGAGAGTTATGAATCTGTGGAATTCGTTACTACAGAAAATAGTTGAGGCAAACGCATTGTGCAATTTCAAGAAGGAATTAGATATACGCTTTGGGCTAAAGGGGTTAAGGAATATCGGGGGGAAACGGGATCAGAGTATTGAATTTGATCATCGGCTATGATGAGAATGAACAGCGGGACTGGTTCGAAGGGCAGAATTCCCTCCCCTGCTTTTATTATCTATGCTTCTTATATTGCAATCAGACGCGTGAGTTCGCACAATTGGAATACAACCAGTCCAGTTGCTGTGCTTAAATTCGGAGATGCGGTGTGTCTACATCTGTACTGGGCAGTCATCATCCATGGGTTCTGATACTCGGATAAGTCTAATGTTGACGAGAAGCATTATTCCCTTTTCACGTCGCTATAAACGGGAATCTCGTCGCGATCAAATGTGGTGCCTTCATTCTGATTCAACGCTTTCAGATTTAAGATGGCATATGTAGGCCCATTTCCATCGTTGTCCGTCACTGGAGACGATGCCCCCTGCAATAAGCAACCGTGGCAAAGGAGAAGGGTATCATCTATTCCTGAAACTTTTGTTCGTCTTTGACTTCCAAAAAATATGATCTGACTAAATACATAGCCACGCTGCCGTCTAAGCCTTTCTCAACAATCCCGCGGCCTCGCTGCTTATCAGTCATCTCTCTCTCTCCCTTCTCTCTCTCATTCCTGTCTCTCTTACAGCCTCTCTCTTTCAGACTCTTTTTCCCAGTTTCCCTCTCTCTCTATCTGACTCTCTCCTTTCTCCCGATTCCCTTATCGCTCTGTCTCTTTCTATCTGTCTCTATCCTACCACCTACTCTCTGTATCTGTCTCTCTGTCTCTTCCTCTTCCAATACCCCGTAATTATATTACTCTATTAAGTAGCTGGTCTCCCTTACTTTCTGGTTCCTCTCTCTCTCACTTTCTCTCTGTCTCTCTCTCTCTCACTGACTCTTTCACCCCCTCTTTATTTCGCTCATATCTGGCTTCATCTCACTGTCTAACTGCTCTCTCTCTCTCCCATTTTTCCACCTGCCTCTCTTTGCCTCTGCCTCACCTTCTGTGTGACTCTCTCCCTCTCTCTCGCTCTCTCTCTCACTCTTACTCACTCTCTCTCTCACTCTCTCTCTCAGTCTCCCCATCTCTCTCTCTGTCTGTCTTTTTCTCTCTCTCTCTCACTCGCTCGGTCCATCTCTCTCTGTCTCTCTCTCTCTCGTTCTGCCTCTTTCCCACTCTCACTCTTTCTGTCCGTCAGTCTCTCTCCTTTCTCCACCCTTTATTTCGTTCACATCTTTCTTTGTCCCTCTTTGACAACGTGTCATGTCGACTCGAAACGTTAGCTTTTTTCTCTCTCAAATGCTGCGAGACCTGCTGAGATTTTACAGAATTTTATCTTTGTCTTCGTCTTTCTATATAATGCTCACTGTCTCTCCTTTCTCCCTCTCTTTGTCTCTCCCTCGCCCCTTCCCTCTCTCTCTCTCTCATTTGTCTCGCTCCACGTTATCTCACTCTCTCCCCCCTTTCCGACCCCCCGTTTATATTGCTCCATTCTGTCACCGACTGTGAGTCTCTGTTTCTATTTGTCTCTCTTACTCGCTGCCTCTCTTTCGCTCTCATTCTTTCTGTCCATCTGTCTCTCCTTTACTCGTTAACTTTTCTCTCTCTCAAATGCTACCAGACCAGCTGAGATTTTCTCTTTGTCTTTCTATATAATGCTCTCTGTCTCTCCTTTCTCCCTCGCTCCCTCTGCACCTCTCCTTAGGGGATGGTTTTGCACAGTAGGCTAAACAGCTGGCGGGGAATTCAGAACAATGCCAGAAGCGTAGTTTCAATTCCCGTTCCGGCCTCGCAGAACAGGCACCGGAATGTGGCGACTAGGGGCTTTTCACAGTAACTTCATTGAATCCTACTTGTGACAAAAAGCGATTACTATTGCCCTCTCTCACTCATTTACGTCGCTCTACGTTATCTCTCTCTCTCGCCTCCCCCCTCCCTATCTCTATCTTTCTTCTCTCTATATCTGTCTCCCTCTATCTCTCTCTCTCTCTTTCTCCCTCTCCCCCTTTCAGCCTCCCACTCTCTGTGTCTGCCTCTCTGTCTCTTCCCATTCCCCGTCATTCTATTACTCGCTGTCGCTGGTCTTCTCTCTCACTATAATGTCTCTCTCTCTCGCACTCTCTCTGCGTCTCTGTCTCTGTCTCTCCCTCTCTCTCGAAGTATCTCTGTTCTTCGGGCCTCGTTTTCTCATTTTCCTTCTCTCTGTATCGGCTCTCTCCTTTCTCCCTATCGCCTTATCGCTCTGTACCTTTCTGTCTGTCTGTCTGTCTCCTATCTCCCACTATCTGTATCTGCCTCTCTATCTCTTCCTCTTCAAATATCTCGTCATTCTATTACTTCTCTGTGTCGCTGCGCTTCTCCCTCGTTTCCCGGTTGCTCTCTATCTCACTCTCTCTCTCTCTGTCTCTCGCTCTCTCTCAGTTTCTATTCTCCCCCTCTTCCTTTCGCTCACATCTGGTTTTACCTCACTATCTAACTGCTCTCCCTCCCATTTAGCCATCTCTCTGCTTCTCTCTCTGCATCTGCCTATCCCGCTGTGTGACTCTCTCTGCCTCCCCCCCTCTCTCTATCACACACACTCTCTCTCACTTATTCTTTTTCTCTCTCACACTCCCTGTCTCTGTCTCTCTCTCTCTCTCTCCCTCTCTCCCTAACTATCTCTCTCTTTCAGCATATTTTTCTCATTTTCTCTCTCTCTGTCTGGCTCTCTCTCATTTCTCCTATGCCCTTATCGTTCTGCACCTTTCTGTCTGTCTCTCTATCTCCTATCTCCCACTATCTGTATCTGTTTCTCTGTTTCTTCCACTTCTAATACCCCGTTATTCTATTACTCCAATCTGTAGCTGCTCTTCTGCCTCACTTTCTGGTTGCTCTCTCTCTCTCACTCTATCTCTGTGTCTCTATCACTCACTGTCTCATTTCTTCGCCACTAACTTTCGCCCACATCTGGCTTTATCTCACTATCTAACTGCTCTCTCTTTCCCATTTCTCCATCTATCTGCCTGTCCCTCTCCCTCTAACTCTGTGTGTGTCTCTCTCATCTCTCTCTCTCCCTCTCGCATTGCCCAATTTTGCCCCTCTTTCTATCGCTCACTTCTGTCCATGTCTCCCTATATAACTGTTTCCTTTGCATATCTCTGCCTCACCCTCTCCTTTCTCCCTATCTCTCACTCTCTCCAATCTCTCTCTGTCTCTCTCTCTCTGTCTCTCTCTCTCTGTCACACACTGACTCTCTCTCTCTCTGCCTCTATCTCTCTCACTCTCTCTGTCACACACTGGCTCTCTCTCTCTCTGTCTCTCTGTCTCTCTCTCTCACTCACTCTCTCTGTCACACACTGACTCTCT